>NC_083279.1:88574419-89316103 GCF_963506605.1 Zootoca vivipara
GTCTGGCGCGGCGGCCATTTTGGAACTGGGCAAAGCAGCATCAAAAGTCACTTCTGAGCATGCTCCGCCCAGTTCCAAAATGGCGACAGCGCTACTTCCGGTCTGCTATTTTCGGCCTGGTCCCTTGTTTCTCTGACAGCAACTTGGCAGGTATTGCGGTGAGGTCGGCACTGAATTTTGGCCTTGCACAGGGTGCTGCTGAAATTTGAAAGACAAAATTCCTGCCCTGTCAGGAGGAGGAAGCTGCCAGCTCACCATGCTATTGTACATACAACATTTCCGATTTCCTTATTGTTATGTACTGAGCTTAGATCCTTGAACAATAGGCAGGTAGGATCCTAGAAGGCAGCAACTTGATTGGCCTGCAGGAGCCGCCAATGTGGCTCCAGGAGGAAGCGAATCAGCAATTTGATTGGCTCGCAGGAGCAGCCCAATCAGGCTCCAGGAGGGGAGTTGAATCAGCCAATTCCGCAGAACCCATTGTGTAAATAATGGGTTTTTTTGGGGGGGGAATTCACTCACTGTTGACCATGAGCTGAAATAAAGAGCATGAAATCAACACTCAACTCTGAGTATATTTCTCTTATTCTTATATAGGCATGATCAGCCATTTAGGAGCTTGCAAGGCTTGGCCACACCCATAAGCAGACAGTTCCTTCAAAGAAACTGCCACCTAAATGGCAACTAAATGTTCACTGGGCCCCAGTTGCAAATTTCTGCCAGTAGGGAGATTAATTAAACACAGGTCTGTGAGGCTGTCCAACAAAGTCTTTTGTTTAAATGGTATCAAAAGCTTCTGGCAGCAACAAGAGGCTAAGCACAGATGCTTGACTTGCATCCACTTTCTAGAAGGAAATTATCAGTCCCCAGGTAGGAAGGCAGATGGTTTTCGTTCACAGAATTCGAGTGGTTGTTATGAGCGTTGGGCCTCATTCCCTCTGAACCTTTGACATTCTGCCTGTGACTACAAGCAAGCAGAGTGGCTGCAAAGAATATTGAGCAATCCCCCTGCCCCATTTTATTCTAAGCAGGTATATTCTGTGTGTCTTGCCTAATTGTTTTGTAGCCCGGGCTGATTAAAGTTGAGGAAACTCCAGAGGTTTTCTGCAGCCGTTCAGTGACAAAACTGCTTCAGGGCAGGGACAGCGGAACTTTCTCAGGCCAGGGGCCACATTAACTTCTGGGGAACCTCCCAAGGGCCACATACCAGAGGTGGGGGGGGGGGCTAGAGGAAAAAGTGGGCAGGGCAACCAACGCTGGAAAAGGCTCCTTACCCTTGCTGTATAATGTGTTCTCTCTGCTGAGAGGTAGCAAAAGCCCATGGCACTCACCCAGGGGTCTGTGTTCCTTTGGGGAACTGAGACACGGTGAAGACTGTTGCAGCTTTAAGAAATGTGGTTTATTCACCTATTTACACCTTCAGTCTGCATGGAGGAAGCCCAGAGCTTACAGCATGGTCATTTCAAGAGGGGCAGCACTCCGGAGGTCCAAGGCATCTCCCCCCATCTCTCCCCAGCCTTCCCAAAGATGGATCTCAGACCTCTTCCTCCTTCTCCTTCCCAGAACCCTTTGCTAGCAGACTCCCTTTTCCTGTCACCTCAAACACCCCCCCCCCCGTCACCTTGGCAACATCTGTCCTCCCCAGGCCAAAGGATTCCTCTCAGATGGCCCATCAACCCCCTTTTGTCACCTTAACAGATTTGCTCTTCACTAAGCCAGCCAGGTTGGTTTGCATAAGCAAGCCCAGGGATTCCCTGTCTGGCAAAGCTCTGCAACTTTACACTTTCATCCATATCCCAATGAATCAAAACCCTACAATATTTTAATTTGGGGGGTTTAGAGGGGTCCCCCCATATCCATAACAATAATAATCATGTTGAGTGTTAAAAGGGCAGCAATTCCCCATTAAATAAATACAGTGGACACTCGGGTTGTGAACGTGATCCGTGCGGGAGGCACATTCGCAACCCGCAGCATTCGCAACCCATGTCTGTGCATGTGCGGGTCGCGATCTGGCGCATCTGCACATGCGTGGGTCGCGATCCAGTGCTTCTGCGCATGCACAAAGCATGATTTCGTGCTTCTGCGCACACACAAATTGCAATTTAGCGCTTTTGCGCATGTGCGCGCACACCGAAACCCGGAAGTAACCCGTTCCGGTAGTTCCAGGTTCAGCGCAGAGCGCAACCCGAAAAGACGCAACCTGAAGTGGCTGTAAGCCTAGGTATGACTGTAAAAGGAAGGAAGGAAAGAAGGAAAGAAGGAAAGAAGGAAAGAAGGAAAGAAGGAAAGAAGGAAGGAAGAAGGAAGGAAGGAAGGAAGGAAGGAAGGAAGGAAGGAAGGAAGGAAGGAAGATCAGCAGTCTGTCTAGTCCATGGACAGGGAATGTGTGACCCTCTAGATACTCCTTCATCCCTGGCCATTGCCCATGCTGCGTGGGAGGGCTGATGGAAGTCCAACATCATGGGGACAGGGGTTTAGCTCCAAAGAGAAATTCACTATACAGGCTGAAGAAGATACTCAGCCTGTGATGCTGACATGCAGCTCCTCATATTCTTCCACTGAGCTCTCGCCTCCCCATCTCACATCTTTGAGGGAGGCGAGACTGTGAGACGTGGAAGTGCATTGGCCGACCACTAAATTGCAATTTCTGCTCTATGCGGATATCATTAATGTTTATCATCCGCGTGGCATCTCTGAGCTGAGATAACTTCTGGTCTTGCCCATCGCGATCCCAGAAGCGCAATGAAGTGTTACTTGGAGTACGATCAATTCATTTCTAACCACCTTTGTTCGGAAATTATAACCTCATGAAAACAGAACAACGAAGCGGAGATGACATATGAATTTTAATACTGAAATGATGGGAAGGAAATTGATCCTTGCTGGAGTTTTAAAAATGCAACATTAGAATGGCAGGTTTGGAGGGTAGAGGTCTTCATCAGAGTCCTGGCTTGGCCAAAAGAAATTTGCTGAATGGCAATGGCAAGAGGGAGATGGGGTGAGGACTGAGATGGCGTCAGTATTAATATATTCCAGGAATGTATTATCCTACAGGTGAACCCCTATTTTGCATGGTGGCTGTTAAGAGTGAAATTTCAAGGTGAATTTGGAGGATTCTGTGCAAATGTAACATCCAAATAATTGTGAAGGAATCGGCACAGAACTGGGTAAGAGGAGAGAGAGAGGTCCTGTAGCTCAGTAGCAGAGCTATGAGCGCAGAAGGTTCTATCACCGGCATTACTAGATAAAAACATCTCGGATATCAGGATTGGAAAAGACCTGAAAAAGTCATATTACAACAAGGGGTTCTCAAATCATGGTCCACAGGGCACCCAGCAGAGATCCATGAACTTCATTCAGGTAGTCTGCAATGTGGATCTGTGGCTGGAGACAGCATCCAGCCCATCCTTCGCATCAAAAATTGATACTGATTTTTTTAAAATTGTCTTTTTATTGCTTCTTGTATTTCTTAAGTCACATTTTATTGCAATGCCGTCTAAATTCTATGGAATTCAAATCGTAATGCCGTATGTAAGAAATGAAAGAAGCAATAAAAAGACCATTAAAAATCATATGGCATCCAGCACAGCCTATTACAAATGTTACAACAGCCAGGAAATAACAGTAAGTGGTCCACTAACATGCTAAGCAATTTTCAGGTGGTCCATGGGGAGAAAAAACAAAGGGGGGGGGGTTAGGGAACAAAAGAGCCCTGGTACAGCAGACAAAATATTGAAGTGAGAGCTGGACCATAAAGAAGGCTGATCACCGAAGAATTGATGCTTTTGAATTATGGTGCTGGAGGAGACTCTTGAGAGTCCCATGGACTGCAAGAAGATCAAACCTATCCATTCTGAAGGAAGTCAGCCCTGAGTGCTCACTGGAAGGACAGATCGTGAAGCTGAGGCTCCAATACTTTGGCCACCTCATGAGAAGAGAAGACTCCCTGGGAAAGGCCCTGATGTTGGGAAAGATTGAGGGCACTAGGAGAAGGGGACGACAGAGGACGAGATGGTTGGACAGTGTTCTCGAAGCTACGAACATGAGTTTGACCAAACTGTGGGAGGCAGTGCAAGACAGGAGTGCCTGGCGTGCTATGGTCCATGGGGTCACGAAGAGTCGGACACGACTAAACGACTAAACAACAACAACAGTCCAGCATCCCATTGCACACAGTGGCCAGTCAGATGCTCCAGGAATCCCAAAAGCAGGAGAGGGCAGCAATATCTTTCTTCATCTCTTGCTTCCCAGAGTCTGGTGGGTAACCTGCGGTATTCCAGATTTTGCTGAACTACCACTTCCATTGGCCATGTTGGATGGGGCTGATTGGAGTTTAACATCATCTGGAAGTCTAAGGTAAAAAAAAAAAAGAGTAAAGGACCCCTGTGAGGGATTCCCCGCTTCCCACCCCTCACTGCTTTAACAACAGAGGCTCTCCCTGTGCTTCTATACAAACGGGAGTAAACCTCCAGTGTCCAAATTGGACTTGTCTCCAGGGTACCTCAGGGCTCTGCGTTCGAAACCTATTGCCACCAGTGGGGTCCCCCTCCCATGGATCCCTACTGCTACAATTTGCCTCTCCCTTAGGTAACTATGTGGCTCCTTTGGCTTCACTAAGCAGCCCTTTGTATGACAGGAGAAAAAGCAAGCAGTTTCCTCTTCCACAGGAAAGCTTTGTTCTCGCCTCTTAGTCACACCTCTGAAGGTACTGAGACACTGGCCGAGTCCACGAACGTTTAGGCACATTTAACTTTATTATTTAACTTGGGAACATGGATTTCTCTGGTTCTTAAAAGTGCATATCTTCTTTTCATATAATACAGACTTGTTAATACATCTCCTGCATCTTGATAATAACGGTTAAGACCTTTCTTCCCATCCACCCAGACCTAACCTCCTGCTCCCTCTCTCACCCTCCACTCCCCAACTGCCAACCCCCAACTGCCTTTCAACGGTTGTTCCCCCTCCATTTAAAATGCCGTCTAGCCCCACCTCCCAGGGAACACCTGCCTATCATGAGAGTGACAGGTTAACCCATGATGAACAGGAATCATCATCAGGCACTATTCCGCCACAACCCCTGGACGGTTAAGGTGACTATGGGGTTGTGGTGCTCATGTCGCTTTCAGGCCGAGAGAGCCAGTGTTTGTCCACAGACAGTTTTCCGGAGAGCCAGTGTTTGTCCACAGACAGTGGTCAGCATGACTAAACCGCTACTGGCGCATGAAGGACCGTGATGAGTGCCAGGGCACATGGAAATGCCACTTTCCTTCCTGCCACAGCGGTACCTATTTATCTACTTGCACTGGCGTGCTTTCGAACTGCTAGGTTGGCAGGAGCTGGGACAGAATAACGGGAGCTCACCCTGTCGCAGGGAAGCAATACCTATAACAGACAGATATTGCTTTTGACAGCTTATTAAGTTTATATTAATTGTATTGTTCCATTTTATATTGCACCTTGAATTGCAGTGGGGGACGTGTCTGCTTCTAAAACGGGTTGGTCGGGTTTTGGGTAGCTTATTTATTTGTAGTATAACTGCATTTTTTGTAATATATAAAACCCAATAAAGAACTATATAAAAAAGAAAGAACGATATCTTCCTTGTAGGAGAACATTTGGTGCAGGTTAGAATCACAGGAAGTGGCTTTTTATGGAGTCTGACTATTGGTTCATTTCACACAGCACACTTGACACTCCAGGCTTCCAGGCAAGGGTCTCTCACCGCCCTACCTGGAAGTGCTAGGGACTGAACTTAATACTTTCTGCATACTAAGCAGACACAGGTTGACTCTGTGGAGAATTTAAAGGAACATTCGCGGGATCAGATTTGTTACAGCTTTAGTGAACTGCAAAGCCAAGTGTACGGCACAGAAAGGTGGTCACCCGAGTCCAAGCTAAAAAACCACTGCATAAAAAGCAATAGGGATAATGACCTACTTCAATGCCATTTGCCTTTGAATGCTTCGTTCTTCCCTGCAGTTGGTCTTGAGATTTATCCTGGCCTTTGTTTGGAGGCACATTCCTGTGTCCCTGGAGGCAGCTTGGCTGCCTGCGAGTGCCATCTATTTAGAAACACCTGCTGTTAGTTTTGTTGTTTCTCTGCTAGCAGTCAGGAATATTCCTTTGTGAAGCCCTGAGATTAAACACAAATGGCAAAAAAAAAAAAAAAGGATGCTAGCTGCAACCAGCACAGTTTTAATTCATCGCACAAAGATAGCTCAATCACAGCCCAATTTCTCCGGGCTAATTTTGATTGGATTCACAAAACTCTGGATAACGTTGCATACCTGTTGTGCGCTGCTGAATCAAATCACACCCACCCCGATCCTTTAACAAAGAAAATAGGACTCTCCAAAAGTTCCCTGCAAAACTATGAAGTGCTGAGTTGCCTTTTGTTTGCAGATCTTCAATACCTGCACCTAGGATTGCCCATGGCACCGCTTCCAAAAATCTGGATGGTTTGCCAAGCTGTATCCGTCACGCACACTCTTAAATGAAGGACCGGGTTGGATGATATGGCTCTGATGACTCTCCTGCATAAAATCGGGAGTAGTATTAAGAGCAAGCGCAAAAGATGGTCACATTCACACCATACATACATTTAAAGTAGTATGATACCACTTAACACAGTCATGGCTCCCGCAAAGAATTCTGGGAGCTGTAGTTTAAGAGTGCTGAGAGCTGTTAGGAGACTCCCTCTTCACAGAGCTGCAGCCAGAATACTTTAATGATCAATCCGTCTTCACGGGAAACTCTGGAAATCGTAGCTGTGTGTGTGTGGGGGGAGTTGGAATAATATTCCAACGGGGCCTGAACACACACAATGCAATGTGCATAGACTCAAATAATATGACCCTTATATGGGAAAACTGCTACGTGAAACTGGCCTGTGAGCATGTTTTATTTAAAAAAAACATATTTCATATGAAGGCCCTATTTAAGCTCTACGGTGGCATCAGAAGCAGAATGCATTCCAAATGGTTGTTTTAGATCTTACTACCAATTACATGGGACGCAGGTGGCGCTGTGGGTTAAACCACTGAGCCTAGGGCTTGCCGATCAGAAGGTCGGTGGTTCGAATCCCTGCGATGGGGTGAGCTCCCATTGCTCGGTCCCAGCTCCTGCCCACCTAGCAGTTCAAAAGCATGTCAAAGTGCAAGTAGATAAATAGGTACCGCTCCAGCAGGAAGGTAAACAGCGTTTCCGTGTGCTGCTCTGGTTTGCCAGAAACAGCTTTGTCATGCTGGCCACATGACCTGGAAGATGTATGCCGGCTCCCTCGGCCAATAGAGCAAGATGAGCGCCACATCCCCAGAGTCGGTCACGACTGGACCTAATGGTCAGGGGTCCCTTTACTTTTACCTTTACCAATTACACCTATATGAGTATTAGGGCGCCCAATGTCTGCCCATCCAACAGTTAGCTGTAGATAGCTTAAGTGGGTGGTTCTGAATGAGCAAAGCATCCTTATGATCTGTTTTTCTGCCTGGTTTCCTGTAGACTGAATGATTATTGCTCCAGCCCAATCCATCCAGTTTTTAATTCCTTATTCCATTGTGGAACATTTTAAATGCACCCAAGTGAAAGAAAGATTGCACAGTAACAGAAGTATTAACACACTGAATGACCTCTGCCTTCCCAATCTGAGGAATGATTGGATGAGGGCTACTCCCATAGCTGCCAAGTTATCCCTTTTTTACAGGGATTTTCCCTTATGCTGAATAGGCTTCCTCGCGAGAAAAGCGAAAACTTGGCAGCTATGGCTACTCCTCTATTTTTCCTGCTTCCTGAAACCTGCCCTCTCTCATTCCAATTTTCTGGACCAAAATGGTTCAGCTGAGCCTTATCAGTTCAGATGACATCACCAAAGGGCTGCAACATCAGGTTTGTATACATTTTCCCATGTGGGTGATACACAACCTCTTAACAAAATTCAGAAGCCTGGAAAAAGGCTGCATGACTCACCTGTGTTGCACAGCATCGTGGGTACTGAAATTGTTGTTTCCTATGCCTAGATTTCCACAGCATAACAAGGGACCCAAATCTGATCTACACCAAAGCTGACATGGAACCTTATTGGTCTCCATTCATTCTCCTTAAAATCTGATTCAAATTGAATCCTTAAGATCTGATTCAAAATTCCCAGTCTACAGGTGGGATCCAAAATACAGAGATGAAAGAGCACTCTGGGTAGCTGTTTTTGTTTTTGCATGAATGGATTCAGGGGCTGATTAACCCCTTCACCTGAAAAAGCAAGGGCATCTGAGCTCCTGGTTTTCTTGTCTCCTAATCTTCAAACCAGCAGTTGTTAAAGGGCGTTTTGCAACCTTGCCAGCATTTCCTGCCCCGAAGCTGACAAGTAGCCCTCTAATGAATAATAATCTAAAGCGAAGTTCCTGGGTCTGCAGTCCCTACATTAAATTGAGAATGATTCTGTGTAATAATTGAAGGTTGCAAACCCTTGTCAGTTTGCATCCATGTCAGACAATTTGCCATCTGCGAAACAGTCCCCCTGGACTTCCAAAGGTACTTAGGCAGGGAGGTTGTGAGAGTGAGTTTGTCTAATGCATTTGCTCCGCATCGGCCATTATTTGCTCTTTTCATGTCACTGACGGATGGATTTGTTTAAGTAAAAATGAAAGGGGCATCCCTTGGTAGTGCTGGCATTTGGAAAAATTTGTTACAACACATCCATTGCTTCGGGGTGTATCATTCCTTTTGTTGCAAGCTATGCCCCAATGGACACTTCTTTTTGAAAAATAATAACAAACAAAACTGTACCTATTTGAGTTGCAGAAGGAACAAAATACATTACCAGTACCAAGCTGTCCTATATCTACTAGGAGCAGAAAAAAAGATGAACTGACCTTCACATATTGAATCAGAGTATGTGTCCTTCTCGCTCCAAGCTATGGAACCTTGTTCACTCTGAGAGTTGCATTTCTGTGTGGATAATCTTATGCATTGGTGGGTGGGGCCAGATGCAAAAGTGGGTGGTGCAATGAATATGAATGTTACCCTTGTTCCATTGGCTAGTTTCTTAACTCACTCACACACTTCCCTCTCTTGTTGGGGTTGGTGGGTGTACGCATCGCAGCAGCTCAGTTTGCGTGCCAAGACCCCCAGAAAATTCCCCCCAATAACTCAGACAGACACATTATTTTAGGTTTTGTTTTTTGGCATAATTTTGGCCACAACTTTATTCAAAATTACAAATTAATTTGAGTGTTGGCCTTAGGCTTTGGTTAATCTTCTGCCCCACGGTGGGACAGGACCAGCTCTGACTTCCTACGGTAGGAAAGTCAAGTAAACACCCCATGGTGGAGGAGATAGCTGAGACCAGGCCAACTCCCCACCAGAAATGTTCCCCAAGGCTCGTGCTCTGTATTGGCCCCAGCCCCGCACCATTGTGGGGGTGTAAGGACTAGAGCCCCGGAGCCCCAGGATTCGTTTAACGGAATACTTCTATAAGAGCAACACTGAGGGGCATGCACCTCCATGCGATGCCCCTCCCAAACTCATCAACCAAAGCCTAACCCGCCAACCTAACAAGTTGTGACTATTGCTAAGCAGTAGGCGAAAAACCAGATGGCACAGCCAATCAGCCAAATGGAAAAAAATTCCTACTGGCCCCTGAATACAGGCAGCGCCATAGCAAGGTCACTCTAAACCTGCAAAGAAAAGGAGGTGGGCGGGAGGGAGATTCAAATCACTAGCCAGGAATGAACTTAACACAAAAACGCCGAGTACTTAAGCATTCGCCCTGTCAATCAAGGAATGGATACATGCAATTTACCCCAGCAACACTCTGCCCTCCAATCACCTTCTCTCTTTGAGCTTAGACCCACCCCTTAACACACACACAGTCTTTTCTGCTGGGTCCGGCCGCAACCCCCATTATTCCCTATGGGGTTAATGAGCTCAAGGAGTTAAGCTCACCACAGCCATTTATTCTATGAACCGCCCTGAGACTCCCGGGTATAGGGCAGTAAATATAATAATAATAATAATAATAATAATAATAATAATAATAATAATAATATAGCAGAGGAGTCTTTATTTAGCCAACATCAAGATACACCTTTATACATACATACATACCATTTACAGATGTTACAGGTAGTCTTCTCTCTCTGAGCCCGGAGAGCATAGCTGCCAAGTATCCCGTATCCGCCGGGAAAACCCCTTTTTTCTTACCGTTTCCCGGCGGTCTCCCGTTTAGGTTAAAATCCCGGTATTGTCCCTTAAATCAGCTTCGGCCCGGCGGCCATTTTTCTGGTGCCGCTTTGCCCTTCTATGGGCACCAGAAAATGGTGGCGCCGGCGCCGGAAGTCGCTTCCGCGCATGACCAGAAGTTGCATGACGCGACTTCCGGTTGCAGTTTGCCCTTCTATGGGCATCAGAAAATGGCGGCGCCGGCGTCGGAAGTCGCTTTTACGTGTTTCCGGTCATGTGCGGAAGCGACTTCCGGCGCTGGCGCCGGCATTTTCTGGTGCCCATAGAAGGGCGAAGTGCCACCGGAAGTTGCGTCACGCAACTTCCGGTCATGCGCGCGCTGCCGATCCCGGATCTTTACGTCCGGAACTTGGCAGGTATGCCGGAGAGGGCTCTTTGCTTCAAAGTCCTTGCTGTATTCAAGTCCACAGCCAAGTCCTGAGTTCCATTGCCTGCAAAGTCCTGCAACTGATCTTCGAGTCCTGAAGTGTGGCGATTTTTCCAATTTCTTCCTCAGACGATCTCTTCAAAAAGGCTTCATTCAAACCCACAGTTCTACGTAACAGACAACCTTCAACAATCCCAGCGATCTTCTACCACAACCAACATAATATGCTGTAACATTTTATGCACAAAGTTGCTTGCCAAAACTGCCCAGTAACACAGATAAGAGAGTCACAAGATGCCTGCAGGTGCATTGTGAGGAATGAGTCATCTCTGTTGACTCATGGAGAATTAACCCATTAACTGCATTCCTTAACATTTCTGTCCTCCATCTGGGCAAGCTGAGGTGACACATTAAAGGAAGGTGTGGAGCAAGGCCATTTATAGGTGTGGTCTGAGGAAAGTGGGTGACACTTGAGGAATTTTCCAAAGGGTCATAAGGAGAAGTCTAGATTGCCTCATTTGAATCAAAGGTTTGAGGTTCCCCACCACTGTTCTAGGCAGAATTTGACTAGCAATGAGCCCCCATCTGCACAGTACACTTAAAACAGTATCATTCCGTTTCAAAGACTTGTGGGAACTGTGGTGTGCTGAGGGCACTGAGGGTCATTAGGAGACCCCAAATCCCATAAATTACTACTTACAAGGAAGTAAGAGAAAGCTTGGCAAAAAACCGAGAGGTGGCTTCTAATTCTAAAACAGTGAGATTTTTTATAGGGGAAGGTTATAGAATTAGTTTTTCCTCACAGTTTATAATGTGCTTCTGGAATTCACTTATGCGTAATATAATTTACCTCACTTACAATAATAGAATTGTAGAGTTGGAAGGGGTCATCTAGTCCAACCCCCTGTAATGCAGGAATCTCAACATGAGGTCTCCTGATTAGCAGTTTTATTGCTCCACCACTGGGAGGACTTAAACATAATTATGAAATCCAGAAGAATGGATGGCCACAAGGTTGCATGGCTAAGAGCAGACAGAGTCATAGAATCATAGAATTGTAGAGTTGGAAGAGACCACGAGGGCCATCCAGTCCAACCCCCTGCCGAGCAGGAAACACCATCAAAGCATTCTTGACATATGCCTGTCAAGCCTCTGCTTAAAGACCTCCAAAGAAGGAGACTCCACCACACTCCTTGGTAGCAAATTCCACTGCCAAACAGCTCTTACTGTCAGGAAGTTCTTCCTAATGTTTAGGTGGAATCTTCTTTCTTGTAGTTTGAATCCATTGCTTTGTGTCCGCTTCTCTGGAGCAGCAGAAAACAACCTTTCTCCCTCCTCTATATGACATCCTTTTATATATTTGAACATGGCTATCATATCACCCCTTAACCTTCTCTTCTCCAGGCTAAACATACCCAGCTCCCTAAGCCGTTCCTCATAAGGCATCGTTTCCAGGCCTTTGACCATTTTGGTTGCCCTCTTCTGGACACGTTCCAGCTTGTCAGTATCATTCTTGAACTGTGGTGCCCAGAACTGGACACAGTACTCCAGGTGAGGTTTGACCAGAGCAGAATACAGTGGTACTATTACTTCCCTTGATCTAGATGCTATACTCCTATTGATGCAGCCCAGAATTGCATTGGCTTTTTTAGCTGCTGCATCACACTGCTGACTCATGTCAAGTTTGTGGTCTACCAAGACTCCTAGATCCTTTTCACATGTACTGCTCTCAAGCCAGGTGTCACCCATCCTGTATTTGTGCCTTTCATTCCCCCCCCCCAAGTGTAGTACTTTACATTTCTCCTTGTTAAAATTCATCTTGTTTGCTTTGGCCCAGTTGTCTAATCTGTTAAGGTCATTTTGCAATGTGATCCTGTCCTCTGGGGTATTAGCCACCCCTCCCAATTTGGTGTCATCTGCAAACTTGCTCAGGATGCCCTCAAGCCCATTATCCAAGTCATTGATAAATATGTTGAATAAGATTGGGCCCAAGACAGAACCATGTGGCACCCCACTAGTCACTACTCTCCAGGATGAGAAGGAGCCATTGATGAGCACCCTTTGGGTTTGGTCAGCCAGTTAAAAATCCACTGAATGGTAGGATTGTCTAACCCGCATTTTACCAGCTTCTTTATAAGAATATCATGGGGCACCTTGTCAAGGGCCTTGCTGAAATCAAGATAGGCTACATCCACAGTGTTCCCTTCATCTACCAGGCTTGTAATTCTGTCAAAAAATGAGAGTCATTGAGTAAAGACAGGTTTTCCAAAGAAAGCAAAATAAATAAACAAATAAAGTCCATTGTGGTATTGGGGACTCAGCTACTTTGGCAAAGCAAAAGCGCTTTACTGTACAGTATATGCATTGTATATGCATTATAACATTGTGACACCAGGTGATCCAGTGGAGTTCTGTTTTGCCAACCCGATTTCTCGTACAAAGTTTACAATGCATTTAACTGAAACACTTCTTTGATGTGTCTAGATCCAGCCTTGGTCAAGAGGGAAGTGGTGAATTTCATTCTCTATTCTGCTGTACACGTGGAGTCATCAACAAGTGTGGACAAAGACATCTTGTCAGAAGCCTTGACATTTGAAAGCCACCGATGTGAAGCATCTCTCCCCTTTTTGCAGGCTTTGAACAACCTTTCTGTTCTTAGAAGAAGATTTCTAAAGACAAGAATCGCCCCAAAGTGTGATAATTACTGGAGTAATAATAGAAAAGTCTAAAGCTCTACAGCTTTAGGTAGTCAGGTGGAATCTGGACATACATTATTATTATTATTATTATTATTATTATTATTATTATTATTATTATTATCAGGCATTGTGTTGTACTGTTTCAAGTGTGGCTAGAAACTGATGCAATAAAAGAGAATAAAAATAAATTCCCCACAAGAGGATTGCACCAGGCGCTCTTGCTGTCCTCTTTGTAAAAATACACACACACACCAAGGTACCACAGAAGGCACTGAGCGTGGTTTTCTATGGACAACTGTTTGCGCCTGTTATTTCAGAGCAGATATTTGAAGCCAATCCTTCCCTCCCACTTAACGTATTGAAAAAATGAGACATTTTGAGGGTTCTTGAAGTCATATGTGATTGCAGCAAATCAGCATGGAGTGATTTCATGCAGGTGTTGTTGAGATTAGACGTGAGCGAAAAAGTTCTTTGGTGAAATCCGAGATGCCCAAGGTCACAGTCACCTCTATCTTGGCCATCCATCCACAGATAAAGATGGCATGCTATTCTCTTGCTCTGGATTTTGTGGTGGTGCATGAACTCTGGTGTAGCATCGTTGGCTGAGATTGAGCCCAGTTGCCCCTGACAGTGGAGGTAGAACATAGCCATTGATAGCTTTATCCTCTATGTGGGTTGCGGGAGATGGAGAGGGCTGCTGTGAATGGGGTTGTTTTCTGAGCCTCAGATTGGCTCAGAAAACAACCCAAATCCTTTCCATTTTTTAAAAGAAAAACTGACATATTGACATATTCATTTTTTTGGAGTAGAGCTAAATTTGCCCCCCCCCCCAATTTTGAAATTTCTCCCCTGCAAATTTTGATGGTGAATATTCTCCAGATATTCTTTTAGCATTCCCTGAATGTTAGATAATTGTATTTGACTAAGGTACACTTCAACCTTTGATAGCTGTATTTGACAGTACTTGATAGCTGACATGCAATGTTAATTAGTATTTGAGCATATTTGATAGATGGCATATGGTAGTGTTTAGTATCTGCTAATGTATGAGTATATTTGATAGTTGCCATTAGAGTCCAGTGAACACCCTTAATCTCATCTGTTAGCATTATTAACATTAGCATTCTAATTCTCATATATATCTCACCATGATCCTCTGAAGGGGTATGTCTGGTGATTCCCTATGTCTCAGAGGTCTGTTCCTGCCCAATGGAATCATAGAACTGTAGTCCAGCTGCCTGCAATGCAGGAATCACAGCTAAAGAATCTCTGAGAGATGGTCGTCCAACCTCTGTTTAAAGTCCTCCAATGAAGGTGAGTCGACCCCTTTCCCAGACAGTCCATTACACTGTCGTTGAATAGCTCTTATCGTCAGAAAGGTCTTCCTAATGTTTAGTTGGAGTCTCCTTTCTTGTACAGCAGTACCTCGGTTTACGAACTTAATCCGTTCCGGAAGTCCGTTCTTAAACCGAAACCGTTCTTAAACCGAGGTGATGGAGAGTGGAATTTTTGAATTGAATTTGAATTACATTTGATGCAGCACTCATCTCCCTCCTCTGAGAATCCCATTAAGCAATTTCATTCGTCCTCTCAAACCTCTCTCATTGAATCAAGCTTTCCTCCAAATTTTGTTCCAAGCTCTCCTTAGGCAGAATCCCATTATAACTTGGCAATATGCAAAACTTCACAGTTCCATTACTCTTGCTGTGATTCCTTTGCCTTCGTTGTTTAGATTTGAACCCATGCTCATTGCATTCCCAGGAAGTTATGGATGTTCAAGCTACTTCTAACACTATACTTTAAAAGAGAGTCGGGCAACCTGTTCTTAAACTGAAACCGTTCTTAAACCGAGGCGCGCTTTCCCTAATGAGGCCTCCCGCCGCTTGTGCCCTTCCACCGTTCGGATTCCGTTCTTAGATCGAGGTAAAGTTCGCAAACCGGGACACTACTTCCGGTTTTGCAGAGTTTGTAAACCGAATCGTTCGTAAACAGGACTGTTCTTAAACTGAGGCACCACTGTAATTTGAATCCAGTGGTTTGGGTCCTGCCCTTGGGAACAACAGAAAACAAGCTTGCTACATCTTCCATGTGGCAGCCCCTTTGAAGATGGCTATCATACCTCCCTGCCAGATCCTTGGGAATCATCCCTATCTTCCCTTAGATGTCTCCTGAAAACTGTTGTTCAGACAAGCCTTTGAAATGCGAACTTCTTTTATCAACCAGTATTTCTACTGGTGCTTTTATCAATACCTCTGTTGAGCTTATAGAAAGGCTGTGTTCCCATGTACACCTTGCTGTATCTTTATTTAGGTAAAGTCGATAAATAAACAAACCCACTGTTTGTGTAGAGCAGGCCTAGATTGTAACCCTCGAGTTTTTAGCAATATTGTATTCGACAACAATGCACCCAACTTTTTCTAGCTATTACATGTGGAGGAGAATGGTAAAGAACACCAGGTATTTTAGAGGACGTCTCTTTTTGGTGATTGACTTGTTGGGAAAATGTAACAACGATGCTACTAACACCATCCCCATCCTTTTTAGTCTTTATGACATGTGGGTGAGGCACTGACTGACATATCTATACAATAAAACATCCATTTATCACACTCGTTGGACAGGTATTGTGGAAGATAAAAGGCTTGCCTTAGTCTCGTTGGTATCATGGTTTTTTGTTTTTGTTTCATTGCCTCTTCCTGTATTTGTGCATCATCTGTCTACAATTTAGATCTGAGCATCTCTCCACTGTGGTTGGGCTAAAAAAGACTTTCCTAGGAGACATAAAAGGTAGGAGGCCCAAAGCAATGAATCTAAAATACATCTACTCTACCATGTACGTTCCAAGTGTGACCAGTGGGGAAGCATCTAGAAAGGGAACAAGAGGTCCCCTCACCCAGCAGTTAAAATTTAGAGATACGTTGTGTCTGGACTCTGAAACTGGAGATTCCATTTCACTATCCTGGCACTAATCATCATTGATTAACTTACTCTCCAGAATGTGGCTGTTCCTGTTTTCATGTGATATGTCAGTAGACATCAACACAACTTGTGAGAAGAAAGACTGTGGCCTCAGTCTACTGCAGGTCTACTGTGTTGGTTGACCCTAAATTCTAATATTAGAAAATGTCTGTTCTCAATTGGCGGGGGAAAGCAGGACCATGGCGATGAAGGTGGTGTGGGGGACATAGCTGGGCTGGAAAGAAGTGGAAGCTCTTAGATAATGTGATACATGGGATGAAGTCATGGGTTGATTGAGATCTGCACAGCATCAAACATAAGGCTTGAAGAACATATTCAATATGATCAGTGGCTCCTGCTGTAACAGTTTACATCGGAGATGGGGAACATGTGGTCCTTAATACGTTGTTGGACTCCAACTCCAACCATCTCTCACAATGGTCAACAATGATGTGAGGTGTAGTCCAACAAAATATGGAGAGCCCCATGTTCCCCATCCCTGCTTTATACAGTGGTACCTTGGTTTAAGTACACAATTGGTTCCGGAAGTCTGTACTTAACCTGAAGCGAACTTTCCCATTGAAAGTAATGGAAAGTGGATTAATCTGTTCCAGACGGGTCCGTGGAGTACTCAACCTGAAGCGTACTTAACTCGAAGTATGAGTGTAATTGGTTCTGGAAGTCTGTACTTAACCTGAAGTGTACTTAACCTGAAGCGAACTTTCCCATTGAAAGTAATGGAAAGTGGATTAATCCGTTCCAGACGGGTCCGCGGAGTACTTAAACTGAAAGTACTCAAACCAAAGCGTACTTAAACTGAAGCGTACAAACATTTGGACCATTTTTGTTGAGAAAGCCAATGTCCTCCTGTCCTCAAGTCTGGAAGAAAGGGTGTGTACGCGTGTGAAGATGTTGGCTATCAAGGAACAGGAACAAGTACTGTAGTCCAAAAACCAGCATCTTCACACCAAAGATTCTGACTGAATGGCTATAGGTCTTGGTAACATCTAGGGAATAGGGAATAGACCTTGAGATCAGCTGACTAGGGGTGCTAAGGAGGTTTTTGACAACACCCTCAAAGCACAGAGTTTTCTTGCAAGGAGACAGAGAGCAGGTGACACAAGATAGGTGTATAAGGTGCTTCCTGGCACTTTATAGGGAAAAGGGCAGTTTTCCAGTAACTTCCAAAAAGTTGCAGCGAATTCCAACCTCTTTTTTTCATTGCTGGGTTTTGGGGAAAGCTTGTTTATGGCATGTTGGAAGTTAGAAAGAATAAACTATTCATGGGCATGATACCTGCTATACCTACTTCTAGATATGGTTACAGGTAGGTAGCCGTGTTGGTCTGGATCGAAGTAAAATAAAAAAATTCCTTCAGTAGCACCTTAAAGACCAACTAAGTTTTTATTTTGGTATGAGCTTTCGTGTGCATGCACACTTCTTCAGATACAGTGAAATGGAAGTCACCCATTTCCACCACCCTTCTGAGTGATCCCCCCTCCCCATCCCCACCCCTCCCCACCCCTTCTCTACATAAGTGCCTGGAAACTTCCATTTCACTGTATCTGAAGAAGTGTGCATGCACACGAAAGCTCATACCAAAATAAAAACTTAGTTGGTCTTTAAGGTGCTACTGAAGGAATTTTTTTATTCTACTTCTAGATAGTAATTAATCATGTTGCTCTGCTGCTCCAGAGAAGCGGACACGGAGCAATGGATTCAAACTACAAGAAAGAAGATTCCACCTAAACATTGGGAAGAACTTCCTGACAGTAAGAGCTGTTCGGCAGTGGAATTTGCTGCCAAGGAGTGTGGTGGAGTCTCCTTCTTTGGAGGTCTTTAAGCAGAGGCTTGACAGGCATATGTCAAGAATGCTTTGGTGGTGTTTCATGCTTGGCAGGGGGTTGGACTGGATGGCCCTCGTGGTCTCTTCCAACTCTATCATTCTATGTTTTCAGGTGTTGTGTTTGGATGGGAGGGAGAGAGGAGATTGCTTGGGGTATGAAATGTTAAGGTAAGGGGGAGATAGAATGAGTGAGTGATAGATCCTTTTGTCAGTTGTCAGTTGGGAGAGCACAGAGGGGATTAGTTTTGTGAGAACGTGTTTAAGAGATTACTAGTTCAAATTGTGTTCATCCCAGATGCCCATTTACTTTTGGGTAGCTACTTATGCGTCGCCCAAGAAAAGACGAAGTGCATATTTTAAAAGAGGACAAAGGAGGTCACAGCTTTGCATAACATTTGCATGTGCTTAATTATATGCACATATGCAAATCGAGGAAATAATTGCTATAATTTAAATTTAAATACAAATGCAATACCTATCACCATGGAGGTGACCTGCACGCCTGCTCAGTCTGCTGTCCAGGTACTAGCTATTGGTGGGCTAAGTCAAGGTCCTTCCTCTCCCTTCTTATAGTTCCTTGTCTTCAGGATGATGGTCAATGGTTAGAGATGAGTAGAGCTGTAGTCCTTGCACAAGAGGACTGGCCTCTTTTATGTAGGATATGTGGCTGCCTTAGTTTACTGTGACTTCATTCTCATCACTCCTGAAATAAACTCCCTCCCCCTCTCTTGTTTACCCAGGGTAATTCTCTTTGGAACCCATATTAAAAAGGTTTCGAACAGCCAGCCTGATACATACACCTACACCGCGGTGTTAGCACTGTAAGACTGACAGATAACTTGCTGGAGCAGCAGGAACAGCCATTATGTTTTCCAATTTTAGCATTCCGTTGAGATGGAATTGATGGTTTTGTGTTGGATTTAGACAGAATTTACATATATACAGTGGAACCTCGGTTTATGAACACCTCGGTTTATGAATTTTCGGTTTATGAACACCGCGGACCCATCTGGAACGGATTAATTCATTTTCCATTACTTTCAATGGGAAAGTTTGCTTCAGTTTATGAACGCTTCAGTTTATGAACAGACTTCCGGAACCAATTACACCCATGCTTCAGTTTATGAACGCTTCAGTTTAAGTACTCTGTGGACCCGTCTGGAACGAATTAATCCACTTTCCATTACTTTCAATGGGAAAGTTTGCTTCAGTTTATGAACGCTTACTCCGCGGACCATCTGGAACGGATTAATTCACTTTCCATTACTTTCAATGGGAAAGTTCACTTCAGTTTATGAACGCTTCAGTTTTTGAACAGACTTCCGGAACCAATTGTGTTCATAAACCGAGGTACCACTGTATATATTTTTCTGGTGAAAAGGGAACAGCTTCCAGGCAGATGCAGGTGGGGAATTTCATCCTCCATCCCATTGGAGTTTGACATCCTCAACACAGGTGCCGAACGATGCAATGATTGTTTTGGGTATCTGTAAGGGGGAGAGATTATAGAGAACCCCCCGCCCTCTCATCAGGAGCAGTCCGTCCCCAAGCAGCCATGAAAGTGCGGGGTCGGAAGGGGCTAGTCAGGAAACGGAGAGAGAGTGCCAGGTCTCTGGCAGCATGGGAGAGCCCCTACTCCTCAGGCGGGAAGAGAGAGAGGCGGGAAGGGGGGACAGGGGAAAAACGGATCGTAGACCCTTTCCCCCGGCACCGGAATTAAGGAGGAGGAGAAAGGGGAGGAGATTCACTGTCCCGAGGCTTTTATGTTGGTCAAAGTCGCGAAAAGGGGCAGTGCCAGATTCTGAAACAGAATGAGAAGACATGAAACCGACAGCTCACTACACTGTAAATAACGTGCACCAATAAAGACTTTTAAAAGACAAGTATGTGGAAGGTCGTTACTCAGGAGTAGCCGTAACAACCTCTGACAGTATCTGTCAATGATTTGTGAACATCATTGTTCACAATAGTAAGGGGAATCCAATATCTGTTCCAGAAATCTGAGCGACAACCTGCAGCCTAGGATATTATTAAGAACATGAGAAGAGCCAATGGCCAATGGCCCATCTAGTCCAGCACTCTGTTCTCACAGTGGCCAACTGGTTCCCCTTGGGAAATTGGCAAGGAGGATCTGAGAGCAACAGAACTCCTTCTGCAGTTTCCAGCAACTGGTATTCAGAGGTATACTGCCTTCATCAATGGAGCCAATGTCATGGCTTGTAGCCTCACCCTCCATTAATTTGTCTAATCCTCTTTTAGAGCCATCCAAGTTGATGGCCACCACAACCTCTTAAAGCACCCAATCTTATAGATTAACTAACCACCACTTGTTGAATAAATGCTTTATTCTGTCTGTCCCAAATCTTCCTATGTTGTTTGGCTATCCCCAAGTTCTAATATTTCGAGAGACAGAGAAAAACATTTCTCTATCCACTTTCTTTACACTGTGCATAAATTTATACATCTCTATCATAACATTTTACTTACTTACTTACTAATTTTCCTTTTAATTAAAAAGAGCATTGTTGTTGTTGTTGATGATGATGATACTATTGTCCTGGTGCCTGTTATTTACTAATAATATTTTTGTCAGTAAACACAGACTGCATTTCTAATACATAGCTCAAAAATTTCCCAACCTTCTTTTTTTTGGGGGGGGGGGAAAGATACCCTGCCCACAATATTTGACTTAATGATCTCCTGTTGAAGTAAATTCCAGAGGTTGACTCCAGGCTGCACAAGATGGCATTTGTTCTAAATTGGCTGCCCTTTCCTTTAATTGAGTGTCCTGTTGTTCCGGTGTTCCAGGCAGAGTTAAAAAGAAGGGGCAGAGATGAGTCCTTGCTGATCCCCTTTATAATTCTGAATAGCGGGACGCGGTCCCCTGCTGCTCTCTTTTCCATCCAGGCGAAATCAATGAAAGTCATTTTGACTTCAGCAATCTGGACCTAAGCATATATTCTCTCTCTCTCTCTCTCTCTCTCTCTCTCTCTCTCTCTCTCTCTCTCTCTCTCTCTCTCTCTCTCTCTCTCCCCCCCCCCTACCGCTTTTTGGCAGTATCTTTTCAATCTGTGCAATTTGGCTCCTGGGTTGTTATGAAGTCCTGTGGGAATTTACATAGCTCTTCTTCCCGAACTCATTTGCCGAGTGCTTCCCAAGTGCTCTTGAGGCACCTCAGATCAGCAATCAGCCACAATCCTGCCATTTGTGGGTGTGGGGCTAAGCACAAGATCTCAGGCAATAATTCTGGTGTTTCAGTCTTTATCAAAAGTTAGTGGCATTCCCCACCCCCACCCCAAGTGCAAATTTGCATCCTTCAGCCTTTACCTTCCAGTGAGTGCTACGCTGATATTTTCTCCCCCGCCTTTTTTTTTAAAGGCGTGTGGGGTGTGTGTGTGGGGGGGGGGTCAGGAAAGACAGGTCTCTTAACAGCACGCTTAACAAACGACACTTCCCAGGGTGCTTTGGGGGAAAGCCATGACTGTTCAAAGTGCTATTATAGTGCTCTAAATGTTTGGTGTGACTGTGGCCATACGAAACCTGGTATGGAGTTTATGCTCTCAGTGACCCAGCTGGTTTTTTAAAGTTCTGGTGTTCACAGCCAAGAGAAGCCCAATTTCCACCTGAATAATCTGCCAGCACCTTGCTTCTGCAGGTAAACATGGCAGACATAAACTTCAACAACCAGGAGGCCTTAATCATACCAGCCCAATATACAGGTACATAGCAGAGTTGTGACAGTCAATTTTTGTTGTTGTTGTTGTTTAGTCGTTTAGTCGTGTCCAACTCTTCGTGACCCCATGGACCAGAGCACGCCAGGCACTCCTGTCTTCCACTGCCTCCCACAGTTTGGTCAAACTCATGTTCGTAGCTTCGAGAACACTGTCCAACCATCTCATCCTCTGTCATCCCCTTCTCCTTGTGCCCTCCATCTTTCCCAACATCAGGGTCTTTTCCAGGGAGTCTTCTCTTCTCATGAGGTGGCCAAAGTATTGGAGCCTCAGCTTCAGGATCTGTCCTTCCAGTGAGCACTCAGGGCTGATTTCCTTCAGAATGGATAGGTTTGATCTTCTTGCAGTCCATGGGAGTCTCAAGAGTCTCCTCCAGCACCATGGTGCTGGAGGACAGTCAATTCAGTTGGTAGCAAGTACCTTTTTTGTGGCAAGCAGGCAGGTAGGAATTAAGAAGACAAGAACCATAACTGGATTTTTTCCCCAGCATGCTGATTTATCCCTGTTAACTGAACATCAAGTCATTATATATGTATGTGTGCTGATTTCAAAATGGTCTTGGAGAAGTAGCTGGCATAGTCTTCAGATGCTGTCAAAAAGTGTGTTGGAAAACAAGGCTTGTCGAATATCTGGAATGTGCGCACGGGGAGGAAGATAACAGACAGCCTAATACCGGGGCCTTCTGCTGCCTTTTTGAATGCAAATTCCAGCTGTCAGATCTTAATTAAAAAGTACCAGTCAGCACTATTTAACAATTGGAAGAGAACTAAAATGCTAGGTTGCTTGGGGTGGCGGCGGTAGTGGAAACCCGCAACTTCCAAATTCAGTAGGTGGGGTGACAGGTATGTAATTATCCTCCGATCAAGAAGAGGATGAGAAAATGACTGCAGTTCCTGAGAGGGCGGAGCTTTGGCAATTTTCATCCTCTGGAGAGGAGGGCTTTGCAGTCAGGGCTCATTTGTAAGCCCTTTGCTTTTCAAAAGAAAGCCTCCTTTTATGTGGAGCGTCACTGAAGCTCCATGGGGGAGAGGTGGATGGTTTTGCAGAGATGTGCTCTTATAGGAAGATGTTACAAGTTAGCTCGCATGCACAGACCTTCCACCCATCACACGCTTGAATAAGGCAGCATGGCGCTTTTTGAACTGGAAAACTACCTCCCTGGTACTGCATAATCTTCTGATGGCCAGATGTGTCTGAGCTAAACTTGAGTAAAGCAGGGGAGTTGCAGGTTTTTTTGTTTGCAAAGGAACAGAGACCTCCAGGAAAAAAACAACCTAGGCAGTAGTTAGGGATGGAGAGACATTTGACTCAGTTCACATTTAAAGGCGAACCTAGCTAATCCACATTTTCCGGAAGACATGAGAACACATGAACCATGAAACATGAGAACACATGAACTAGATGACCCTTGGGACTACCTTCCAACTCTAGTTCTATGATTCTATGAAAATCTGGACCTCAATTCACACCTCTCTGTTTTTTGCAATGCAGTAATGTGTACAAAATGCACATAACTAGCGTAAAGTACGCACATAAGTGCGTATATTAGCATAAACAACATACATTTTATTAGAGGAAATCACTTTGCATAAATGTGACTATTAGGAGAAATTTACACTCAAATGCTGGTGACTTTTCATGATGACTTAAAGAACAGAAGACCGCAAACTGATATGGAAATGTGGAGAACTGAGCTTCAGGTTGGAAAAAAAGAAAAAGAAGAGAAATGGAAAGAAACCTAAATTGAGAGATTTTCCCATCCCTAGCAGTAAGTAGAGGCTTGGTGTCCAATCAGGCATCATGTGGGCGGAGACAGAGTGGAAAAAGCAGTTGTTTGGCTGTTTAAAAGATGTAGGAAATCACCCCTGAGAAATCTCAGCTATCTTACTGAAATGTTTGTTTGCTTTCCTTGAAATGCCTCTTCCATGCAGGAACCTTCAAATTTGCAACTGGAACTCTTGCCTCAGGTCTCACTGGTTTCCCCACGGAATGAGGTGTGTGACTCGCCCCAGACTGCCAACAGGTATCTAGTGCTGGTGAGAGGAAAATAAAATAATAGCACCACTGGATCAGGCCAGCGGTCAGACTTTCAAGCTTGCTTGTGACAAAATAACATAAAAGATGTAAGAAAAACGTGGAAAGCCACCAAGCAGAGGCTAGATACTTCTTTCCTTTTCTTTAACGAGATTCCTACTTCACACTAGGAATTTAATAAGTAGCACTTATTTGCAGCACTGTTTGCATTTCTATAACCACCCCCTTCCGTTTCAGCTGGATGAGTGTCTTTTGTTAAGGCTCAATGTGATTTACAATTCAAATCTTTGGTGTGTGTGTGTGTGTGTGTGTGTGTGTGTGTGTGTGTGTGTCTGTGAACACAACCTCCTGGGGTTACAGCTGTACACACTTGCCAGACACAATAACCTTGAGCTTCAAAAATTGCCACTATATAATCCTTTCCTCCTTCAACATTGTCCCAGTGAAAATCACACTAGAAGCTCTGGCTAGCTACAAAAGCAATGCTCCAACAAGATAATCAAGGGCAAGCATGCCCATTTATTATATATATAGTCAGCCTGCGCAATAACATGGAAAGAAAGGCTTGTCTTTATCCCCTCATTCCTTCCTGTAGTGCTACCCCTTCACAGCTTAGCAAAAACGAAAAGAAAGAAAGGGGGGGAATCTCTCTCTCATATTCCCACAGGTGAGGGCTGTGCCATTTCTATTTGCCAGGCTAAAGCGATACCCTCCAAGTGGTTCTCCCAGACCTTGTAAATTATTCAGCCATTTTAAAGCCTTTTGCTGTTCGACTGAGGGTCTTCATATTGTATTCCATTCATTTTCATGCTTGTAAGCTGCCCTGGGAACTTTTATGATTGAAGGCGCAATACATTCATATATCAAATAAGCAGACAGAGGGAGAGACAGACAGGCGGACAATGGCTTGGATCCTAAGTCAGGCTAACATAAAGATGTTAAAGTCTTTAAACTCTAAGTGGTTCAGCCTCTAGCATCTCCGGGTAGGGCTGGGAGAGAACCCTTGTATGAAATCCTGCAGAGTGGCTTCCAGTCACTGCAGACAATACTGATGGATCAACGCTCACTATAAGGCAGCTTCCTACACCCATAGAATCACAGAAGTGTACAGTTGGAAGGGACCCCAAGGGTCATCCAGCCCAACCCCCTGCAATGACCAATGAGTCCAACCAATGACTCTGAGACTAAGTGTCTCATGCTCTACTGAATGTTTATCTCCGATTCCTGCATTGCGATCTTGCAAGTAAACTGGTCCTACGCTTATAAGGATTTTATATGCTTATAAGAGAAAAGGTAAAGGTAAAGGACCCCTGGATGGTTAAGTCCAGGCAAAGGCGACTAAGGGGTTGCAGCGCTCATCTCACTTTCAGGCCAAGGGAGCCAGCGTTTGTCCACAGACAGCTTTCTGGGTGATATGGCCAGCATGACGAAACCACTTCTGGTGCAATGGGACACTGTGACAGAAACCAGAGTGCACGGAAACATCATTTGCCTTCCCGCCGCAGCAGCACCTATTTATCTACTTGCACTGGTGTGTTTTCGAACTGCTAGGTTGGCAGGAGCTGGGACAGAGCAACGGAAGCTCACTCCATCGTGGGGATTCAAACCGTTGACCTTCTGATTGGCAAGCCCAAGATGCTCAGTGGATTAGACTACAGCGCTTCCCGCGTCCCTATATGCTTATAGTATCACACTGAACAGGAAACTTTCCTCTTGAGAATTTCCTTAAGCTGACTTATTTTAGGATCCTATGAGATTCTCTTCTCTCGAACACAAAGACATAGGAGTTTGTGAGCTTGGCCCATCTAACTCAGTACTGTCTGCACTGGCTAGCAGCTGTTCTCTAGGGTTTTAGTCTGTGGAGATTCCCAGCCAGATGCCAGGAATTGAACCTGAGATTTACCACTGTAGTCTGCTCTGGTCAGAATAATAGTAATAATAGTAATAACTGGTAATAGTACCAATGTATTCTGCTCTGGTCAGACCTCACCTGGAGTACTGTGTCCAGTTCTGGGCACCACAGTTCAAGAAGGATACTGACAGGCTGGAACGTGTCCAGAAGAGGGCAACCAAAATGGTCAAAGGCCTGGAATCGATGCCTTATGGGGAATGGCTTAGGGAGCTGGGTATGTTTAGCCTGGAGAAGAGAAGGTTCAGAGGTCATATGATAGCCATGTTCAAATATATTAAAAGATGCCATATAGAGGAGGGTGAAAGGTTGTTTTCTGCTGCTCCAGAGAAGTGGACACGGAGCAATGGACTCAAACTACAAGAAAGAATTTTCCACCTAAACATTAGGAAGAACTTCCTGACAGTAAGAGCTGTTCAGCAGTGGAATTTGCTACCAAGGAGTGTGGTGTGGTGGAGTCTCCTTCTTTGGAGGTCTTTAAGCAGAGGCTTGACAGGCATATGTCAAGAATGCTTTGATGGTGTTTCCTGCTTGGCAGGGGGTTGGACTGGATGGCCCTTGTGGTCTCTTCCAACTCTATGATTCTATGATTCTATGTTCTGCAGGCAAGACGGATGCAAACTACAGCTTCCCCTCCAACACACGCATACCAATCATATTAAATCCCCTCCATTACTACGGCTATGGATTCAGTGAGAGGATATTTTCATCATCTCTCCCCCCCCCCAATTCCATCATTTCTAGAGGCTGGGAGTGAATGACAAGGGATGGATCACTTATAACGTGATTGTTTCATGCTGGCTTCCTCTGGGCTCTGTCAAAGGAAGATGGCTTTGCCGCTGGGACTCTAAGCTTGACCTGGCATGACATTTCTTCTCTTCTTCTGGACCGTTGTGAATGAGTAGCTTCTCTCCCTTTGATCTAGAGAAGCGGCAGCGAGACAGCTGCCGAGGATATGGGGAGTGGGGTGCGGGGAGAGAGCTTTCAACTCCATACCGGGAAGATTCTGAAAAATTGGGCGGACTTTATAGCAAAACAACATACAATTAAATTTCGACTAATGAGGGATGAGTGGAAGAGCTAAAACAAAGCCCAAATGACCCCTAGGAGGGTGGGAGCCGAGTGGGGAACAAGTCATTAAAGAACATAATAACCAGGGAAGGAGATGAAGAATATTAATTGCTCCAGAAGGGTATAATTATGAGTAATGGGATGATAACATAAAAGAGAATATTTAAGCCAATCAACAGGAGGAACTGCTCCCGCTTGCGAAGGCGAAGGAGATGGGAGAATACCATCGGCGTAAATATCCAAACAGGTACTTTTTCATAAAACTGGGTTTGCCGCCTCTGCACGAGGCCATGGACTTGATGGTATGGGGAAAGAATTTTGCTAGCAAAAGGACAGACTCCGTGGATTTGATACGGGCTCATTTATCCAGAGGGTGGCAAATTTAAAGTGAATGAAGAGAAGGCAATTGTATCTCCCACTAGAAACATTTTCCTGTAATATAAGAGAAGTGATTTGTTTTGCAGGGTGAAAGCTGGTCCGTGGAACCTGTTCCATGGGTGAGAGACAAGCCGGGATGCCAGGGACAGACAATATGGTGGCCTCCAAACATTTGTTTGGCTACCACTCCCAGTATCCCTGGTCATTCATTGGCCATGCTGGCTGGCGCTGATGAGAGTTGGGGTCTAACGCTGCCTACTGCTGATTTACACCCTGCTGTAAGTGAGAGAGAAGTGTGATAGGCCATGGTTTTTCTTTTAATTTGCCACAGAGCTAACTGGCATTCTTAACACATATCAAGTGTGATGAGTAGCTCTATTGTGATTTTGTTACTTTATATTGCTTTGACAGGGTGATTTGCAGTGGGTCCCTGAAATATAAAGGTCCTTCCTCTGTTTGAACATACAAAAGATAGCTACGTAGGTAATTGGTTCTGATGTGTTTTTTTGGTGGTGGTGGTGGTGGGGAGAAACCTCTCTTAATCAGGGGAAGCTATTTTAAAAAATGCAAAATCGCACACTCTAAAAATGGCATGATTACAAAATTACATGCTGTAAAAAGACAATGTCCAAATTAATAGGCTATGTCGAAGAAATTCCACACTGCAAACTAAAATATTTAATTAAATTGCAGATAAATGTATGATTCAGAAAACCCCCGTAAACCTCAATATCATGATCATATCAGAGTTGTAACTTAGAAAAAAAATTAGTGCCCCCCCTCCCCTGCTTTAATTTCTGATAAAACCCAAAACACTCTTACGATTTGCATGATAAAATGGCCTTATCAAAGTCACCACATGGTAAAACTGCCAATTACCAAATTCTTGAAAAAAAGAAAGAAAGAAAAAGGGAAACAATGATGTAAGAATCCATTATTGCATCATGCTCAGACCCTTTCATGAGATGATTTTGCCACATAACTGAATCAGACCGTTGAGCCATCTAACTCAGTATTGTCAACACTGACTGGCAGCAGCTTTCCGTGATTTCAGGCAGAGAGACCAGGGATTGAACCAGGGACCTTCTGCACGCAAAGGAGATGCTCTCCTGCTGAGCTACAGCCCTCCCGCATAATTGCAAAAGTCATAGCAACCATGCATACAGTCACCACGTGGAGGTAATGGCTTTCACAAATGTTGCCTCCACATAAATGGAGCCCAGTGGCAACAGCCAAATGCTCACACAGGACCTGCTGTAAATGTGAAGAGGCCCTCAAAGATGGAGCATGGCTGGTGCTGTCCATACACTTCCAGGTGTAAGGTTCTGTTAATGCCAAGGTGGCAAGTTTGATCCCTATATGGAATAGAGCAGGGTTCCCAAGCTAAGGCCCGTGGGCCGGAAGAGGCCCAATCGCCTTTTCAATCTGGCCCGCAGACAGTCCAGGAATCAGCATGTTTTTACATGAGTAGAATGTGTCCTTTTATTCAAAATGCATCTCTGGGTTATTTGTGGGGCCTGCCTGGTGTTTTTACATGAGTAGAATGTTTCCTTTTATTTAAAATGCATCTCTGGGTTATTTGTGGGGCATTCGTTCATTCCCCCCCCCAATATAGTCCGCCCCCCCACAAGGTCTGAGGGACAGTGGACCAGACCCCTGCTGAAAAAGTTTGCTGACCCCTGGAATAGAGGTATATTCCTGCATTGCAGGGGGCTGGACTAGATGACGCTCAGGGTCCCAGCCAACTCAACGGTTCTATGATCTGAGTCTACCTTAACAAAGACAGTTAAAAGCCATTAGAGTTCCTGATGAAGCTCAAAGGGTTCGCAACCTGTACAATTAAATAATAATATAAAAGCTCTGCCATGCTGATGAATGAAAGCTCATTACAGCTTCTCAAATTGGACAATGTATTTAATTCATTTTCACTCTTTCACTTACTTAAATTCAATTGATTTCATTAATCTCCTGACCCCGAGACAGCAACCTTGCCAGCTGGGGCACTGGCATTGATTATGATTTAGTTCCACAACGACCGAGGGGAAGTGGGCCTTCGATGGCGTGAGATTTCAATACACGGCTTCAGGGATAAAGGTCCCACAGTTCTCTCTTCCTGAACCTGCTGGGTCTTCAGTCCTGCACACAGCTGTCTGGACTCTAGAGGATCACAGAAATTCTGAAGAAAAATACTGGCTCTCAAATTCCTCTGGTGACAACTAGGGATGGGTGAATTTGTCAATTTTGCTCTCAGCTTCTCATTTTTGCAATCTTAGCTTCAGTTCTGCACATTTCAGAGGGGGGGGGGGGGGAGACTTCATCAGGCAAGGCCTTCTCCCACCTGCCTTGCCCCACCCTCCAGTCTCTGCTTCTCAATGTGTATTGTATTATTTTATGCGCTGTGGCTTGCTGTTGTTTTAGTTTACAAATTATTTACTGTAATTGTTAGGAGTGGATTTCTGTTTAATTTTTATATGCTGATATTTCATATTATTCTATAGTATTCTAATGATTGTTGAATGTGACTTTATTTTATGTAGGTTGCTTATTTTAAAGTGATGTTTTATTATCACATTTTTGTTTTTGCATTAGATTGTTATAAGGTGTACATTCTTTGTTTGTTCAGCTTGTAAACCGCCTTGGGTATTGTAAGATAGAAAGACAGTATACAAATTAAAAGTGATGATGATGATTTCACATGTAAAAAAAAAAGCCCTCACAAACATTCTTTATCATTTTATTGTGCATTCTGAATGCAATTTTTCCAGTCAGAAATAATTCTGCAAGCAACTTCCCCAAACAAATTTATTGAATTTTATTGAAACGAGGTTAAGATAAGATATTCAATGTGGTAAAAAATATGATTTAGAAATTACTAAAGATGATTTATAGCGAAATGCAGAAAGGAAGTCATCCTACAATGTTAAGAAAAAAGATGGATAAGTAAGAAAATCTAGTATTGTTTTTGTTGTATTGTTGTTTTGGTTATTTGTTAGTGTTTATTTTGTTGTAGTATGTTTTGATTTATGTTGTTATTATAAAAGGAATAATTTTTTTTGGGGGGGGGAGAAACCAAATATAATGAATTTCATCACGTCCCTTTAACCAATATATGCACTTCCCCCCAGATACCTTACTCTAGTGCATGTATTTTTGTACAGAATGCTTGGCGAGCAACCTGCATTGCAAAATTCAATGAAGTGCTAATTTTGAAGGCTGGCTGTAGGCTTGAGTATTGTTTTGGAAAGTCTGAATGAAGTAGGTTCACCTTTAGGTATGAACTGAACCAAATGTCTCTCTCATCCCTAGTTACAACTGCTTTGGGACCTGCTCCGGCATCCAGGCCTTTCCTCCTCCTTGTTTCCCATGCTTTGCTGGACCTATTTCTGTCTGCTTCAAGTAGCCTGTCGCCATGGATGAAAAGTGCAAGAGTGATGCCCACTTAGGAGACTTAGCAGAACATGAGAGAACATTAAATCTTGCTTCTGGGGGAATAGAAATTCTCTCAGCTGAAGGCTATTGTGCTGTGGTCTCATGGGAGAAAGACCTTGCATCGGCCCAGGAGTACGGATAACAAGAGATGCTGGGAGTTTTGCAGTTTGATCCCTATAAATGCTTACTTGAAAGTAAACCTCATTGAGTTCAGTGGGACTTACTTAAGAATGTAAGGATTCTTTGAATTGCAGCCTTGGTAGTAGTCATCATAACCATTTCTCTCAATAAGTGAAAAAGTATTTTGGCCCCAGAATCAACAATGCTGCACATCCCTCAATATTTAACAACCCTCTGGAAAATTGTATATGCCACGGATAGCCGCGGAGGAACTAATACAACAGGGATTCTCCAATGTCTGAATTTTGTACTGAATGCTGTGCATGTACATCAGGCATCCCCAAACTGCGGCCCTCCAGATGTTTTGGCCTACAACTCCCATGATCCCTAGTTAGCAGGACCAGTGGTTGGGGAAGATGGGAATTGTAGTCCAAAACATCTGGAGGGCCGAAGTTTGGGGATGCCTGATGTACATCTTGCCAGTTTTTATTTCCTGGGAAAGATGGTAACTCGGTGGTGGGTCACATACATTGCACGCAGAAGGTCCAGCCTTGACCCTTTTGTTGCTTTTGATTGTAAGCCTCTAGCCAGAAAAAATATCCTAAATGTATTTCATAATGCAGGACAAAGCGAAGCTTATGAAGCAATAAAATAACATGTTGGTGGGCACCTGACGTAGGCACGTCCTGCGGTGTCTTTTTTTTCTGATTGGAGATTATTCATCGTATTAACCTTGATTTTGTTAATGGAAATCTGAGGGCTCCCTTGGACAAAACAAGACTCCAGCCAAGAATATCGGAGCAAAACAGCAGCCAGTAGGCTTGGTCTTTATTAAAGAAAAATACTGTCGCGACAGGGCCCCACCTGCAACAAGGTAAAGCAAGATGGAGACCCAGAACAAAAGAGGACCTCCACTTTTATCGGTTTTCCCATCACCAAGAAACACCCCCCAAAATACATCATCCCTACATCACAGCTACGTAATCAATACCTCACAAAAAGGGAGGGTTCAAGGTAGAAATCTGAGCACCTTTGATACCTCTCCTAGTCCTCCTCTCACCCCTCCCAGGTGTGAATTCCTAAACACAAAGAAAAATTTCCCAAGAGTTGATCACTGTCTTTTGTTCGGAGGAGTCTTCCATTGTGAATGAAATGGCTAGCAGTCTGGCACCATTGATGGGGAAATGTCCAGTTGGCAGAGCCTCCTGCCTATGTGTCGTAAGGCTTAGAGGATTATGGCTCCCAAGTCCCCCTTTCGATAGTCACGTGGAAATGTGTGTGTGTGTGTGTGATTCAGTGGGGTGGGAAGAAATTCCTACAACATTTGGAACAATCCTTGATATTTGCAGATGCTCATGCACGATTGAATTCTATTCCTGTGGTGCAGGAATAGAATTCAATGGCAAATGTGGATCCTGAGAACCCATAGGATTGCAAAAAGAAGTATACCATGGGTGGAAGGAAGGGATAAACACCCACCATTCACTGCTCAGTGGGCTGAATATCTCACTGCACTTTCCACATTTGAAGCATCATCAATCTTGTTTAGATATACATTTGGACTGCTTAGGTCAGGATTCATGTGTTTTTATTGTTAATCTCAGGGAATAATGTTTCCTTCTTTTCTCATTTTGATATATCTGCAGATCTTTATGAAGGGGTCATTTTTTGTCGACGCAAGATCACCTAATCTACAATCTGCCTTGCTTGTGATTCTCCCGTTGGCCCCAGGTGAGCAGGTGTTACACATGTTCTTACTTTATGAATCACGCACAAGGTTGTGTAACATGGAAAGTTGGAATACTGTGGTATCTTGGGACATTTCATTTTGTTAAGGAAGAGCCAATATTCACTCATCTTTGTTCTTCATCTAGATGAGTCCCCCAAATGAACTAACCCAGATTATCTGTGCCATCTAAAGTCTCGATCCATAGGCCTGTCTACCTCTGTGTCCTTTCATGGCAGGGGGAACCTGGGAGGATGCAAGCCAGACAGGCCAAGAACCTAGACTCTGAGAATGAGCCAACAGGTGTTAACACTATTGTTTAAGTGTTTATGTTCCAGAATTTGCAGACTCAGCAGTGGCCAGTGGATAGCAGTGGTTCTGATAGCTTTAGCAGCAGAAAGAGCTCAGACATTTTGGGACTGTTTTCTTTTGGTTTTTCAAATCGCTCACTCCTCCGTTCTCAGGATGTGTCCTTTTGACTATTAGTCTTACCTTACATAAATGGTTTTTTCCCCCTCCTCCACTGTATCCGTGCCTGTCAGGGACTGGGCAGAGGAGGAATGGTGGAGACCGCCTCCCCAGCCTGACCCTTCCAGAGAAGAAAGAGACAGTTCAGAATTACAGCAGGGGTTTGACGGAGATCACAGCTCAGAAGCGGATGAGGGGAAAAGCTGGAAAATAATGGGAGAGGAGGAAGAAGAAGCACCAAAGGGGCAACAGCTGGTGGACACAGTGTCTTTAGAAAGCATCCCAGACCCACCCACCCCTTCCAGATACCAGCAAGCATTGAAAGTAGGAGAGCAAAGAGCTCAAAGGCAGAGGGCACTTGTCAGCACCCATAGTAATGACCATGAAGGGAGAGAAGGAGGGGGTGGAGACTCATGCAGAGCAACACCATTATTCCAAGAGGCTGCATTTCCAAGCCTCTCTCTGTGACTATTGAATAAAAAGCAGTTGGTAAGAACTTTTCCTTGTCTTATCCGTTCCTGGCAACCTGCCATGGTGGTCGAATCCTCTGCCACCTTACAGTGCCCATCTGTAATATGGTCACCAATGGTCATACATTTTACTGGTGTAAAAATATCAAATTAATTACAAAGGTGTTAGAATATGAATCATCATGGGATCCAATCATCTTGCTGTTAAATTATATTAAGGGTATGGCTGAACCACACCATGGAATATGTTACAAACCTATAATGTGCTGAAAGCAGCAAAATTTAAGAATAATGGAGCGCTTACAATTGTTGACTATTTGAAAAGGATCTGGCAGACCACAGATATTGCAAAGCTCATTAATTACATCATTCTTTTTTCTTTTTTAAAAGACAGCAACAGGACATTTTTTTTATTTTTGGAAAATTGGATAACATGCATTCATTTCTGAAATGATAAACATAATGGCTCTTTGGCACCTTGTGGCGTCTTTTCATTATTGTGAGATCTCTGCTTTTAATATATGCAAAATAATTTGAAATAGCTGAGTGTTTTGATTTCATAGTATTCAAAACATGCATACTTTATTCTTACAAAGAAAGACTTAAACAATTTGTGCCAGTCATTATCATTGATCCTGAAGGCCCTTTCTCCCTTCCTTTGTCAAAAAAATGAAAGGTGTCGGCATGCTATGCTCACTGAATGAGCAACACAGGAATCCTAGGGTATTGTGCTTACTTAAGCAAAAGCTTTTGGATTTGACTGCAAGATCCTATACATCTGCTCACATCTTGAAGAGGCTGGCACTGGAAAAATCTTGCAGTAACTAAGCCAGAGAATAAACATCAATTCAGCATGAGTGAATTTTTCTTTTAACTATTTAATGACAACAATGAGCCATAGTTTCTACTGCAGCTAGTCATAGAATCATAGAACTGAAGACTTGGCAGGGACCCCCATGGGTCATCTAGTCCAACCCCCTGCAATATAGGAAACTCAGTTAAAGCATCCATGGAAGATGGATGGACATCTGCTTAAAAACCTCCAATAAAGGAGAGTCCACTTTCCAAGGAAGTCTGTTCCACTGTCCAACAGTTCTTAATGTCAGAAAGTTCTTCCTGACGTCTAGCCAGAATCTCCCCTCTTGTTCAAATCCTACCCTCCGAAGCAGGGGAAAAAAAGCTTGTTCCATCCTTCATGTGGCAGCCCTTGAGATATTTGAAAATGGCCATCATATCTCCTCTCAGTCTCTTCTTTTCCATGCTAAACATACTCAGTTTCTTCAACCATTCCTCATAAGGCTTGGTTTCCAGACCCTTGATCGACTTGGTTTCCCTCTTCTGCGCACATTCCAGCTCGACAACATCCTTCTTAAATTGTAACAAAATTAAAGAATTCCTTCCAGTAGCACCTTAGAGAACAACTAAGTTTGTTATTGGTATGAGCTTTTGTGTGCATGCACACTTCTTCAGATACCTTAAATTGTGGCATCAAAATGCTGCAAGAACATAGCAAGTGCCGCAATGAGCACCAGAACCATTTGTACATTCTGAGGAATGCTGAATGCTTCACTTCTGGGAAGACTTTAATAATAATAATAATAATAATAATAATAATAATAATAATAATTTATTCATACCCCGCCCATCTGGCTGTGTGGCTTCCAACCAAATATTAAAAACAGTATAGCATCAATATCATAATATCAATCATAATTCCATGAGCAACATAAATAAATCATAGTGAGAGTCTTCCTTATTTCAAAGTGGTAAAGATTATATCAAGAGTTGCTGAAAGCCCTTGCGAATCAAGCTGGAAGCCTTTCAGAGTTTTTCATATTAGACATACAGAATTTCAGCACAAGTGACATGTCAAGATGATTTTTGTGTGTGTCAAGATTTCACATACTTTCCCCTCGATGGGCTGTATACACACAGCTGAGGACTACACTTATGTGAAAGCTTACTCTGCTTTTCCCTCTTCAGTCCCCTTCTGGTTCTGGGAGAAAGTGGTGCAGGAGAGGTTGGGAAAACACCTGGTTCTTCACTTCTTCACTTGTTTGACCTGCCTCTTCCTCCTCTTCTTCCGACCCATGCTGTGCTCCGCCCTCCAGTTCTGACGTTTCCCCGGCCTCCGACACTTGCCTCCTGGCTGGTACAGTTCCCCACAGATCACTGCCCCCCTCTCCCATGCCAGACTCCAGCCCCCCTTTCCCCAGTGCACACACATCAGTGTCCTGCTTGTCTCTGACAGGTGCCAGTCCAAACTCCGGCTGTTGGATTCTGAACTAAAAATGAGAGGGAACCTAAATGTAACATAGAATGCAGCAGCCAGGCTAGCAGTTGATCCAGCCCCTTGAGTGTTTTGTTTGCCTTCCTCATAAACTTTTCCAGCTCTACAATATGCTTTTTGTGGCACGGCAATCACAATCGCACACAATTTTCGACCTGTGGCTGCACCATAGGTTTTTATTAGGGTCTTATGAAAGGCACTATCATATTGGCAGTTTTATTTTCAGCCCCTGTCCTAATTCTGATTCCTAAATGGAATTCACCAACACGGAAATGGGATAGACTATTTATCTTTTCAGGATAAAGGCGCAATGCATTTTGGGGAGGGAAATGTGTATTATGTTACACAGCTGTCATTCATGGAGAGATCTGTTTAACCAGACTGAAAGGAAGGCAATCTGCGTTTGACATTGCAGACGAGATCCATTATTTCAAAAATAAAATGTATTATGTCACTTAATTAGAGGTTCTAAAACCTCAGTTAAACTAACTTCAATACGGTATGTATATACATCCCCTTCCTGCTCCAGGAGCTTCGCCTCGTTGCCAGTAGTTTGGTGGAGCAGAAATGCTCACCTGGTTTCACTGATGTTGCTTGAGGTTCTGAGTGGTGCAGAGTGCCTTCCATTAGAGTCTGCCAGTGGGCCAGCTGTGCTCCTATCTGGGTAGGGACAGCCTAACTTCTATCATCTATGCTCTGGCAACCTCTAGGTTTGATTACACATTATATGTGGGGCTGTTTGGCAGCTACTGTAGTCAAAACCCATCGCGAAAGCCGGTTGACCAAGTATCGTTTGGTGAGCATTAACAAGCTTGAGGGCATCCTGATCAAGTTTGCAGATGACACCAAATTGGGAGGGGTGGCTAATACCCCAGAGGACAGAATCACACTTCAAAATGACCTTAATAGATTAGACAACTGGGCCAAAGCAAACAAGATGAATTTTAACAAGGAGAAATGTAAAGTACTACACTTGGGCAAAAATAATAATAATGAAAGGCACGAATACAGGATGGGTGACACCCTGCTTGAGAGCAGTACATGTGAAAAGGACCTAGGAGTCTTGGTAGACCACAAACTTGACATGAGTCAACAGTGTGATGCAGCAGCTAAAAAAGCCAATGCAATTCTGGGCTGCATCAATAGGAGTATAGCATCTAGATCAAGGGAAGTAATAGTACCACTGTATTCTGCTCTGGTCAGACCTCACCTGGAGTACTGTGTCCAGTTCTGGGCACCACAGTTCAAGAAGGATACTGACAAGCTGGAACGTGTCCAGAAGAGGGCAACCAAAATGGTCAAAGGCTTGGAAACAATGCCTTATGAGGAACGGCTTAAGGAGCTGGGTATGTTTAGCCTGGAGAAGAGAAGGTTAAGGGGTGATATGATAGCCATGTTCAAATATATAAAAGGATGTCATATAGAGGAGGGAGAAAGGTTGTTTTCTGCTGCTCCAGAGAAGCAGACACGGAGCAATGGATTCAAACTACAAGAAAGAAGCTTCCACCTAAACATTAGGAAGAACTTCCTGACAGTTAGAGCTGTTCGACAGTGGAATTTGCTGCCAAGAAGTGTGGTGGAGTCTCCTTCTTTGGAGGTCTTTAAGCGAAGGCTTGACAGCCATATGTCAAGAATGCTTTGATGGTGTTTCCTGCTTGGCAGGGGGTTGGACTGGATGGCCTTTGTGGTCTCTTCCAACTCTATGATTCTATGATTCTATTCTAAGCTGCTTTGGCGACTGACAAGCAAAGAGGGATTCTGAGAACCAGCTGTGGACGTGACTATGCCCTGGTCACATGGTGCTCGAAAGCACATCATGTCATGCAAGACAAAATGAGCCAAGGAGGAATCCTCAAGGGAGCTGACTTCAAATATGACAACGTGCCAAAGAGTTTGAAGCATGAATCTGGTTGATAAGCAAGTCTGGTCTACATTCCCAGAAGGTGACAAAAGTGTCTGAAGTCCCTTGATTCCAGCCATATGGCCCCAAAATGTGAGGCAACAGCTTAGTTCCCTCCTCCCAATTCTGCTAAATGTTCCAGAGAGGCCTTAGCCAGTTACTGGAATATCAAAAACAGAAAGCAAGTTAATTTCAAGACATACAACAACAACAACAACAACAACAACAACAACAACAACAACAACAAGAGTGTAAGAGGAAACATATTGTTTCAGACGCTTTGTTTCTGTTAGTTCGCTTTAGCACATAGAAAAAAGCACACACCATACACATAAATATTTTTAATGCCCTTTAATGGAAACGAAAGGAAAGTCCGATGCTGAAAAGAAAAATATTGCATAGGAACCTGGAATGTAAGAACCATGAATGGAGGTAAGCTGGATGTGGTCAAAAATGAGATGACAAGAATAAATATCGACATCCTGGGCATCAGTGAACTAAAATGGAAGGGAATGGGTGAATTCAGTTCGGGTGACTATCATATCTACTACTGTGGGCAAGAATCCTGTAGAAGAAATGGAGTGGCCCTCATAGTCAACAAAAGAGTGGCAAAAGCTGTAATAGGATGCAATCTCAAAAATGACAGAATGATCTCGATACGAATCCAAGGCAGACCTTTTAACATCACAGTAATCCAAGTTTATGCACCAACTACCGGTGCTGAAGAAAGTGAAATTGACCAATTCTATGAAGACCTACAACACCTTCTAGAAATGACACCAAAGAAGGATGTTCTTCTCATTACAGGGGATTGGAATGCTAAAGTAGGGAATCAAGAGATAAAAGGAACAACTGGCAAGTTTGGCCTTGGAGTTCAAAATGAAGCAGGGCAAAGGCTAATAGAGTTCTGTCAAGAGAACAAGCTGGTCATCACAAACACTCTCTTCCAACAACACAAGAGACGACTCTACACATGGATATCACCAAATGGGCAGCATCGAAATCAGATTGATTATATTCTCTGCAGCCAAAGATGGAGAAGCTCTATACAGTCAGCAAAAACAAGACCTGGAGCTGACTGTAACTCAGATCATCAGCTTCTTATAGCAAAATTCCAGCTTAAACTGAAGAAAGTAGGAAAAACCACTGGGCCAGTAAGATACAATCTGAATCAAATCCCTTATGAATACACAGTGGAAGTGAGGAACAGGTTTAAGGATTTAGATTTGGTGGACAGAGTGCCTGAAGAACTATGGATGGAGGCTCGTAACATTATACAGGAGGCAGCAACGAAAACCATCCCAAGGAAAAGGAAATGCAAGAAGGCAAAATGGCTGTCCAACGAGGCCTTACGAATAGCGGAGGAGAGGAGGCAAGCAAAATGCAAGGGAGATAGGGAAAGATACAGGAAACTGAATGCAGATTTCCAAAAAACAGCAAGGAGAGATAAGAGGGTCTTCTTAAATGAGCAATGCAAAGAAATAGAGGAAAACAATAGAATGGGGAAAACCAGAGATCTGTTCAAGAAAATTGGAGATATGAAAGGAACATTTCGTACAAAGATTACCATAATCAAGGACAAAAGTGGTAAGGACCTAACAGAAGCAGAAGACATCAAGACGAGGTGGCAAGAATACACAGAGGAATTATACCAGAAAGATATGGAGGTCTCGTACACCCCAGGTAGTGTGGTTGCTGACCTTGAGCCAGACATCTTGGAGAGTGAAGTCAAATGGGCCTTAGAAAGCACTGCTAATAACAAAGCCAGTGGAAGTGATGATATTCCAGCTGAACTATTTAAAATTTTAAAAGATGATGCTGTTAAGGTGCTACACCCAATATGCCAGCAAGTTTGGAAAACTCAGCAATGGCCAGAGGATTGGAGAAGATCAGTCTACATCCCAATTCCAAAGAAGGGCAGTGCCAAAGAATGCTCCAACTACCGCACAATTGCGCTCATTTCACACGCTAGCAAGGTTATGCTTAAAATTCTACAAGGCAGGCTTAGGCAGTATGTGGACCGAGAACTCCCAGAAGTGCAAGCTGGATTTCGAAAGGGCAGAGGAACCAGAGACCAAATAGCAAACATGCGCTGGATTATGGAGAAAGCTAGAGAGTTCCAGAAAAACGTCTACTTCTGCTTCATTGACTATGCAAAAGCCTTTGACTGTGTCGACCACAGCAAACTATGGCAAGTTCTTAAAGAAATGGGAGTGCCTGATCACCTCATCTGTCTCCTGAGAAATCTCTATGTGGGACAAGAAGCTACAGTTAGAACTGGATATGGAACAACTGAGTGGTTCAAAATTGGGAAAGGAGTACAACAAGGTTGTATATTGTCTCCCTGCTTATTTAACTTATATGCAGAATTCATCATGCGAAAGGCTGGACTAGATGAATCCCAAACCGGAATTAAGATTGCCGGAAGAAATATCAACAACCTCAGATATGCAGATGACACAACCTTGATGGCAGAAAGCGAGGAGGAATTAAAGAACCTTTTAATGAGGGTGAAAGAGGAGAGCGCAAAATATGGTCTGAAGCTCAACATCAAAAAAACCAAGATCATGGCCACTGGTCCCATCACCTCCTGGCAAATAGAAGGGGAAGAAATGGAGGCAGTGAGAGATTTTACTTTCTTGGGCTCCTTGATCACTGCAGATGGTGACAGCAGTCACGAAATTAAAAGACGCCTGCTTCTTGGGAGAAAAGCAATGACAAACCTAGACAGCATCTTTAAAAGCAGAGACATCACCTTGCCGACAAAGGTCCGTATAGTTAAAGCTATGGTTTTCCCAGTAGTGATGTATGGAAGTGAGAGCTGGACCATAAAGAAGGCTGATCGCCGAAGAATTGATGCTTTTGAATTATGGTGCTGGAGGAGACTCTTGAGAGTCCCATGGACTGCTAGAAGATCAAACCTATCAATTCTTAAGGAAATCAGCCCTGAGTGCTCCCTGGAAGGACAGATCGTGAAGCTGAGGCTCCAATACTTTGGCCACCTCATGAGAAGAGAAGAATCCTTGGAAAAGACCCTGATGTTGGGAAAGATTGAGGGCACTAGGAGAAGGGGACGACAGAGGACAAGATGGTTGGACAGTGTTCTCGAAGCTACGAACATGAGTTTGACCAAACTACGGGAGGCAGTGCAAGACAGGAGTGCCTGGCGTGCTATGGTCCATGGGGTCACGAAGAGTCGGACACGACTAAACGACTAAACAACAACAACAATGCCCTTTAAAGGTAAAAATAAAATTCATGGGCATGTTCATTAGCAAAAAAAATATTTCGAAAATACTAAATAAATTGCACACTCACTGTGATGGCATCTACTGAAAGGTACAAGGAGGAAGAAAGGAAGAAGGACCGGCTGTGAGAAGAGTAGGAAAATGAACATCAGAATACGAATACAGTGGAACCTCGGTTTATGAACACCTCGGTTTATGAATTTTCGGTTTATGAACGGCGCAGACCCATCTGGAACGGATTAATTCACTTTCCATTACTTTCAATGGGAAAGTTCGCTTCAGTTTATGAACGCTTCAGTTTATGAACAGACTTCCGGAACCAATTACACCCATGTTTCGGGTTAAGTACGCTTCAGGTTGAGTACTCCACGGACCCGTTTGGAACGGATTAATCCACTTTCCATTACTTTCAATGGGTAAGTTCACTTCAGTTTATGAACGCTTCAGTTTAAGTACTCCGTGGAGCGTCTGGAACGGATAAATTCACTTTCCATTACTTTCAATGGGAAAGTTCGCTTCAGTTTATGAACGCTTCAGTTTATGAACAGACTTCCGGAACCAATTGTGTTCATAAACCGAGGTACCACTGTACGAAGGTGCAAAGCTTCTTAAAAGAGGGAAGAGAAATAGCTTAGGTTTCCAACACAGTGCTCTCCCCAGGACTCAATCCCCACCAGCCCCAGTTAGCATATCAGAAGTAAGGGAGCTGTGGTCCAAGAGCATCTCAGGGGCACCATAGCAGCTACCCTGATTTTAAAGAATTCCAAGTTTAGGGAGCAACAAGGTAGGTAGGTAGGTAGGTAGGTAGGTAGGTAGGAAGGAAGGCTAGAGGAGAAAAGTGAATGAAACTGGCCATTTAAAGAGTGGGTCAATATTAGCAGATTGACTGACTGGCAGCACTTCTCCAGGGTTTCAGACAGGGGACAATCCCACTCCTACCTGGAGATGCCAGGGATTGAACCTGGAACATTCTGCATGCAAGGTGGATTACCTTTCCCTGGGCTATGTCATATTCTGCTGTTGTCCTCCTACCTAAAGTAAAAAATATGGAGTTGACTGGAAGCAGCAAAAGAACTTGCCTCCCCTGGGGAGGGGGGGAAGGTCCTGGTGAATTATGGTTAAGTGGGGGGGGGAGTAGAAGGGAGACAGACAGTGATTTTAATAATTGAGAGACTATTATTTGCTAATCTCTGGTCCTCCTGAAGAATTAATAAACCACAAAATTGCTAGGAAAAGAAGCAGTGCAAGAATTCATCAGCACAAATTTGAGAAAGCACAAAGTACCTGGAACAGATGGGCTCGCCTCAGAATGAATTACATAGGGAGCATTAACGCTTCATTAGGAAATTCCTAAGTTAATCATGAGGGGATCCAGAAAAGACAATCGAGGCTTGACGAATGATTTTAAAAAAAGCTGTCAAACATCCGACAATTAAGGGGTTTTAAACAAGTTGTCACTTGTAGTGATGCAGTGGTCTTTCAGTATTCAGCGAGAAGGAGGTTTTGATCGATACGCTTGAAAGACCTGCTTCCAAAGTTAATAAAACTTATTATTTATGTAGCACTTTGTGAAAACTGCTCACAACGCGCTACATGAATTTTCTCAGTAATCTATAGAAAAACGAGGAAAGATAGGTCGGAACCATCACACGCATATTGTCTATGGCCACTTAGTCAGCTCATGGCGGGGTGAGATTTGACCCAGAAACTTCTGGTCCATATATCAGCCTCCATCCCTACACTGGTTCCCTGTCTGTAGCTGCAGATCTAGCACAAACTTTGTATCTTCACCCATGCTGGCTGGGGTTGATGGAGCTGTAGTCCAACTCCAGACCCTTGGGTCCCTGATAGGCAATACTGAGCTAGATGGACCAATGGTCTGACTCAGCATAAAGCTGCTTCTTATATTCCTGCGACTCAACAATCTACCTTGTAGCCTCTTCAGGAAGCAAGAGATGGCACCCGTTATGCTGATCCATAAATTAGTTTGCCACTCTGATTCCTATTGTGGAAGGATAAAAGGCTCTCCAAGTGTCCCTATTTTCCAGGGACAGTCCCGGATTTACGGAAGCCGTCTCGGTTTCCGATTTGAACCTGGAAAGTCCCTCTTTTCCTTAGGATGTCCCTATTTTCATCAGAGAAATGTTGGAGGGTATGAATCGGATCAGTTTGCACTGTAATTCACAGAAACCAAATTCCTCCAGCACCCCCCCCCCCCACTTTAGCCCATTAGATTCAGTTCTGCCCCCGTGCTGCAGCGGAGGGCAAGCTTTTCAAACCGAACCATCTGCATTCCTGCTCTGCTTAGACCCTTCCATGATAAATCATTTCCATGAACAAAAGACCCCCCTCCAAAAGTCATTAAATTGAAATGAGCAATTTACAATGCTCCTGCCGGACTCTTAAGTCTGCAGGGCGCTCAGCAAAAGCTGGAGGGTTGTGGGCGTGGACAAACTTTCAGAGGAATCATGAAGCAGAAGTCGCCGGTGGCAGGTTTCAGAGGGCAGAACAGAATGATGGGGGACCCCCTCTCCCTGCGTCTATCCTATTCCGGAGATATGTGTGAGCTGAGTCAAAAGAATCACCATTTACATTTGACCTCAGCCCACACATTTTCCTCAGCCCGCCTGTGGAGGAGACAAAGCTAATATTTGTGTTGCGAGCTGAAGTGTTGCCTTGCCTAGAATTTAGAGGGAAATGACTCAGGATATTAAATTAGATTTCTAATCTGCCAGGAGGCTCGGCTACAATGAAAATACGAAATGTGATGGAAACGTTTTCATAACCGTGCTGCTGGAAATGCTTCCTTAATGGGAGGCCAGAGGCCTTCACATGAACAGACAGAATATAGCGCTGTTCACTTGGTGACTTTTTAATGGTTTTATTGCATGGTGCTATTGCTGTAAACCACTTTGATATTTTTTCACCATATGTTGTTGTTGTTTAGTCGTTTAGTCGTGTCCAACTCTTCGTGACCCCATGGACCAGAGCACGCCAGGCACTCCTGTCTTGCACTGCCTCCCGCAGTTTGGTCAGACTCATGTTCGTAGCTTCGAGAACACTGTCCAACCATCTCGTCCTCTGTCGTCCCCTTCTCCTAGTGCCCTCAATCTTTCCCAACATCAGGGTCTTTTCCAGGGAGTCTTCTCTTTTCATGAGGTGGCCAAAGTATTGGAGCCTCAGCTTCACGATCTGTCCTTCCAGTGAGCACTCAGGGCTGATTTCCTTTTTTACCATATATGCAAATGTTGTTGTTGATAATAAGAATAATCATAAAAAATAAATAATGGCACCCAGCCAGATGGGTGGGGTACAGATAAGAAAGTATTATTATTATTATTATTATTATTATTATTATTATTATTACTGAGCAATCCTTCCCTCATACTCTTTATGCATGGTCATGTATAACATAAACGATGGTCAGCTCAACTATGGTCTGACAGTGGATGCCTCTACTTACTGTAAATTTTAGCCCTTCATGTCCTGCTCAATGTATTGCAGAGCAGTAGGCCTCCCAGGACATTATATTACTCAGAAAAAGGAAGAAAGACATCAGCTGCGTGCAGTAAGGCTGCAGGCATGGCAGAAGTGTGTATCAGGAGCACAGGAAGCTCCTGAATACTGAGAGCTCATCCATCCAAACTTCCCCATGTCCCGCTGCTTCCCCCCAGTGAAAACCATTCTCTAGTGCTCAATGGGAACAATTCAGATTTTCTCCGGATTGACTATGTTCCAATGCAGCAGGCTTTCAATGGAAAAGGAGTGGAGCAAGGGGGAAACTGCATGGACCCATGTCTAGAAAGTGTGGGCCAATTAAGGACCTGCTTGGACCAATGCTTTCTAGGCACAAAACAAGCAGTAGCGTGGATGAGCCCTGAGTCAGTCCATTGGGTCCAACTAGCTCAGTATTGTCAACAATGATTGGCAGTAATTTTCCAGGGCTTCAGGCCAGAAACACTTCCAGCTGCACCTATACAGCTACAGTTATAGGAGTGGTTTAACGCTCAATCCTTCTGCACAGGGAACTACATGAATTGTAGCTCTGTGAGGGAAGGAGGGGCCTCCCAACTACCGGTACTCTCAGCAAACCACAGCTCCCAGAATCCTTTGAGGGAAGCTATGACTGTCTGAAGTGATATCATACTGTTTCAAATGTATACTGTGAATGTGCCCCAAATTTCAATTGCAGGCAGCAATGTGCAGGCATGGAGAATCGCCAGCAGGCACGACCAAGCCTAGAAATAACTCCCAGAAAAGAAACATTTTATTTTTGTCCTGAATGCTTGTCAAGAAAGCATATGAATATTGTGCCCGTTGTGCTCCAAAGATGAGCTGTGAACTCTGAGCACAATGCATCTTTATGCTCTTCTTGTTGAGCAAAAGGACCTTAAAACAAGTATAAATACATTTTCCGAATGGGCCAGCGATGTCATCTATGAGTGCCTCGGGTCTCTGTGAGCCCATGAATGGATGTCCCCCTACTGTCTCTCTTTGCGAGTCAAAGTGGTTTAATGTCATAAAGGGCCATCTCTCACTCTTGAAACACAACTGGTAGAAGGGAAATAATATTTATCGCTCAATTTATTCACCTCATTCTGCAATAATGTCTACATGCATTATTCATTGGCTCCTCAGCCCTCCCCCCTTCCCTTTCCATTATTCACAAATGTTTACAGAGCTAATAATTGGTGAATATTCATTGCACAACTTATTCAACCCATTTTGGAGAGAGAGAAAAGTTGTCTCAGATAATAAGTGCGGAGGAATCATTTTTCATTATCCATCCAGATCTAATGAAGAAACTAAGGGGAAAAAAATACCAGACCTGGCAGCCGCTGTTGTCCTAAATGCAATATTAATTTGCAGCTGTATTCTCACATTGATACTGATAAATGATAGCTTCAGGCATAAGCAAAGCTATTCAGGCAGGAAAAACTCTACACGTGGCACAGAATCTCTCTACAGGTGAGTTAGGTCTAGGCTCAGTTCATGTTCATATAGACAGTTGCTCCAGGTCATCAAATATTTGGGCAGGTATATAATAAAATGTTTGAAACAGCCTCTGGCTCTTCAGAAACAAGTTGACAGAAGCCGTTGGTGAATGTTTGAGAGTGAAGCAGGACAGCACATATCAACTTCCTGATGCCATTGCACCCACTACTTATGCCACACTAGTCTTTCATTGGCCAGGCTTCTCGGTCACATGGAGGGCTCCTATGCATGTACAGATGTGTGGGCATAGGCCCTCTTTCACAGCAATGCCCAATGCATAGCCACTAAGGTCCATTGTCAGGGTCCATGCTGAGGAGGGCTGCACTAAGGAGGAATGCTGGGAGCCACCCCCTCCCCCTGACCCTGAATCTTCCCAGGAGCAGGAAGACAGCGTAGATTTGGAGCAGTGGTTTGCAGAGGGGCGTAGTTCAGAAGGCAGAAGCAGGGAAATACTGGATGGGGAACATACAGGGGTCAGCAAACTTTTTCAGCAGGGGGCCAGTCCACTGTCCCTCTGACCTTGTGTGGGGCTGGACTATATTTTGAAGAGAGAGAGAGAAAAAAGAACAAATTCCTATGCCCCACAAATAACCCAGAGATGCATTTTAAATTTGTTTGTTGTTTAGTCGTTTAGTCGTGTCCGACTCTTCGTGACCCCATGGACCATAGCACGCCAGGCACTCCTGTCTTGCACTGCCTCCCGCAGTTTGGTCAAACTCATGTTCATAGCTTCGAGAACACTGTCCAACCATCTCGTCCTCTGTCATTCCCTTCTCCTAGTGCCCTCCATCTTTCCCAACATCACAGTCTTTTCCAGGGAGTCTTCTCTTCTCATGAGGTGGCCAAAGTATTGGAGCCTCAGCTTCACGATCTGTCCTTCCAGTGAGCACTCAGGAAATTTTAAATAAAAGGATACATTCTACTCATGTAAAAACACGCTGTTTCCCAGACAGTCCATGGGCCAGATTTAGTTTTTTTAATTAAATTTTCCAAATAAACAAAAAACAACAAAAAATAATAATTACATTCCATCTTAAATTCACCCATCTCAGTTCATTTTGCTCTGCCGAGCTGTGACTTCCCTCCCTCCCGTCATTCGGCTTTATTTCTCACTCTTATCTTGCAGTTCCTTTTTGCAAACATGAATAGATTAAGTTTGTAGGATGTATTTCAGTCCCGCAAATGTCCTTAAACTTCTACAGTTTTTCTCCACATAGTCAATGAATTTACTCCTTTCCTTCTGGAACTTTGTCTCTCCCTGGTTTCGGATCCCGCAGGTCAACTTTGCCAGTTCTGCATAGTCCATCATTTTCATCTGCCACTCCTGAATCGTTGGTATCTCCTGTAATTTCCATTTTGGGGCTAATAAAGTCCTTGCCGCCCGTGGGCCAGATTTAGAAGGCAATTGGGCCACATCCATTCCCCAGGCCTTAGTTTGCCTACCCATGAGCTAGGAGAAGAAACACTGGGAGAGAGAGGGTTAACAGATCCACAGTTGCTGGACAGCATTCCACCACCCTCCCCAAGGTCAAGAAGAGCTCAGAAAACCTTAGAACAGAAAACACAGAGGGCACAGGCTCAGATTACAAGATTTAGGAGTGACATAGATTAATAGGGACGGAAGGGGGGGTGAGCCTTAATTGGGAGCAGTGCACCATTTCTAGAGAGATGTGTGAGGGATTCCCCGTATCCCACCCCTCACTACTTTAACAACAGAGGCTCTCCCTGTGCTTCTATACAAACGGGAGTAAACCTCCAGTGCCCCAATTGGACTTGTCTCCAGGGTACCTCAGGGCTCTGCGTTCGAAACCTATTGCCACCAGTGGGGTCCCCCTCCCATGGATCCCTACTGCTACAATTTGCCTCTCCCTTAGGTAACTATGTTGCTCCCTTGGCTTCCCTAACCAGCCCTTTGTATGACAGGAGAAAAAGCAAACAGTTTCCTCTTCCACAGGAAAGCTTTGCTCTCGCCTCTTAGTCACACCTCTGAAGGTACTGAGACACTGCCCGAGTCCACGAACGTTTAGGCACATTTAGCTTTATTATTTAACTTGGGAACATGGATTTCTCCGGTTCTTAAAAGTGCATATCTTCTTTTCATATAATACAGACTTGTTAATACATCTCCTGCATCTTGATAATGACGGTTATAACCTTTCTTCCCATCCACCCAGACCTAACCTCCTGCTCCCTCTCTCACCCTCCACTCCCCAACTCCCAATCCCCAACTGCCTTTCAACGGTTGTTCCCCCTCCATTTAAAATGCCGTCTAGCCCCACCTCCCAGGGAACTCCTGCCTACCATGGGAGTGATAGGTTAACCCATGATGAACCGGAATCATCATCAGGCACTATTCCACCACAAGATGCGTTCTTTTGTCTCCCACTGTGATTAATAAAGAATCTAACTAAATAAAAAAAATTCCTTCAGTAACACCTTAAAGACCACCTAAGTTTTTATTTTGGTATGAGCTTTCGTGTGCATGCACACTTCTTCAGATACACTGAAACAGAAGAGCCAGACCCTTATGTATATTCAGAGGGTGGTGGGGGTGGGTGGGAATGGGTGATGGGCTGATAGGAGTGGTAAACCTGTTGATGGCTGTTAACGACTGCTGGTGACTGGAATAGGTCCTGCGGGGGAAACGCAAGGGCTGAGGCGCTAAAGAAAGCTTGATCATGCATAATGAGATAAGAATCCTATGTCTTTGTTCATCCCAGGTGGCTCCATGGTTTTAAGCTTGGTAACAAAGAATCTAAATGTTACTCCCATGGGGGAGGAAGCCGATTTCCCGAAGCCTGACATCCATGGAAGCATTTCACAGGGCACCAACTGTCAGAGATCAAATATAGGAGTGGGGGGCAGAGGGTGAAGGAGCCCACTGTGACACTCCAGCCTGGGGCACCGAGTCCACTGAGGGGGAAAAAAGCTCCCTTGGCCATGACACCTCGAGAGTTCCACGCGGTGCCTCCGCACTCTGGAAACTGGCAGTCATCCATTGCCCCCACCCATCGCCAGCACCCGGAACGTGGAGGAACAAGCTCCTGCAAAGTGCCGTGGCCAAGGGAGGTTGTTTCTCCCTCAGCGTACCAGGCGCACGGAGGAACAAGCTCCACCAGTCGCACACGGGGCTGCCGATGGACAAGGGCAATGGAGGGAGGGAGAAATGAGCTCCAGTGCCCCCCAAAATGTGCCCCCTCCCCCCAAATGTGCTTGGGGGTCCAGCCCCTGTTGCCCCCCCATGCTACGCCACTGATTATACTTACTTAAAATCACATTGCATGGTAAAACTGCGGGCCTGAAACAAATAAAGGTTTTAGCAGCCGTTGAAAACAATACAGTGAAGGTGCCTGCCTAATATTAATAGACACCCGCTCACACTACATTGAATCTCAGCCTATAAAAAACATCACAGGGGAAGCATCACAGTTGATATTTAAATAAGGTACAGAAATGCATTGGGAAAATGTTCAATGCACTGGATGTTGCGGAGCAGGGTGAGCGATATTAAGGAAGAGGCAGATAATTCAGGGGAAGATTATTTTGTGCATATAGGTTGTCTTTATAATTAAGCTAGGGAATGAAAGGCGAGCCACGTCGTTATGAACAGAGCACCAAAATTACCCCAGTTCCTCTGGACGGCTCCAAACATCACAGCGGGAGGAGGAGGGGTCACAATGAATTGGGCCAGGCCTTGAGAACGGAGAATCGTAATATGGGAAGCATGCATTGAAGATGCGGTGATTGAAGATTTAAAAGGCTTACTCTTTTCACAGAGACTGTTTCGGGATGGGACTCGGCTGCCCAACAGCTGACCACCAGATCAGGGTTACTGCCACCTTGATGAAACAGAAAAAATTATGCCTAAAGCAGACCAAGATATTTTGCTTCAGAGCAGCAAATCTCTCTCTCTCTCTCTCTCTCTCTCTCTCTCTCTCTCTCTCTCTCTCTCTCTCTCTCTCCTCTTTCTCACACACCATTAAGATGTACAGTGCAGTGTGAGAGCCAGGGTGGTGTACTGAATAGAGTGTTGGAACAAGACCTGGGGAGACTTGAGTTCAAATCCTCACTCAGCCATAAAGCTCATTGGGTGAGCTTGTGCCCGTCATAGTGCCTCTGTCAGCGGAGGCTGGGCTTTTAGGGCAAATGGGGGCACTGCCCCCCAACCTCAGTGTCCTCTCAGCTGGCCTGTCCTCTTATAACCAATCCAAGGGGTGGCACTTCTGTCTCAGGGTTGACCTTGCAGAACTCAGCAGGTAGGAGGATGGGGACAAAACTAGACAGAACTACCTTTGGCTCTGGCTCAACAACTGTTGGGGTCCCTGCCTCCTGCTCTACCAATCTCAAAAGGATAGCAGTGACTGCTGCTGTCAGTCAAACCTACTTCACTGCGGATAAAACAGGGAGGTGAAGAACCATAAATACCACCTTGGAGGAAAGGTGGGCTCTAGATGCAACGTTACCGGCAACAAACAACGCAATAATGCCCAGTGTCCAGATGCTTCTTAGGAAACGATTGTGGTCTCCATGTCTCCGGCCTCGTCCATACTCCCACTTTTCCCGCCGCTTTTCCACAGATCGATGTTTGCTCTGATTCTGTGGTAAAAAGTGGGTTCTCCCAGGGAAAGCAGTGGGGCAAATGGAAAACCTAGAAAGCACAGATAAGAGTGGTTTTCCACTCCATGCCTAGAATGCCAGGAGGGAGCAGAAAGCGACTCAGACCTGTGCTTTTTGGCACAGGACAAGTGGAAATGTCCTGCCTCTGGATTTGGTGAGAGTGCAGGAAGACGAGAGACCAAGCCTTGTGAGGAACAGTTGAGGGAGTTGGGTATGTTTAGCCTGTAGTAGAGAGGACAGACAGGTGAAATGATAGCCATCTTACAAAACTTTTGGGGCTGTCACATGGAAGATAGAACATGCTCTTTTTCGGCTGCTCCAGAAGCTAGGACCCGAACCAATAGGTTCAAATTACGAAACAAGAGATTCTGATTACATACCCCTCCCCAACATTCCTCAGAAAATAGGGACATTCTGCTGAGGTAGACAACAATGTCCCTATTTTCTGAGGTAAGAGCTGTTCAATAGTGGAACAGACTCCCTTGGAAGGTGATGGACTTTCATTCACTGGAGTCTTTTAAGCAGAGGTTGGACGGTGATCTGTCAGGGATTCCTCAGCTGGGATTTCTGCATTGCAGGCAGTTGGAATACATAACAAGATAGAAGAGGAAATCATTTGATTGTTTCAGTTTTCCAGAATGGCAAGGAAATGATAATGCCATCGTGTGAAAGCATGCAAAAATCTGAAAGGAAACAAGAGGTCAGTGATTGTGATCTAGTCATAGGGGGCAGCAAAAGTCCAGCGTACTAACAACTATAATTCATATATTAAATACTTACAAACTGCTTTCACTTAAATAAATTGGGAGGAGGGCATTGAGGGGGGGAAGAAAGATTGACTCTTAATTAATATTTGGATTTCCTGCATCACACTTTTCCTCATTACAGATGTTCAACGTGCTTGTTACCTAATTGGCCAGCAAGACATTTCGAAGAATATTCCATTTTTACAGAGAGAGGGTGACCACCTAACCATTTGGAGAAGGTTTTCGTAAGCATGTAAGCACCGAAAACAGCCCCTGAAAAATTTCCAGCAGATCAGCCTCAAAACAAAAGCAGGCTAGGAAGAAGATTGCATATTTATTTTGCTTTTAACGCACGTCACATTCATTTTTAGACTGCATGTTTCTCCCTCTGCTCCTGGTACTTTAATACATATCCTATGGAGAGCGGGCTTTTTGTTTTCGGTGCAGATGTACTGAACATATGAGAAAATATTGTTTTAACAAAGGCATGGACCTTGACGATTATGCTAAAAACAGACATCCACCTGGCAGTGCTGAAGACAGAAATTTATTTTAAACAGGACCGCAGAATTGACTACAATTCCCCCCTTGCTCACAAAGAAAACACAATGATGTGCCCACATTGCCAGCCTCTTTCCGTGCTACTTTTCATGGGAACCTTGTGGATAAAGATAGACTGCTCCATCTGGCAATAAGATTACTGTGCACAAAATCCAATTTTGGGAGGGAAAAACTGGCAACAAAAACTCCTGCCATTAGCTCTCAGACGTGCCCCTGATCTGTAAATTCTTGCAAAGGTCTTTAATATGAGCAGTCATGTAGGGTAAACGAATTAAGAGTTTTGAAACTTTCTTGTCAGGAAACATTGAGTTTTTAATTTCCTGGCCTTGGATGTTGTTAGCCATTGTGATAAAAATCAAGGCCAAAAAAGGGAAAAAGGAAAGGGAAAAAAGTTTACTGAATAGATGTTTCTTGACAGGAATAAAATCCTGGCATTCTTATCTGTTCTCAAAGCTCTGTATCAGATGTATAACTTTTAATTTTTGCAGATCTATAGGCATCTGGATGAATTTGAAGTAGCACTATTTATTCTTTTCATTTCTTTTCAACACGCAACCCTCCATTCTTCCCCCAAATGCACTCAAAGCTGTGTACAATATTCAGCATAGCACCAGCTGGATTTAATGAGTTTGGGTTCTGTGGTCATAGAGATTTATAAAGGAAGTCCTCCTCTGTGGCGAGAGTGGAAACAGGAAGTGGTGAGACTCAAGCAAATATAGAAGCAATTTCATTCTCCCGGACAATGGAATTAAAAGAAGAGTGTTTTTGTCCCAGTTTTAATCTCTACCCTTGCCTGTGCAACCTCTGACTAACCACAGTGAAGATAATCCACCAGCCATGTGGATTACAAACGCAAGATGTTTTATAAACATCATTTTTTTTCTGCTTGCTTATGACTGCAAAAGCAGAGGTTGTGAAGCATCTGGTATGACTGGTGATGGACTGCATTCAACAGTCAATGTCAACTTTTGCCATCCATAAGTCTGTTCCAGCATTATCTGAAAGTTAAAAACAGGCATTAAATCCCAGACCCTCCAAGTGTCCCTATTTTCCAGGGACAGTCCTGGATTTATAGATTACTTCATGGTTTCTGATTTGATCCTAAAATATTCAGCGTTTCCTTAGGACACCCCTATTTTCACTGGAGAAATGTTGGAGGGTATGAAATCCCACATTTAAGTAGTATTTAAAACACATATTTTGGAATATCTTTCTTTCTCTCCAGAATTTGTATTCTCCCTAAATTCTCCTTGAAGAAATCTGGGAGATGAAATTTGTTAAGGGTGCTGACTGTTGCGTGCAGTGGAATGCCAGCCCCATTTAATGCTGTATGGGACATTCAGCACAGCTCCCTTCAGCTGGCCTGGAAATCTAATATTTTTAAATACATAAAAACATATTTTAATGTTACATATGGGGGGAACCTCTTCCTGCCCACATTGCTTCAACAGATGGGCATACCACTATAGCATTTGCATAGCTTCTGATACAAGATAGAGGGGCAGTCTCAGATTGACAGCTTTCTTTCTACATATGACAAACTTGCATGGATGGGCGAATCTGTCTATTTTCAGTCCCCGTCACTTTTTTGTGTGTGCTCATCCATAAATCTGCTCCATCTCATTTCTACATCAATTTGATTATTTAAAATAAAATAAAAACCTGCATGGAAAATTTGCATTTAAATACCTATTGAAAATGTATTTTCCGCTTCAGATGTGCCTTGCTAAACATATTTTCCTCTCTAAACGCATGGTACTGATCCTGCAACACAGTCCCTTCTGTACACATCAACTTATACATAAGTTTTGGTACAGATTCCTCTCCATCTAAGGGTTGTATCTAGGTCCCAGGGCTCATCCACTCTTTCCTCTTGCCCTGTGGCCTAGAAAGCCTAAGTCCAAGCAGATTTCTGCTTGTCCAGAGCTTTGAACGCATGGGTCCAAATGGTTTTGCCTTTGCCCCACTGTTTCCCCGTGGAAAACCTGCTCTTTGGTGCTAAATCGGGTGGGGGGATGGCAAATTGTGGAAAACCTTATTGCAATTGGATTCATTCAGTGCCAAAACATGGGTTTCCCCAGGGGGAAACCGCAGGGCAAATTGAGGTGTGGGTGAGCCCTAGGGCTATAAAAGAGATTGGGGAGATTCATGGAGGAGAAGAATGCCAATGGCTACCAGACATGATAGTTAGGCTCTGCCCACACTCTTGGAGGCAGCAGGTTGTGTCCACCACTAGCCATGGAGTAGGTCCCCTGAAAGCCCATCATGTCCATTAATTTCAATGGGTCTACTCTGAGTAGCACTAGCATTGGATCCAACCCACTATTCCTTTGGATACCAGTTGCTGGGAATTGTAGATTGGGAGAGTGTTATTGTGCTCAGGTCCTGCTTTCAAACTGAATAAATTGGAGTCCTTGGAGAGTAGAGGAAATCAAATGGAAAAGTTCCAAGAGCTCTGGCCAGGTAGTAGATTAATTTTTTTAGAAAGTTTTAAGTAGAGAATAAGAAGACAAATTCCAGTAGCAACCCAGTTTTTAGAAATCCAGGACAAGGCCCTGTTTCGGTTTCTTCTTCATCAGCTCTAGTTTCATAGTTTCCAGGTCAAAGCGTATACCATTCATGTTTTTCTCATGCAGAGAAAAAACTGGATTGCTACTGGAATTTGTCTTATTATTCTCTACTTAAAACTTTCTAAAGATTAATCTACTACCTGGCCAGAGCTCTTGGAACTTTTTCATTTGATTCGTGCTTTCAAACTGGGCATCTGGAAGGCCACTGTGATAACAGGATGTCTGCTCTACATGAGCAGTTGACCTGATCCGACAGAGCTTTTCTTATATTTTTTATGATGCTATGGGCCCAGGAAGCTTCTGTGAGGACATACATACCTTCCATCAGAGATGCTTCCCAAATAATAATAATAATAATAATAATAATAATAATAATAATAATATATTATTTATACCCCGCCCATCAGGCCGGGTTCCCCCAGCTACTCTGGGCGGCTTCCAACAAAATATTAAAATACAGAAATCCATCAGACATTAAAAGCTTCCCTGAACAGGGCTGCCTTGAGATGCCTTCTAAAGGTCTGGTAGTTGTTGTTCTCTTTGACCTCTAGTGGGAGGGCATTCCACAGGGTGGGTGCCACTACCGAGAAGGCCCTCTGCCTGGTTCCCTGTAACTTGGCTTCTCATAGCAAGGGAACTGCCAGAAGGCCCTTGGCACTGGACCTCAGTGTCCAGGCAGAATGATGGGGGAGGAGACACTCCTTCAGGTATACTGGACCGAGGCCGTTTAGGGCTTTAAAGGCCAGCACCAACACTTTGAATTGTGCTCGGAAACGTACTGGGAGCCAATGTAGGTCTTTCAGGACCGGTGTTATGTGGTCTCGGCGGCCGATCCCAGTCACCAGTCTAGCTGCCGCATTCTGGGTTAGTTGAAGTTTCCGGGTCACCTTCAAAGGTAGCCCCATGTAGAGCACATTGTAGTAGTCTAAGCCAGAGATAACTAGAGCATGCACCACTCTGGTGAGACAGTCTGCGGGCAGGTAGGGTCTCAGCCTGCGTACCAGATGGAGCTGATAAACAGCTGCCCTGGACACAGAATTGACCTGCGCCTCCATGGACAGCTGTGAGTCCAAAATGACTCCCAGGCTGCGCACCTGGTCCTTCAAGGGCACAGTTACCCCAGGGAGTCCTTCAGTTCCAGGAATCTTACCTTTGTTCCCAAACCTTCTAGTCATTTTATATTGTATCTTAAGTAAATGGCGGCTGGAGGAATCTCAAGGGCTGCCATGCCGAAGACGGGCAGGACTTGAACCAAAGAGTGGAAATTCCAAGGAGGCAGATTTGAACAAAGCATTTGTGGAGGGGGGGGGATTCCTAATGGTAAGAAATGTGCAACAGTGAAGTAGATTTTCTCGGGAGGTGATGGATGGATGGCTGTCAAGGATGATGGAGTGGCATCCTACATTGTAGATCCTAATTGAGAAAAGGGCTGAACCAGATGACCTCCAAGGTCATCAAGACCAAAAGTCCATCAATTCTATTAATTTTCTGAATGGTTCTCTGGATGGCAATCTAGATGCAGATAAAAATACAAATAGAACTACTCATGCTCTTATCTAATAAATAAATAAATAAATAATAATAATAATAAAATTGTCCAGTAGCACCTTAGGGACCAACTAAGTTTGTTCTGGTTATAAGCTTTCGTGTGCATGCACACTTCTTCAGATACCTGAAGAAGTGTGTATGCACACAAAAGCTTATACCCAGAACAAACTTAGTTGGTCCCTAAGGTGCTACTGGACAATTTTTTAATTTTTTAATTCATTTCGACTGCGTCAGACCAAGACGGCTACCTACCTGTTACCTAAGAAAGTAAAACAGGACATTAAAATGTGTGCCTGGTTTTGTGAAAGAAATAAAAAGAAAGAAAGAAAGAGAAAGAGAAAGAGAAAGAGAAAGAGAAAGAGAAGAAAGAAAGAAAGAAAGAAAGAAAGAAAGAAAGAAAGAAAGAAAGAAAGAAAGAAAGGAGAGTGAGATTCCTCCACTGTTTGCAGAGATGTGTTTTTTTAATGGTACAAAAACCATTCAGCATTGTTTTCTCTAGCAGTCTAAAGGTATTTAAATGAATATGATTCATACCTCTGCATCATATTCAAATGCCACTTAGTCAATGTTATTAACCAGAATTTTATAATAGCTCAGGGCAAATAGATTAGATTACCATGAAGTATTTCAATCACTAAGAACAGGCCTCTTAACTCCTGTAAGAGCAAATCTTTAACATCGATCCTCAGAACAAGATGCAAATGATGAGAAACGAACAGCTATCATAATGCCGCTTGGAATACGATCAGATACCAGTAAGATAAATCAAAGCATTACAAGTAAAACAGTGTTTTATGCATGAAGATGTCAGGAGCACAAAAACTCATTTCAACACTCTCAGAATACTTTAGTTAATGGAAATGGCCTTTGGATCTGAACCATGGTGAGCAGTTCATGGAGGAAGAGTTAATCTTTAAAGGCAGGAATGGGAACCCTAGGACTTTGGCCAAAGACTAGAGAACAGCTTGATGGGGTTGGACACTTTCCTGATCTCCTGACAGCTGAGTCTGCAGATTCTTTTCCCCGTCCTTAGTCAGGAGCAAGGCCTACTGGACATAACCCCCCCCCCCTTGATGAACACAGGAGCTTATGTCACTCAGATAGTGACACCGTCTTATAACTTTTTTCCTCAAAAAAACACAGGGTGGCTTACTTTCGGTGGGATGTCTTTTTTAAAATTATTGTTACCGGTACGGTTTTTACGGCTCAGGGCGCTGGCTCAGGGCGCTGCTGGGCTCTCTTGAGTGCTCGGCGTTGCAGCAGCCACTGGTCCTGGGTGGCGGGGCGGCAGGCGTCCTTGGCTGGGCCAGGCGGAGGTCGCTGACTCAGGTGCTCCGCACGCCGCTGCAAGGCGCTCCAAGCTCCTTGGCTGGGCCAGGCAAGGAAGAAGCAGTGAGCCCAGTGGTGGCGGCAAGCACGGAGGCGGAAGGGACGGCGGTGGACGAGAAGGCGGAGCGCGGGGATGCAGCCAGCAAGGCGGGAGCGCGATCAGCTGTTAAGCGGAGCTCTTGGAGCGCTGCTTCACAGCTGATCGCGCTCCTGCAGTGCCGGCTGCATGGAGTGACTCTGTGAGTGGAGGTGCCTGTGGGGGTTGGTTTCCACGGCGCGGAAGTATGGCTTAATTTCGGGGTATGTCTTATATTTCTCAAATGCTTAAAAACCCTGCCATGGCTTACTTTATGACTACGTATTAAAAAAAGAGGGGGAAACAGGGTATAGTTAAGTTGGCATCTGTCTGTCTTGAGAGACAATGGAGTGTACCTCCAGGGCTGAAGCCAAACTGCTCTATTTGCAGCACTGAAGTGACCTCCCTGGAGCGCAAGCCTGGGCAGTGTCTATGGAGGTTCGTGAGCTGCCCAGACGATAAGACTCACTGATGGGGTCCAAAGGGAAGGAAAACGATACGTTTGGTACCAGCTTGGCTCCAGGAGTTACTGGAAGGAAGCATACAAGATGCCATTCAACCATCTTAGGGGCTCCACTCTGAATTTGTGTAGGTCCAGGGTTTACTTCTTAGCCTTTTCTTCTCCCAAAGTTATCCATCAAGGCAGCAGAGGAGAGGCTATAGTAGCAACCTGATTTAATCAGAACCGTTTTGGTAGCATTTTTTTGCCTGAGCCAGGATCTCCAGATTAGTTTCAAAATCTGCTTTAGGCCCAAATTAGTGGCAAGCCCACCAGTGATGCACTCCAGAGGCCTCAGAAAATGGTAAAAAGGCATCTCATAAGGACAGCAAATCTTTCCTAGGCCCAATAGGCCCCTATATTTAACTAATAATAAAACACCCACCTGTACCCCGAGACTTACTAAATCTTATTGCACCCGCATTCTCATATACTGAGCAATGTTTTAATTAAAAGCATGATAACTGTGCTGGTGCTTCCTTACCCCACAGAGACCTGCATGGATTAGCACCTGGGAGAACTAGCTGGCTCTGGACTCAATAAAGCAAGCTAACTCAAGCAGCCTCTGAAATCTGTGTAACTTGCAATTACAAATTGTGGGTCTCTCCCTCAAGCCAAGAATGAGTGGGTTACAGCACTCATTTTATCCCTGAACATAGCTGCCAAGTTTTCCCTTTTCTCGTGAGGAAGCCTATTCAGCATAAGGGAAAATCACTTTTAAAAAGGGATAACTTGGCAGATATGTCCCTGAAGCGTGCTTGCAGTCAGAATGCATTGCAAGAGGCTCGCAGGTTCCAGCGAAAAGCATTCCTACCTCCCTGGTGGCTAACATGCGGCTTATAGCATGCATCCCAGGCACAAGGAGAGCATCCGAGGGTATTTTAAGAAAATAATACCCATACATTTCAGATCTAGTGATCTAAGCCAGTGTTTCCCAACCAGTGTGCCTCCAAATGTTTTGGGACTACAACTCCCATCATCCATAGCTAGCAAGACCAGTGGTCAGGAATGATGGGAGTTGTAGTCCCAAAACATCTGGCGGCACACTGGTTGGGAAACACTGATCTAAGCAACCATTGACAGGACCAATAGTCCTCTTACAGCAGAATCCTACATATGCCTGCTGGATCAAGTCAGAGCTTCAAGTGACCCTGTTTCCTACAGTCACCAGCCAGATATTTATTGGAAGCCAACAAGCAGGACTTGAGGGCAACAGCTATTCATCGCTGCCTGTTGCCTCTGATGGACTAGAAGCCATTGATAGCTTTATCCTCTGTGAATTTAAGAAAGATATTGACAATCTGGTACAGAGGAGGAGGACCAAGATGATCAAGGGTCTGGAAACCAAGCCTTATAAGGAACGGTTGATGGAGTTGAGTATGCTTGGCGTGATGGCCTGGACTCGGGCTCGGACTCGGAAGCAGAGAGTCTCAGCCGGCCCCGGATCCTCTGCCTCAGACATTATTGGAACCTAGTCCGGGGCCCGATTCTGAAGAGTCCCAGTCTGCACAGGTTCCCCTGCAGCAAACACCAGCTGGGCCGAGTCAGGGGCCTGAGCCTGTCCTGGCTCCAGATATGGGGATTACATCGTTGCCATCAGCTGGGCCCTCACTTACAGCTGCTCCACTACCGGCTTGGTCAGGGCAAGCCGAGGCTGCCCCTGGGTTCAGTAACCCACCGGCGTCTCCCGAGCTGCAGAGACTCGGGTCCGAGAGAAGGAAAGATCTGAGTACTCGCAGGAGGAGTGCTCATCTTCAGGCTAAACAGGGAGGTGAGTTGCTGGGGGATTGGGACCAGCCGTTGCCCCAACAAAGATAAGAGGCTGTTGGGCCTGAGTCTTCGTACCTGCCTATGCCTGGACTCCTGCTCCATGTTCCCGCCCTGGCCCTGCTGGACGGGCTCTTCACTGAACCCTTGGATCCTAGACCAGACCTGGACTTTGTTCTCTGGATTATCTGTCTGTAAGTTTTGGACTTGGACTCCCTGGCTTTACCTGTGGACTGTTTCCCGACCCAGTCGATGCTTAGCCCCAGAGGCTGGTGCCATGCTCTGAACCCTACAGCTGACCCAGACGGATTCACCTCGCTGCAGCCCGGCCCCAGGAGAGTCTTCGGCTTCCTGCCTGGCCCTCACCAAGCAGGGAACCCCCAGGCCCAGCACACTTAGTCTGGAGAAGGTAAGACTGAGAGGTGATATGATAGCCGTCTTCAAATATCTGAAGGGCAGCCACATGGTAGGTGGAGGAAGCTTGTTTTCTGCTGCTCCAGAGGGCAGGAGCCAAAGCAAAGGATTCAAGTTACAAGGAAGGAGATTCTGACTAAATATTAGGAAGAACTTTCTGGCAGCCAGAGCTGTTCAACAGCGGAATGGACTACCTCATTGGAGATTTTCAACAGAGGTTGGATGGCCATCAGTCAGGGATACTTTAGCTGTGATTCCTGCATTGCAGGAGGGTTGGACTAGATTGTCCTCTGGGTCCTTTCCAACTGTGCATTTCTATGGTTCGTCTAAGCCATCTATGTTAGTGCCTGTCACTTGTGGAACCATATTTTACCATTTAATTCTGTGCCTCCGTGTGAAGACCTCGGATGACCCTGTGCTTATGAGAGACAGAGAAAAGCTTCTCTCCGTCCTTTGTCTCTAAACCACGCATAACTTTATATGTCTACATTGTGTAGTCATCCTTGAGTTCTCTGGAGGAAAGGTAGCATACAACGCTGAAAAACAGTTAGCTGTTAATGCAAAATAAATACTGATTTGGGGATCACTGAAAAAGTGGTTGAGATGTCTGAAGTGGGGAATATATCCCCCCCCCCCACCTGATAGTAGTGGTGGGAAACTTTTCAACACAATAGCAAGACATATATATATATTTGACCCCAGAACATCACCACCTTCATCTTCTTTAGCATTCCTAACTAAAAGCAGCTTGTCATATTCAGACCATTGAGAAATCACAGGGGCATTAAGATAGATGAATTGAGAAGAAATACGTTTGTGATTAAAGGACCTTCCTGGAGATTTAACAACTTCACTCAATAGTCTTGGCTTTGTGCAAGATTTTTTTTTTATTAAAAAAACTACGTTCTTTATGGGACTTTAAACACTTTGCATAATTTTCGTAGAAAGTGCTGGCATTTATGATGCCGTGTGTTCCTGAATTAATATTCTCGATTAGTGGAGAGTTACTTAGCATGCAAGGAAGCCACTTAGAAAAAAGGGTTATGTCACTTTAAATTGATTGCCGTCACCCTGGCTAGTTAATTGGGACAATTATAACAGCACCTGGGATGCAAATACCACAGGGTTCTTTTCAAATCAAGGAGAGAAAAGGTCAGAATGCTACTGAGGGAAGAGCCTGGGTCCTTTAATACACCAGCCCAATTCATGCATTATTTGTGTGTAGGGCGTAGTTTGTGATTATTTGGGATGGGGGGTCACACTTTTAGATCTCTCATTACAACATGTGGCCATATCTCCTTTCCCAAGCTACCATGCATTGTCCATTGCTGTCTGCAGAGGTGTCAAATACCCATTACTATATCTGCAGCAGGGTCTCAGTCTCCAGACTCCTAGAGTTGCCCAATAAACATGACAGGGGAACTTCTTAGCTGCTGAGAATAAGTCTTCCTGGTTTTTATGCTGACAGGAACCAATTAAAGGGAAACAGGAAGAGCCAGCTACTGAGGATTGGTTCCTAGAGTCACTCTGGATAATATGCATGGGAAGAACATTGAGGAGGCATTGTTTTATATATGCCAAACCTACGCATTTAGAAACCAGAGGCAGATTTAGGGCAGTATAACCAGTTCCCCCGCACTGGGCACTGAGCTGAGGGGGCATTGCAACTATGACATAGTGCCATGGGCAAAACAGAAGGTGAGGGGTCGGGGCTGCCAAATTTGGGCGTCACACAGGGCATAGCTGAAAGATGAAAGATCAAAGGCTACCCCTATAGAAACAAGGAAAAAACAAGGTGCTTCACTTCCAAGAGAATGGTGCACAGTGTCGGGAATGTGCCCCCCCCCCGAGCGCAGGGGATGAGTTAGACTCAGAGATTGAACTAAGTGAACAAGGGGACTGACTCTGCAGATGAGAACTGGCTGACAGAATCAAGAAAGGGCAGCTTGACCCCCCTTCCCGGGGAAGACTTTGTTAGCTCTCAAGAAGAGGAAGAGTTGGAAGACAGCCAGAGCGTTGCTAGGCAATCAGCAGATAAGTAGAGGTCTGAGTCTGTGTCGAGTCAGAGTGGGGTGGAGGTCAGTATTTCAGTCCCCATTCTAGGCGATTGGATAAAATCAGAAGGGCAACATGGGAAAGGCGGGAGTCTGGCATCCTTCCTGCTGTGGGAGGGGCAAAACTTCAGACTGACCAACAAACATAAATGTGAGCAGGTGAGAAGCCGGGCTCTGGATGTGTCTTTTTGTAAATAAACATACAGTGGTCCCTTGACTTACGAAGTACTCGACTTACAAAATTTCGAGTTACGAATGGAAAAAATGGCCTCGCGCTTACTTTTTTTTTTTACATCCGAAAGGAAAACCGTTACAGTTTAGATGGGGTTTTTTCGACTTACGAATTTTAGATGCGGTTTACTTGACTTGCGAATTTTTCCGTTTCCAATGCATTCCGATGGGAAACCGCTTTTTTCGACTTACAAACTTTTCGACCTACAAATGTGCATTCGGAACGGATTAAATTCCTAAGTCGAGGGACCACTGTACATAAAATTGTCGGAGAGTCATTACTTCTTATTGGGGCTTGCTTGCCTGCCAGAGATCATCACACACAGGTTCTGTTATTCTTAATTTAACTTTAAGAATAACTATAACTTAGGTCACTCTGAAAGGCGATGATGGAGTTGCTCCAAATCATTTTCCCCATGTGTGCGCACAGAAAATCTGGCTGAAAGGCAACACATGGAGGTCTGCACCCCTAATTATTATTATTGCTGTATAATTAGGTATAATAATGTTAGAAGGGGGAACATCTGTGATGGAATGTGGCTGTCACTATCACAAAGGGATCCTGCAAATCTGAATTTTCACTGTACTACTGGTTGACTGAAAAGAAACACCTGCCCATGTTTCCAGGCCTCCACTTGGCTGGGACACCTTAATAATTGACTGCCCCAATTATGTGGAGCCCCTACACATAAGCAGGATTTCATCAGGAAGTTGTACAGCATGCACTCGTTGAAAATGGAGCTGCATGTCCACCCTGAAACTTCTGCAGACACAAACAGTATTGAAAGGGTGATTGCATATAAATGCCCTGATTCCATCATGAGTACGTCTGGCTGGGTCCTCAGACTTCTCCCTGTAGCACATGTGTTTATGTTTGAATTCCGGTCATAAATCAGAATGCACAACATTCTGTGTCTGAACGTTGAACGTATTAATGTTTTAGAAAGGGTTGTAGCTCACTGGTAGAGCATCTGTTGCATGCAGAAGGTGCAAGGTTGAATCCCTGGCATTTCCAGGTGGAGTTTGGAATGGTCCATTTCTGGAACAGTCAATGTTGACAATCCTGAGTTAGATTGACTGATGCGTCTGACTCTGTGTGGGGTGGCTTTTCCATGGAGTCTTGATGGGCACATGTATGCATTTTAACATATTTACCCATTTAAAATGGGTAAATATATAAATGGGTAAAAGTTATTTTCAGTGTAGATTTAGAGAGGGAGGGAGGTAGTCTATACAGAATATGCTTTGGATTTTTTTTAATGAAAATCATAAATATGGGTACACTCAAATAACAACATTCACAAAAATGTTATTTGCATTGTTGACAGTCTAGTGAATGTATTTGACAGAACAGACATGAGTAAGTAAGCCAGACAGGTTCAGAGTCCGGAAGCAAACTTTCTAGCCCATATGGTTGAAGATGTGTTTGGATGCGATTGGGCAATGCTCAGGAATTGCCGAACAGGATCTTCAAAGGGCAGGATTTGAGTACTGTTTCTCTCATCCTGCAAAATGGGAAAGAATCTTGCAATTTTTCTCAGTTTGCATAATTTATATAGGTAACAGAATTCGGTTACATATAACAGAGAGAGAGAGAGAGAGAGAGAGAGAGAGAGAGAGGGAGAGAGAGAGAGAGAGAGAGAGGCACCACATTGTAAGACAACACACTGCCTCATTCTAGTATGCATTGGAATGCTTATGCAAAATTGTGCATTTGGGGGAGAGTCAAATTGTACTGATCTCAGCAATACCCCTCACATTGTTGACAGCCTAATGAATACATGTGACGGAACAGAAGTTGGTACATCAGACAGGAGATGAGGCACTTGTATGGCAACTTACCCCCAACCCCAAGGCTTTGTAGCAAAGCAAAACCATATGTGTCCCACTGGGGCGCCCCTGAGAAGACATAGATTTTGAGCTATGTTGATTAAGTGTGATAAAACAATGACACAGCCAGGGACGTACTGAGAATTGTATGAAGCTGAGTGCTCAAACCTGTCAAGCTACTGATCCCCTACACAGATCTTCAGTGTTGCTACATCTGTTCTTCATTTAGACCGTAAGCTCCCAATCCATTTTAGTTCAATGTAGAGCCCCCCAATGCCCCAATTTCTGCAAAGGCCAGCCTCTCAAATCTATTTCAGGTGGTGGTCGTATTTAGCTGGTTAGTGTAGACTGAAATCTGGCTATGAAGCTCTTTTTGATACTGGCCACATTTTGCATGGGTATAGGCCTCAATCAGAGATAAAGGCCAAAATCAGGAATGGGGAACGTGTGACTCTCATTGCCTCTGGAACTTGGTTCACGTTTGCTGGGGCCAGAGCAATGTAGGTCTTCTCCCCCGCTTGCAAACATAAGTGAAAACTAAATATATTGCAAAATCCTCTGCTGCTTGAAGAAAAAGCAATCAAGAGCCCTCTACGGACAACATTTTCAACTCACAAAGCCTATGAACCTTAGAGGAACCTAGATTTTTGTAGGGAATAGAAGTCAGGAGAGCTCAGAAACAGAATGATAGAGAGGCACAAGGCTTTGGAGTGAACTTGACATAATATTTTGACCACACATGACGCCTATGTGTACCTTAGTATTTGCACTAAATGCAACAAATAAAACTATTGCAGGACAAAAAATATTGTAAAATGCATGCAGTGGAGTACTGGCTTGATATCTCTCCCAGATCACAATAGCATTACAATGAATAATCCAGAAAATTGTCGGCCTATTTTTATAGTACTGGATAGTATTGAATATTATAGTACTGAATAAGACCCTCAGCCTTTTTAAGTGCAGCTTTTGTCTTGAAGTCATAGGCTCTTGGATGACGAATATGCCCCAGGGGTGATCTGAGTGGACGATGGAGTAAGTGCAAATGCATCACAGGTGCTTATGAATCATGTCGCCATTTTGCACAAGGCGGGCCTTAGAGGGAGTATGTGATCATTCTAGGTGTTAAGTCTATTGTTTATTTGGTATCCAGGGAGAAAGTACTCAGGGCAAGTTGAACGGTTTTGTCTGATGATCCTAAAGGATCAGACTCCAGATTATGTACTACGAAGGGACATGGGTGGTGCTGTGTTCTAAACCACTGAGCCTCTTCAGCTTGCTGGCAGTCTGGCAGTTCAAATCCCTGTGATGGGGTGAGCTCCCATTGTTCTGTCCTAGCTCCTGCCAACCTAGCAGTTCGAAAGCTCGCCAGTGCAAGTAGATAAATAGGTACTGCTGTGTTGGGAAGGTAAACAGCGTTTCTGTGCACTCTGGCTTCCGTCACGGTGTCCCGTTGTGCCAGAAGCAGTTTAGTCATGCTGGCCACATGACCCGGAAAGCTGTCTGTGGACAAACGCTAGCTCCCTCGGCCTGAAAGCGAGATGAGTGCCGCACCCCATAGTCACCTTTGATTGGACATAACTGTCCAGGGGTCCTTTACCTTTACCTTACCTACCACAAGCCATTAGGACATACCCTCCAAGTGTGCTCATATTCCACGGACAGTCCTGGAATTACAAAAGCTATCCCAGCTTCTGAGTTGATCTCAGAATGTCCCTATTTCCCCCACCAGCAGCGATGAAAAGCATGGGGAGGAGGGTGAGCTGGCTCTTGTCCAAAGCTGTGGTTATGGTTGCAAGGGAGCATTCTGTTGCCTCTCCATGGCCAACCTCTGCTGCTGCCCACCTCGTCCCTTGGGCAGCTCACAGCGGCTGCTGGAGAGCAGGCGAGGAGGAAAAGAGGCTGCAGGCCCAGCCCAGCTGTGTGTGATGCACCAGATCTGATGTGCAGACAGTGGGTGCCCTGATCAATTTGCTACCAAGGAGTGTGGTGGAGTCTCCTTCTCTGGAGGTCTTTAAGCAGAGGCTTGACAGGCATATGTCAAGAATGCTTTGATGGTGTTTCCTGCTTGGCAGGGGGTTGGACCTAACCCTAACCCTAACCCTAAACGGCCTCGGTCCGGTATACCTGAAGGAGCGTCTCCACCCCCATCGTTCTGCCCGGACACTGAGGTCCAGCTCCGAGGGCCTTCTGGCGGTTCCCTCACTACGAGAAGCCAAGTTACAGGGAACCAGGCAGAGGGCCTTCTCGGTAGTGGCTCCCACCCTGTGGAATGCCCTCCCACTAGAGGTCAAAGAGAACAACAACTACCAGACCTTTAGAAGGCATCTCAAGGCAGCCCTGTTTAGGGAAGCTTTTAATGTTTGATGGATCTCTGTATTTTAATGTTTGATGGATTTCTGTATTTTAGAATTTCTGTTTTGTTGGAAGCTGCCCAGAGTGGCTGGGGGAACCCGGCCAGATGGGCGGGGTATAAATAATAAATTATTATTATTATTATTATTATTGGACTGGATGGCCCTTGTGGTCTCTTCCAACTCTATGATTCTATGATTCTATGATCCATGATTCTATGATCAGGAAGAAAGGAGGAGTGGAGCAGAGTGCAAGGAGTCTTGCTTCATTATTTTGTTTTTAAAAATGGCCTTGCTGGCTGGAGCTGATGAGAGCTGGACTCCCACAACATCTTGAGGGTCATAGATTCCTCATCCCTGTTTTAAGACAACAAAACACTTTTAGGTATCTGTGAGAAAAGGATGCTGTACTAAACGAGCCACTGGCCTGATTCAGCAGGCTCTTCCTATGCCCTTTACATTCCTTTACATTCTCCACATAACAAAGAGCAAGCCCCAAATTGCACAGGAACCAGAGGCATGTCCAATGACTCAGGGTACACATGGAGAGTGGTCCAAACGTCTCGCTCTAAAGTGACTGATGAAAGGGTAGCTGAATAAGTTAGGGTGAAACAAGATGTTAAGTTGCTTTACAAAACAGATGCTTTATGAAGCTCGCTTAAAAATGGTAGCTCTGTCTCTCCTTAGCAAAAGCAGCTGGCAGCTGTTCCACAGCAGCCCATGGTGCATGCATGTGTGAGTGCGTTAAACTTTTGCCCTCTGCCATTTTCCCACTGAAACTCCCCCCTCTCAAAGCTGAGATTTGCCCCTGAAGCTGTTCTTTGTGTCATCGTTCCAAAGGAGGCACTAAGGGAGAAGGTGAACACCGGGCGACAGACTGCATTGCAAAACTTGTGGCAAGACTATGATTTTAAAAGGGTGCGATGGAGGAGTCCCTATTCCAATTGCTGTTTTTCAAAATAAGACATCCAGGCTCTAAAAAATCCCAGGATTTCCTCTCCCCGCCACCTGCCTTAATTTGGACCTAATTTTGTATAACTGGAAGAAAAAATGTAGAATGTTGGGGATGATAATTCTAATAAAGGCTAGGATCTGGGCAGTATTTTTTTCTGTATTTTTTTTAACATTGTACTACACACAAAACACAACCTAGCTAGAGCAGTAACATTTCAAGCCCCATTGATTTCAGCGACAATTGCTTAACTTTGGACAGAGCCTTTTCCATGGCACACAATATTTTTTGTTGCTGCAAAGAAAAAAATGCTTTTAAGAAACATCTCTCATCTGTTGAGAAACAAGGTTTTCGTTTGTCTTCATTCATGCCGGTCTCATGCTGATGCAACAAGGAACTTGCTTGTAGAGGCTAAGTTAAACACCTGCTCATTATGGGCTGCTCATTTAATTCAAGCTAAGTTACTTCTCCATGACCCCTCCCCACATTCTAATTGAATTAAAAATCAAAGCCATGTCAACGCCTCAGAGTGGCTCTAGTGAGAAATCTCGCTGGGAAACAAATCTGTTAGTGCAGCTGTGGGGGGAGACTGGTGAGAAACATCTTCTCGGCAAATTGAAAAAGCACAAAGACTTACGGGTACTCAGCAGATCAGCTGGGAATGGCCGTAGAAGGACCCAGCAAAGAATCTGTCACAACAAGTCAATCGCCCGTTAGGACCATAGGAGCAGCAGGAGAAAGGCTACAGAAATGGGAGATGGTGAGTAGCTTGTGGAACCGGTAAGAGGAAGTGTGATCCATAAAAAAAATGGGGGCAACATGGACTGCTGCTGTCCACTGTTCACACTGTCCACACTTTCCCACCAGGCTAAGGCCCCACATGCCTACCTCCTTACTTACAACTGGTTCAGGGGCTGGCACTGGCTGCCAGCTTTGTCCTCCTTAGTCCAAGTGTTGGCCTCATTGCCAGGGAGAAGGATGGGGACGAGAACTAGTTGGCTGTGCCTATCATTGTCTCTGCATCAAACCACCATCGACCTTTCTGCCTTCCCAGTGGGAATCAGCTGCAACAGCTGCCCAGATATTGCATTACATTTCTCCTTCTATTTAGGCTTTCCTCTTGCCCACCCCAACAGCAGACATTCCACGGTCACTGAAATTGTTAATTGAGCTACCTGGTTTTTTGTTTTTTGTTTTTGTTTTACATTTCCCCTTCTATACAAAGAATACTTTGTATTTTGGCAAACCTGGAGTCTTCCCAAGCTGGTGCTGACACCTTCATGGATGTTCTGGTCTTGGCTACATTAAGGATGATGGGTACTGTCGACCCACAAAGCTCCTTCACCCCTGTTGAAACCCTTCATACTGTATGTGATGTCACATACAGTATGAACAGTAAATAAATAAAACAATAAAGCAATAAAACAATGAACAGGGTGGTGGTGCAATGACTACTGCAATCGACACAAGATAATATCACCAAGGCAACTATCTGTACACAAACAATAAACGTCCATACTCTGGTTTCTCTTCAGATCGTATAAATCTTTCGCCTTTTACAAAATGGCAAAAGTAGCTTCTTTCCCAAATAAGTTTTATCTTAAACAATAGCAAACACAGTAAATAAAGAGTTCACTTGTAATATGTCAGTGGTTCAATGCTCATTTATTCTCCTTCCGAAACAGATTTTATCTTGAACAATTGCAAACGCAGTAAATAAAGAGTTCACTTGTAATATACAAGTGGTTCAGTGCTCGGAGGTTGTTCCGGTAATCCAATGTTTCATTGCTAAATATTTTAGTCATCGAGCTGTCAAAATCTATTGTAACAGAATTGCATTGAATTAACAACTAGAATAAGGACAATTAAAATTATAAATAAGTTGAGAATGCATAATTAAGGCATACATTTGTAGGGGCCCTGGATTAACCAGCCTCCAATGAATGAGATGATAACAGCAGGCTAGATAGCTGGTCAGATTTCACTGAGGGCAAGTGAAGCCACTAGCGAGGGCAAGTGATGTCATGGGGAGCCATGAGAAAAAGCGACATTCTTTTCTGCAGATAAATCACTGTAGAGGGGAGGGTCTTATTTCCAATATACATAGAAGAACTGTTTGGCTCTGGTGTAGATCCCATGAGAAGTCACATTCACACTTCCTTTTACATGGAAATGCTTTCTGTACTGGAGATTTGTAACGCTTGAAGAAATGACAAGCATGAGGATCACTCAGAGCAATCTCAAGGCTCTGACAGGATGCCGGATGAGATTTACTGTTAGGGACTTCAGGCGCTAGAGATGAAGAAATAAATAAAGCGCTCTGACTACATCGAAAAGCTGATGAAAACAGTTGATAAATGCTTCAGGGTTCAGTTTGGGTGTTTAACTGTGTGTACACATCTGGGCTTAGGAAGTGTTGGTGCTGACCTTTAAAGCCCTAAATGGCCTCGGTCCAGTATACCTGAAGGAGCGTCTCCACCCCCATCGTTCTTCCCGGACACTGAGGTCCAGTACCAAGGACCTTTTGGCGGGTCCCTCATTGCGAGAAGCGAAGTTACAGGGAACCAGGCAGAGGGCCTTCTCGGTGGTGGCGCCCGCCCTGTGGAACACCCTCCCATTAGATGTCAAAGAGAAAAACAACTGAAGGCAGCCCTGTTTAGGGAGGCCTTTAATGTTTAATAGATTATTTTATTTTATTTTTCTGTTGGAAGCCACCCAGAGTGGCTGGGGAAACCCAGCCAGATGGGCGGGGTATAAATAATAAATTATTATTATTATGAGCCCAGGGCCCACATTCCTTTATAGACAGCTTTTGGGGGGCCACATGCCAGTGGCGGGTGGGGCCAGAGGCAAAAAGAGCTTTAGCAACGCACGTGACTCTTGCCTATTCATTCCAGCCATGCAAAAGTCAGTGTTTTTTCAGGGAGATATCTCCATCCTCCATACAGACAAGCAAGAAATATAATTACAGTGGTACCTCCGGTTACAGACGGGATCCATTCCGGAGGCCTGGCTGTATCCCAAAATGTGTGTAACTGGAGGCGCCCTTCTGCACACATGCGCAGCACGATCGAGCGCTTCTGCGCATGCGCGCACGGCGAAACCCGGAAGTATACACTTCCGGGTTTGCTGCATTCGCAACCCGAAGTTTACAAATCCAGAGAGATACATGAGGAGAGGTACGACTGTACAGTTCAAGTGCATGTTGCGTCTAAGCAAAAACACATGAGGAAGGCACAGAACCAGGATGGTGAGAAGTGTGGCCTGGGATTCATCACAGAAATATAAATGATGCAACCAGACTTGAAATACTTTTTTGTATTTTGGAAGTACATTTTTTGGTTGCCTCACCTGAAACGTATATCGTGGAACTGTAAAAGATTCAGAAAAGCGCAGCCAAATTTTTATCAAAGGACTCCCTTATGAAGAAAAGTTTCAGCTTTTGGGACTTTTTAGTTCAGAGAAAAGGCAAATAAGAGGCGGTATAAAATTAAGCATGGAATATGTGGAGGGAAATTGTGTACTGTATATTTGAAAACGTGGGCAGCACTAAGATAAATTCAACAGTGTAAATAAGTTTTGATGGATGTAATAAAGGAATACTGAATGGTTTAGTTTATATATCATATGCAGGGATTGATGAAATGAACCATGGAAAGAGAAGAAGGGAAGTCGCTGATATTTTAAGGTTGCTTAAATGAATATTCTAAAACATAAAACAGAAAATTTAATAAAAATTATTGAAAAATAAAATTTAAGCATGGCATGGAGAAAGTGGATAGAGAAATGTTCTCTCTCTCTCTCTCTCCCTCCCTCCCTCCCTCTCTCTCTCTCTCTCTCTCTCTCTCATAACACTAGAACTCAGGGAGTTCCAATGCAGCTGAATATTGGAAGATTCAGAACAGATAAAATTGAGTTCTTCTTCACGCAGTACAAAATTACAATAGGCAGTGATGGCCACCAACTTAGTCGGCTCTAAAAGTTGATTAAGCAGAGGTTGGATGGACATCTGTCATGGATACGTTAGCTGAGATTCCTGCATTGCAGGGGGTTGGACTAGATGAACTAGACAAATTTATGGAGGACGAGGCCATCAATGGCTACTAGCCATGATGGAGATGTTCTCCCTCTGTTGTTAGAGGCAATTGTTGGGAATCGCAAGTAGGCAGAGTGCTCTGTTGCACTCATGTCATAAGAACATAAGATGAGCCTACTGGATCAGGTCAACAGCCCATCCAGTCCAGCACCCTGTTCTCACAGTGGCCAACCAGATGCCTGGGGGAAACCAGCAGGTAGGACTTTTGCACAAGAACCCTCTCCCCTCCTGTGGTTTTCAGCCACGGGCATTCAGAAGCATTCTTGCCACCAGCAAGATCTGGCTGGCCTCTGTGAGAACAGGATGCTGGACTACATGGACCAATGACTTGATCCAGCAGAGTTTTCTTACGTTCTTATGGCAGGAGAAGGTATGGCCTGGAACAGGTCCTCAGCACCAGATAGAGAGGCCTGAAGGGCTGGATTTGCCTCTCAGGCTTCAGGATCTCCACCCTCAGTCAACTGTCTAAAAGAATGTACTCGGCTTGAGCAGGGAAAGCGGCAGAGATAGGAATGTCGACCACCTCTCCATTTTACCCACGCTCAACGAACCATTAAAATGCATTTTTATGACTGAATTTCTTTTTCAGCTCCAGCACTACACAACTATATTGAAATCAATAAAATATAATCAAATGTCTTCCCCGCAAATGCCCCGCTGCAGATAAAAGGCATTCGTTTCATTACCAAGTCACTTGAGTGCACTAATTGAAAGTCTCTCCAGAACATGAAAGCGAAATTGGACAGGTAATCAGCATTAGGGATGCATGGGCTCCCTGGAGAAATTGGGCTGGTTTCGTGGAAATTATTTTTACCTCCCATGTAATTCTTCTGGTGTTTCAGCTTAGGAAGCGGCTGCAGAGGTTCTTTGAGATTTTACTCTGTGCTGCACTTTGTGGACAACTCATAAAAGAGTGTGCTAGTCTTATCGGAATGCCCTGCTTGCCTCAGAATGTCACCTGAGCTTTCATTCAGTTAGGCCCTATCTGCACTCTACTTTTAAAGCAGGATCATACAGCTTTAAACAGTCATGGCTTCCTCCCCCAAATCCTGGGGGCCATAGTTTGCTAAGGGTTCTGAGAGTTTATTGTAGACCCCTATTCCCCTCAAAGAGCTACAGCTCTCAGAGTGACTTGACCATCTTCTTCTTCCTTTTAATACAGGAATGGAAAAAGTCAACAAGATGCACAAATCAATCAAATGAACAAAACAAAAACAAAACCCATAACTGTGACTGAGTGAAGTATAGATTGTGTTTACTTCACCTTTGTCTTCAGCATTAGGAAATAAATATGGAGCAGTGGGTCAGAATTTACAGCAGAATGAAATCAAATCAAAAGCCATCATAACCAACAACAAAGAGTCAATTAGTTAGGGAATGGATAGTTTTAAACATGTGTAGGGCAGACAAAATGAGACTCCATCATTGGGGAGGCAAGTGCCCCCTCCATGGGTAATGGTAAAGGTAAAGGACCCCTGGACGGTTAAGTTCAGTCAAATTTGACTATGGAGTGCATCTCCGCTTTTAGGCTGAGGGAGCCAGTGTTTGTTCACAGACAGCTTTTCTGGGTCATGTGGCCAGCATGACTAAACCGCTTCTGGCACAACGGGACACCGTGACAGGAGGCAGAGTGCATGGAAATGTATTTTACCTCCCCGTCACAGTGGTACCTCTTTATCTACTCACGCTGGTGTGCTTTTGAACTGCTAGATTGGCAGGAGCTCCCTCCATAGTGAGGCATGAGTCATTGGAGGTTTGTATAATACACTATTGTGAGTAATAAAAGTTATAAGTAGAAACTATATTATGTCAAAAAATATCATGCTTAGCCAAACTTCAGGCAACACTGTGGTTGTAAGTCAGATGTTGTAACAATGTGATCTCCCCTACTCTCATACACAGTGGGTATGGGCCAACAGAAAATCTTCAGTGAGATGTGACTTCAAGATGAGGAGTGTCATGGGAATTGTCTCTCTGCAAGGGAAACAAGGGTTTTCCTAACAACTCTTAGCTCCCTTATCAGACTACAGATCCCATAATCATATGAGATTCAGGGCCGGCTTTTGGGGTTAAGCTGGGTGGCGCGGGGGCGGCAGGGCGCCGGGCTGGCAGGGGGGTGCTGCGCGGCGTGCGGCTCCCGCCCACCAGGGCGGGGGTGCTGGAGCGATCTCCGCACCACGGCGCCCGGGCGTCCGACATGCTTGAGGCGGCCCTGATGAGATTTTTTTATCAAATCTATATACCACCCTTCATCCAAAGATCACAGGGCTGCTTACAACATAGATAGCATGATTTACGTGGTGCAATTGTGGTCTGTATCCACTTTGTCCACACTCAGGCATAATCTTACATATTTCTGTCATTCAGGTAGGTAGCCGTGTTGGCCTGACGGAGTTGAAGTAAATAAATATCTGAAGAAGTGTGCATGCACACGAAAGCTTATACAGTGGTACCTCGGTTTTCAAACACAATTGGTTCCGGAAGTCTGTACTTAACCTGAAGCAAATTTCTTACTGAAAGTAATGGAAAGTGGATTAATCTGTTCCAGACGGGTCCGCTGAGTACTCAAACTGAAGCGTAATTAACCTGAGGTATGAGTGTAATTGGTTCCGGAAGTCCGTACTTAACCTGAAGCGTACTTAACCTGAAGCGAACTTTCCCATTGAAAGTAATGGAAAGTGGATTAATCTGTTCCAGACAGGTCCACAGAGTACTTAAACTGAAAATACTCAAACCGAGGCGTACTTAAACCGAGGTATGACTGTACCCAGAACAAACTTAGTTGGTCTCTAAGGTGCTACTGGACAATTTTAAATTTTTTATATATATTTATGTCATGTCTTTCCTATCTGCTTATCTAGCTTTGACATGCCACCTTCTCTCATGGTTTCCTTTCATTTAGATTTAGATGAAGTGAATGTTACTTTTTAGAAATTTCTGTAGGATGCATCTGAAACATCACCTCTTTATAAATTTATAGAGTTTGGTGTTGTTGTCTTCTTTGTTATTTAATCCCAGTTGGCTTCTCTGCTCACAGCTGGACCCCAGTAATGAAATCCTCCATATGTGGAAGTCGGAGGCAAGCAAAAGGGCATTTGTTGCAGAATATAAACTCCCCTTAAAACTGTTGGGCTGCCATTTCCTGTCTCAAAGTGAGAAACGGCAGGGACTGTGGAAAATGAGGGTTGCGGACCCCAGCTTGAACTCCCACGACCCCTTTATATATTGGATGGCACAGGGCGACCAACCATTTTCAAAATAACAGAGGAAAGGTATAAAGCCTCCTCACTCCGGGAGATAAAACAAAATAGCCACACAGAATAATAACAAAAGAGCCGAAGAGATTATTTCAGGAGGGTTTTCTATTCCACCGAATATCTGTTTAACCTGTATCCTTTGGTTCAAGGGGCTGAAGCTCTGAAAATATATGAGAGGAATAAATCCTCACAGGAGAGAACAGGCAACTTTGTAATGGCTTAATTTTCAATGTTTAATGGGCAGCTTGTTCCTGAACTGATGTGTTTTGCTCCCGCTTCTCTTGATAGCTGCTTAAAAACAACAATAGAGAAGCAGAATATGAATAAATAGGGATATATATATATATATATAATCAAGCTAGCTAGAGATGTATTCGTATATCTGAAAGTCCATTGTCATGTCTGTCAAATGGGTATATGTCCACTCCTTCCCAAATAATTAATCCTTTAAATTGTGTACTGAGGTCTAGTACCGAGGGCCTTCTGGCGGTTCCCTCGTTGCAAGAAGCCAAGTTGCAGGGAACCATGCAGAGGGCCTTCTCGGTGGTGGCGTCCACCCTGTGGAACGCCCTCCCATCAGATGTCAAAGAGAAAAACAGCTACTAGATTTTTAGAAGACATATGAAGGCAGCCCTGTTTAGGGAGGCTTTTAATGTTTAATTGATTATTTTATTTCATTTTTTCTGTTGTAAGCCGCCCAGAGTGGCTGGGGAAACCCAGCCAGATGGGCGGGGTATAAATAATAAATTATTATTATATTATTATTATTTCTGTTCACAATAATTATAATTATTTTCTTTTCAAATGGCCTTGTGCCCATTCCCTTCACTACAGTTAAGTAAGGCCTGATGTTTGAGGACAGGCCAAGTGGCAGCCATTTTATAGTACCAGCTTTGTGAATCTCTTCACTTTTTCATCATGGAAAATGTCTCTTGTTCTAAATGGGGCTTCACATATTCCAAGTCAGGCGTGGTGGTGGACAATTGGCAAACCTTGTTCCTATCTAAAAGATTGTCCAAAGCTATGCCTGGGGATAAATGCCAAGGTTTTCCCCTCCAAATGACATTTCATTTATTTGCTTGTATGTTTCTTTTATTGCCATTTTACAGCTGTGTTCCATAAGCAAAGTCAACAAAGCCAAAGAACTCCCAGATCTGGAGGTATATTCACCCTTGAAATAATAACCATTCCCACAGAATATTGGGGCAGTTATGCACAAGCTCAATTTCAATACTGTTTGTGCCTGCAGAATCTGGACTGAACATACCGCTTTGTTTTCCATTGGTGAATGTCTTGTAATTTCCTGCTGAGATCCTATAACTTTTATACCAAAAATGTTCTGCTGTTGCCCTACTTTTGCTATGTTATTATAGAGCAGAAGTGTTCCTTGCAGATGTCAGCATACCTGCCAAGTTCCTGCCGGAAAAATAAGGGATCGGCAGACCGGAAGTAGCGCTGCCGCCATTTTGGAACTGGGTAGGGCAGCACCGGAAGTCACTTCTGAGCATGCTCTGCCCAGTTCCAAAATGGCCGCCACGCCAGAAGTTGCACTGCGGCCATTTTGGAACTGGGCAGAGCAGAGAGACTCCAGACATGTGCAGAAGGAGCCTTACTTACTCCCGGTAAGTAAACCGGAAAAAATATATATCAATTTTTCCAGCTGGGGACGGCTGGAAAAACGGGGGTTTCCCGGGGAATACGGGAGACTTGGCAGCTATGGGTGTCAGTAATGCAATAAGGTTTAGGGAAGCACCACAGAACTACAATGCATACCCTCCAACATTTCTCTGATGAAAATAGGGATATCCTACCCCACAATAATAATAATTGTATAATTTATACCCTATCGTTCTGACTGGGTTGCTCCAGCCACACTTGGCAGCTTCCAACAATAAAACATTTAAAAAGTTCGCTATACAGGGCTGTCTTCAGGTGTCTTCTAAAGGTTGTATAGTCACTTAACTCCTTGTCTTGAGGGTTGCATAACTCCATACCCTCCAACATTTCTCTGATGAAAATAGGGGCGTCCTAAGGAAAAGCAGGACATTCCAGGATCAAATCAGAAACTGGGACGGCTTCTCTAAATCAGGGACTGTCCCTGGAAAATTGGGACACTTGTGGGGTGGGTCTGACAGTGCAGAATGATGGTATAAACAGTCCAGTATAAACTCACCTCTAATGCGCTATTGTTGCATTATATACCTAATATAACAATATAGGTATATTGTTGCAGAATATACCTAAAAAAAGAACCCCACATTGGTTTGGAGGGGTCCTTTGCTTTCCATCAGCTGTTGAATAGCATTCATTGCACCCAAACATTTAGTCCCATTTGACAGATGCACTTGGTTATTTATATTATATGCCAGGCATGTCCAAAGTCTGCTCTGGGGGCCTAATCCAGCCCGCCGGTCGGTTAAATCCTAAAAAAAGTCAACAACTTTGGTCAGCTCTCATGCATGTTCACTTCATCAAATCTGGCCCTCTTTGAAAAAAGTTTGGGCACCCTTGTATATGCTATGGTTTGAAAGGCCAGTGGGCCAGAAAGGGCACTCAGAAGGAGCTTAAAGCATTCACAGCGTTTTTTTAAAGAACGGGATTCCATGTCCACCCCCAAATCCGTCATATAAATGTTCCAAGCTCTATATTGGAAGAGTTATATGTCTGCAGCTTCTCCTCCTCCATATGGTTTAATGACAGAGTTCATTCACTTCCCAACGACGTTTTCCTTTGATACTGTCAAAAATCCTGCTTTTAAAAAGTCAGACTGTGGAAATGGATGGTTATTTTGTAAACTCCAAGGAGTGACATATTCTCCTCTCTCCACAAGTTAGGAGAGAGGGGGTGTGGAGGGGCCTTGTGGCACATCCCACCCCTTTTTCTGTCACCCCCCCTCCCATTTACAGTGAGGTGGAGAGGCCAGACAAATGGCGTGGGGTTGTATAGTAAAGTCATCTCAGGCAGAATCTCTGCATTTATTGAGATATTTTCTGCAGATTAAGCTTTGATGGCCAACAGTTCGCATCAGTTGCCTCTCATGAATTGCTCTGGAATTGCTCCGAATGCACACACCAAAAGAGGAAGCTCTGGGTCACGCCCATGGGCATATACAGGGCAGTCTCGAGCAGGTCACGCACCCTGGCGCTGAGGGGCGGAGATCGTTCCGGCGCCCCCACCCTCGCAGGGCGCAGCATGGTTTCCGCGCGGCTTCATCGCATGGCGCCCTGCCTACCGGCCCGACGCCCTGGCACACCGCACCACCGGGGGTCTACCTAGAGCCGGCCCTGGGCATATATAGGTCCCTCAATCTGTTTGGTCTGCGCCCCATTGGCCAGATTGAATCCAACATCAAGGGACCTACCAATTGGGTGTTGTGGCTGACCAATCTTACCCACCCACAACACAGGAGGTCAGTCTCCAGGTCTCACTGCAACACGTGCCCTCTTTTAGGGAGGACCCGATTTAGTTAAGCAATCCAGTCTGGCTTGATCAGACTGGATTATTCCTGGTTCCCCCTTTGATCCCTCTTAAAAGAAGAAAGACACAAAAGTAACAGCAAGTTTGCTCACATTCAGTTCACAGTATGATCCCTGAAGGCAGACTTTAGCTTGTAGTTACAGAACATAGTGTGAGTTCATCCCATATAGGGATTGAGCCCATGTGCTGCTGGCTGAGAGCCAGCAGACAGCAAAATACATCAAGAGAACAGCATCAAGAGAACAAAATGTCTGCAGGAGAGCAGCATGGCATCAAGAAAGAGATGGCTGCATAGCTCAGCTCTTTTATGGAGTCAGCCAGGGACACGCCCATCTCCCAGGTTACATGCAGGGGGAGGATGCTCCAGAGAAGTGGAACAGGAAGTTACACTGACTGGATGTCCACCTGCCTGTGCCCACTCTAGGGAAATAAGGAATGTTGTATTTGACTGCTCCAATGCATTACATCCCACATTCTCTATTTGAAGGATTGTATGATCTGAGTCCAGTTCAAATATAAAGCACCGAAAGAAGGGAGAGCAAGTGGAACTTGAATTTTCACATCAGCAGTGAGCACCTGGACTGACTGAGAAGCCCCCTCTTCCACTATGCTGAGATGTATTCCATTTCTAGTTAAATTGTGGCAATTCATTTTAAATTTGCACATATAAATTAGCACACGCACATTTTATGCAAATCTGTGTTTTCTTTTGTCCCTTTTGGGGGGTTGATGCTGTTCTTTTGGTCACCGTACAAGTAGCTACCATGTGGCTGACCCAAAAGTTGTGCAGGCCTTTCTGTGGAATCCAGAGCTGTGGGAATGAATGAGGCCCCTGCTTGTGACTCTGCAGCTGCCTTGTCTCTGCAAAGACGGTATGCAATAGGTGGAAGCATCTGCCATGCTAATGCGGTAGGGGGAGAATTCTGAGCAGCTGAAGCACAGTGGTTTGCAACTCAAGCTGTTTTAACATTTATTTTTAGATGTACATGAAAGGTACTCTGTGAAGAGCATTTGTTAATTAGGGCTGTCAGTTTCTCTGTAGGGGGAACTCAAGGGTTAGTGCTGCTCGCAAATTGAGACTCTGGCAACCGGCACGCTGCTAGGCTTGAGGACAGTGGTTCCGAGAAAACAGGACAGGCAGCTCAATAAACTGCTTGACCTTCCGCCTGACATAGAGGGACAGGCACGCGGCACTTTCAATATGGCCATGTTGCACATCACGGACGAATGGGTCGGGATCTATGGGAGGAAGGAAGCAGCAGCAGGCTTGGCTTGATGGCAAGTGCCAAGTGGAAACTTGTTGAGCTTTAGAGGGGGTGCGAAGCAGAATGAACCTGAAGATTGACTTTGCACTGCTCTCTCTAAGTCAAGTTCAGCACTTTCTCTACCGTGATCCGAAGGGGAAGCAAGCTGATCAGTGGTTGCAGGGAATCACAGAAGGAGAGACACTAAACTGAGTCAAAGCTTCACAGGCCATCCAGCGTACAAGACAACCACATATCTTTGCATTGAGTTGCAGAGAGAGAGAGAGAGGAACCAGACTTTGCTTTGAGTTGTGAATGTGAGAATCACTTGTGCTTCTGTATAATACCTGATGGGGAAAAATGATCTGAGGAATATGGTGATACAATTTTGTTCCTGAAAAATCCTTCTTTGAAAAAGAGAAGGCTAGGGTCCCTCCTCTCCACCCACCCCAAGTTATTTGTTGATTGCTCCTTCACAATTACTTCTTAATTGACTTTTGATAAGCAAGTCGAACACTTAATGTTACACTATCATTAGCACATTTATTATTCATCTAAATCATACAATTATGTCAATTAAACTGGTTGCCTCTTTAAGCACTTGGTTCATTGATCTTTAATTAGACTTCTAGGAACTGAATTGGATCTGAAAGGTGCTAAGTGCTGCGATTTTAGCAAGAGCGATTTCCCCTCCTTTTCTTTTTTCAACTGCCGTGTGCATGTTATGGAAACATTTTAGATAAATGGGACTCATGGTATGAACTGACACGTTTGTAATATTATCAGGTTACCCAGGGATTCGGTGATCATTCAAGCCTGTGTGCAAGGCAAGCCAGTGTGAAGTCATCTAATTTTTTTTAAAAAAAACATGTTGAAAAAGATTGCATAATAGGAAATTCTGACACAGCAGGGAAGAAGGTGCACAGTCCTATGCATGTTTACTCAGAAGTAAGCCCTATTGAATTTAATGGAGCTTGCTGCCAAATAAGCACTTAAAAGGTTTGCAGTTGGACAGAGGATGTGGGGCCAAAAAGGAGTGGAGCACTGGAATAATCCTGCCATCTCCTTGCTGGCCACTCCTCTTGAGTTTTTGTTTAGCAAGGAGCATTTTAAGAAATAAATAAATTCTTCAACTGAAGGACATGCACACTGCTGCAATGATCAGTTCCATGAGTTCATTTGCATGCCCCCCCACATCTACATTACTGATATGCACACTATTTTTTGTCCAAAAAAGCATCCTAATCTTTTTTTAAAAAAATTTACTTTTCAGATTTATACATTTCATTAAATTTGCAATCATTTTAACATTTAAAAGTATGACTTCCTTCCCCCACTTTCTGCTACTCCTTAAATTTATTTCTAATATCTTCTGCATATCCAAATTCATTTAATAAAAACCACCCTAATCTTGATCAGATCGCATGCACAGTAGGGATCAATATTCTCCCTATTTATAGTGCCAAAGTTAGTCATGTTTATTAGCTTTTGGTGAGCATTGAATGCCACCCTGTGCATTTGCAGAATGCTGGAATGTCACTGTATAAGATAAATCAAAATAGAGACTGAGATCAACTTTTTCAGCCTCTGGAGACCTCGGATTCATTCCTTCTGCATTGCGTTTCATAACAATCTTTTAGGTATTCATTCATCACACCATGAGAAAGAATAACCAATGTGTTTCAGCTTCAGCCATTTTAGCAACATCTCCCTTTCTCCCTCCCCCCAAAGAGTAACATGATAAGATTCAATTAAAAATATGCTAATTTGGCAGGAGGGAAAATTGCATTTTTGGATGCAGTTCTGTCGCTCACGAAATTACTTTTGGCTTCCCTTTGAGAAAAAAAAGTTTCATTGTGCTTATCGGTGTTTGTTTAAGACTTCTCAGTCATTCTGCTGGAAAAACAAAGAAGAGGAGAAAACCTTTCTGCTGCACAGCCCATTATTCGTTTCAGCCAAATATTGTCGCCTGTCACATTTGTATCCTACCCTTCCTCCATGAAGGTTGGGGAAATGTGCGTGGAATTAATCTACTTTATCCTCACACACACAAAAACACCACCCGCCAAAGTATTTGTGAGAGAATGACTTGCCCAAAGCCACACAGAAACTAAATTTCCACAGCCCAACTTATTATCTACTGCAGGCATCCCCAAACTGCGGCTCTCCAGATGTTTTGGCCTACAACTCCCATGATCCCTAGCTAACAGGACCAGTGGTCGGGGAAGATGGGAATTGTAGTCCAAAACATCTGGAGGGCCGAAGTTTGGGGGTGCCTGATCTACTGCTATAAATTAGTTCTCGTGACGATGTTAATAATAATAATAATAATAATAATAATAATAATAATAATAATAATTTATTATTTATACCCCGCCCATCTGGCTGGGCTTCCTCAGCTACTCTGTAGTTTGTTAAAGGAGCTGAGAGTTGTTAGGAGACCTCTCCTCACGTCCCATCACAGAACTACAGTTCTCAGAATTGGTTTCGCTGTCAGTCCCTCATCCCCAGGAGTCTCTGAGAATTGTAGCTCAGTGAAGGGAAGGGGGGCTTCCATCAACTCTCAGCTCCTTTAACAAACTACACGAACTCTACCTGTTCTGGTTATATGCAATTTTGGCTTTAGGTGTGATCCCTGGAACAGAAACCCTCCATAAGCTGTGGGCTTAAAGTAAAGGTAAAGGAACCCCTGACCGTTAAGTCTAGTCGGGGACGACTCTGGGGTTGCGGCGCTCATCTCACTTTATTGGCCGAGGGAGCTGGCGTTTGTCTGCAGATAGTTTTTTCCGGGTCATGTAGCCAGCATGACTAAGCTGCCTCTGGCGAAACCAGAGCAGTGCATGGAAATGCCATTTGCCTTCCTGCTGGAGTGGTACCTATTTATCTACTTGCACTTTGGCATGCTTTCAAACTGCTAGGTGGGCAGGAGCTGGGACCAAACAACGGGAACTCACCATGTCGCAGGGATTCGAACTGCCGAGCTTTTGATTTAGGGTTTAGACCACAGCACCACCCACATCCCTAAGCTGTGGGCTTACTGTTGAATAATGGTGGTGCTCCAGGAGTCTTTCCAACCCCACTTGGAGATATCAGGAGTTCACAAGCAGGATTTGAATTGCTTACTTACTTATTAAATTTGTATACCACCTTTCATCTGAAGATCACAGGGTGGTTCACAACATAAAAACACAAAACACGAACACAAAACACAGAAGAAAATGAAAACAAACCAATAACTCTGGCTCCCACAAAAAACGTATTTATTATTATATTTATCATGGGCTGAGCCAGGTCCTCAGCCTCACTGAGCAAATATGAGCAACAGAAGGAATTAGAGAATACAGTATTGATGTGTCGGTATAAGAAGTAGAAAGTATTGGTGCAGCAGAAGGGGTAAAATTAAAACGCCATGGAAATTGGGGCTTGGAGTCAAGAAAATATAAATTTATTTTATATTGAAGTGTATACATCAAACTTTTGAAAATTCGATAAAAGTCTATTACAAACAAAAAGGAGATACGAGGGGTTCAATGTAGGGCCTTGTGCATGCAGACTGCATGTTCTACTACTGAACTATGGCTCTCCCCCCCCCCCAATCACACACAAATTGATTCGCCCAGCTAGGATCAATTTGGGACACAGGGACGTAGGGACACAGGCCTGCCCTGGATTTGAACCCAATACTTCTCTCGCCTTGTGAGAACAATAACCCTAGACTATATAGTAGTCTCTGGAGCCTCAGCTTCAGAATCACTGGAAGGACAGATCCTGAAGCTGAGGCTCCAATACTTTGGCCACCTCATGAGAAGCAGTGGAAGACAGGAGTGCCTGGTGTGCTCTGGTCCATGGGGTCACGAAGAGTCGGACACGACTAAACGACTAAACAACAACATATAGTAGTAGGCAGGATTGTCAGGGTTGAGAACAACATTGCCTTGGGGGGAAACAGTTAGGGACCACATGCTAGTGACAAAAGGCAGGGACAAAGCCTTACCCCACATGCGCCCAATTGATGGCTTCAATCCTTTCTGACTCTAGGAACACAGAAAACTGTGTTCTACTGAATCAGACCCTTGGGTCCATCTAGCTCAGTACCATCCACGCTGATTGGCAGCAATTATCCAGGGCTTCAGACAGGAGTCTTTCTTGGGTCAACCTGGAGATGCCAGGGATTGAACTGGAGGCCTCCTGCCTTCAAAGCAGATGCTGTAGCACCGAGCCACACCCCCATAATTCTATGGAATGTCCCATAGCTGAGCAGCCCCATCACTTTGCTATGGTGAAAATTCAGGATGCAAAACAGGAGGTACCGGTAGAACATGTCTAGCAAAGACCTCCTCCTCCTCCTCCTCCTCCGCTTTTATTGAGTCATATCGCTGGCTCATGTATTCCAGCGCTGTTTTCTCCATCTGGCATTGCCTCTCCAAGGAGTCAGCCTCAAGTCTTTACAAGCCCTGCCAAGCACTGGAATGGAGGCATGCTGCAGGCAAGGCCCATCTCACAAGCCAGCTCCTTACATCCAATTTTTGTTGACAACCCTCAATAGCTGGAGTTTGATATGAGCAAGATGGCACCCATCTCTCCTGATTCAAACAGTTCGTCATTGATTCCCCCCCCCACCCTCCTTTCTTCCATTTGATTTCTCTGTGTTGTAAGTTGCTGTTAACGATAAGGCCTTTGCTGCCTATGTCTTGGGAGATGGAGGGTTTGTGACACATTATCTTCAACTTCAAGCCACTGTAGCTGCCGAGAGCTGCAGCCGTGAAATTTTAGATGTACACTTCCCATTTCCTAAGATGATTTTCGGTGTGCAAAATACATTAAAGGAGGTTTTTCCCCCCAGCGTCATGGCTTTGATACCGCAAGGTTGGAACAAAAGGATATCCGCTGCTGGAAGTGTTCCAAGACAGTTCAGACAGTTATATGATGTTTTTCTTGGATGCCTTCCGACCTTAATCAGCCCACAAAATTGAAAAACAAGGTGAACGGCTCCTTAGGATGCTTCTAAATCCATTTTGTCCAAGAGGTTTAGAACTCTGTTTGAAGAGTAAAGTCACACAGCAGCCCTTGGCAACAGAAAATTTGCATGGTGTATTATTTTGTACCTTACTCACTGCACCAGAATAACTTTTTTAGTTACGTGTGATGTGATGGAATGACTCTTCCAGACCATGACTGGCCCTCGATGCTTGCAGTTTCAATTGCAAACACAAACTGGCCTGATCCGCACCTCTTGAACTAATGTGTGGATCAAAGCATAGTTTATCCAATGCCTTTTGCAATTCCCCAATGCTCTGATGCAGCTCTCTGCTGAAATAAGTGTACCACCAAACTACCTGTACATGCAATAGCATGCATGCTTTTAAAAAACCATGCATTTAGTAATGCACATTTTGATAGAGAATACATGTTTAAATATGACTTTTGAAAAGCGCGTTCATGAGCGAGCACATGCAAATGCGACACGGACCAAATATAGACAAATCTCCTGGAAGATAGGAGCACCTACAGTTATAGCCATCAACAAACAGCTGCATCAGCAATTGGTGAACTCTCTGGCAGAAGACAGGAGAAATTGTGGGCTCCTGGAACATTGTAGCCATCACACAGCCATGTCAAGAGTAGCTAAAGCACTTGGGCAGAACTGTTATTGAAAATAGGAATCTGCATAACTCATTATTTGTGCTTTGTACTTGATCTAATAGCACCAGAAGATATTTTCAGCTATACTACGTTGGGGGCTACCTTCGATGGCGGTGGTCGTAGTGGTGATGATTTCATTGCTTTTTACAGAAATTATCAAAGTGTCCCACAAAATATTTTAAAATACTAAACCACTTGCCATCTGTTTAAAAGCTAGATACATAGACTAATGTGCATACCAGAATCCAAGGCAAGGATGTTATTTATACCTTGCCTTGCATTTTGCTCTGTACTTGTGATAGTTGTGTGGTTTTATTTTTGGTCTTATTTCTGATCTGTTGGCCTCAGTAAAATGTCAGGAGCCTGAGTCAGGTGTAGGTCAGCAACAAAACAATAAAACACCCAATGTTAGTGAACGTCTTTATTTATATAGCTGAAGGAGCGTCTCCACCTCCATCGTTCTGCCCGGACACTGAGGTCCAGCACCGAGGGCCTTCTGGCAGTTCCCTCGTTGCAAGAAGCCAAGTTGCAGGGAACTAGGCAGAGGGCCTTCTCGGTGGTGGCGCCCGCCCTGTGGAACGCCCTCCCAACAGATGTCAAAGAGGAAAACAACTACCAGACTTTTAGAAGACATCTGAAGGCAGCCCTGTTCAGGGAGGCTTTTAATGTTTAATAGATTACTGTGTTTTATTTTTTCTGTTGGAAGCCGCCCAGAGTGGCTGGGGAAACCCAGCCAGATGGGCGGGGTATAAATAATAAATTATTATTGTATTATTATTATTATATATGAGCATCTCTTTAGTCAAAGAAACAAAAGCACCTCAGGCTAGTGGTCACAGCAACCCTTCCCAGTAGGTCTTGCTCCAATGAAGCAGTTGCAAGGACTGAAGGTTCCCCACCTTCCCACTGCTCTAAGTCTCCTCCTCCCCCCGGCTCCTGCCCCAGCAATCTGAGGTCTTGCTTGTCTTTGCTCCACCCTCTTCATACCTCTTTGTGTTCTGGGAGACCAGTGGGGAGGGGAGCTGGTCACAGTCAAAGGCTTCTTCCTAAGGTGCCTGTCAAATATTGGGGAGTGGGTGGGTGGGTGGAGGATAGATGCTGGAGATGAAACATGATAGTGGAACTAAAACCAATATGTTTCTTTAAAAAAAAAAAGTTTCGGGAATGGTATTTTCACTTTTGATGAGTTGACAGGTATACACTTAGCCCCGTTGACAACATGTATTCAATTTATCTCCATCAATTGACTGACAGTAGGTTCAAGGAGAGACAGATGGCAGTACTTTGTGCAGTACATAAATAACTGTACAGAATTCATGGCCACAAGATGTAGTGATAGCCATTAGCTTTAGAGGATGACTTAAAAAGAAGAAGACGAAGAAATGGATTGGACAAATACACGGAGGCATTGATCTGTCAATGGTTACGAGCTATGATACCTCAATGAAGATGTTCAGAGGCTGTGTACCTCCGAATACCAGGTACTGGGGTCAGGCAAAAAGCAAAACCTTGTGCTCACCTTACTGACCTTGGGCTAGTCCCTGCCTCTCATCCTACCTACCCAGCAAGGTAGTTGTGGGGATTAAAAGAGGAAGGGAAATAAGTGGAACTCACAAACAACTCAGCAAGCTTTCCAGAGGCCAGTGGGCTATTATAAGAACACAAAGAAAGCCTGCTGGATCATGCCAGTGGCCCAACTGGTCTAGCATCCTGTTTTCACAGTGGCCAAGCAGATGCCTGTGGGAACCAGTGAGCAGAACATGAGCACAATAGTCCTCTCCCTTCCCATGGTTTCCAACAACTGGTATTCAGAAGCATTGCTGCCTCCAACTGTGAAACCAGAGCATGGCCATCATGTCTAGTAGCCATTGATAGCCTTATCCTCCAGGGAGTGCTCTATTATACCTGCCCTAAATCTTCCAACATTCAGCTTCAGTTGCCAGTTGCCGTGAATGTACATCACACTAAACCAGCAGTGGAGAACCTCCAGCCATTGGCCTAATTAGAACTGCTAATTCTCCCCATTTGGTCCATGAGGCTGAGTCAGCCAAGCTATGCTCACCTGCTCTACGCCTTATGTTGTATATGTGCTCCAGAACGGGGTTTGCTTCCCACTGGTTGGCCATTGTGAGAAGAGGATGCTGGACAGTGGACTAGGTAACGCCTGATCCAGCAGATTCTTCTTACATTCTTAAGTGCTGCTTGCAGAACTTTCTGCAAAGCCCTGTGCACTTGACTTTGCAAGTTTCGACCATCAGTTGATTGTCAGGTCTTGCAAACCATAGTTTACCCTACCATCTATAGCTACGGATCCAGTCTAGTTGTGATTGTAATTTTTTTAGACAGCTTTTAATTCTGTACGTATTTTATATTTCTATAACTCATCATGGGATCTTCTGATGAAGAGCAATAATAATAATAACAATAATAATAATTGTAGATAAGCCATCAGCTTTCTCACTCCTTACTCACCTCTCCTTCTCCGCTGCTTCCATTTTCCTGTTAGCCACAGTTTGCCATGTTGTCTAAACGAACAAACTAGTTACCTCCAAAGAAAGCAATATAAAGCTGACCAGCCTAGACAAACCATAGCCGACATTAATTATAGTGTAGGGTTCAGACAGAATTTTCAAGCTCCTCCTTATGGAGAAGGAGAAACATGCAGGCCCAAGGGTTGCCTAGGTTTCTTCTCTTCACACCAAACTATGGTTTAGCACAATGCTCAAACACAAGCAGTGAAGGATGAGAATGTTGGACAAGAAGGGATTTTTTTGGTCTGCTCCAAGAAACCTCTTATTATGTATCATTTTGCCTTAATCTATCTTAATTCCATTCTGATTTGAATTTGACACATGGCACTAAGGTCATGTGTGTGCTTCCCTATGCCCCTTGGCTGTGTCTTGATGCAACTCTACCCCATGACACTATATATGCAATATGCAATTATACTGTTGCTGGCAGTGAATCGGCCAATGTGAACTGAATTAAAATCTGAGCCTATACCATGGAGAGAAGCCGTGGCATTTCTGCGGTACATAATGGATTAAAGGCAGACATAACTAATTTGGGAAAACATTCTCAAGCAAATTCTTTTAGCTCGAAAGTGACATCTTCTTAATTTGAATGTTTTTGAATGTTGTAATGTAAGGCATATGCTTTTGCAAAGAAGCATAGAGTAAAATCAAAACAAAACCCAAACTCACTGGATTTAGCAAGCTGATGCTTAACATTATTGTCTTTCAATCCATGAAGACTCATGTGTCAGAGAGACTTTGTTTTACAGTTTCACTCACAGTCAAAGTTCAAAAACAAAATTCGAAACTTTTAAAGACTGGAGTTCTAAGATGTTCAATTTGTGCTTGATTTCCACACTGTTGTTGATCATGGGAAAACAAAACGGGTGCAATCGAAAAAAGAGATGAAGCTGAATACTGAATTTTGGAAGATTCAGGGCACATAAATGAGAGCATTTCCCCCCCCCACTCCATTCCCCCCACACCAGAGGGAGAGTGCTTTTGTACTCAGAATTCCAACAGGTATCTTGTTTGTCACTGTGAGAACAGGATGCTGGACTAGTTGGTATTTTGTTCTGATCTGGCAGACCATTCTTATGTCCCCCTCACTCATTCCAGACTTGACTGCTGACCAGAATTTATTTGAGGCAGTTATCTCTTTGTTTTGGTGCTGATTATAAGAAAACTGGAGAGAGAAAATGAAATTGACAAATTTCCCCATCTCCAGGTCTGATGCCACAACCCTGTTCCCTCTCTCCACGACTTCCCCGTTTTCTCTTTGCCTGGACAAACAAAGGCTAAAAGTGCAACAGTTAGTCCAACATTTTAAAGACAGTCCTTGTATTAATGAAGCAGGGCTGTTGTATCTAAAGCTCCAGTGTTTTGACAGCATTTCGGAACGCGATGGGAGGCAGATAGAGAAAGAGAGTTAATTAAACGGCCCTTTGTCTTGATCAGAATCGGAAATGAGTATTTGGGGATGGTTTCGGAGATGCAGAGTTGCCACTCGCTGTTTTGATCTCCTGTAGCTTGGGGGGAAATTGACGTGCGGAAGATGCATGCGTTTGATATGTCAGCAGTCAGCACTTCTGAAAGTTTGTTAGGCACGGGAGCCTATGATGCTCTTGCTGTTATTAACAGCAGAAGTCAAGTGGCAGCTTCCTGGTTCACAGAGTTTTGCCTTGCTGCAATTTTGGAGGGCAGACGTACGAAAATAGGATGCTTTGCAAGAGACAAACAAAAAGCATGGAGCCATGGGGCTGTGTATAGATATGGATTTGTTGGGTTGTCCAGGGCTGGGTGATAGAGCACTTGAATTGCATGCAAAAAAATCCTAGGATCAATACCCAGCATCTCTAGGTAAGACCCCTATCTGAACCCCTGGAGAGCAACCTCAAGTCCATATAGTTCAGTAGTCTTTAATCTTTTCAGATTGAAGCCCCACCTATAGCCCACATATGCACTTGAGCACCCACTTCTAATTTTTTTTTTTTTTTACCATGCGTTTGTATGGTGGTTGTGCTGCTGCATTAACTTTCTACAGCTCAGACTGTGGCCCCATGGTGGATCCTGATCCACTAGCTGAAGGCCAGTGGTACAGTTCAGTGGTGGGGAACCTTTTAGGTTCCATGGTCCGGATCCTAAGGATCTGCCCCGGTGGGACAAATTTGACAGGTGGGCAGACCCTGAGCCAAATTGGGAACTTGTGCACTGCTTGATTGGGGGTTCGAGCCCTACGGAAACATCCCTGTACCTGCATCTTTCTGCCCCTCCTCTCCTTGTTGCCTGACCACTCCCTCTTTTTCATATCCCTGGATGGCTCTGGGCGGACCCAGCCTGACCCACAACAATCCAGGGCTGCCTCGATCTTTTCCGACTGAATCTCGGGTTGACCCCAATTGGCCTGATTTAGTTTGGGATCTGTGATTTGGCCAGAGTGGTTGTGCAGACCAGTCCATTGGGGTTGAACAGGGAGTACTTTACGATATTGCATACATCTCTGGAGAGGATGACATCTTGAGCTTTCCACCACATGTTAGTCATGTAAGAGCTAACATAAAAACACACCCCTCACCTTTCCTGGAAAAATCAGGGGATCCTGTTTTTTCACATGAGAGCATGGCAGCCGTTTGGGGCTCTGTGATCTCGACCCTAAAAGGCACTTTTTCAGGGCCGAGATCAGGGCCGGCCCTACGGCCAGGCTGGGTGGCGCAGGGTGCCAGGGCACCGGGCCGCCAGGGGGGCACCGCGCAGCTGCGCCCGCCCACCACACAGCAGCATTCGCGGCAGCCGCGCTGCGCGGTGCGCCCGCCCCACTGGGAAACGGGGCGGGGGGCGCCGGAGGGATCCGTCGCACCACAGCGCCAGGGTGCCAGATATGCTTAAGACAGCACTGGCCGAGATCTTGCATGACGCCTCAAAATGCATGTTTTGGGGTGCTGTGCCACATTCTGGATTAATTGCAGTTTCCGGGTCACCTTCAAAGGTAGCCCCATGTAGAGTGCATTGCAGTAGTCCAAGTGGGAGATAACTAGAGCATGCACCACTCTGGTGAGACAGTCTGCGGGCAGGTAGGGTCTCAGCCTGCGTACCAGATGGAGCTGGTAGACAGCCGCCCTGGACACAGAATTAACCTGTGCCTCCATGGACAGCTATGTGTCCAAAATGACTCCCAGGCTGCACACCTGGCCCTTCAAGGGCACAATTATCCCATTCAGGACCAGGGAATCCCCCACACCCGCCCGCCCCCTGTCCCCCCAAAACAGTACTTCTGTCTTGTCAGGATTCAACCTCAATCTGTTAGCCGCCATCCATCCTCCAACCGCCTCCAGGCACTCACAAAGGATATTCACTGCCTTCATAAGGACTGCGGCTGCTGCCCAGCAAGAACTGGGGTAATTTGGGGAAATTTTTGTTGGGAGTTTTTGCTGTTGTTACTGATATTACTCAAATTAACTTTTTGTATCTTTATTTTTATGTTGAAATTGTTCATATAGTTTTAAATGTACTTTTTTATTTTTATGATTACTTTGCTATGTTTGAAATTATGTAAATCTTTTCATATTGTAAGCCACCTTGGGCATTGTTTTAACAGTGGGAAAGCCTGTTAAGGTCCTGTTAGCTAGGGATGATAGGAATTGTAGTCCCAAAACATCTGGAGGGCCGAGTTTGGGGGATGCCTGATTTATAGTCTGTTTCCTTAATGTGACAAGTGGCTCTAAACAGAAAAGCATTACAAAACCACAAAATGACTAATTTGAATTAAAAGCACACAATGAAGAAAGATGAGAACAGCAAGAGCAAAATAAAAGGAAAATCAATAAGAAGTAGTGGACATCAACATACTACAGAATTATCTACTAAGAGCCGTGATGAAAATATATTTCTATATTGTCTGTTAGCTAAAAAGGATGCAAATGGTGACATCTTACCTTGGGATGACATTCCAGAAACAGGGGACCATGTCTGAGAGGGCAGCCTCTCCAAGCCGCCACTCTTTTAAATAATTCCTTCTCAGCCATGGTGAAAGAGGATATTGCAAGAGAACAGGAGCCCTGTTCACTCATTGTATCCACACTGACAGAGCTTAAGTAGGGCTGCCATACATCTGGGTGGGATTTCTGAAAGGCAACACTGTGTCCTGGATCCTTTAAAAAAGCTCAACAACATTCGGGATGTCCTGGTTCTTACTTTTCGTATCATGGCAACCCTAGTTTAAGGAGGAAGGAGAGAGTTCCAGTGTGGTGTAGTGGTTAAGAGCGGTGGACTCGTAATCTGGGGAACCGGGTTCGTGTCTCCGCTCCTCCACATGCAGCTGCTGGGTGACCTTGGGCTAGTCCCACTTCTCTGAAGTCTCTTAGCCCCACTCACTTAACAGAGTGGTTGTTGTGGGGGAGGAGGGGAAAAGGAGATTGTTAGCCGCTTTGAGACTCCTTCGGGTAGTGATAAAGCGGGATATCAAATCCAAACTCTTCTTCTTCTTCCTGGCTCGTGGCCTCATCTCAACCTTCATTTATTCAGCAGAAGATGTGAATGGGGTACAGAGAGCAAGCCCAGTTGCACAAAGTTCCTGGTCATGTCACAGCTGAACATAAGTAGAGCCTCTTTCATGCTTTCACATGTCGACTTGGAGGGTGGTGTGATTTCCCCTTTCTCCATGTTCAGGCAACATGCATAGGGAGTGAATGAACATGGCTAGGATGTCATGTTGTGTGTTCCCCATCCCACCACTGCAGATAGATAACAATGTGAAATAAGGGTGTTTGTTTTGTTTAATAAATACAAGTGGACGGGTTCTCTTCTGGACACGTTCCAGCTTGTCAGTATCCTTCTTGAACTGTGGTGCCCAGAACTAGACCCCTCACTATCCTGGTCACCCTTCTTTGGACACTCTCCAATTGGTCGATGTGCACAATACAATAATTTCACATTGCAATTTGTGCTCTTCTACATGCCACCAGAAAGATACACATAATAGTGGGAAGCTCCACACTTTCTATTTTTGTTCTTTGTTTCTAACCTTTAGACCTAAAAAGAAGCAATGAATGCAAACCAAGTAGCAAAAATCAAAGCAACCTATTTTCTTTTTCTTGAGTGTGATGCTTCGATCGTTAATTGCATCGGTGGATAGGGGAAATCACAATGCCCCGAGCCAGCAATCAGCACTTCTAGGTTTTTTTTCCCTCTCCTAAAGTCTTTTCAAGAGCCAGCCATGCTCTAATCGTGCGAGCCCAACGAGCAGTGACAAATTATTTGTATTATTTCCAAGAGAAACCGTTGGCATTTGCTTGGTGCAGTGCCTTTGTTACTCTATGAATAAGAAATGCAGTTAATATATTATACACCATGTGTCTTCCAACTCTACCCGGAACCTAATTACACTTTATGGGAAGTTAAGTAGGCAGTAAACTACATGCTACGGAAAGTGCATGCAGATATATATATATATATATATAACACACCCCAACAACACAACCCTCCCCCCACTCTGTTGGCTACCAACACCAAACAGTTGTTTACATCCTTATACTTTGGAGAACTTCATAATTATACATTTAGTGCCACTGAGAGATCCGCTGCGTAATTACACAGCTCAACTATAATGGCCTCAGTTCCTGTGCCGATAGAAGGCATAGTACAAATTTAGGACTAAACAAGCTTGGAAGGAACGTTTGTTCTCGCTGTCTCTGTTGGGTGGATACTGTAAACTTCTGTCCCTGGTTATTGCATTTGGAATTAAAATTTAGGGACACCCTGGGATTCGCTAACTGTTACCAGGAAAGCAACTGATCACAATCCCATCTTTGCCTTCTGCCCCTAGTTTCATGGACAACAGATGGTCAGTCGCCTTTGTTCCTGCAGTTGTTCTTTACAATTGTTTTACCAATTGCTCCCTCTTCTCAACAGCTATGGAAGGAACGTGAGAAATCATGCAATGGGCAGACAATTCATTTAAAAACAAAATGGAGAAAAGACTTCTCCAGGAATAATCCAGAGTAAATTGATTACTTTCCCAGACATCCACTAGTCTCAGAGAAAACTAATCTGGGTTATGTTGGAATTAGGCTCCCAGGCTGGCGCATGCTGATGACATCACCACCACAAGATATCATCACCACCAACCCACTTTGCCTTGCTCGCAAAGCTTGTAACCCAGCACAGAGCACTATTTTAATGGTTTGTTTTTCCTCAGCCAGGCTTAGGCTGAGCAGAAGCCTCGCTACTGAACAGGGTTTGGATCTGGTGCAACTTTACGCCATAAAGTTTATGCCGGTTGACTTCTTGCACACAGGCTTGCTCCCCAGGATAGCAGTAAAGGAGGAGCAGGAGATTAAAACAGCTTGAATGCACTTTGCTGTCCTCCTAAAATTCAAAAGACCCAGGATGGAGGGGCAAATGAAATTATTTTGGCAAAGGCTTCCCTTACTGAGCAGGTGTCCTCCTGTGTTTCCACCAGGGACACTTCTGAAGGTGGTAGAAGATGCAAGGGACTGGCAGGGCTCTGAAGAATGTGTGGAGGAGGCAGGGGACCAGTAGAGGGGACCAGTGATTTATGGGGTTTGATGCCACCCACAAGTGAGAGCTGGACCATAAAGAAGGCTGATCGCCGAAGAATTGATGCTTTTGAATTATGGTGCTGGAGGAGACTCTTGAGAGTCCCACGGACTGCAAGAAGATCAAACCTATCCATTCTGAAGGAAACCAGCCCTGAGTGCTCACTGGAAGGACAGATTGTGAAGCTGAGGCTCCAATACTTTGGCCACCTCATGAGAAGAGAAGGATCCTTGGAAAAGACCCTGATGTTGGGAAAGATGGAGGGCACTAGGAGAAGGGGACGACAGAGGACAAGATGGTTGGACAGTGTTCTCGAAGCTACGAACATGAGTTTGACCAAACTGCGGGAGGCAGTGCAAGACAGGAGTGCCTGGCGTGCTATGGTCCATGGGGTCACAAAGAGTTGGACACGACTAAACGACTAAACAACAACAACAATACAAGGTAGGAGCCAACCAGGGCAGGAGGAGAAGGGAGAGAGAGGACAGCTCAAGATGGAGGAAAGCATGGAGGATGTAGTGGAAGAAGAAGATGCTGTTCAAGAGGCAGACAGGTCAGTAGATTCCTCACTTTCCCCTGACCCACTGTCTCCTAGAACCAGGAGAGGCTTGAAGCGGGAAGAATAGCATTGACTTCCACGCAGGAGAAGTCTCAGGTTGGGGGGGCAGTTGCCTAGTGGTTAGAGGCATGTGCATCCAGAGCGTAAAGGGAGTTGCTCTAAGTGCTTATTTCGTCAACTGGGGTGGGCTAGGACAGGCTATTCCCAGAATGGTATAGCAGTCAGTCTTCACAGGGAAGTCTGGGAACTATATCTCTGGGAGGGGACTAGGAAACTCTCTGCACCTTTAACAGACGCTCAGCTCCCAGAATTCTTTGGGGGACGTCAAGACTGTTTAAGATGGTGGCATATGGCTTTAAACGTATAATGCGCTGTGGAGACAGTTTCCTTGCCACCCAGCTCTGTCCATTCCACACCACTCTCTTAGTCTTGCCTCTGGAACATCCTGTTCCTCGGTTTCCCTCAGCTTGCCCTTGTATGAGCTTTTCATCAATACCAGCTTTTCCTCCCTTCACAGAACCCACCAGTCAGTGCCACAGGCTTCAAACGCAGTACAAATTATATGGCTTTCATTTCCAAATAGCTAAGCGTTCAGTTCACCATATGTGGGAGGTAGGAGATTTGTTAATAAAATTAAAGAGTGGCAATATTGCACTGTTTGCTCATTTTTGTGCCGTTATTTTAATTTTTTGGTGGGTGTTTGATGTAGCTGTTTAAATACCAACTGGCTAAACAATTTCTATATAACAAGGCAATGTAAATGAAATTCAATTACAGCGATACTTCCCCAGTTATTCCAACCACTCACTGGCATTCAGTTCACCTGTATTTAGTCCTCTTCTTTTTTTAATCATACCTGTTGACAATTTCCACTTTATATTGCAAGCTGGTAAAAAAAAAATGCCTTTGTATAAAGCATCCCATGAGTCAGAAATGGCTTGAAATTTCATTTTCCTCTGCAGCACGGTTTTGTTGCTTTTCACACCTGTGGTGCGATGTGCTCCATTTGGAATTCGGCTTAACAAACAGAGCTTTTTACCCGTCAAAATTAGGAAAATCTCTTGCTTCAGACTGTCGGACAGGATTCTAGGCACAAGGGGCCCTAACTGCCTGATACCCAGACAAAGGATTCAATTGCCATGGGAAAATAACATTTCCCAGGGTCCCTTGTGTTTGAGATGCAACTGTTGCAGTGTGAAAGGTACCAGGGAGACACAACAGCTCAGAAATTGCAATCTGAGCTGCAGGAAATCTCAGGGGGAAGCAATGGCTGATTTGGAAGATGACCAAGCATTACACACTGGAGAAATCTGAATTCTGACACGGGTAAAACAGAACACCGATGACATCACCGCAACCAGGCTGACATCATTGTATCTGAAGAAGTGTGCATGCACACAAAAGCTCATACCAATGACAAACTTCGTTGGTCTCTAAGGTGCTGCTGGAAGGATTTTTTTTATTTTGTTTCGACTACGTCAGACCAACACGGCTACCTACCTGTAATCACTGACCAAACAATCAACTCACCAGCATTTATGTATGAACCCCTCCTACGCATAGACCTCCCAGAGCATTGATTCCCAGAGTTCCTTGGGGGAACCGGTTGATTGATAAACTATTCTGGGTGGGGAATGGGGTGGGTCTCCTAACAACACTCAGCACCATAGCTGCCAAGTCTCCTGTTTCCCCCGGGAAACCCCCGTTTTTCCAGCTGTCCCCAGCCGAAAAACGGATTTTTTTTGTTTTTCCCCCAGTTTATTCTGGCGCAGCGGCCATTTTGGAACTGGGCGGAGCATGCTCAGAAGCGACTTTTGATGCTGCTATGCCCAGTTCCAAAATGGCTGCAGCCCGAATTCTGGTGTGGCGGCCATTTTGGAACTGGGCACAGCAGCATCAAAAGTCACTTCTGAGCATGCTCCGCCCAGTTCCAAAATGGCCGTCGCGCTACTTCCGGTATGCTACTTTCGGTCCGGTCCCTTATTTTTCAGAGAGGAACTTGGCAGGTATGCTCAGTACCCTTAAGAAACCACAGCTTCCAGAATTCTTTAGGGGAAGCCATTTCTCTTTAAAGTGGTATCTTGGTGCTTTAAATGTATGGTGAGAGTGTGGCCTAAGAATGGGAACTGTTAAATGGGTTAATTGGGTCACATTTGACAGGTATGTGCAATAACTTATTGGGCAATTTATTAAAATTTATTAGGCAGAATTGATTAGAACCCTTAGGCATCCTTAAAAGTTGGTGAGCTGTAGATCTGAGACTAGCCGCAGGGCTCTCTGGAGTACCTTTGTGGCCAACCTGTATTGCCTGCCCAGAGCATAGCTGCCAAGTTATCCCTTTTTTTAAGGGATTTTCCCTTATGCTGAATAGGCTTCCTCGCGAGAAAAGGGAAAACTTGGCAGCTATGGCCCAGAGTTATGGGGCTCTAGAAGAGGGTTAATCAGGAAAACCTCTTTACTCACCTGAGTTTGTCTGGCTTTAGGAAAAGGGTAGGCAAACGCTACCCCTCTTGCTCAGTCGAGTTGGTTTGCCCATAGCTTTTAGGTTTTATTTGGCTTTCTGCACTCTCTTCACCATTGGAGATCTGTAGGATTAAATTAATAAGTGTGGACCTAATTCACACTGCTTTTGTTTCTTAACTTCCTGCTAAGGTTGGCAATAATTCTGTGTACATATCAGGTGGTGGGGGCAGGGGAGGAATTTACTTTTTTTTTTGCAACTTTGAAAACTTTAAATAAGAATATTATAAAGGTGGGTTTTGGGGGGTAGGAGCAATTAAGGAGTCATTTGGAAAGGTCCAGACACCCTTTCCATCTGTCTGTCTGTCTGTCTGTCTACAGTATCTATTGCAGCTGCACTGTGGAAGTAGAATGGGGGAGAAATGAAACACACACACACCAAGCAGATCAAAGCTACTTCCTGGCAGTGTACAATTTTCTCTCAAGAATTTGAAAGGCTTTCGATTGCCAGTTTAAAGAAACCTCCCCTTTTCTTCTTCTACCTTTCTGTTTGCTCTATTTATACCTGAATAAGACAGGTATAATTTTATACCTGAATGAATGCACTGTCGCAATTCAACAACTGCTCTATATATATATATAAAAATAACCACAAGATGTGGCCACACATCACTAACCAGTTAATCGAAAGCCAATGAACTGTGAGAGATGAGTGTGCTATTTCATACTTCCTAACAGGGCAGCATCCCCTGCGATCACCAGGGACTTCTTTCTGAACTGTATTCATGTATTATTTTCAGTTGAATTAAACCTGTTCGTAAGGAAATTCTGCCTTTTACAGTCAACATCCCCATTTGACAAAGGCTCATCTCACTCTTGATTTACCCCTTATCTAGGTATTTTTGTATGTTATTTTCACAAATATGTGCATTATATTACAGAAAACGACTCTGCAGAAGTGTGTACCAAAATTGCAAAAATTAATACTAAAGCACTGTTGAACTTTTGCGCAAGCTTTTAAAAAATGAACAAAGAAATCACAAACTGAGGTAGAAATGTAGAGAGCAGAACTTAGATGGAGAGCAATCTCCTTAGCGCTAAGGAGATTGCTCTCCATATGTCAGAGACCAGTCTGAGGAGGACAACTCTGATGAGGAATGGTGGGAACCTAGCTCTCCCCCTGCTCATGGCCAGGATCCTGAAACTCCACAGGAGCAGTGGAGTAGTGTTGATTTGGAACAATGGTTTGCTGAGGGGCACAGTTCAGAAGACAATAGTTGGGCAGAACTGGGAGGTGAACAGCAAGTTGAAGAACGGGAAGAGAGTGAGCTAGCTGACTCTCTCTCACTGGAAGATGGGCAGCCTCTCATTCCCAATTAGATAAGGTGGCTTCCCAAAAGGCTCAAAGGTTGGGAGATCAAGTGGCTAGGAGACGAGAGGATGGAAGTGACTAGAGGGAAGTGGGCAGAACCTTAATTGGGATTCACCTGCACTCCTTCATGGATCACTGCTTTGTTGTGGTGAAGGGGCTTGAATAACTCAGAGAAGCTATGAGCTATGCCATGCAGGGCCACCCAAGACGGACAGGTCATAGTGAAGAGTTTTGACTAAATGTGATCCACCTGGAGCAGGAACCGGCAAGCCACTCCAGTATCCCTGTCAAGAAAACAGCATGGACAAAAACATCAAAATTGAGAAAGGTGTACGACAAGGCTGTATATTATTTCCCTGCTTATTCAACTTATATGCAGAATTCATGCGAAAGGCTGGACTGTATGAATCCCAAGCTGGAATTAAGATTGCCGGAAGAAATATCAACAACCTCAGATATGCAGATGACACAACTTTGATGGCAGAAAGTGAGGAGGAATTAAAGAACCTTTTAATGAGGGTGAAAGAGGAGAGCGCAAAATATGGTGTGAAGCTCAACATAAAAAACAAAACTAAGATCATGGCCACTGGTCCCATCACCTCCTGGCAAATAGAAGGGGAAGAAATGGAGGCAGCGAGAGATTTCTTAGGTTCTATGATCAATGCAGATGGTGACAGCAGTCACGAAATCAAAAGGCGCCTGCTTCTTGGGAGAAAAGCAATGAGAAACCTAGAAAGCATCTTAAAAAAGCAGAGACATCATCTTGCCGAGAAAGGTCTGTATAGTTAAAGCTATGGTTTTCCCATCAGCCCTGAGTGCTCACTGGAAGGACAGATCTTGATGTTGAGGCTCCAATACTTTGGCCATCTCATGAGAAGAGAAGACTCCCTGGAAAAGACCCTGATGTTGGGAAAGATGGAGGGCACAAGGAGAAGGGGACGACAGAGGATGAGATGGTTGGACGGTGAGAACTCAAAGCTACTAACACAAGTTTGACCAAACTGCGGGAGGCAGTGGAAGACAGGAGTGCCCGGCGTGCTCTGGCCCATGGGGTCACGAAGAGTCGGACACGACTAAATGACTAAACAACAACAACAAGCACTCTGAGAAGGGTTGCTTGTTCTTTTGCTGCGTTCATTAATCATTTCTGTTTCTGGTAAGAGACTGCTTTCTCTTTGTACTGCTTATCTACGGCCAAGGGGGGAGTAAGCTGAGCCCCAAAGCCTGACACCATCATGGCACTCAGGAGATTTCTCCATCAATGCAAGCATTTCTGCTTGCCTGATGGAACAATATCCTCCTACAAATTGTTTTGTTCCCCCCCAACCCCCTGAGCCAATTTTGTTGGGGGTCACAACAGGACAAGGGGGGGAGTCCCATTGTACTACAGGGAGTCCTTGCACAAGCTTCCACTAGCTGGAGGTTGAACTGGTTGGTTGGATCCAACCCTACAAAATTGGGGAAATGAGAAACTGAGAGATCCTGAAATAGAAATTCTTGCTCATCTGTGCCTGGAAAATTCAGTGACTAGCCTGGTGTACCATGAGCATCTAGTTTGAACTTTTCCTTCTGCACATATTTATGTTTCTTCTGAAGGTTTCCATCATTTGCTTCCTTGATTATATGTTGAAAGCTCAAAAGCTCCCCTTTTCAACCCAAGCCTTTCCCAAGTATGAAATGACCAGGCATGTCATCCAAACCAGTGGAGTAGGAGAGCTGGGGGTGTGTGTGTGTGTGTGTGTGTGTGTGTGTGTGTGTGTGTGTGTCACAACAAATATGGAATTAAATATGAACATTAAATATAATGTATTTAAATCAATTATCATTGACTCTCCAATATACAGGATGGCCCAAAAGTAGGTGTGTGTGTATTCTTTACTGATATTGTGAATGATGAGAACTTGAGTCAAGAACAAAGTGGACTGAAAAGCTGTATACCTACTTTTTGGTCACCCTGTAGCTACCAAGTATTTGACCATTTGGAGCATATCTGGCAAATATTTAGCATCAACATTTGCTGAGAAGAGTTTTGAGGAACAATTTCTGGGAGCAAGTTTGTTGCAGCTCTAACCTATCCATTTAGTGCTACGCTTGACAATTCCGGTGCCTGTGTTACGAAAAGCGAAACAAGCAGCGAGCATTCCTGCTTCTCAAATAACTAGGCAAGCACAAATGATAGACGGCACGAGAGACAAAGACGCTGGCTTTTGCAATTATCACATCACATCCAAGAAGCTGGTTATAAAATTAAATAAAATCTTTGAATGGCAGCCAGTCTGTTCTGCTTTTTGACTCTGTGGGGATCAGCTGTGAACAGCTGCAAGACACCACCTCCCACCAGGCAAAACAAGACAGGTATGATGAGAACACATGTGAGAATAATTATACTAAATGCACCCTCCCCCCAAGATGCTGCTACAAAAAAATAATAATATCAGGATTCTAATTTCTGTGCGTGGAGAGAGATACAAAAGAGAGTTGAAGTTAGCACAAAGTATGAGCCTTTTACATCGGCGTAGACAATGTGGCGCCTTTCAGATGCTGTAGATTCCAGATCCCATCGGCTCAAGTCAGCAGGGCCAATGGCTGGAGGGCACCCTTCTGGCTACCCCTGTTCTGCAGGCAAACCATGCACTCAGCTGCAGAACCATGGCTGATCCAAAGACCTCTGTCTGAGACTCTGGAGAGCAGCTGCCTAGTCAGTGCAGGCAACACTGAGCTAGGCGGAACATGCTGACTAAGACAGCCTCATGTGCTCCTCAAAAGGTAGGCTGAAGATCAGAAGAGTCTGCAGATCAGGCCAAAGGAACAACTGTCTAGCATTCTGTTCTCACAGTGACTGATCAGACGCCCGTGGCAACAAGAAAATGTACACAACATGCATGCTCAATATTTCATTTTCTTGCAAGTGAAACAGTTTCCCTGGGTGCAGAATTCTTGGGGGACACAAAATTTCAACACGTGATGCTGCATCCGTACAGCTGTGCTTCTGTCACTGGGTTCTGTTGAAAATGGCTTTCCCATGTGAATCACAAAGTGACCCCTTCAGACAACAGAATGACTCTTCTTATCTGTGTGGCTGTTATCTCCTGGGTGATGCAAACACCGTTAGGCAGTTGATTGTGCATGCGTACTCTATCCGTTTACTTCCCTCCCACCCCACTCCATGCTGCCCCGGGCACCAGCAGCCATGCTACGCCACTGACACATAGAACTGCTTTGGAGGACAATGCCAGCCCAGGAGCTTTCAGTCGGCCGGCTATACTCTAACTGAATCATTGGCTCCAGTTTACTCTTTTTTTAAATTGATGAGCTCACCTTCACTGCCACCTTAATTATGTCCCTAGCTTCTTGGTGAGAAGAAACTCCATTTTGTCTGGGAAAGGTGAACTAAGCAAAGGCTTAGGGAGCTAGGAGAAGATGATCCTTTACCTTCAGGAGTGACTCTTGCCCAAAGAAGTGTGGAAACTGTGGAAATATAGTCCATGAAATTAATTGATTATTCTGATTTTTCTAAATAACGACATACCCTTTTACCCTAATCTTTGGCTTGGTTATTAGCTCTGCCATGTGCCCTGTGGTACACAACTCTTAGCTGAAGACCCAAGCACTTGTTGGTCATGTGCATGTGTACATTTATGTTGCATGCACAGATGAAAACATGCAATAATCAGGAGACTACTGTTCCAAGGGGGTCAAAGTCATGTTACTTATTCTTCTGCATAGTCCCAGTCCCTATGGCATGAAGGGAGCTTTTATCCTTCAGCCCAGACACTGAGGTCTTCCTCAGAGGACCTTTTGGTGGTTCCCTCACTGCAAGAAGTGAAGTTAAAGGGAACCAGGCAGAGGGCCTTCTCAGTAGTGGCACCCTCCCTATAGAATGCCCTCCCATCAGATGTCAATGAGATAAATAACTATACAACTTTTAGAAGACATTTGAAGGCAGTCCTCTATAGGGAAATGTAATGTTTGATGTTGTGCTATGTTTTAATTTGTTGGAAGCTGCCCAGGGTTGCTGGGGTAACCCAGTCAGATAGGGGGGGCATATAAATAATAAATTGTTGTTGTTTTTATTGTTATGAGGAGAAGTCCTCTCCCCTTTTGTGCTGACTGGAGCCAACCAGAGAGAAAGGTGAGCCAGCCAGTAAGGATTGTGTCCTAGGGTCAAAGGCAAAGAGGAGTTATTCCGTATGCTCCCTTTAAGGAATACTTAAAACACAAAGTGCTTCAGTTTCAAGGGAATGCTTGCAAGTTCTGTAATGTACAATGGGCACTTCAAGGAAAACACAAGTCCCTCAAAAAACAGATGTTGGAGCACCCCAAATCATCCACTCATTTACGTGCAGTGAAAATAGTAGATCTAGATGAAAGGCACAATGTGAGGATCTGCATTGATTATTGCTAGTGCCCCCCAATTATTATAATTCTTGTATAATTGTAAGAATACTGTATAATCTTAGAAGGCCATATAATCTTAGGAGGGGGAATGGCTGTGAGAGGGTGTGGCTGCCACGAAGAGAATTGCCAACACACCACTGGCAGTAATAATGTAATTCTTTTAAATGTTTCATTAGGAGACGGAAGTAGACAGGCGGACACATGGCAGGTAGGCCGACAAATACAAGTGATTGCATGGTGTTCCGATTTCTCTTTGTGTCTAGTGGAAAAAAGGAAGCCGGTGGGGAATTCAACATCAGAGCCTCTTGTTTCCTGCAATTCAGAGCTTCAGCCCCGGGCTTGCGTGTGCTTCTGATTAGCAGGGAAGCATTCAATAACCTGTCCAGCACGATACATGAGAATTTAGAAGCAGCACACTTCCAACGAAGACCACCACGCGCCGAACAGAAACCTTATACTCCCAGTCGTAACTGGATGTTTGTTTACCACCCAAAATAGTTTAAGCTGCTGCTGAGCTTACATTGTCGTCAATGTATCCAGATCTCCCTCTCCCTCCCAACCCCTCCCTTTCTTTCTCTCTCAAATTATTTTGGGTCTAAACCTGCATATTTGGAGTCTGTTGTTGTTGTTGTTGTTGTTGTTCAAGTCATCCAGCATGCAATGTGGAATTATGCAATCATACAGGGGGGAAACCACAACAACATATCACTTTGAAGTCATGATGCGTGTAACGATTCTTAATTTATTTTATTAGGCTTTCATCAACCATATGGTCCATGCTGGTACATTCACACTGTGTAGCTGTAAGACATTCTTCTTCCTTAACTGTACAACATGAGAGGGGCCCATATTTCTTTATGCAGCACTGAGAATTCTGACACACACACACACACACACACACACACACACACACACACGAAAGTGCGTGCAGGCACCATGCATGTTCGGATGAAGGGTGGTATACAATTGAATAATAAATAAATAATAAATAATAAGATTTGTGCATTGCTTTTTTTAAAAAAAGAAAGACCCAGTTGCTTTCTGAATTGCTCTGTGCTGTCTCCACTTCAATTTGCAGTTTGGGTACCATGCTGCTCTACATAAAGCAAAGGGAAATCTGTGAAATGTTATGTTGCTGTGTCGCAGGGATGCTGGCAGGACCCTTTAATGCAAAGGGCTAAAAGCATCGTTTCGTGGACCTGCTTTATATGGAGATGCTGATTATCACCTGGTTGAGAAATGGGAAGGGGTTTTACTGACCGGTGAAGGGGACTAATTTATCCCATCTGGATGTAAGGAAAGCGGAGGTACCTCTTCAGCAAATGAGAGGATTGGGATCTGTTGCTGGAGCGGAAAAGATAAAGCTCACAAAGATGAGTGGCGTGATAGACTTCCACTCTTATTTATAAAGTCTACAAATGCCTGTAAAAGCTTTAGCACCATAAACTACTTCCCCTCTAAAGCCGTGGTTTAGAATCTGACCGGACATGGGTTAGAGCTCAATGTCGAGCCTACCATGTGGTGATAGCGACGGTGAAGAAGACCTTCTTCCCCGCCTCTATTGCATCTGCAGAAAACAGCAGCAGGAGACCCTTTCAGGTGGTTCGTAATTTAGCGGAACCACCTGCTCCATTGGGGACCAGTGCAGGCCATTTTGGACTCACAGCTGTCCATGGAGGCGCAGGTCAATTCTGTGTCCAGGGCAGCTGTTTACCTGCTCCATCTGGTATGCAGGCTGAGACTCTACCTGCCTGCGGACTGTCTCACCAGAGTGGTGCATGCTCTAGTTATCTCCCGCTTGGACTACTGCAATGCACTCTACGTGGGGCTACCTTTGAAGGTGACCCAGAAACTACAGCTAATCCAGAATGCGGCAGCTAGACTGGTGACTGGCAGTGGCCACTGAGACCACATAACACTGGTCTTGAAAGACCTACATTGCCTCCCAGTACATTCCCGAGTACAATTCAAAGTGTTGGTGCTGACCTTTAAAGCCCTAAATGGCCTCGGAACAGTATACCTGAAGGAATGTCTCCATCCCCATTGTTCTGCCCAGACACTGAGGGAACCGCCAGAACCTTCTGGCGGTTCCCTCACTACGAGAAGTGAAGCTACAGGGAACCAGGCAGAGGGCCTTCTTGGTAGTGGCACCCACCCTGTGGAACACCCTCCCACCAGATGTCAAAGAGAACAACAACTACCAGAAGAAGTGTGCATGCACACGAAAGCTCATACCAAAATATAAACTTAGTTGGTCTTTAAGGTGCTACTGAAGGAATTTTTTTATTTTACCAGACTTTGGGAAGACATCTGAAGGCAGCCATGTTTAGGGAAGCTTTTAATGTTTGACGGACTACTGTATTTTAATATTCTATTGGAAGCTGCCCAGAGTGGCTGGGGAAACCCACCAGATGGGTGGGGTATAAATAATATACTACTACTACTATCATCATCATCATCATCATCATCATCAGGGTTATTTTCCAAGAGGCTAGGAAACCTGTGGCCTATCAGATATTACTGGACTACAGTTCCTATCATCCCTGATAAAACCAGACTCACTGGCTGAGGCTGAGAGGAGGTGGCATCTAACAACAGTTTCTCCCCTTGAGGACTCACTCCACTGCTTGGAATTTGTGAATCTCTTGGTTACTGAATGGAGGTGCAACACTGATCTGTGGTGTCAGCAACAGGGAGGTTGAGGGGAACGGGTCATTTTACTGACACCGAGGAAACAATGGCTGTGTTCACTATTTATTTTGTTTTGCAAATTTATAAAGCACTTCACAACCTGAAGCCATCATAACAATGTACTACAAACCCCTTCGAAAAATTTATTATGAATTTTGTGTTTTTATACTGTGTTTTGATGTTGGTGACCCAGGTGGCGCTGTGGTTAAACCACTGAGCCTAGGGCTTGCTGATCAGAAGGTCGGCAGTTCAAATCCCTGTGACGGGGTGAGCTCCCGTTGCTTGGTCCCAGCTCCTGCCAACCTAGCAGTTCGAAAGCATGTCAAAATGCAAGTAGATAAATAGGAACCGCTACAGCGGGAAGGTAAACGGCGTTTCCATGTGCTGCTCTGGTTTGCCAGAAGCGGCTTTGTCATGCTGGCCACATGACCTGGAAGCTATACGCCGGATCCCTTGGCCAATAATGCGAGATGAGCACGCAACCCCAGAGTCGGTCACGGCTGGACCTAATGATTGTCTAAAAACAATCAAAAGCTTTTCAGAGAATCATAGAACTGTAGAGCTGAAAAGCCACCAATGGATCATCTGGTCCAGTGTTTCCCAGACTTGGCTTTTTGGACTACAACTCCCATCACCTGTAGCTAGCAAGACTGGAGACCCAAGTTTGGGAAACACTGATCTAGTCCAACCCCCCAAAATGTAGGTGCAGTGGTGATTTAATTTGTTCTGCGAGTCGCTTCCTATAGCGAAAAATTCATTTTGCGAAGTGGCTCCCATAGGAACGCATCGAAGTGCAGTTTCCCATATGGTGCCTCGCAAGACGGGAAGGGAAAAAAAAACCATCTTGTGAGGCACCCAATGGGATGAAGAAAATTCGTCTTGTGAAGTGCGCCATAGGAAACTTCGTCATGTGAGTCTCCATTGAAATCGCAAAATGCTTTTGTTTTGCGAGTTTTTCATCTTGTGAGGCATTCGTCTAGCGAGGTACCACTGTTATTGCATTTCTAACAGATGGCTACCTACTTTCTGATTAAAAACATCCAATGAAGGAGAGTCTTTTGAATAGCTCTTACTGTCAGAAAGTTCTTCCTAATGTGTAGTAGGAATCTACTTTGAATGCGTTGGTTTGGGTTCTACCCTGTGGAGCAGCAGAAAATAAGCTCGCTCCATCTTCCATGTCACAGCCCCCCAGATAGTTGAGGAACTCTAACTCAGACTCTAAGCACAATAAAGCCATTTCTACAGATCAATATTCCATTAAATGACCAGGAAAACCTTCTTAAACAAAATATATTCAGGAGGTGCCTAAACACCAGCTGTGTAATTTCAGTTAGTGCAAACGAAACACAACTCGGGGGTATGTGATACTCTCAGGATTGCCCCATCCGAGAAGCAGGAATAAATGGGGCAAGATGGTCTCTTAGGCAACTCACTTCCAAATTGCCTATATATAATCTTGTGCTCGGTCTCCTCTCATGAAAAACAACACAGAGCTTTGCCCATTTGTTTCTTCCAATAATCAGGTTGTTGTTGTTTAGTCGTTTAGTCGTGTCCGACTCTTCGTGACCCCATGGACCAGAGCACGCCAGGCACTCCTGTCTTGCACTGCCTCCCGTAGTTTGGTCAAACTCATGTCCGTAGCTTCGAGAACACTGTCCAACCATCTCGTCCTCTGTCGTCCCCTTCTCCTAGTGCCCTCAATCTTTCCCAACATCAGAGTCTTTTCCAAGGATTCTTCTCTTCTCATGAGGTGGCCAACGTATTGGAGCCTCAGCTTCACGATCTGTCCTTCCAGGGAGCACTCAGGGCTGATTTCCTTAAGAATTGATAGGTTTGATCTTCTAGCAGTCCATGGGACTCTCAAGAGTCTCCTCCAGCACCATAATTCAAAAGCATCAATTCTTCGGCGATCAGCCTTCTTTATGGTCCAGCTCTCACTTCCATACATCACTACTGGGAAAACCATAGCTTTAACTATACGGACCTTTGTCGGCAAGGTGATGTCTCTGCTTTTTAAGATGCTGTCTAGGTTTGTCATTGCTTTTCTCCCAAGAAGCAGGCGTCTTTTAATTTCGTGACTGCTGTCACCATCTGCAGTGATCAAGGAGCCCAAGAAAGTAAAATCTCTCACTGCCTCCATTTCTTCCCCTTCTATAATCAGGTAGATGAGATTAACCTGCCAATAGCTAATTTGGAATTAGACAAATTCCCCATGATAGACAGCAACAACCAGAACTTAATGAGCAAGTTTCCAGGGAGTGCCAAGGTGAAACGAAAGAAAGATGAACCCAGGAAATGATGGGATATTGAAGGAGAGTATGAGGCAAGAGACAGATGCTGCAGGTTTGTGGATAGGATTAGCACTTTGGACTGACATGGAGTGCTGGAAACAAAAATGGTATAATTCAGCAAAGTTTAGCACTTTGAACTACAGGCAACTTCCCATTTATGCAACTCCCCATCTCTTTTGTTGCCAGGTAAAAATATTTCTCTATAACCAGCCTTTGGCTGATTGAACATCCTACGGCCTTTTAAATGTGGGTTATTGGCTTGTTTCTCTTTTCTGTTATATATTTTGTGTTCTCATTTTTTTAAAAAAATTATTAAAGATTTCTTGGTGCAATGTGCAATGTCTCTTTTTCAAGTTACACTTTCTACAGATCAGTTTCATTTGTTGAGACATTAGAATTACATTAGGAAGAAAAGGGGGAAAGAGTTGGAGGGGGAATGGTGACTGGGGTGGGGTGGGGTGACAATGCTTCTATTCTACTCAGTGTATATGTGGGGTTTTGTGTCAGGGTCGCTTGTGTGGGTTCTCTTTACTATTTGTTTGTATTCCTTTGGTGGTGAGAGAGGTTAGGGTTGGCCTAGGGTGTGGTTGGTTGTCTTTGATTGGCTGTAGTGAAATTTCTTTTCATGTGTGAGTGGTGTGTGTGTGTGTGTGTGTGTGTGTGTGTGTTTGGATCAGGTTAGGCCGATTGATTTGAATGCTGTTGGTGGGTTCTTGTTGTTGTCTTGTTGGGCTGTGTATGTGATAAAGGGGAACCATACCGGGCTGAAGGCGTCTTCTTCTATTTACTCCCGTGTCCGTTTCAGTTTGTTGGTTCATTTTTCTAACAGGGCTGTTTCCTATACTCCTGACAGGTCTCTCCAGTAATAATAATAATAATAATAATAATAATAATAATAATAATAATAATAAATTTATTTATACCCCACCCATCTGGCTGAGTCTCCGCAGCCACTCTGGGCGGCTCCCAATTGAATATTAAAACAATACAGCATTAAATATTAAAAGCTTCCCTAAACAGGGCTGCCTTCAGATGTCTTTAAAATTAGGATACCGGTAACTGCTTATTTCCTTGACCTCCGATGGAAGGGCGTTCCACAGGGCGGGTGCCACTACTGAGAAGGCCCTCTGCCTGGTTCCCTGTAGCTTTGCTTCTCGCAGTGAGGGAACTGCCAGAAGGCCCTCGGTGCTGGACCTCAGTGTCCGGGCTGAACAATGGGGGTGCAGACGCTCCTTCTGGTATATAGGACCGAGGCCGTTTAGGGCTTTAAAGGTCAGCACCAACACTTTGAATTGTCCTCGGAAACGTACTGGGAGCCAATGTAGATCTCTCAGGACCGGTGTTATGTGATTCCGGTGGCCGCTCCCAGTCTGGCTATGATGCTTTTGGCTGCTGATAGTAGGTGGGTTATGAGCTCTTTGTGTTGTGAGTGGGCATTATTGTCTTGTTCTCATTTTGTAGTTTTATGTTATGAACGTTGACCGAAGGGCAGTTGTGACAAATTAAAGCACTTTTAAAATGTTTATTCCTGCCCGGCTGGCAAAGAGTTAACCCACCTCCAGCCTGACTGGCATAGAACTCTGATGGGGGCGGGACTGTGCCCGGTTTTAAAAAAGGAGGGAGAGTCGGTTTGGTCAGTTAGGAGGGAGAGGGAGGAAGGTGGGGTGTGGTGTTATGAGGTGGCTTGTTAGAAGACAGTGAAGAGGCTAGGACAACTTAAAGTTAAATGTTTGACTGAGTTTATTTTGTACAACTGGAACAAAGCTAATTAATAAATGACACGTTAAAGAATCACTTATGTTTTTAACACAATAAAACTTCATCTCTGTTTTTGCCAACAAGAGGTCCGTCTGTATTTTTCCAGCGAGGTACCAGGACTCACAGCCGTGGTGACTCAAGAGAGGGCAAAACTCACCTCAGGCAGGGAGGTGGTGGTTTGTGTCCTGAAGTTACACGGAGGAGACTTAGAAGGGTAACCTGAGGTGCCAAGAAGTTGCCAGAGTGCATAGGGCAAACTTCTACAGTGGGGGAATCCAACTGAGGGAGACCCTTTACTGGAGGCAAGAGGTTATTCCTGGGGGACAGCCTAGAGTTTCTTAAGGTACCAGGTCACGCAGGCTGGAAGGCTCTCCTTACTTAGAAACCCATTAGTAAAAGGGGTTTATTTTTGAGGCGGCAGGACCAGAGGGTGGGTGTTTTCCCCTCTGGATTCCTGTGTCGCAGTGATAGTAAGGCAGAGTGGGACCAGGGTCGTCACATTTTTGGTGGCAGCGTCGTGATCGAAATTCAAAGCTCACGCGCCTAGTTTGGTTTGAGTCTGTCAGGATTTTCCTGTGAGGAAAATGACTCACGTAAGAAAACCCAGAGAGGCAAAAGGAGATGAAAGAACGGAAGGGGCTGAGGGAAGCCCAGGTTCTGAGGTAGAACTGATGAAACTACGAATTGAGATGGCCCGAATTGAAGCTGAGAGGGAAAAGATAGCAGCTGAAAGTGAGAGGGAAAAAGCCAGAATTGAAAGTGAGAGAGAAAAAGCCAGAATTGAAGCTGAGAGGGAAAAGATAGCAGCTGAAAGTGAGAGGGAAAAAGCCAGAATTGAAAGTGAGAGAGAAAAAGCCAGAATTGAAGCTGAGAGGGAAAAGATAGCAGCTGAAAGTGAGAGGGAAAAAGCCAGAATTGAAAGTGAGAGAGAAAGAGCTAGGATTGAAGCTGAAAGTGAGAGGGAAAAAGCTAGAATGGAAGCTGAGGAGAGAATGCAGTCCGAGAGGTTAAGGGTTCAATTAGAACAGGACAGAATGAAGCTTGAAGAGATACGTTTGCGATCAGAATTAACTAGTAGCCCAGTTAATAATGATAGTATCGCAATTAATTTAAAAAGGTTCCCCAAATTTGGAAAAGACGATAATGTCGAATCGTTTCTATTTACCTTCGAACGCGTTTGTGTGGAATTTCAAATACCTGAGGAGAACTGGATGCTTTATTTAAGACCTCAAATTTGTGGGATACTAAGTGAAATTTATGCTGACCTGAGGGAAGAAGAGCTGTCAAGTTACCAAGTATTTAAGCAAAGGGTCAGGGTTCGATGTGGACTCACGGCTGAACAAAGCAGAAAGGCTTTTCGTGAGGCAAAAAAGGAACATAAAGAGACTTATGCCCAACTAGCTAGCCGCTTAGATAAATTACTTGACAGATGGATTCAAGGGAGTGGAGTGAAGGACTTTGATGAGTTAAAACAATTAATTTGTTTAGAACAATTTTTTAAGCAAATCCCTAGCAATTTACGTTGGTTCTTGAGGGATAAAAAACTGAAAACTGTGGCAGGGGTTGCTGAGGTCTTAGACGAACTACAAGGAGATTTCAATGAAATAGCATTCCCAAAACACTCACAGAAGAGTAATCCATGGAGAAACAGAGAAAATAAAGACAGGCAAGAAAATTTTCCTGTCAGGGAATCAGTTTCTGACAAGACAGGGTCTAAGAAAATCACTTGTTTTTTCTGTAATCGTGAGGGCCATGTACGTGCCAGGTGCCCCCTGCTGGTTAAGTCGCAAACTACACCTTCTGCAGCTAAACAAGTAAAACTGGTAATGCAGTCTCAGGAAAATAGCTCGCCTCAGACAGAAGGCTCAGAGAAAGCGGACAGTCCAGCTGAGACTACTTCTAAGGTCTTACAGGTCTGGAGGGCTGAGCAGGAGTGCAACCAAGATTACATGGAGCCAATTGAATTAAATGGTCAGTCTTGTTTAGGTTTGAGGGACACAGGAGCAGAAGTCTCACTTGTCAAATCACAATTTGTTCCAAAGGAGCAGTACCTCAAGGGTCAGTCCTATAGTTTAAAAGGCATATGGGGGCCACATTTTGAAGTACCATTAGCTGAAGTTGATATTACCTACAAAGGATTTTGTGGCAAATGGAGAGTAGGAATCCTAAATGAATTGGAGGTACCCTTTTTAATAGGGAATGACCTAGCTAGTCAGAAGCACCGTATTCAAGTGATAACTAGGTCACAGTCTCAAGTCACTGAGAGTAATCCTCCTGCAGTTATAGAGTCACCCATAGAGCCTGGTGAGGATGAAGGGCTGATTAGCGTGCCAGTGGTCCAGGAGCACGGTGCCCAATTCTTGAGTGATCAAAAAGAGGATGAAACTATAAAAGAGCTGTGGGGTAAAGCACAAAGTCCTACTGCAGAAGTAACTGTGGAGAACCCCTGCTTATTTACCACCATTGAGGGAAGACTGTATAGAATTTCTAGGAGGAGGAAAACTGCTGCGGTTTGGGAAAGGAAGAAACAGTTAGTGTTGCCAAGAGCTTACCGGTTGCAAGTGCTACAAATGGCACACGACGCACCCTCAGCAGCGCATCTAGGCATTAGAAAGACTAGTGATAGAATCCAAGCAAGATTTTACTGGCCTGGGATGGGCAAGGACATCAAAGAGTATTGCAAGTCCTGTGTGATCTGCCAAAAAGCAGGCAAAAGAGCGGACAAAACGCGAGGCTTGTTACAGTCTATTCCTGTAATTACTGAGCCCTTTTCCAGAGTAGGAGTGGACATCCTCGGGCCTATCTCCAGAGTTACAAAAAGGGGGAATAAGTTTATTTTATGCCTAGTGGATTATGCTACGCGCTATCCAGAAGCAATACCTCTAAAGGACATTGACTCAAAGACTGTAGCAAAAGCCCTCATGTCGGTGTTCTTAAGGCTGGGATTCCCCAAGGAAATTATAACAGATTTAGGGACATCCTTCACGTCCAAGACCATGGAAGAGCTTTTAACTCTTTGTGGAATTAAGCATGTTAAAACTACGGCTTATCATCCACAGTCGAATGGCTTGACGGAGAAATTTAATTCGACCCTGAGCCGGATGCTAAAAACCTATTCCATCAATCATCCTAACGACTGGGATGAGAGGCTGCAACACTTCCTATTTGGTTATCGCGAAGTGCCGCAGGAGAGCACAGGGTTCAGTCCTTTTGAACTCCTATTTGGTCGACAGCCACGAGGACCCCTAGACTTGATGAAAGCAGCGTGGTCAGGGGAGGAGCAGATCGACAGCCCTGATGTTGTGACGTATCTACAGGAGCTGCAGAGCGACCTTCAAGAGCTACGGGAGCAAGCTGCTCACAACTTGCAGCAGGCACAGCGTCGACAGAAGCAGTGGTATGATGCACACGCAAGAGACAGATCTTTTCAGCCCGGTGACAGTGTGCTCGTGTTAAGAACAAGACGTCGAAAGAAGTTGGAGATGTCGTGGGACGGTCCCTTCAAAGTGGTCGAGAGGATTTCTGCGGTGAACTATTTGGTAGAGTTAGATGGGGAAGGGAACCGATGTAAAAACTTTCATGTAAATTTACTTAAGCCTTATTTTGACAGAAATAAGTTGGTGTTACAAGTAAAGGGGAAGATGACACAAGGAATTCATTTAACTGGGTGGGGAGAGCTGAGTAAGGGCACAACTCTAGCAGAAGTGTCATTCGATGAAAGTCTGACCCCAGAGCAAAAGGAGCAGTTAAAAATAGTCCTCGCTCAGTTTGCCCAGATCTTCTCAAACATCCCAGGGAGGACCAGCCTAGCAACTCATAAAATAGATACGGGGGAAGCAAAACCCATAGCTACCCCCCCTTACAGGGTGACGGGAGAGCACGCCGACTTGGTCTCTTCAGAGATCAGGGAGATGCTTGCACTGGGATTGATTGAGCCCTCTTACAGCCCCTGGTCATCGCCCCTGCTCTTGGTCAGGAAGCCAGACAATACCTTTCGTCCCTGTGTAGACTTCAGAAAGTTGAACCAGGTGACCGTGCCGGACGTTTACCCCATGCCACGGGTGGACGACTTGGTTGAGACCATAGGAAAAGCGAATTATATATCTACACTTGACTTAACAAAAGGGTACTGGCAAGTGGAAATGGATCCCTTAGACAAGCCCAAAACCGCTTTCATCACTAGAGATGGGTTGTTTGAATTTAAAGTGTTGCCTTTTGGATTAAAGAACGCGGCAGCCACGTTCCAGCGACTCATCGATAGGATGCTAAGGGGTCTGCAAACGTTCGCCCTTGCTTACATTGACGGCATAGCGGTATTTAGCCCATCGTGGAGAGATCACTTACAACACCTAAGTGTGGTCTTCCAGAGGATAAAAGCGGCAGGTTTAACAGTAAAAGCGGCTAAGTGCCAGATGGGGAAAAGACAGGTAAAATACTTAGGCCATGTTCTCGGAGGGGGAGTGATCAGGCCAGATACTAACAAAGTGGAAGCCATCAGAAGCTGGCCGGCTCCCAAAACTAAGAAGCAGGTGCGTGCCTTTATAGGAGCTATAGGTTATTATAGGCGTTTTATTCCCCAGTTCAGCACTCACGCGGCTGTGTTGAGTGACTGCACGAAGAAAAGTCGCCCGGACAAGATTATCTGGACCACACAGTGTCAACAAGCTTTTGAACTTTTAAAGGCTGCTCTGATGACAGAGCCCATTTTAAAAGCACCTGATTTCTTTTGCCCTTTTAATTTAATGACGGACGCATCAGGTGTTGGTTTAGGTGCAGTACTGGCACAGGAGGGAGAAGGAGGGTTTTTACACCCGGTGTTATATATCAGCCGGAAGCTATTGGAGAGGGAAAAGCACCTCTCTACCATAGAACTCGAATGCCTAGCGATTTTGTGGTCCGTAGGTAAACTGAAGCCTTACCTGTGGGGCCGAAAGTTTACCCTATATACCGATCACTCACCGCTGAAATGGCTAAACCAAATGAAGGGTAACAACAGCAAGTTAATCAGGTGGAGCATGCGGTTACAGGATTACACATTTGATGTCAAGCACATAAGTGGGAAGGAAAACATCATAGCGGACGCTTTATCCAGGTATTTTTGAGAGGTATAGAATGGTGCAAATTATTATATGAAATGGTGGGAACCCTAGCAAGACATTTGTGCTAAGGAGTTATAATCTAACACATGCCAAACATGATTTATCTGTGTACAAGTTTATGAGATGTGAATTTAGTTGACTTTGTAGTATGGATGTTATAGAATGCATTGATGTATTTTTAACCCCAAGCCCATTGCTTTGGCATTGCTCTAGTTAATTAAGAGCAAGCCGACACAATGTCTTTGTGGTGGGGGGAGATATGTGACAAATTAAAGCACTTTTAAAATGTTTATTCCTGCCCGGCTGGCAAAGAGTTAACCCACCTCCAGCCTGACTGGCATAGAACTCTGATGGGGGCGGGACTGTGCCCGGTTTTAAAAAAGGAGGGAGAGTCGGTTTGGTCAGTTAGGAGGGAGAGGGAGGAAGGTGGGGTGTGGTGTTATGAGGTGGCTTGTTAGAAGACAGTGAAGAGGCTAGGACAACTTAAAGTTAAATGTTTGACTGAGTTTATTTTGTACAACTGGAACAAAGCTAATTAATAAATGACACGTTAAAGAATCACTTATGTTTTTAACACAATAAAACTTCATCTCTGTTTTTGCCAACAAGAGGTCCGTCTGTATTTTTCCAGCGAGGTACCAGGACTCACAGCCGTGGTGACTCAAGAGAGGGCAAAACTCACCTCAGGCAGGGAGGTGGTGGTTTGTGTCCTGAAGTTACACGGAGGAGACTTAGAAGGGTAACCTGAGGTGCCAAGAAGTTGCCAGAGTGCATAGGGCAAACTTCTACAGTGGGGGAATCCAACTGAGGGAGACCCTTTACTGGAGGCAAGAGGTTATTCCTGGGGGACAGCCTAGAGTTTCTTAAGGTACCAGGTCACGCAGGCTGGAAGGCTCTCCTTACTTAGAAACCCATTAGTAAAAGGGGTTTATTTTTGAGGCGGCAGGACCAGAGGGTGGGTGTTTTCCCCTCTGGATTCCTGTGTCGCAGTGATAGTAAGGCAGAGTGGGACCAGGGTCGTCACAGCAGTATACAAATTCAATAAATAATAACTATAATAAAATTACTACTGCCACTATTAAAGTTGATTACTTGCCTTTCACTCTGAGGCCTAGGGGAGGTTACAACAATATGAAAAACAGTCTAAAGCAATTTAGAATTACAGAAATAAGTTGGCTCCTAAAAACGCAATACCCTTCAAGTGCCAAAAGCCAGGATAAAAAGGTGTGTCTCCAGCATTCGCCAAAAGCTGTATAATGATGGTGTCAGATTCTCCTCTGAAGGGAGGGAGTTCCACAACTTAGGGGCTGCCACAGACAGTGGTGTAGCATGGGGGAGCCCATAGGAGTGGCTGCCCCAGGTGGAAAATTGTTAGGGGGCACAGAATTTCAACACTCGGTGCTGCCTCAATACAGCTGTGCTGCTGCTGTCATTGGCTCCATTGAAAATGGCTTCTCCATGCAAACCAGAAAGTGACCTCTCCAGACAATAGAATGACTCTTCTTTTCTTGTCTCTGCAGCTGTGATCTCCTGGGTGACGTGGACACCACTAGGTAGTTGAAAGAGCGGGCATACTCAGTCCATTCCCCTTCTTCCCACTCACTACTCCACACAACCCCGGGTGCTGGGAACCCACGCTATGCCACTGGCCATACAGAATGCCCTCTCTTAGGCTGCCACCCCCTGGACCTCTGAGGGGAGTGGGCCAAGCAAGAGGGCACCCTCTGCCAATCTTATCATCCATGAGGGTCTCTAGGGAAGCAGGTGGCCTTTCAGGTATTTGGGACCTGAGTCATTTAGGGCTTTAAACACTAACATAAGCATCTCAATTTGGGTCCAGAAACGAACTGGCAACAAGTGTTATGGACATGGATGGTGTTATACCATGGTTTTGCAAACTTTGGGTTTATGGGCCTGATGGAGATCATAGAGATCATAGAATTGTAGAGTTGGAAGGGACCCTGAGGATCATCTAGTTCAACCCCCTGCAATGCAGGAATATGCAGCTGTCCTATATGGGGATTGAACCTGCAACCTTGGTGTTATCAGCACCATGCTCTAACCAACGGACCTATCTAGGCTGGGGTTCAGCTGCTTCAGTCTATAAGAGGCCCCAGATTAAATCTCAGTCATCTCCAGGTAGAGCCAGTGCTGTTTTTTTTCTGGGGGGGGGAGGCAGGGGGACGCATACCCCTAAACATTTTCTGAATCAAGGTTTGGCCTCATTGAGAGGCAGTATTTTAATATGAGTTGGAAAATGAGAGTACCCCTAAACATTTTTAAAGGAAAAAAAACACTGGGTAGAGCCATTCAAATCCCTGGGTGCTGCTGCCAATCAGTGTGGACACTACTGACCTAGCTGGACCCATGGGCTTTCTCAGTATAAGACAGCTTCCTATGTTCTTAAGGTCAGTGAACCTACTATGCATGACAACGTCTCAAAAAAGTTGTGTTGGTCCCATTTCTAAAAACAGACCTGCTTTTTCTTTTTTGTAACAGTGGTGCATTATGGTAGCTTTCAAACTACACTTTGATATATTCCTGTTGTCAAGCCAGACATAAGGGTAATTTCGTTAACTACAGACATAATGAAATACACACATGGATTTGGATTCTTTGCAATTGGGAAATAGTGTTGCTTCCATGAAGTCTGGAAACAATTTTCCATCGGTAATTAGGTTGTGGTTTAGAAGAGGACTTATTCTCTTTAAAGGTGTGTTTACTCTCCCTAGGATTTCAAGAAGTTTGTTGCAGGAAAAAGGGGGGGAAATGGTGCTGGGTTTAGATGTTGGATAATGGAAGGAGACAGAGAGAAAGTCTCTTCTGCAGAATCAGGATACAGGTAATTGCCGCCGCCACCTGTATATGTTCCTGTATGTCAGGAACTGGCTAGGCACAGAAGAGTGGTGGCTGGATTCTGAGGAGTGGGCACCGGGAGAAGCAGGGTTGGAGACTGACTCGGAAGAAGGGATCAGTGACCAGGGAGAGTCTGTAACAGCCAGGAGATGAGAGTCAGAGACAGGAGAAGCTGCAGGATTGGAGACTGAAGAACAGGTGCAGGAGAGGTCAGGCTGGTGGAGAGTCCAGGGCTTCCACGCCCTCCTGCCTCCACCTCTCCACTTTCTCCCAGGTCCAGGGGAGGATTGAAGAGGGAGGAGCAGAAGCAGGTTACATGCAGGCATAGTCTTTGCCTGTTTGTGTGCAGTTCACATAAGCTGAGGTCTCTGTTGTGGCAACTGCCCCATCAAGTGCACACCTAGGAGCAGGTGAGAGATGCAGGACTGATGGACATTCTTCTTCCTGATGTAAGTGTCTTTTTGACAATAGAGAGTTAATTCCTCACTCTGGGCGTTGCTTGCCAGATAACACTGTATTAGAAAAGGTGGGGGGACAGAATCAGCTGGCTGGAGCTGGCTGGTGCAGAGAAGGGCATGGCACCTGACTGGCTGGGTTGGGGAGGGGAATGAAAGGCCGAGTGAAGGCAAGGAGGAGGAATAATAAGGGGAAAGGTGTCAGAAGTACAGCAACAGAAATCATTCCATATGCAACTGAAGGGTTAATTCCATTAAAGTCAACTAACCAAGAGGGAGGGAGGCAGACGTGTTGCTTAGCAACCAGGCAGACTGGCATGATATTGGCCTTGTACAAAGCAGGCAGACATTCTACCAAACAGAGAGTTTTTCCTCTGTATGTTTGGTTGAATATCTCCCTGCATTGTACAAGGCCTGAAGTAAGGGTTATAAATTTGAAATAATAAATAGAAAGGGTAGGTGGCAGAGACAGCCATCTAATTGTCTGGATAGCTTATTTCCTGGTTCACACTGAGATGAGATCCTGAAACAACTTCCAGGGACAGAAGTGGGAGCTACACATAAAAACCTATGGAGAAATCCTGACTTTTTCAATTAGACAGGATGGGCATCAGTATCCAAATCCAAGTTCGTTTGCTGAACTTAAAAAAATAATAATCTGTTTTCAAATGACATGAAATGTCCCATCTGTTGGATGGACCTGAAGAGGGGTGAAGCCCAGTGTTTATGAAGTGCCACCCATTGAACTTGGAGCTGTCATGAATGAACAGCTGGACTTCAACAGCAGCTTATTTGGTTTGGATGCCATGGTTTCTACTCTGAATGATGGTCATCTGAGAAGAGCCCTGCTGGATCAGGTCAAAGGTCATCTTGTACAACTTCCTGTTCCCACAGTGGCCAACCAGATGCCTGTGAGAGGCCCACAAGACCTGAGCATAACAGTGCTCTGGCCACTTGAAATTCACAGCAACTGGTATTCTGAGCACACTGCCTACAACAGGGGAGGGAAAACACAGCAATTGTGATTTGCAGTTATTGATCACAAAAATAGATAGATAGATGGATAGATAGATGATAGGCAGAAGATGGATCAGTTCCAACAAAAGCAGCTACCACAATAACAGGACTTCACATTAGCCAAATGCCTATCAGGATTTTTGATGTTTAGATTCCAGTACACGCAAGGCCAAACGCTAGATAGAGTGCCATAAATCTCCTGGCTTCAGATAAGAAGAGAGTTACGATCTCCTGCAGATCTTTGGCTATACTGACTGGAAGAGGCCCCCTCTCTGTTTCTCTTCATTGTCATAAAACTGTTACATTCCAAACAAAGAGGCCTCTTGTGCGTGCAATTTATGGCACATTATGAGGTCTTAAAACGCCTTTCGATTGAATGTTCTCTTGGTCCCCACTGTGTATACTTTCAAACGGGGTTCTCCATTGCTTTCTTTGCAGCGTTTTCTGGAACAAATGGGTTTTGCATCCTTCCAGAAAGCAGTGAGGGAGAAGCCTGCCTCCTGGCCTCCTCAGGGAGGTCATTCCCACAGCCTGGTGCCATTACTCTAAAGATGTTGTGAAGGGACTTGGAGCAGGGCCTAGCTTGCAGAACACAGGCAGAATGGGAGAGAAGTGAGCTGGTCTTTAAAATGTATAGAGAATGGATTGATAGACAAGCACCAGCAGCCAGTGCAATTTCCACAAGGCTGGTAGAAGATGCCCTCATGTAATGATCTCTGGCAGGCAACCAAACCCCATTAAGAAGTGCAGTAATGACTCTCCAGCAGTTTTATGTATGTTTATTTACAAAAAGGCACATCCAGAGCACGGCTTCTCCCCTGCTCGCATTTGCGATAGTTGGTCAGTCTGAATTTTGGCCCCTCCCACAGCAGGAAGGACGCCAAACTCCCGCCTTTCCCCTCTTGCCCTTCCGTTGCCATCTGATCTTATTCAGACTCCTAGAACAGGGACTGAGAGGCTGGCCTGCTCCCTCCCCACTCTGACTCGACCCAGACTTAGACCTCTGCTTATCTGCTGATTGCCTAGCAATGCTCTGGCTGTGTCCCAACTCTTCCTCTTCTTAAGAGCCAACAGAGTCCTCCTCGGGAAAGGGGGTCGAACTGCCATTTCTTGATTCTGTCAGCCAGCTCTCATCTGCAGAGTCAGTCCCTCGTTCACTTAGTTTGATTTCTGAGTCTAACTCTTCCCCTGTGCTCTGGGGGGGCCGTGTTCCTGACACCTCACCTCTCTGAACCCACTGAGACCACCTCAGTCCCACAAACTACTAATGAACAAAGTATATGAAACAGGTTATGAACAAGAGTGCCACCAACCTTTCATGGGACAAAGGTTACATGAAACGTTGATTTAGGCCAGGCATCCCCAAACTTCGGCCCTCCAGATGTTTTGGACTACAATTCCCATCATCCCTGACCGCTGGTCCTGTTAGCTAGGGATCATGGGAGTTGTAGGCCAAAACATCTGGAGGGCCGCAGTTTGGGGATGCCTGATTTAGGCAATGATTCCCCCCCTCCTGCTTTGTGGAAGGGCTGCAGCTCAGTGAAAGAGCATCTGTTTTGCATGGAGGAGGTCCCAAGATCAACCCCGAATAAGAAGAAGAGGAGGAGGAGGAGGAAGAGGAGGAGGAGGAGGAGGAGTTTGGATTTGATATCCCGCTTTATCACTACCCAAAGGAGTCTCAAAGCGGCTAACATTCTTCTTTCCCTTCCTCTCCCACAACAAACACTCTGTGAGGTGAGTGGGGCTGAGAGACTTCAAAGAAGTGTGACTAGCCCAAGGTCACCCAGCAGCTGCATGTGGAGGAGCAGAGACGCGAACCCGGTTCCCCAGATTACGAGTCTACCGCTCTTAACCACTACACCACACTGGCCCAACATTTACAAGCAAGGCTGGGAAATGAGATGGACCAGTTGTCTGAGCCAGTCTAAGGCAGCTGCCTAGGTTACTTTGAAGGAAATCAGAAACTGCAATTCACCACAGATTTCCTCCCAAACTCATCCCTTTAAGGATGTTCTTTGGAAAACCAAGGAAGTAGAATCATAGAATCATAGAACTGGAAGGGACCCTGAGGATCACGGAGTCCCACCCCTTGAATTAGCAGGAATATGCAGCTGCCCCATGCAAGCATTGAACCTGCAACCTTGGCATTATCAGAACCACACTCTAGCCAACTGAGCTATCCATGCACTATCTATAAATTTAAAAAGCCAATATTTCTACATTCCATAGTCACAGGAGGCAAAAGGTGCAATGTGGCAGAACTTCTGACATACAGAGTTGATATGAACCAACATTCCTGCTTTCTTCCATCTTTTTTTTGAGAAGCCTCCATTAAATTGGGTCAAATGTGCTTTATTTTATTTATTCATTGTGGGTTTTTGGATGCCACCCCATAACAAAGTCCGTGTGTGTGTGTGTGTGTGTGTGTGTGTGTGTGTGTGTGTGTGTTGAAAATACAAATTAAAAACATTAAATCAAACCTAAGCAAATACAACAAAAAAACAGCATACAACATCCCTAACATTGAACCCCTCCCCCCGCCACATATTTCAATTTGTGGTTCAGAACCTGCTCACAATTTTGCTGAGGTCATCCATGTCTGATTGCCTTAGCTTAGTAATTTTTGCTTGCCACAGCAAGGCTGAGATGTGAAACCAGTTTCTGCATACCTTTTAAAAATATATATACATATACTGTAAAATAAACTGCTCATTCCGTACAGCACAAAAAAACTTTACATAGAAATGAGTTAATTTAGTACACCTAATTAAGCATTATATATTGAAGCTATGCACCAGTGAGCAGAATTACATCAATGGACCTTTCCATTTATTGAGCCTGACACTCTTAAGTTCTTAACTACAGTGATAAATGGCTTCCCTTCACAGGATTGATACTTCACCTTGGCAATTGCTTTCTCTCGTTCTCTTCCCCTCCATTCCCATCACACACACACACACTCTCTAATGCTTTAGAAGCAACTTGGCATGACAGTTCATAAACATTTTTAAGAAGCATTCTTCCACTTGGTCAGCCTCAATAGCCCATCTGTTTCATTAAAAGTCTTTTGAGGTTATCTGGAGATGAAAAATTTTCCTTTCTAATTTATGATTCACCCTCACAATGCACTCAACAGAGTGCTCTTTTCTCCTCCTGTCTCTAAAACATTGGTACCCTATTCTTCTCCTCTCTCTAAAACATTGGGGTGAGCATGGCTCTTAGATTTTGCAAAATGGCCTTTGACTCAGGAATGGGGTGGGGAACATCCGGCCATACAGTCCTCCATGCTACAGGATCATGCCCTAGAGACTCTCACCAGGGTATGTCACCAGCTCTGCTCAGCGATCCTTTGAATGGTTTTGCCTGTCGAATATTTCCTTGGAACTGTAAAAAAATGTCTTTTGCTTGTTGCAGATATTAATATTGTGCAGCTTGAAGCAATAAGATGAATAAAGACGGATGCCTCTTGGAATAAAAATGGTTCAGACCCAAAATATGGTTTCAAAGCTTTACTAATAGGACTTTCTTCACCACAGACACAAAAACAAATAATGATACATCGAAATAGTTGAATAAGATCATGTGCTTGCCACGCACAGGTTTGGCTTCTTACAAATATGAAATAACTCCAAAAAGACCTACAAACCCAGGTCTGCCTCTCTCATGCAAACTCCATCAGCATGGAGCTGTTTTCTCTCCAGGAGACTCAAAATGGTGATTTGCAACTGTAAACCTCTCACATGTTAAACATCACACGAGAGCTAGCAGAGAACATCAACAGTTAATTATCAACTTGTTTAGGTCCTCAGAGAGCTCTTCTAAGCTTCAATGGAATTTTCCATGTTAAACCTTCAGAGATACACATATAAGCATATAAAGGAAAGCCACAGGGAAATATGGCCCTAGGGCCCTAATCCTGCCCTACAGTTAGGCAGTTTTGAAAGACAACTGTATTTTTGAAAGGCACTGGATTTTAATATACTCAGCCATTTTGAAAATAAATTTCTTTCCTGAATGCACAGAGCCTGCTCTCCCTGCCCCTCACTCCACTCTCTTTTGATGTCAACAATAAGATCAACACTCTACTCTCTATAATGTCAGTCCACTGTCTTGAGCAAGGTTTCCCAAACTTGGGTCTCCTGCTGTTTTTGGACTACAATTCCTATCACCCCAAACCTTTGGTCCTGCAAGGTAGGGATGATGGGAGTTGTAGTCCAAATCAGCTGGAGACCCAAGTTTGGGGAAACATGCTCTATAGTTCTGGCATTTTGATGGTTTAAAGTGGCATGACACTGCTTTAAATGTAAACTGCAGATGGGGCCAAACTGTTGACTGGATCAGGGTCTCTGTTTTCAAGCATCTCTCCATAATGTTTTTCTTAATTAGTTTTTCTCTAGGCTTTTCAATGTGACAGTTTCATTCCTCCCAGCTTCTATGTGTGTGTATTTAATTTTTGATATCGTCCTTGCATTTTTTTAAAAAAATAAATGTGTAAGTCTCCTTGAGAATATTTATCTTGAAGTGCGGCATAACAGAAATGTACTAAATAAATCACAAGGACTAGATCCTTTTAAGAGAAAGAAAATTAATCAAGGATTCTGAACTTTTCCGATTGTCAGATCCCAAACAAAAAAAATTTCTGTTCTGATTAACAGTTCTCAATTTTTTTTTAAAAAAGGAAGTGCTTAAATATGTCAAATATCAGCCCATTTTTGTTGTTGTTTATATTTAAAGTGGCTTTGTTTCCTGAAATATATTTGTACTGGGGGACGTTGACGATGACAGCCCTTGTCTTCTGGCAAAACTAGAGTTTCATTTTATAAACTGTTCTGTCTCCTACGCAGATACGCAGAGATCAGTAAGAGAAATGTAGAACCTCCTTTGATGTAAATAAGATATGAATGAGGCATCCACTAACCCCAGGAACAGTCTCTGTGTCAAGAGTTATTAAGATCATCTGTGTTCAGGCACACAACTTCTGTGATAAACAAATCTCTGCACAGCTTCTAAAACCAGCTTTGTATGCCAAAAACTCGGAAACAAATCAAGAAGTCATATTGGCCATCCCCTGAGTTTAAAAGTCCCTTTTTAAAAATAATAATAATAATGCTTGAAATTTCATCCACGAGTCAGGAAACAGGCAGTTGCCTGATATCAGGGCAAATTATTTTCCCATTTAACCCAGTGCTGCCTACTCTGACAGGAAGTGGCTCTCCAGCATAAGCAGAAGAACCCTCTCCCTTCCCACAGTTACTAACAACTGGTATTCAGAAGAATTACTGCCTCCTGCTGTAGAGGAAGAGCACAGCCGTCATGGCAAGTAGCCACGGATAGCATTATCCTCCATGTTTTTGTCTAATCCTCTTTCAAAACTATTTGGTTTGGTGGCCATCACTCCGTACTGTGGGTGCGAGCTCCATAGTTTAACTATGTGCTGTGTAAAGAAGGGCTTTTCTTATACCTGCCCGAAATCAGTTCCCCAAGTGATTTAGCAACCACCCCTTCTTCCCAAGGAGCTTGGGGAACCATAGCTCTGGGAGGGGAATTGGAGTCTCCTAATCAGTGCCCACTGGAAGGACAGATCGTGAAGCTGAGGCTCCAATACTTTGGCCACCTCATGAGAAGAGAAGAATCCTTGGAAAAGACCCTGATGTTGGGAAAGATTGAGGGCACTAGGAGAAGGGGACGACAGAGGACGAGATGGTTGGACAGTGTTCTTGAAGCTATGAACATGAGTTTGACCAAACTGCGGGAGGCAGTGGAAGACAGGAGTGCCTGGCGTGCTATGGTCCATGGGGTCACGAAGAGTCGGACATGACTAAACAACTAAACAACAACAAAATCAGTGCTATTTTTCTAGAAAAAGAGGTGTCGGAACTAACCATGAACACTTCCCTCATTCTCTTAGAATGGTAGGGACGCGGGTGGCACTGTGGTCCAACCCACTGAGCTTTTTGGGCTTGCCGATCAGAAGGTTGGCGGTTCGAATCCCCACGACGGGGTGAGCTCCCATTGCTCTGTCCCAGCTTCTGCCAACCTCAGTAGCTTTTTTATTTTTCTTACCTTACCTTTCTCTTAGAATGGCAATGGCGCCCAACTGAGAGATGCCGGAACTGAGTTCTGGTGAGTTCCAGCTGGAAAAAACACCAACCCTGCTCCTAACCACTTTCAGCACCAAAGGCAGATCTAGGGGAGCACGATGGGTTCGGTCACACTATAGGGGCGCAGCAACTATGAAGTCCAATCGAAGGTGAGAGGCCGGGAGGCACAGGTTGCCGTTGAAATTTGAGGTGACAAGATCTGCCACTGTCAGCACCCTTAGCAAACTACAGTGCCCATTTTTTTAGGGGGGGGAGAAGTTATGGTTGCTTAAAGTGGTGTGATGCTGTTTTAAATGTACAGTGCAGACGGGGGCTTGGACACCCCTCTCTATCCTCCATCCAAGACAGTCAGAAGCATAACCAGAGTTCAAGTACCCATTCCAGCCAGGCAAAAACACTCACGGTGGTTTCAAAGTGGGGCTGTTGAGGGCTGTGGTCTGGGGAGAGGGTGTGCGTCTGAGGAAGAACATCCCAAGAACCAGTTAATTAGACATTGAGGGGTGAATTTAGTCCTCAGCCCTGAGGTATCTCACCTCTGATATACAGATTTTACTGCTTATTTAATTTTAAGGATTATTTATTCTTTGTCAGCTGCCTTTAATTATTATTATTATTACTTACTAGAAGACTTTAAAAAAAGAAAAGATAATGCAATACCATCTGTGACTCATTCCCCCCGGTTTCTGCAAGCGACAGCTTGTCGTACAGCTTCCAACTCAATCATTCTCCTCACGCTTCTCCCGGATCCGCTTTCGCCAGCACCGCACCATGACTGAAGAGCCGCCGAAACTCAACCCCGTCTCCTCTATAACTGAAATTGCCGGTATTAAATTGCCGGCATTGTAGTTCTGCCGCTTGGGGAGATGGGGAAGCAACTCTGAGGGAGCGAACAGCTTTCATAAGTAAAATAGTTTTATCTGGGAGAAAAAAGCTTACAAATTGGTAGCAGATAGTATGTGATGTTTAATACATAACAGCGCCAACGTGACTAGTCGGGGGAATTTCTCCACAGTTTGAAACGGCAATAGCTTTTGTCTTTCTGACTGGAATATTTTGACCGGGAGGATAGCAAATGGAGTTAGGCAGGGTGTACGCAAAGAGCGTGCTGTTCTCTTCACCTCCCCACCATCCCCATGGTTCAGGTTAAGTCGGTAGAATTTAGGGAGAAACTCACATCTCATTTATTCAAAGGAGGGGAGAGCTGATTGGGGGCAGGGGGGAGAAAGATGACAGGTGAGGGACAAAAGCAAATGCACATTTTTGGAGAAGAGGGTTTCATATAAACAAGCAAATGGGAATGCAGCCCCTAGGAAAAGACTCTTTTGTGGCTGTCTCCGCTTGGATCCTGCAGGGTTCCATCAATGGCAACTCTCTGAATTTTGCAGAATCTGCAGTTATGCCTCATTTTGGTGAGACATGAAAGGGGAGAGGAGGAGGAGGAGGAGGAGGAGGAGGAGGAGGAGGAGGAGGAGGAGGAGGAGAAGAAGAGGAGGAGGAGGAGGAGTTTGGATTTGATATCCCGCTTTATCATTACCCGAAGGAGGCTCAAAGCAGCTAACAATCTCCTTTCCCCTCCTCCCCCACAACAAACACTCTGTGAGGTGGGTGGGGCTGAGAGACTTCAGAGAAGTGTGACTAGCCCAAGGTCACCCAGCAGCTGCATGTGGAAGAGCGGAGACGCGAACCCAGTTCACCGGATTACTAGTCTACCACTCTTAACCACTACACCACACTGGCTTTCCATGTGGAGAAGCCATGCAGAGTCTGGTTAGCATAGGGATTGCCAATGTGGTGCCCAAGGAGCACTGGCGTGCTTGCTAGTACCTTCCATGGCACCCCTGAAAGGTCTCAATAGGCATCCATTCAAAAATATGCACTGCACACTGGTCCTTCTGCTCTTGTACGCTGAGTACGCTCCCTTATACATGCCCACATTTCAGTGGATGTCAGGTTTGGATACCTACCCATCCCTTCCATTCTGAGCAGAAGAGGTGCAAAGAGCTCCTCTCTGTGAGTGTGGAGGTGGCTGGTGTAAGTGCATTTTCCCTTGTCGATGGGGCGCAGTGGCATGTCTGCACCGTTGTGTGGTCCCTTGTCTTTTTCTGCTCTTTAGATGTGGCAACTGCTATGCCAGTTATGAAGAACCTTTGGCCCTCCAGATAATAATAATAATAATAATAATAATAATAATAATAATAATAATAATATAATTTTATTTATACCCCACCCTTCCCAGTCAAGACCGGGCTCAGGGCGGCTAACAACAAGAATATCAAAGCAAGCATAAAAGAAACAATTCAATTAAAATACAGATTAAATACAATCTTAAAATTCAATTTTAAAATTAGGAATCTACAAGTGCAACCTCTAAATATCTGTAGGATAAAACCTTAGGGGAGGGTAACACCGGGGTCAGACTGAGTCAGTCCAAAGGCCAAGCGGAACAGCTCTGTCTTGCAGGCCCTACGAAAAGATGACAACTCCCGCTGGGCCCTAGTCTCCTGAGAGAGAGCGTTCCACCAGGTCGGGGCTAATACTGAGAAGGCCCTGGTCCTGGTCGAGGCCAGTCTAACCACCTTGTGACTTGGGATCTCCAGTATGTTATTATTTGTGGACCTTAATGTCCTCTGTGGGGCATACCGGGAGAGGCGGCCCCGTAGGTACGAGGGTCCTAAGCCGCATAAGGCTTTAAAGGTCAAAACCAGCACCTTAAACCTGACGCTGTACTCCACCGGGAGCCAGTGCTGACCTGCAACACTCACTAGCGCCAGTAAGCATGGCCAAGGACTAGGTATGGTGGGAGTTATAGTTCAAGCATAAACCACAAAAAAACGCAACCTGCTGAGAAAATTACGTGCAATGTCGACCGCTCTGTCATGTAAATCCATATAAAGTATTACAACAAATGTTCAAAAAGGACCCAACATAAACCAATTGTGGTTTATGCTTGAACTGTACGTGACCTAGGTTTGTTTGATGTTGGATTGGGAGTTGTAGTTCAGCAACATCTGGAGGGTTAAATGTTCCTCACAAATGTGTTCCTCACAGGAGTCCTTTTGTGTTCTCTCTCTCTCTCTCTCTCTCTCTCACACACACACACACACACACACACACACACACACACACGAAACCATTTTGTGACTGCCACCCACGTCTCCTTAAAATTCCAAAATGTGCCCACTGGCCTAAAAAGATGGGAGAGCCCTGGTTTTAACTTATGCTTCCAATTACAACCACATTGCACCTACCACTATAAATCTGCCCAGTTCAAAGTGAATTTGAGGACTCCAGCTGATGTGAAACATCTGAAGGATTTCAAAGGAATCCCAAAAGGTTTTTGATAAGATTAATGATATTTCTCTGTGCACACACGCCGCATCGTGCTGTGTTCAGTTTTCACGGACAAAGAATACTGGGACAAAAAAGGGGGTCAGGGTATAGAAAATTGTATTTATATCACAGGGTTTTTTTTTGTATTTTATGCTTAAAATGTTATGTATGGACATTATGTGGTTTCTTATGTTACCATGTTTAAGAGTCCCAGCTGTTTGTTGGCGCTTTGTCGGCGCGGTGCTTCAGCAGCAAGGTCCCGCTGCTGGATCCCGCTGGCTGGGGCGCTTGGCGGGCCACATGACGAGGTCTGGCGGGCCGGATTTGGCCCCCGGGCCTTGTGTTTGACACCCGTGCATTATAACAACAATGGCGACACACTGCCATGTAGCCAATCAGATCTGATTATGCGATCATGACAGTGAAGGCAAACAAAGCCTGGTTTTGACCTCACTGTGAGCAAACCAGGGAAGAGACATGCCAGCTTGCTGTTGAGGCAATTGGGTGATGCATTCAACTCCCACTTCACAGTCTTGCACCCCTGGAAATGGGAGAATGCCTTTTCAGAGGCACGAAAATGTCTGTGAAGCTCTTCCAGCTCATTATCCATGCACACAAAGTTGTCACTGGCTTCTGCTTCAGAGGAGATTCAAAGCGCGATCCTTAGTCGGACCATCTGAGGAATCTGGGGGGGACCAAAAAATGTATAAGACTATAAATTGAGTTGGGGGATAGCCACCCATCCCTAAATCATATGTGAAATGTTGGCTGCTGTTCTCCTTTTGTCCCAAACAACCATTCTAAATGGTTCTGTCTCTCCTCCCGCCTTCTCGCACTTACTTGAAGTTATCAGTTCTAATTCATTTCTTCTCTCCAAGGCCATGTATATTTGCTACGACAGTTCCCCGAGGCTGCTGGAAAATTAACAAATTGCATAAGACATGGCCAACTTTCTGCTTTCTGCTTCACCTTTGTTTGAAAAGAGATGGTTGGATGGATGGGTAGATGAGCAAACATGTGTTCCACATGATAATTAATCTTGCATAAAGAGCAATTCAAAACATAATCCTAGCTCTTATTCCTAATGTAGCCTTTTGATTTCACACTCCATTCTTCTGATTATAGCCTCCCAGGTCTCTTTAAATGTAGATAATCACAATCTAGGTCGGGGGTCATAAGTGTTAGTGTACTAAACCACCCAACAGGAAGGATTTTTTTCATCCTTGCATGAACAACCAAATTAGAGCTAGAGAACTGATGCATGCTCCATGCTTCCTGTGGAAATATAAAACTAACATGCCCAGTTTCTTGGGTTTCCATAACAATTTGAAAGAGCTGAACCAAGAGTTTATTTCTCTTGTCCTGTTTATTTTATCAGAAATTAAAGGGACTTTAAGATTTGCCTTGTATCTTCAAGTCTGTATCATTGCTTCAAACAAACAAACAAACATCATCATTGGATTATTTGTCCCCCTGTACTCTGTCCACTTCTAGCTGTAATTCAGGTTCTGCAAAAAAAACAGAGATGATGGGCTAATGCTGCCAATTTCTTCAAAAGTCCAAAATAAAACAAGCAGCACGTAAAGGCACCAAATTCAATCAAGTTTCAATCAAGTATTATTAATCCAAAGAGAAAACAATAAGAGAACCATATACAAGTGCTGACACAAGAGCCAAAATCAAACGTTAAGCAGATAGCATGTACAAATTAAAGGCAAACCAGTCTTTATAGTCTTTGAGGCTATCTAGCGGTCAGCAAGTGGCAGCAGGTCGAACGAGGTGTCAATGGTAGTAGACAGGCTGCCGGCGTTTTTTTGCCTGTTTCGCCCATATGACGGGCTTCTTCAGTAGTTCTCCTTGTACTTTTATGTTTAGTACATTCACTGGTGGTATAAACCAGGTCTTATTAGTATTCGAATTAAGACACTAATATACATATAAACAGAACAAATATCAGAAACAGTACTTACAATTTGTATGAAACCACTTATCTTGGCTTAGGCCACAATGCTCAGGTGTTTTTTCAAAAGGTTCTCTCATTTACATATCCACTGGTAATACAAATCAAATTCTGATTATTGTTTGAAATAATACAGTAATACAATTTCTAAAATACATGTACACATAAAGAGATACTTACATTTCTTGTATTCAGAGTATTTTTGGTTTGAGCATGTATTGACTAAGCAAATATCCTGTGTTTGGAGCACACTTATATACAAAAAGTTGGTTCACAGGTGATAATAATTAAAGATGACAATTGGGAGGGGGCAGAAGAATGTGAGTACTGATAACACTTACAGTATCTCTATGATTACTGTATGTTATACTGCTGGTGTGTTCGTTTAAATGAATACAGAAAGGTCAAGATCTGAGTTTAAACCGTCCGGTTGTAATGTCTTAAACATAAAAATCAATTTAGTTTCTTGTTGTCTCAATATTTTTAGGATATCCTGCTTGTGGTATTTCTTGGGTGTGTACTGCCATAAGCCAAAAAACATTAAATCGGAGTCACTGTGTTTCATTTGTAAAAAATGAGGTGTAAGAGGGGCTTCCATCACTTTATTGCGGATGCGTGATCTGTGTTCTCCTATACGTACCTTTAGTGCCCGCGTGGTGCTGCCTACATACAGTTTGTTGCAAGGGCACCGTATGCAATAAACTACGTTCTTGGAGTTGCATGTGGTCATGGAGTTGATTTTAAAAGTGAACTGCATATGTTCACTTTTTATTTCTTTTACTTGTAAACTGTAGGGGCACATATTGCATGAGCCGCATCTATAGTGGCCTTTAGTGACAATGGATGGTGATTCCAAACAATCAGCTTTGACCAATTGATTGCGCAAAGTTCCTTTCTTCCTCAACCCTAAAAGGGGGGGATCTTTACAGCCAGGTATGTCTTCCACAATATGCCAATGTTTATATATAATGTTTCTAATGTGGCTGGCCAGGGGTGTGAAATCCATCCCCATGACCAGGCGGCTGGGTTTTCTGTTTTTAATGCTATCAGACCGTGTTTCAAGCAAATTTTTTCGATTGCGACCGTCTACACGTCTGTATGCGTCCTGTATGATACAATTAGGGTAGCCCCGGTTAACGAGAGCTTTTTCTAGCTGATGAGCCGCATTTCTATAGTCTCTCTTGTCCGTAGCATTCCTTTTCAGTCTGATTAACTGTCCGTATGGTAAATTTCTTTTTAAATGAGAAGGGTGACTTGAAGAGTAATGGAGTAGGGAGTAACAATCCGTTAATTTCTTATACGGTTTGAATGCCAAGGTGTTTCTATTTGAAATGTAGACCACTACATCCAAAAATGGAATTTCTTTTTTATGATACTGACAAGTAAATTTTAGATGGGAATCCAATGTGTTCACCCATTCTTGGAATGCAATACATGTTGCTTCAGATTTAAAAATTATGAGCAAATCATCAATGTATCTTTTAATCAGAATGATGTCATTTGTAAAGGGGTTAGATTCAGAAAAAAAATGTTTGTTTTCAAAGTCAATCATGTGAATGTTTGCTACCGATGGGGCCAATGCCGCGCCCATAGCAACCCCCTTGGTTTGGATGTAGAAGTCATTTTTATACCTGAAGAAATTATTTTCAAAAACAATATCCAGTAATTGGATTAAAAAATAATAAGGAGGGGTTTGTTCTTGTCTGGAACGTAGTAAATTTTCAATGGTCCCTCTTATGGTCTCTAGTGGGATATTAGTGTAGAGAGAACCTACATCGAGTGTTGCCAGGATCGCTCCTCTAGGCACGGGAAGGTCTTCCAGTTTAGCAATGAGATCTTTAGTGTCTCGGATATATGTGGTGGTGGCAGTGGAGTATTCAAATATAAATGAGTCTAGGTACTTGGATAAGGGTTCAGTGAGTGAACCAACAGCTGAGACAATAGGACGGCCCGGGGGTGGTGTGATATTTTTATGGATCTTGGGGAGAGTGTAAAAGATAGGGACCCGTGGATTTTTACAAAGTAGGAACTCGGCGGTTTGTATAGAAATATAATCTAGCGCTAGAGCCTCATTGACCGTGATACGAATAAGGTTAGAAACTTTCTGAGTGGGATCATAACTAAGAGGTAAATAATATCTTCTGTCGGCCAATTGCCTGTTTATTTCCCGTTCATAAGTGACTGTGTCCATTAAGACAATAGCCCCTCCTTTGTCCGCAGGTTTAATTGTGATGGAGCGGTCATTCGCCAAGTTATGAATTAGCTCTTGTTGTTCTCTAGTTATATTATGTCTAGTAGGGATATGACGTTTTTCCAATCTGTCTAAGTCTTTTATAATTTCATGATGAAAAGCTTCTATCCTAAAATCCTGGTTATGGGGGATGAAGGTTGATTTGGTTTTAAAAGGAGTACTAGTGTCCAAGGTATCAGTGTTGGACTGAAATAATAATTTTAGTTTCAGTTGACGGATCATTTTATACACATCAATGCGAGTGCTTAGGGCCGAATATTTTTGGGTGGGAGCAAAATTTAAGCCTAAACTGAGTACTCTCAACTCATCCGAGGAGAGTATCCGGCTTGACAGATTAACGACAGTTATCTGTTCTTCCCTCTGCCCCTGCGCCTGTGAGGGTCATACTGTGTATGTTGTCTGGGTCTTAATTGTCTAAACTCAGATGTTGATTCTGATGATCCTCTGCTGGAAATGCTACTGTTCTCATCTGGAATAGTAGTGTCGTTTTTTGTTTGTGGATGTTTGGTTTTTCTGTCAAAAAACCTATTGTTTCTATTTTCATATTTAGACCAATTGTACACTCTATTGTTTGCATAATCATCTTTATCTCTATTGAATTTTTTCCTTTTGTATAATTTTAACTCTTTACTAAATTCATTAATAGAATCTTCAAAAATTTTTATTTCTCTATCAAATGTGGTTTTGTCACTTTCCTTCTTGAAATCTTTTTTAATCCTCTCTATTTCATGGTCAAATTTGTTCATTTCGGACTTAGATTTTTCGATGATTAGTAACATTAAATCAATGGCGCATCTATTGAGTATACCAGTCCATTTCATGACAAATTCTTCATCTCCTTTGTAAAGACTGGGTTGTTTAAGAACCCTCAATCCCCTTGGAATCATATTGGATCTAACATATTCCGAGAGCGTAGATGCATGTGAATATGCTCTAGTTCTTTTCCTCCCCAAGTCCATTAAATCCTCTAAAGCATTCACCATGTCCCTCCCTTCTTCCTCATCTAAGGGAAAATCCCCTACAATGCGGGATTGTTCTTCTTCAGTGTAACCAAACACATGAGTGCCAGAAGCCATAGGTACAACAAAAACAGAGATGATGGGCTAATGCTGCCAATTTCTTCAAAAGTCCAAAATAAAACAAGCAGCACGTAAAGGCACCAAATTCAATCAAGTTTCAATCAAGTATTATTAATCCAAAGAGAAAACAATAAGAGAACCATATACAAGTGCTGACACAAGAGCCAAAATCAAACGTTAAGCAGATAGCATGTACAAATTAAAGGCAAACCAGTCTTTATAGTCTTTGAGGCTATCTAGCGGTCAGCAAGTGGCAGCAGGTCGAACGAGGTGTCAATGGTAGTAGACAGGCTGCCGGCGTTTTTTTGCCTGTTTCGCCCATATGACGGGCTTCTTCAGTAGTTCTCCTTGTACTTTTATGTTTAGTACATTCACTGGTGGTATAAACCAGGTCTTATTAGTATTCGAATTAAGACACTAATATACATATAAACAGAACAAATATCAGAAACAGTACTTACAATTTGTATGAAACCACTTATCTTGGCTTAGGCCACAATGCTCAGGTGTTTTTTCAAAAGGTTCTCTCATTTACATATCCACTGGTAATACAAATCAAATTCTGATTATTGTTTGAAATAATACAGTAATACAATTTCTAAAATACATGTACACATAAAGAGATACTTACATTTCTTGTATTCAGAGTATTTTTGGTTTGAGCATGTATTGACTAAGCAAATATCCTGTGTTTGGAGCACACTTATATACAAAAAGTTGGTTCACAGGTGATAATAATTAAAGATGACAATTGGGAGGGGGCAGAAGAATGTGAGTACTGATAACACTTACAGTATCTCTATGATTACTGTATGTTATACTGCTGGTGTGTTCGTTTAAATGAATACAGAAAGGTCAAGATCTGAGTTTAAACCGTCCGGTTGTAATGTCTTAAACATAAAAATCAATTTAGTTTCTTGTTGTCTCAATATTTTTAGGATATCCTGCTTGTGGTATTTCTTGGGTGTGTACTGCCATAAGCCAAAAAACATTAAATCGGAGTCACTGTGTTTCATTTGTAAAAAATGAGGTGTAAGAGGGGCTTCCATCACTTTATTGCGGATGCGTGATCTGTGTTCTCCTATACGTACCTTTAGTGCCCGCGTGGTGCTGCCTACATACAGTTTGTTGCAAGGGCACCGTATGCAATAAACTACGTTCTTGGAGTTGCATGTGGTCATGGAGTTGATTTTAAAAGTGAACTGCATATGTTCACTTTTTATTTCTTTTACTTGTAAACTGTAGGGGCACATATTGCATGAGCCGCATCTATAGTGGCCTTTAGTGACAATGGATGGTGATTCCAAACAATCAGCTTTGACCAATTGATTGCGCAAAGTTCCTTTCTTCCTCAACCCTAAAAGGGGGGGATCTTTACAGCCAGGTATGTCTTCCACAATATGCCAATGTTTATATATAATGTTTCTAATGTGGCTGGCCAGGGGTGTGAAATCCATCCCCATGACCAGGCGGCTGGGTTTTCTGTTTTTAATGCTATCAGACCGTGTTTCAAGCAAATTTTTTCGATTGCGACCGTCTACACGTCTGTATGCGTCCTGTATGATACAATTAGGGTAGCCCCGGTTAACGAGAGCTTTTTCTAGCTGATGAGCCGCATTTCTATAGTCTCTCTTGTCCGTAGCATTCCTTTTCAGTCTGATTAACTGTCCGTATGGTAAATTTCTTTTTAAATGAGAAGGGTGACTTGAAGAGTAATGGAGTAGGGAGTAACAATCCGTTAATTTCTTATACGGTTTGAATGCCAAGGTGTTTCTATTTGAAATGTAGACCACTACATCCAAAAATGGAATTTCTTTTTTATGATACTGACAAGTAAATTTTAGATGGGAATCCAATGTGTTCACCCATTCTTGGAATGCAATACATGTTGCTTCAGATTTAAAAATTATGAGCAAATCATCAATGTATCTTTTAATCAGAATGATGTCATTTGTAAAGGGGTTAGATTCAGAAAAAAAATGTTTGTTTTCAAAGTCAATCATGTGAATGTTTGCTACCGATGGGGCCAATGCCGCGCCCATAGCAACCCCCTTGGTTTGGATGTAGAAGTCATTTTTATACCTGAAGAAATTATTTTCAAAAACAATATCCAGTAATTGGATTAAAAAATAATAAGGAGGGGTTTGTTCTAGAGATGTAGGTTCTCTCTTTATGTGTACATGTATTTTAGAAATTGTATTACTGTATTATTTCAAACAATAATCAGAATTTGATTTGTATTACCAGTGGATATGTAAATGAGAGAACCTTTTGAAAAAACACCTGAGCATTGTGGCCTAAGCCAAGATAAGTGGTTTCATACAAATTGTAAGTACTGTTTCTGATATTTGTTCTGTTTATATGTATATTAGTGTCTTAATTCGAATACTAATAAGACCTGGTTTATACCACCAGTGAATGTACTAAACATAAAAGTACAAGGAGAACTACTGAAGAAGCCCGTCATATGGGCGAAACAGGCAAAAAAACGCCGGCAGCCTGTCTACTACCATTGACACCTCGTTCGACCTGCTGCCACTTGCTGACCGCTAGATAGCCTCAAAGACTATAAAGACTGGTTTGCCTTTAATTTGTACATGCTATCTGCTTAACGTTTGATTTTGGCTCTTGTGTCAGCACTTGTATATGGTTCTCTTATTGTTTTCTCTTTGGATTAATAATACTTGATTGAAACTTGATTGAATTTGGTGCCTTTACGTGCTGCTTGTTTTATTTTGGACTTTTGAAGAAATTGGCAGCATTAGCCCATCATCTCTGTTTTTGTTGTACCTATGGCTTCTGGCACTCATGTGTTTGGTTACACTGAAGAAGAACAATCCCGCATTGTAGGGGATTTGCCCTTAGATGAGGAAGAAGGGAGGGACATGGTGAATGCTTTAGAGGATTTAATGGACTTGGGGAGGAAAAGAACTAGAGCATATTCACATGCATCTACGCTCTCGGAATATGTTAGATCCAATATGATTCCAAGGGGATTGAGGGTTCTTAAACAACCCAGTCTTTACAAAGGAGATGAAGAATTTGTCATGAAATGGACTGGTATACTCAATAGATGCGCCATTGATTTAATGTTACTAATCATCGAAAAATCTAAGTCCGAAATGAACAAATTTGACCATGAAATAGAGAGGATTAAAAAAGATTTCAAGAAGGAAAGTGACAAAACCACATTTGATAGAGAAATAAAAATTTTTGAAGATTCTATTAATGAATTTAGAAAAGAGTTAAAATTATACAAAAGGAAAAAATTCAATAGAGATAAAGATGATTATGCAAACAATAGAGTGTACAATTGGTCTAAATATGAAAATAGAAACAATAGGTTTTTTGACAGAAAAACCAAACATCCACAAACAAAAAACGACACTACTATTCCAGATGAGAACAGTAGCATTTCCAGCAGAGGATCATCAGAATCAACATCTGAGTTTAGACAATTAAGACCCAGACAACATACACAGTATGACCCTCACAGGCGCAGGGGCAGAGGGAAGAACAGATAACTGTCGTTAATCTGTCAAGCCGGATACTCTCCTCGGATGAGTTGAGAGTACTCAGTTTAGGCTTAAATTTTGCTCCCACCCAAAAATATTCGGCCCTAAGCACTCGCATTGATGTGTATAAAATGATCCGTCAACTGAAACTAAAATTATTATTTCAGTCCAACACTGATACCTTGGACACTAGTACTCCTTTTAAAACCAAATCAACCTTCATCCCCCATAACCAGGATTTTAGGATAGAAGCTTTTCATCATGAAATTATAAAAGACTTAGACAGATTGGAAAAACGTCATATCCCTACTAGACATAATATAACTAGAGAACAACAAGAGCTAATTCATAACTTGGCGAATGACCGCTCCATCACAATTAAACCTGCGGACAAAGGAGGGGCTATTGTCTTAATGGACACAGTCACTTATGAACGGGAAATAAACAGGCAATTGGCCGACAGAAGATATTATTTACCTCTTAGTTATGATCCCACTCAGAAAGTTTCTAACCTTATTCGTATCACGGTCAATGAGGCTCTAGCGCTAGATTATATTTCTATACAAACCGCCGAGTTCCTACTTTGTAAAAATCCACGGGTCCCTATCTTTTACACTCTCCCCAAGATCCATAAAAATATCACACCACCCCCGGGCCGTCCTATTGTCTCAGCTGTTGGTTCACTCACTGAACCCTTATCCAAGTACCTAGACTCATTTATATTTGAATACTCCACTGCCACCACCACATATATCCGAGACACTAAAGATCTCATTGCTAAACTGGAAGACCTTCCCGTGCCTAGAGGAGCGATCCTGGCAACACTCGATGTAGGTTCTCTCTACACTAATATCCCACTAGAGACCATAAGAGGGACCATTGAAAATTTACTACGTTCCAGACAAGAACAAACCCCTCCTTATTATTTTTTAATCCAATTACTGGATATTGTTTTTGAAAATAATTTCTTCAGGTATAAAAATGACTTCTACATCCAAACCAAGGGGGTTGCTATGGGCGCGGCATTGGCCCCATCGGTAGCAAACATTCACATGATTGACTTTGAAAACAAACATTTTTTTTCTGAATCTAACCCCTTTACAAATGACATCATTCTGATTAAAAGATACATTGATGATTTGCTCATAATTTTTAAATCTGAAGCAACATGTATTGCATTCCAAGAATGGGTGAACACATTGGATTCCCATCTAAAATTTACTTGTCAGTATCATAAAAAAGAAATTCCATTTTTGGATGTAGTGGTCTACATTTCAAATAGAAACACCTTGGCATTCAAACCGTATAAGAAATTAACGGATTGTTACTCCCTACTCCATTACTCTTCAAGTCACCCTTCTCATTTAAAAAGAAATTTACCATACGGACAGTTAATCAGACTGAAAAGGAATGCTACGGACAAGAGAGACTATAGAAATGCGGCTCATCAGCTAGAAAAAGCTCTCGTTAACCGGGGCTACCCTAATTGTATCATACAGGACGCATACAGACGTGTAGACGGTCGCAATCGAAAAAATTTGCTTGAAACACGGTCTGATAGCATTAAAAACAGAAAACCCAGCCGCCTGGTCATGGGGATGGATTTCACACCCCTGGCCAGCCACATTAGAAACATTATATATAAACATTGGCATATTGTGGAAGACATACCTGGCTGTAAAGATCCCCCCCTTTTAGGGTTGAGGAAGAAAGGAACTTTGCGCAATCAATTGGTCAAAGCTGATTGTTTGGAATCACCATCCATTGTCACTAAAGGCCACTATAGATGCGGCTCATGCAATATGTGCCCCTACAGTTTACAAGTAAAAGAAATAAAAAGTGAACATATGCAGTTCACTTTTAAAATCAACTCCATGACCACATGCAACTCCAAGAACGTAGTTTATTGCATACGGTGCCCTTGCAACAAACTGTATGTAGGCAGCACCACGCGGGCACTAAAGGTACGTATAGGAGAACACAGATCACGCATCCGCAATAAAGTGATGGAAGCCCCTCTTACACCTCATTTTTTACAAATGAAACACAGTGACTCCGATTTAATGTTTTTTGGCTTATGGCAGTACACACCCAAGAAATACCACAAGCAGGATATCCTAAAAATATTGAGACAACAAGAAACTAAATTGATTTTTATGTTTAAGACATTACAACCGGACGGTTTAAACTCAGATCTTGACCTTTCTGTATTCATTTAAACGAACACACCAGCAGTATAACATACAGTAATCATAGAGATACTGTAAGTGTTATCAGTACTCACATTCTTCTGCCCCCTCCCAATTGTCATCTTTAATTATTATCACCTGTGAACCAACTTTTTGTATATAAGTGTGCTCCAAACACAGGATATTTGCTTAGTCAATACATGCTCAAACCAAAAATACTCTGAATACAAGAAATGTAAGTATCTCTTTATGTGTACATGTATTTTAGAAATTGTATTACTGTATTATTTCAAACAATAATCAGAATTTGATTTGTATTACCAGTGGATATGTAAATGAGAGAACCTTTTGAAAAAACACCTGAGCATTGTGGCCTAAGCCAAGATAAGTGGTTTCATACAAATTGTAAGTACTGTTTCTGATATTTGTTCTGTTTATATGTATATTAGTGTCTTAATTCGAATACTAATAAGACCTGGTTTATACCACCAGTGAATGTACTAAACATAAAAGTACAAGGAGAACTACTGAAGAAGCCCGTCATATGGGCGAAACAGGCAAAAAAACGCCGGCAGCCTGTCTACTACCATTGACACCTCGTTCGACCTGCTGCCACTTGCTGACCGCTAGATAGCCTCAAAGACTATAAAGACTGGTTTGCCTTTAATTTGTACATGCTATCTGCTTAACGTTTGATTTTGGCTCTTGTGTCAGCACTTGTATATGGTTCTCTTATTGTTTTCTCTTTGGATTAATAATACTTGATTGAAACTTGATTGAATTTGGTGCCTTTACGTGCTGCTTGTTTTATTTTGGACTTTTGTAATTCAGGTTCTGAGCTGCTCGGTATAAAATGAAGCTCCAAGTTCCCCATTCTCTCTTATAGGGCATCTAAAACCTGCCGTAAGATCCCCCCCTTTTGACTCATACAGATTAAATTTGCAGACGCAGGATTCTCTCCTGAGTGGATTAAGCCTGTAAAATAGCAGACAAATAGGTCCAGGGGCTTTCATGGAGGAAGTAAAAAAGGATTCCTTAATCTATTTTAGGGTAATACTTTTATTAGGTTGCTCACCAGGGCAAGACTGTTTGAACATATTGCATCGATCCTGGCTCAACTGCACTGGCCGCCAATTACTTTCCAGGTCCTATTCAAAGTGCTGGTTTTGACCTATAAACTCTTAAACAACTCAGGATCACAGTATCTCAAGCACCTCCTCTCCTGATATGAACCAACCCGAACCCTCTGATAATCATCTGAGGCCCTTCTTCATATGCCTCCAACACAAGTAGTTCGGAAGGTGGTCATATGAGAACAGGCCTTTGCCGCAGTGGTTCCCCATTTGTGGGATGCTCTCCCCAAGGAGGCTCGCCTGGTGCCTTCATTACCTATCTTTAGGTGCCAGGCAAAAACATTTCTCTATAATCGGGCCTTTGGCTGATTAACATCACCTTTTACATGTGCTTGTGGGACAGGGGGTTACTGGTTCGTTTTTGTTTTATTCTGCATTTTGTGTTCTCATTTTGCATTTTTCTGTTGTGAGCCACCCTCTAATCTTCAAATGAAGCGTGGCAGACTCTCCAAGTGTCCCTATTTCCCAGGCATGTCCCTCATTTAGGGAAGCTGTCCTGCTTTCTGATTTGATCCTGGGATGTCCCACTTTTCCTTAGGACGTCCCTATTTTCATTGGAGAAATGTTGGAGGGTATGGGGTTATCCGAGCTCTAAGTCATCTGAAGGCAGCTCTGTAAAGAGAAGGTTTTTAATGCTTAGTGCTTTATTGTGTTGGAAGCCAACCAGAGTGACTGGAGCAACCCAGTCACATGGGTGGGGTATAAATTGTAAAAATTATCATTATGGAATGGGATGTCCCTATTTTCATCGGAGAAATGTTGGAGGGTATAGGGTGGTTGTTGTTGTTTAGTCGTTTAGTCGTGTCCGACTCTTCGTGACCCCATGGACCACAGCACGCCAGGCACTCCTGTCTTCCACTGCCTCCCGCCGTTTGGTCAAACTCATGTTCGTAGCTTCGAGAACACTGTCCAACCATCTCGTCCTCTGTTGTCCCCTTGTCCTAGTGCCCTCCATCTTTCCCAACATCAGGGTCTTTTCCGGGGAGTCTTCTCTTCTCATGAGGTGGCCAAAGTATTGGAGCCTCAGCTTCACGATCTGTCCTTCCAGGGAGCACTCAGGGCTGATTTCCTTAAGAATGGATAGGTTTGATCTTCTTGCAGTCCATGGGACTCTCAAGAGTCTCCTCCAGCACCATAATTCAAAAGCATAAATTCTTCATGCCGAAGAATAGGGTGGAACATAATAATAATAATAATAATAATAATAATAATAATAATAATGGCCCAATTAAACTCCCAAACTCATGCTAGTTTTATATTTTCTGGTCCCTAACCCACCCCACCCCACCCCCACCCCCTGCAAGAAGTTGTAGTAGGTTGGTAACTAATAAAGGTATCGAGCCTTCATGTTGTATGTTAGGGTCATTAATTTGAGGCCCCATGATGGATGGCTTCCCTACCCACTCCCCCACTCCTGTGCTGTATTTGTGATTACCCCGGAGGATGGAGAGAATGAAAAAGTGTCTTATTTTCTCTGCTTTTCTGATTATTACTCCAGAGACAGTGCATCCTTATCCGCCTTAACGCCGATAGAACAGGGACCTGCAGGTTAGCCTGAAAACCAACAGTTAAAAACAACAGCCAAAGCCTCCAGGTTTCTATTATTATTATTATTGTTCCATAAGGCACTTGACAAGGCTTATCTTGTGCCGTTAGCCTGTTTTCCAGGAGAAAGTGGTGTTTCAGCAGCCCTGAGAGCAAATACATAACAAGCCATGGGGGGGGGGGGGTAAGCAAGCGTTGTCAGAATGGAGGGCGGATCTCCCGCTGTGCTGGGGTCAAGGTATTATGATAATATACAGCTTTTAATATTATGATTGCATCCACGTGTTTATTGGTTTTCTCCCATTTCCATTATGTAAAGTAATTAGGTAGGAGATAACAGCACCTTAATGGCAGGACAATAAAGATTCAATATAAGAAAAGGCAGGTTTGCAGGAGTGGCGCTGCAGATCCCCCCTTTTCTTCCCATTTATTGCTACTGTGATGTTCATCCGAGGCTCACCCTCTCTTTTTGTACTGGCAAAGAGGGAAACGAGAGGAAGAGGGAACTGATCACTGTTTGCGGCAAACCGCAACAAATTACAGGGTGGATTCCGCACAATTTATCCGCAAAGGAACACTCATGCTTTCGACCACAGGATTAAGCCTTCAAACCAGCAAAGCTTATGGGGAGAATGATCTCAAATCATGAACTGGAGTTGTTATTGTTTTTAAAATCTATTTAACATTTAAGGTCTTTATAATATCCCTTCTGATATTTATATATTTGTATTGTTTTTTTCCCTTGCAATGGTGAGGATTAATCTGTCAATCTTGATTTCTCTCATATTCTCATTTTTCCACTCTTAGGTCCACCTTTCCACGTTCCCTCATCAGTTTGCATTTTTTAAAACATTGTCATGAAAACTCATCAGCATTTTAGTGCAAATCTATCACAGGGTTACATAATGATTGTATGCAATTTCCACTAGTGTATACTTTTTTTTTATCAAATCAATTTTCCCTAATATAATTCATTTTTGTATATTATTTCCACTAATCTGTGTGTATATTTTATGCACATATTATGTAATATACGCATTTTGCCTAGTGAATGCATTTTTTTGTACATGTTACTTGGCAGGAGAATGGCATTGCAAAATTCAGAGAAATGTGAATTTCAAAGGATGCCTGCAGTTTGCTTCAAGTTTGCGAATTAGGAAAGCTTGCCTTTAAATACAGGCTGAGGGTTCTAATTTCCATCAAGTTAGCTGCCTGAGGGAAGGGATAGCCCGTCTTCCTGGCCTGGATGTTGTTACCTGTTTGCTCCTGAATCTGATCTGGAAAGAAACGTGCTTTCGGGAGGGACTGTTATTTATCAAAAGCTAGCCATCAGCAAGGAGTTGCCTGCTCTTCTAGGCAGTCAGAATCGGCACAGACAGACCTATAAAATAAGAACTGTAATTCGAATAACTTGTGCTTGCTTTTTCTTCCTCCCTCCAGTCCCCTTTTCCTCTGCTGCCATGTCTTTTTAGATTTTGAGCCTGAGGGCAGGGATCATCTTGGTGCTGAATTTTGTAAGCTACTCTGAAGAGAAGGAAATATACGTTTGCTATCATATACTCCTGGCATGGCCCCTCACCTCAAAAAGGATATTGCAGAGTTAGAAAAGGTTCAGAAAATGGCATCCAGAATGTTCCAGGGGCACGGAGTGACTCCCTCATGAGGAAAGGCTACAACATTTGTGGCTTTTTTATTCTAGAGAACAGGTGGGTAAGAGCGGACATGGCAGAGGTGAATAAACTTAGACAAGGTGTGGAAAAATCAGAAAGAAGTGAGTTTCTCTCCCTCCAGCCTAAGACTGGAACTCAGGGCCAGCTAATGAAGCTGAGCATTGAAAGATTCAGGACAGACCAAAGAAAGTGCTCCTTCACAGAGCAAATAGTTACACTGTGGAACTCACTGCCACAGGAAGTCGTGATGGCCAAATTCATGGAGGCTGAGGCCATCAATGATTGCTAGTCATGATGGCTTTGCTCTGCCTCCATAGTCAGAGGCAGTAGTGGTTCTGAATACCAGTCACTGGGAACCAGAGGAGGGGAGAGGGCTCTTGCACTCGGTTCCTGCTTGGCGGTTTCCCACAGGCATCTGGTTGGCCACTGTGAGAACAGGATGCTGGACCAGATGGGCCACTGGCCTGATCCATCAGGCTCTTCATGTGTTCTTATTTTGAGCCCAAAGGGAAGGATCCTCTTAATGCTGGGCTCTGTAAGCTAAATAGAGAGCCTTTGTAACTAAACATTGGATTGCCGGCCCATCCTCCTGGTATCTGAGTGGTGCTTCAGGTCATTCATTCAACGATTCCCTAGCTTTCCTGGCAGGGACTGAGCCAGGAAACTCCGATCACATTTTAACTGGGTAGCACAAAGGGTTACGCATAACTTTCCAGCACGCCATCAAGCAGGTCTTAATCCAATTATTTTAAAATGGATTTCACTGTTTATACTGCGGGTTTGTGTTTGTCCTCATTTTAATGTCTTGTTGATTTTATTTTGTACTTGTTCCTATTTTTTATCTTGGAGGTGCTCTGGGTATTTTGCGAACTGAAGGGCAGCACATCAACTTCCTTTTCTTCTAAAAAAAACCAGGTGTATTTTCTTCATCAATTGTCCAGTGATGTACAACAACATCAGACAAAGGCAATGCAAACGGAACTGCTTGTTTCTGCATTAGGTAAAGGTAAAGGGGCCCCTGATCATCAGGTCCAGTCGTGTTCGACTCTGTGGTTGTGGTGCTCATCTCGCTCTATAGGCCGAGGGAGCTGGCGTTTGTCCGCAGACAGCTTCCAGGTCATGTGGCCAGCATGACAAAGCCGCTTCTGGCGAACCAGAGCAGCACACGGAAACGCCGTTTACCTTCCCGCCGTTTACCTTCCTGTTTACCTCCCCTATTTATCTACTTGCACTTTGATGTGCTTTCAAACTGCTAGGTGGGTAGGAGCTGGGACCGAGCAACGGGAGCTCACCCCGTTGCAGGGATTCGAACCGCCGACCTTCTGATCAGCAAGCCCTAGACACTGTGGTTTAACCCACAGCGCCACCTGACTTTCTGCATTAAGAAACTAATTAATGCATGGCTGAATTTGCTTCTCTGCCCAACCCCCCAACCCCGAGCCATACAAGATAGAAGAAGCAGTAGCACGACCCTCATTGTAGAAATAAATTGTTGGTTGATGGCATCTGTCTGCCTTGAGAGACAATGGAGTGTTCCTCCGGGGGTGAAGTCAAACCACAGCGTTAGCAGCACTGAAGTGACCTCCTCAGGGTGCAAGCGTGGGCATTGTGTTTGGAAATCCGGGGCTGCCCAGATGACAAGACCCCCCCCCCCTCAGCCTCACTGATGTGATCCAAAGGAAAGCAGAGCAAGACGTTTGGCACCAGCTTGGCTGCAGGAGTTGCCAGAAGGAGGCATACAGTCAGTGCCGGATTTACGTATAAGCTAAACAAGCTATAGCTTAGGGCCCCACTCTCTTGCCCCCCCCCAAAAAAAATTTAAAGCAAAAAAGAAAACAAAAACCTGGATGTACATTTCCAAAATATAAGACAAAGAACAAATAAAATAAAACCTACACACAGCAACAGTGTTTTGTGTTGTGTAGGCTCCTATTTGTTATGTGCAAATGGCTTTAGATACCTGTTAGGTCAATAAATTACCATATAGCATACATTCAACACAAAAAACAGCGACAATTTGTTGTTGACGAAGGACAGCTGGACATAAAAAGGGCCCCATTACCTTCAGTAGCTTAGGGCCTCATCAAACCAAATCTGGCCCTTCATACAGGGCGCCATCCAACCCTCTTAGGGACTCCACTCCACGTATTTGTGTAGGGTTTACTCCTTGAACATTTTCTCCTCCTGAAAATATCCCGCAAAGCAGCAGCGGTTTAGGATCAGAGTCAGGATTATAATCAGGAAAACTAGCTCAATACTCCCACATCTGACTGCACCCATCTGGATATTCAGAGTTGCCAATCCTTCCTAGGAGATTTTTAAGCAGAGGTTGGATCTGTCATGGATGCTTTAGCTGTGGTACCTACATTGCAGGGGGTTGGACTAGATAGCCCTTGGTGTCCCTTCCAACTGTACAATTCTATGATTCTGTGATGCAGGGCTGGGAGATGAATACTATTGGGCTAGCATTCTAATGCAAACCTTTCTAATTCACACTCCCTAAAACAACATGCGTATCTAAATGCAGCACTCCTTCAAAATATGCACTTGCCTGAATATTGTGATGCAGTTCTCCAACAAAAAAAATATGTGCATATAAAGGAGACGTGTGCTCATGATAAATTTGTGAATGCATTTTGGATACAATGGAACCCCACCACTTTGGAGGGGGCCTAATCTTGATATTGCTATATATGATGATGAAGATAACATGTCAAACGCCTTTTCTCTTTCCGTTGCATGTTTTGACACTCCTCCCTCACCCAGAATATATCTTGTGCACTATATACCCACAATGGCCTTTTGCAGCCAGCAGCCCGAGTGCTAACACTCTCGTTCTTGTTCCATGCTAATTGCTCTTGGATTCGCCGATGCTGGAGTCGTTCCTCTTGCCAACATTCTTCTTTGAGGATGGAAACAGAGCGAGTTCTGCAAGCAAAAGGAAAAGTTGCAAAAGTCAGCTTCTGCAGTCTCTGTTCCAGCTGGCTCTTGCATGTAAACAGACATACCTCCCTGCAACTGGTTAAAAAAAAAAGGAAGGAAAGGAAGTTAGAGCTAGAGGCAAAGAAATAAGGAAGACTGGAATGCGTAAATGCTTGTGTCTGTCTCCTTTTCTTTTCTTTTCATGCCATACTTCGCAAATATATCCCTGGATCAGCTCTACTTAATTTTGTAGTGATGCAGTTAGGTCATCTTAGAAGCTGAACTTGATGTTCATATGCCACTGCTCCTCTTTAGAATGTCATAAGCCGTACTTCACTTACTTCAATGTGTGGTATGCCAGCTCTGCTAATTTGGGGCTTGCTCATTTTGCTGAGTGGGGCCCTTGATTTGTGTCCCAGCCTTTTAGCTGGTTCATAAATGAACCAGGGGTGAGTTATAGTAGGGTAACTTAGGGGTGAGTTATAGTAGGGTAGCGGGACTCAGGTGGCGCTGTGGTTAAACCACTGAGCCTAGAGCTTGCTGATCAGAAGGTCGGCGGTTCGAATCCCTGTTATGGGGTGAGCTCCCGTTGCTTGGTCCCAGCTCCTGCCAACCTAGCAGTTCGAAAGCACGTCAAAGTGCAAGTAGATAAATAGGAACCAACCGCTACAGCGGGAAGGTAAACGGTGTTTCCATGTGCTGCTCTGGTTTGCCAGAAGCGGCTTTGTCATGCTGGCCACATGACCTGGAAGCTATACGCCGGCTCCCTCGGCCAATAATGCGAGATGAGCGTGCAACCCCAGAGTCGGTCACGACTGGACCTAATGGTCAGGGGTCCCTTTACCTTTTATAGTAGGGTAGCAGGTAAAACTGGTGCAAAGTATCGTTGGAGATAAAATAACTGAGCATATAGAAGGGCAAGCCTCGCGGAAGCAGAGTCAGCATGGCTTCTGCAAAGGAAAGCTCTGTTTCACAAACCTCTTGAAAGTTTTTCATAGTGTTAGCAAGCAAGCATATAGATCAGGGCGATCTGGTCGACATAGTGTACTTGGACTTCGGAAAAGTTTTTGACAAAGTACCTCACCAAAGACTCCCAAGTGGGCTTAGCTGTCAAGGAATAAGTCAATAAGGTTTTCTTGTGGATTAGAAACTGGTTAAGTAACAGAAGCAGAGTGGGGGGTTAATTGGACAGAGTTTAGTCCTTTGGGAGATGTACAAAGAGGTGGCCCCTAAGGATCGATATTATTATTGTTATTATTTTTATTTTTAAAATTTCTATGTTGCCCTTCCTCCAAAGATTGCAGGGCAGTATACAATAGAAAAATGCTAAAATACATAATAACCAACAAAAAGAATACCCCCCCCCCACATACCTGTATATTGTGCTTTTAAACTTGTTCATAAATGATTGAGAATTGAGTTAGACAGTGAGGTATCCAAGACTGTTTAGGGTGGTTAAAACAAAAAGGGATTTGCAAAGGAGCTTTCCAAGCGGAGTGAATGGGCGGTAAAATGGGAAGTGCAATTCGATGAAAGCAGATGTCAAGTCATGTGCACTGGTGCAAACAAACAAATGAATCTAAATTTCACATACACGCTCATGGGGGTCTGAACTGGCTGTGAGTGACTAGGTCAGATTCCTTGGGGTCATAGTGGATAGTATGGTGAAGATATTGACCTAGTGTGTGGCAGTGTGTGAAAAAGGCAAATGTTGCACTGGGGATCATGAGGAAAGGGACTGGAAATGAAATTGTCAGTCTCATAATCTACGGTGTGGCCACTCTTGGAAAACTAGTCACCCATCCCTGGTGTAGATATAGTGTACCTGTGTTCAGTGTGATGAACGAACAAGTTCACAGGGAGGCAGCAGTGGGTGTGAGGATTGGATACTGGTCCGAAGTTATGGCAAGGGCTGGGTGTGACTTCCATCCTTCTGCCAGTTGACCATACTAGGACCAATGGGCAATAATGGAGATGATAATAAATTTGTAGATCTGGAATGATAAGGTGTCACATCAAGAAATCTAAACATGACTTTATCCTGGTTTTGGGGAAAAAAAGATGTCCTATGGAGAAGTCTGGAGTCTCATGGACTGAAGGCATGTTGAAGTCAGCTGTGAGCCAGATGGGAAGGGGGAAAAGTAGATACTGGTTGCTTGGACAGTAGTGGTGAAATAGCAAATCAGTCCCTGGTGAAGGTCTCCAATTCATCTGCAATTCAGCTGAGGAGCGTGATGAGAGTTGCACTTTAACATTTAGCCAAATCAAGAGGCAGCTTACAGCTCCGCTGTAGAGTTTTTTATAGCCCGCTAAAGCTTTTCTTTCAGAGCTACCCTTTTTTGTCCACTGCAGCCAGAAGGCAAACATTAAATTAAATAAAAGTGGTTTTCATTTAGTCTCCATATGTGGAAAGCGAGGAGCGATCATATATACCGCCCTGAATTTGAAGCAAGTGGAAATGAGGAAGTAAGAATGCTGAAGGGCCAGAGTGGGTTGAGCCACAACAGATGGGAGAGCTCCTCTAGGAGTTGGGCAGCTGGGAGAAGGACGGCAGCTCAGTGGTTGAGCATCTGTTTTGGATGCAGAAGATCCCACGTTCAATCTCCAGTCAAGAGTGCGAAACAGACCCCTGCCTGAAAACCACTGTTCATGTGATGCTGATGGACCAATGGTCTGACTCCGGGCAAGACAGTTTATTGTGTTCCTGTGATGGCACCAGAACCCAGAATCCTTAGGTCGCTTCCATGGGCTAGCATTCCAATGAGATCCCCATCTGTCCTAGGACCTCATCCATCTCCCTCTACCTGCTGCTCATTCTGGGTCTAGCTGCCATTTTAATTTGCCACAGTGCCTCTGACATTGTATCACTCAGTGCCATTCTGGGAAATTAAAAGGGTATCCCCCAGCTACTCAACATTACTGCCCCCCAACCTTGCCAGGTAAGGCTGGTAGGCTATCAAGAGAGGAAGGGGCCCACCAGATTCCAGATTCCCCAGTTTCCTCTCAAATCTGGAGCCAGCCCGGTGAGTGGCCCTCCTCCATTTAAAAACATCCCTGCAAATGGAAAGCTAATACAGCGGGCCTCTATCCCAGCCCCTAGCCCTGCATGTTGTTGTCCTGTCTGCAGATACTTTCTAATGTAGGTGATCCCTCAAAACTACGATCACCAACGTGAAGTCTGAACTTAATACAATACATTCTATTACCTCAGGCATCCCCAAACTGCGGCCCTCCAGATGTTTTGGCCTACAACTCCTATGTTCCCTAGCTAACAGGACCAGTGGTTGGGGAAGATGGGAATTGTAGTCCAAAACATCTGGAGGGCCGAAGTTTGGGGATGCCTGTATTACCTCAGTACTCTGCAGCTTTGCATGTGTAGCCTAGGAATCAAATTTCCAGGTAAGCCATTCATACTCACTTGTGTGGTTTCCATTCCTGACCTTGGGCAAACATGCACATTGTAGCAAGATCAGCTCCTGTCTTGATTTCCGCTGGAATTCTCCAATGTCCCCTAATGACATTTCTGGAACTGCAGTAGTCAAACCCTTGTCAGCATTGGTAGAAGCATAACCCATAGTGTGCTGACATTGCCATGTTCTCCTGGCATATCCTGTACCTTCACCACTTCAGGTCTGAACCAGAAATGAGAGAATTCCTCTGACACATGCACCCCCCAAAACCGACTTGTTGTTGTTGTTTAGTCATTTAGTCGTGTCCGACTCTTCATGACCCCATGGACCAGAGCATGCCAGGCACTCCTGTCTTCCACTGCCTCCCGCAGTTTGATCAAACTCATGTTAGTAGCTTCGAGAACACGGTCCAACCATCTCGTCCTCTGTCGTCCCCTTCTCCTTGTGCCCAACGTCGGGATCTTTTCCAGGGAGTCTTCTCTTCGCATGAGGTGGCCAAAGTATTGGAGCCTCAGCTTCAGGATCTGTCCTTCCAGTGAGCACTCAGGGCTGATTTCCTTCAGAATGGATAGGTTTGATCTTCTTGCAGCCCATGGGACACTCAAGAGTCTCCTCCTCCAGCACCATAATTCAAAAGCATCAATTGTTCAGTGATCAGCCCTCTTTGGTCCAGCTCTCACTTCCATACATCACTACTGGGAAAGCCATAGTTTAACTATACGGACCTTTGTCGGCAAGGTGATGTCTTTCCTTCATGGATCACTGCTTTGTTGTGGTGAAGGGGCTTGAATAACTCAGAGAAGCTATGAGCTATGCTGTGCAGGGCCATCCAAGATGGACAGGTCATAGTGGAGAGTTTTGACTAAAGGTGATCCACCTGGAGCAGGAACCGGGAAGCCATTCCGGTATCCCTGCCAAGAAAACTCCATGGACAAAAACAACAGGCATATAAAAACCCACTACCTACAATAAAGTTTTATGACTGAAGTCATGGGGCATGATGTACAGCTAAGTGGTCTCACTGAAAGGTAAACCCACCACCCTATGTTCTGGTCTGGAAGCTGAAGACAGATTTATTTTCAGAGTGTTGCAGATAATCTGGTAGAGATATAATTGCCCACAATACAGACCCTCATCCCACTGTCATCTCACAGAGGTGGCTGTGAACACTGTCTGCAGCGATGCCTCCATTATAATACTTCCAACCCTGCTAAAAATTAATGCCTGTTTCCAGAGGCAAGAATAACCAAAGTCACCTACACTGAACTTCTCAATGGTGTTTGCAAGGGAAGGATTGATATACTTTCATTTCCTCAGCTAGAAATTCTATGGCCGTCAAACATGTTCAATAGTAGGAAAATACTCTCAAATTACCTGCCTATCCAAATTGCTGGATTCTGCTTCTCATACATTATTCTTGACAAATGGTAAGAAGGAAGGAAAGGTCAACCCATGATCAAGAGAACCATAATAGTCTCACGTATCAGCGCCCATTTCTTCATCTTTGAAAAATGAACATCATTTGTCCTGAAGATTCTGTGTAGTGCATGACACACCTCTTTGACCTTGTGGTCGATAAATAATGCATTCTTGCCAGTTGGGTTGAGCAAGCTTGCTTTGCGGGAAACTCTCAAGTACCAGCTGGTCCAGGAGACAGTGAAATATGATTTTTATGGAGAGACACCCACTTTGTGGTTCTTCTTACAGCAGGAGATGAATGTCCATGGCAAACTCTGCTTTGACCTCAGTTTGGCATTACTATGTCAAAAGCTGTGCAGTGTCAACTCTTCATCGGCGGACATTCATGTTTGGCAGTGAAGGGAGCCAAATATTGGGGAAACCAAGAGTTGAAACTAGAGTTACTTTAATTTAAATTACTTCTGCTTTATGTGCTTGAATGGGATGAGCAAAATCCTAGGTAAAACCACTGAATAAGTGGACTGAAAAGTGTTTTGCTTTATCAAACATTTTTATTGGCAGTTGCCAAGATGGCGACTAACAGTGAAATCCTAAACCTATCTGCTCAGAAGTAAGAGCTTACTCCTAGGCAAGTGGGTATAGGATTACAGTCAATATCAGCTTACTTGGGAAGATTCCCTTTTGAACTCAAGGGAGACGCCCAGGGCCCAGATAAATGCCTGAAGGCCCACAATTGATCCAAACCATCACATACACTGTAAGTGGCCTAGAAAAAAAAAGGGACAACCTGTTTTTTGCCTGTGAGAGCACAGCGGCCATTTGGGGTGCTATGATCTCACATGATTTTGTGCCGAGATCTCACTCAGAAAAAGTTTTGTTGTTGTTTTGTGGGCTGTGATCTCACAATGCACTTTGGGGGCATTGTGAGGGAACATCTCTGAAATACGTGCGTCCTGGTTTTGAGATGCTACATGTTGGCAGGTATGTGATTATGATATATCAATGCAATAGAAATATGGGAAGCTGTTTTATACTGACTCAGCCCACTAGTCCACCTAGTTCTGTATTGTTTAAATGCAAAAATGCTTGTCTGGAAAGTGAAAACATGTCCATTGAGCAAGGCGGAGCCCCAGTGTTTGGTTGCCTTGATGGCTCGCTTTTGGCTTATGGACAGGAAAGCTTGTCAACCATGGGTTGACCAAGGACTGTTTCAGGTAGTGATTCTACATACATAATTTTATTTGCATGCTGCCTTTCCACAGTTCAAACCATGCTTAAGATGGCTTACAAAATGAAAAGTAGTCTTAACAATAAATTAAACATTAAAGAATACAAAAGCAAGCCGACCAATTTCTACATAAATCACAGCAAAATCTAAAATAAAGATGCAAAAAGACCAACAGCAACAAAGAAAAACCCAGATAATACCCCATCCCCAAGTTGTTTTACGCAATAGATTTTTCTTTCTTTCTGAAAATTGAATGGTCATTTTGAATTCCCAGTCTCTGTCTGTCTCTCTTCTTGTTTTTATGCCTTTTTTTTTTTTTTTAAAAAGCAAAACCTCATACACACAAACTCCACATAACCAAGGGAGCCTTTTAAATGGTGTTATGTTTGGAAGCAGTATATGGCAAATTATAAAGACTCAAGAAGAAAAAGCACAAGCCACGCGGAAGTCGATTGAGTGTGATGCAATCAGAGGGTATCGTTTCATGACAGACTATTGGGTTGTAACTGAGCGTTCCCCATGGCCCATATGGGGAAAACATACCATTTCCCCTTGTCTTTCTAGAGCGTTCCACCTCTCTCTCTCCTTTTCCTAACAGAAACTGTAGCTGGATAGTGCTAAAATGCAAAGCTCTCAGGAAATGATGCTGAAACTGGAAACCTCGGGGAAACACAGCACGCAGATTCTTCCAAGGCAGACTTTAGATTTTACAGGAAAGATGCAGGCGCGTAATACCAGAACACATCTGTCTATTCATGGCTGTGCTGATTTGACTATACAGTGGTATTGGTGACTGCAGCAAGACAATAGCAATACTGTAACATCGGGGATGGGAAACGTCTTTCAGCCCCATGGCCACATCGACCACCTGGCCAATAATTACAATAGTTACAAAATAGTTACAGTTAAACGTTGCAAACATAAAAAGTAACGCATTGCTCTTTAACAGCAATGCAGTCCTCCTGTCTTTTTAAAGTCCTTAATGCAGTTCAATAAACTTTTCTTTCTCTGGTCCCAGAGAGGGATCCCAAGCTTGTTCATCATCCTGGAGCTTAGCTTCTTACTGCAAAATAAAAAAAAATTCCTTCAGCAGCACCTTAAAGACCAACTAAGTTTTTATTTTGGTTTGAGCTTTCGTGTGCATGCACACTTCGTCAGATACACTGAAACAGAATCCACCAGACCCTTATGTATATTCAGAGGGTGGGGGTGATGGGAATGGGTGATGGGCTGATGGGGGGGAACCACCTGGGATGAATAAAGACATTGGATTCTTCTCTCATTATGCATGATCAAGCTTTCTTTCGCGCCTCAGCCCTTGTTTTTCCCTCCCAGGACCAATTGCAGTCATCAACAGTCGTTAACAGCCATCTACAGGTTTACCACTCCCATCAGCCCATCACTCATTCCCATCACCCCCACCCTCTGAATATACATAAGGGTCTGGTGGATTCTGTTTCAGTGTATCTGACGAAGTGTGCATGCACACGAAAGCGCATACCAAAATAAAAACTTAGTTGGTCTTTAAGGTGCTACTGAAGGAATTTTTATATTTTGCTTCGACTCAGACCAACACGGCTACCTACCTGTAACTTCTTACTGCAGTTTGGGTTGCTAGGATGAGTCGTCAATTAGCCTAAAGACTGAAAAAGACGCATCCAACCTTTTCTGTCACATTTGCCAGAGTGAAGCCTCTCGTGCCTAATGCAAACTTCTCTTTGCAAAATGCTTGCAAATACAATGCATGCAAACATTACATTCCATGTGTATTAAACATATACAGTAGAACCTTGATTTTCAAACGTAACCAGTTCCGGAAGTCCATTCCACTTCTGAAACATTCAAAAACCAAGGATCAAAGGGCCGTCAGCAAGCTCAATGGGGAAAATTGAGAAGCCGTTCGACTTCCGAGGCGCGTTAGAAAACGGAAGCATTCACTTCCGGGATTTTGGCATTCGGCCTCTGAAAACTTTGGCAGCTGAGATGTTCGAAAACCGAGGTTTGACTGTATTCTTAATATATCATACTGCTTTAAATGTATGGTGTGGATGTAGCTAGCAACTCTCTGGAGTTTCAGATAGTAGTTTTCCCCAGTTCTGGAGGTGCCAGGGGATGGACCTGATACCTTTCTGAACTGCCTACCCCAACCCAAGAAATGTTGCTAATCTAATTGCAATCATTTCCCTTTCCCCTAGAGTTTCTATATATGTTTTTGCCAGACTGGGGCCCTCAAATGTCCTTCAAATTTCACTTTAAGCAAAAACCTACAAGAAGCTCCATTTGTTTCCAGATTGTTTCTCTTAAATCACAAAGTCAATATTTTAAAAGCCTCCTCCCCTCATTTTTACCCTTACAGGGTCACAAAAATGCAAGGTAGAAATTCTTTCCAGTTATTCCCTAATGTTGGAAATTTATATTGGAATGAAAGAAGTTCCCAACACAAAAGACTTGCATAGGTTAATGCACCAAATGATTATTCCTTGTCTGCTTGGGAAAATCACTTTGGTCTCTTTAACCTTCCTGCAAAATTCTGATCGAAAACTTAGTAGTCTCTTCTCTCCTGTTCTATTTGCATTGGAAGCAGACTGATAATGCCTTTCAGTTGGCTTCTGTTTCATCACTTCCTTTATAACACCACACACACACAAGTATACCGCCATCTCCTGCTTTCAACCACTTACTTCTGCCTTTGCAACAGACTACCTGTTTGCCGACTTTTATAACACCTGTGAGCACAAAGCTCATTTGAGCTGCAATATGTAAATCTCCTTTCATTTCAGTATGCAGTGTAAGGATTTAAGTGTGGCTTGCTGTAAGCAAGAACAATGCGGAAGCATTGCACCTGCGGAAAGAGAAACTCCCCGAGTTCCATATATATATGGAATACACACATATTTCAGAAAATGTAAACAGTTTTGGCTTTGGAAGGGATCTGGTTTTTTTAAATGAGATGGGTCAATGGGGGGCCTGGTGATGGGGGGCCTCATTTCAGATGCTGCTTGTAGACTGCAGACTCTGACACCATGCAATTTGGATTCAGTCCAGACCCTCTGCAACACACACACACACACACACACACACACACACACACACTCCAGTGTGGCTATGTCGAAGTTTGCCCAAGCCATATTTTGATCAGATTTCCGGCTATTTTATAGCGTGGCAATATCTCCAGTTTTTTGTTTTAGTTTTAGTTTAGTTTAAGAGCATCCCAGTCTTAGATGAAAACCTAATTGAAGTAAATATGAAGCACATTTACTCAGTAGTTCACGTCAGGCCTATTTAACACGTGGCAATGAGTTGTTTCTATTATTTAGGAAGTTTTAATATGTAAAACAAACCCACCCACCTCCAGAGTCTACTGTGCTCCTGAGCTGCACGCCCAAATATTTTCCTGGCTCTACTGTGGTCTCCCACAAAGATGAGAGACTTTAAAAAGAAAGGAACAGATTTTCCCAAGAATGTGTCGCTGGTACTAGACCCGACCAGAAACAGATTCTGCATGAAGATGCTTTCGGCGTGCCAAATTGTGGAAAGGATACACTGCCAATAAAACTTCCCCATTTTCGTTCTAACAGGTCCACACACACGCACACTCCTCGAAGAATAAATCTGCATGTATTTCAAAACCCTGCTTGGGCATGCAGAGAACTCCAACTCCCTCACCCCATTATTTTTGAGAACAATGGGGAGAATCAACCACTGATAATTGGCAAGAGCCTGATACAACTTTTTATTTTCATTTTAAAATGTTTTGGTGTTTCTGAACTTAAGGATTAAGCGTCAAAAGCCAGAGTTGCTATATATAATGTCAACCAGGGTATAATGCAAACACCCGCTACCAGAAATATACAGCTCAGCTTGAAATTTGTTAAAATCTGCAAGAGCCGATATGTGCAAAGAAAAGTGAGAGATATTCTTCAAACACCGGCATCTCGTTAATACCACTTCGCTGAATACCATTGCTAATTTATCCTCCTTCTAAACTAATTTGTTGTTTAGTCGTTTAGTCGTGTCCGACTCTTCGTGACCCCATGGACCATAGCACGCCAGGCACTCCTGTCTTCCACTGCCTCCCGCAGTTCGGTCAAACTCATGTCCGTAGCCTCGAGAACACTGTCCAACCATCTCGTCCTCTGTCGTCCCCTTCTCCTAGTGCCCTCAATCTTTCCCAACATCAGGGTCTTTTCCAAGGATTCTTCTCTTCTCATGAGGTGGCCAAAGTATTGGAGCCTCAGCTTCACGATCTGTCCTTCCAGGGAGCACTCAGGGCTGATTTCCTTAAGAATGGATAGGTTTGATCTTCTAGCAGTCCATGGGACTCTCAAGAGTCTCCTCCAGCACCATAATTCAAAAGCATCAATTCTTCGGCGATCAGCCTTCTTTATGGTCCAGCTCTCACTTCCATACATCACTACTGGGAAAACCATAGCTTTAACTATACGGACCTTTGTCGGCAAGGTGATGTCTCTGCTTTTTAAGATGCTGTCTAGGTTTGTCATTGCTTTTCTCCCAAGAAGCAGGCGTCTTTTAATTTCGTGACTGCTGTCACCATCTGCAGTGATCAAGGAGCCCAAGAAAGTAAAATCTCTCACTGCCTCCATTTCTTCCCCTTCTATTTGCCAGGAGGTGATGGGACCAGTGGCCATGATCTTGGTTTTTTTGATGTTGAGCTTCAGACCATATTTTGCGCTCTCCTCTTTCACCCTCATTAAAAGGTTCTTTAATTCCTCCTCACTTTCTGCCATCAAGGTTGTGTCATCTGCATATCTGAGGTTGTTGATATTTCTTCCGGCAATCTTAATTCCTGCTTGGGATTCATCTAGTCCAGCCTTTCGCATGATGAATTCTGCATATAAGTTAAATAAGCAGGGAGACAATATACAACCTTGTCGTACTCCTTTCCCAATTTTGAACCAATCGGTTGTTCCATATCCAGTTCTAACTGTAGCTTCTTGTCCCACATAGAGATTTCTCAGGAGACAGATGAGGTGATCAGGCACTCCCATTTCTTTAAGAACTTGCCATAGTTTGCTGTGGTCGACACAGTCAAAGGCTTTTGCATAGTCAATGAAGCAGAAGTAGACGTTTTTCTGGAACTCTCTAGCTTTCTCCATAATCCAGCGCATGTTTGCTATTTGGTCTCTGGTTCCTCTGCCCTTTCGAAATCCAGCTTGCACTTCTGGGAGTTCTCGGTCCACATACTGCCTAAGCCTGCCTTGTAGAATTTTAAGCATAACCTTGCTAGCGTGTGAAATGAGGGCAATTGTGCGGTAGTTGGAGCATTCTTTGGCACTGCCCTTTTTTGGAATTGGGATGTAGACTGATCTTCTCCAATCCTCTGGCCATTGCTGAGTTTTCCAAACTTGCTGGCATATTGGGTGTAGCACCTTAACAGCATCATCTTTTAAAATTTTAAATAGTTCAGCTGGAATATCATCACTTCCACTGGCCTTGTTATTATTAGCAGTGCTAATAATAACAACTAATTAGCATATGCCAGACCTACTTTTTTGCTAACTTCCAGCTACTGCAGAGATGTAGGCCAATTTGATGTGTCGTTTATCTCATTTGAGTGAACAGGATTAGCTGTGGTTTCCTGCAGCCTGCTGTTTGCGTTATCCTTCTAGGTGGGAGAGAACGGCTGTATGGATTAGCTGCATTGAGAAGCTGATTACATTTCCCTGGGTGCACACACAGGGCGTTACTTCTATAATGGGAAAGCTGTGCATCCTGTGACCTCTCCTAACTTAAATGCTGAAGGAAGTCTACCCAGCCATGCACTGCGGCCTCCTAAGGGCTTGACTTTCCCTCTCAAAGGTAGGATTGAAGGACAACCAAAGGATACAAAGACACACCAGAGGTCAGGAAGACCATGTTGCTCAAGCAAGAGGTTATAGGGAACAGGAAGCCTTGGTATACTCCTTCCTGTCCAGGAGGATCCAATGACCAGCTTGGGTGAGTGGAGTTAATCCAGGAGCTGGTTCAGGGCTTGAAGGTTCCTCCCTGAGGAGCTGCCTCCTGCAGTTCAATGGCTTACTGCACAGGGGGCGATGTACAGAGATCCCAGCAGCTCCTGACAATAAAGACCCTGGTGGGAGACCATAACTGACCGGAGGTCAATGTTCAGATTGACTGGTTGCAAATTTTGCACAACTCATCTGTGGCTGCTTCAGGATACGGATGGGTAAATCTGTTTTGGTTTCTCTCCATTTCTCATTCTTCCTCAATCTTAATTAAATTCAATTTGTGGCATTTCCACATGTTTAATCTCTGTCTCTGTCTCCGTCTCTATTTCTTTCACTATATCATCTGTCTATCTAATCTATCTATATACATACAGTCATACCTCGGGTTGCAAACATGATCCGTGTGGGAGGCATGTTCTCAACCCACAGCGCCACATCTGCGCACGCGATTCGGCACTTCTGTGCATGATGTCATTTTGCATTTCTGCGCATGCGCAAGCTCTGAAATATGGAGCTCCTCTGTATATTATCTATTTAGAGCTTCAGTTACTGGGTGTTGGCTGTCCATTGAGGGTGCCTTCTTCAGATAGGTAACCACTGACACATTGTACAAAATCACCTTTATTGGTGTGTGTGTGTGTGTGTGTGTGTGTGTGTGTGTGTGTGTGTGTGAGAGAGAGAGAGAGAGAGAGAGAGAGAGAGAGAGAGTCTTTCTGGGTAAAGAAATGGAAGGAGCCAGTTCCATTCAAACCTAATTAGAACCAGGTCTTGTTTCTGGAAACCATTGTAATATTAACTTCTCTTATCAATGCATCAACACATTCCTTTTCTAGGTCAACTATGCCCTAAAGAAATAGCACAGTATTTGTGTGATGCTAATCTTGCACACTGACAGCTATTAAGTGGGGCTACATCCCAATTTATTTCAATGGGATTCAATAGTACATGTGTTTAAAATCACGACCGCTGTGATCCTTAAGACGCATTCTTTGGAAATAACCCCCATTACAAGAACACTTACACCCATAAATGGGGCGAGGGGTAACAAGCAGTTGTACGTAAATCCCTCCAAATGATCTCTGTCTCCAATATGAACTGTCCAGAGGCAACTCTGATTTAAAGACTCTGAACAAACCTCCAGAGGTCACCCTGATGAGTTTTAGATGTTGCTTCTCGACGCGCCTTGCTCTCCCACCATCCAGAGCCCAAGGCTGCATCTGTCGAGAACTTCATGTGCCTACTATATGTGTAACAGATTTTCAATTCCCCCGCATGGAGGATTTTGTATGTTTCCTCACTCTACATCTTTGGGGAATAATTGCAGTGCCTGCCTGACATTGCAAAGTGTGAAGAGTGTTAATAGATTTCCTTTTTTAATCCCTTAAAAGAGAAGGAAGAAAAATGCTTGCTAAGTTTTTTGGAACTTCTAGGTTGGTTGCAAACTTTTTCTCTCTCTCAAAGGCAGTATCTATCTATCTATCATCTATCTATGTAAACTGGGCATGTGAATTATTATCCACTTTTCTCCAAAACCGCTTCACCGATTGCGTTCAGATTTGAACACAACGTCCAAAGCAAAATGTCCGAAGGCTCTTATAAGGTTTTCAAAGACAGATGCCACACCTCCGCCAGGTGAAACCCCCCCAAGCCCCTGTTCCAGAACGCACCACTCAGCTGGAAGTGCATGCTGGGAAAAGAACCAGGTTGCAAACCAGCACCCTCTAGAGGTGGCTGCACTGGTACTACACCTATAGAACCTTCCCTCTCAACAGCACCTCAGCTGCCATTTACATACTAGGCCGAAGCCTTTACAGACTAGGCCAAATGGAGGTACTCTCACCTGGGTAGGGGTTGGGGGGAGGATGGGACGGGATAGGTCAGGACACAGTGGGGCCAGTCACAGGGATGACCCGGGGGGTGGAGGGAAGAGGGGGCATGATACATCATGGGACGGGATAGGGTGGGGGGAATCACAGGGGAAACCCGGGGGGAGGGGGCAGGATCATGGATCAACACAGGGTGGTGGCAGTCACAGGGATTAGCCACGGCAACGCGTGGCAGGGCCAGCTAGTCTAAAATAAAAATAAAACCCTCAGACAGTGCTATATTATTAACCTTGTCCTTGTCATTAATGTTTGTATACTGCCCTTCCCAGGGTGTATACTGCTTTGGAGGTATATATATATCCTTCAGAAATATACATAAACATTTGTGTGTGCGTGCAGTTATCTCTCTCCCCACCCTCACAATGAAACCCATTTCTCAAGAAGCACTTTCCAGAGACAAAACATATGCAATAGTTCTTGAGTGTGTGCGGTTACCTAGAAAAAAATGAGTACTGGGACTGCATTGACGCTAACATTTATTTTATTTATTCTATGTTATTACATTTATATCCCAGCTTTATCCTCCATGGAGTTCAAGGTGACTTACCTGGCTTTCTTCCTCCCTGTTTTATCCTCGTGACAACCCTGTGCGATAAGTTAAACTGAGTGTGCGTGTTTGGCCCAAGGTCACCCAGTGAGCTTCATAGCCAGGTGTGGGTTTGAACCCTATCTCCCAGGTCCTAGTCCAACACTCTAACCACTGCACCACACTGTCTTAAAAATGTAACATGCACGTAATACACGCAGCCTGTGCCTCCGATGTATACTAGAAGGTGTCTACAGTCGGCGATAGCAACAAACACCTCAAAAGCCGGTTCTGCAATTTGTGTGCAATGTAAACTAATGACATTGTGTCTTTCCCTGCTCTGCTGCAAGACCTGGTAAAAGAATCATGAAGTTAATGCTCTTTCCATGCTGTCCCCCTCAGCCGTTAATGCTTTTTCTACTGTATAAAAATCCCCATTCCCTAGTTAGTCCTTATTCAGGAATACGACCAGCCCTTTTTTTAAACACACACACACACACACACACACACACACACACACACACACACCTACTCTTAGGATCCCCGTGAGAAAACCAACTAAAAACAAAACATAAAAGCCCTTCCTGGCCATATATAAGCAGTGGGGGGAAATTGCAACAGGTCCCAGTTCCCGTCACCCCCCTCCCTTCCTCCCCCAACCAGATTCTTGGCCTGCCAGAGCTAGTTTCCTCCGAATGCTTGTTAATAGCACATTAGTCATGATCCTCCTGCTCCAAACCCCTCCCATTAACACCCTAAAGTTTACTCCTGCAGAATTAAGAGATTAAAAAACAAACTAATTACGCAGGAGCTGAGCATCCTGAGTGGCTGGGTTCTCAGCTGCATCTGGTTCTCAGCTGCAATGGGAACTGCTCAATTAATCAAAATATGTCTCCGCAGGTCTTGAAAGGGGAGACACAGACTAGACTAGACTGGGCTAGTGGGAATCGCAACCTCAAAACACTTTTCGTCAGAAACAAGGCTTCCCAAATAGCCATGTATTAATAGGGAGATTTTTAAAAAGGCACTATTCATAACACAGGAGTGGGCTCTGTAACTTGTTGCAGGTGGTTATCCGATAAAATAACTCCATGCAACCAAGGTGTCCCTTTGGAGTTACGGCAGTGGTGCGAGAGATGCTTTCTTGCGGGTTCATCCCAAGGCATTGATGTGGGATATGAAGGCTTGCCATCACGCCGTTCTCTCCATTCCCAGCATCCAAGCTTCACCCTTCATACCAGAAGGAGGCACCAGCAGTCTGGCGGGAGAAGATACCCTCCAGTTTTCAAAAGTACCCCCCCCCCCCAAAAAAAAAATTTAGGGGAAAGAGCTTTGAGGAGAACCCAGAAAACTACCCAATGCGGGACTGAGCCTGCTCATTTGCCATCGGATACTGTAAGACTATTTCAGGGTGCAAAAAAACAGGAAGGGGGCTGGTGGTCTGGAGTGGCTGGAATCCTGAGCGGCCTCACACCATGCTGCAACATTTTGTTGCAGGTCAAGCTGGCGTCGTTCCTCCTCCCCAACCATCACCACTGGAGCAGTGATTGTGTGGCAAACACCTGTACAACTGGCCCTGCCCATGTGGAGGCTCACACTGAAATGTTCCAACAGTGCTCTGCCATGAACCCCCAGAAGAAGAAGAAACAGTTTCCAACTTGCAGCTCTAAGGGCACTGCAGGCTGCCTTGGTTAGGCGGCCCCACCTCCCATGGAGAATTTGGTATCAATACATATTTGTTTTTTGTTTTGTTTTTATAATTGTTCCTCCTGCACCTTGGTTTCTCCAACTCCGGTCTCTTGCAACGGCACTAGGATGGAGTGCTTTTGTAGACCCTTCCAAGATCGTGCATTGGAAGGTGATGTCTGGTTTTGGGGAAGGGCTGTCACGCAGTGTTAGAGCATCCGCTTTGCATGGAGAGGGTCCCAGTTCAACCCATGTCATCTCCAGATAACTGGAGAGCCAATACTGGTCTGTGTGGCTGTTACTAAACCAAGGGAACTAATGGTCTTACTCAGTATAAGGCAGCTTCCTGTGTTCCTGTGAAGAAGTGTTTTATATGTCCTCTGTCCACTGCTGATCCATTTAACTGGAGATGACCCCAAGTTCTCATAATATTTTGGGGTGGGAGGAAAATGATCTGTATCCACTTTTCCCAGGATTTACTAGGTACCATCCCATACTTGAAAGGAACCTAGGTGGCGCTGTGGGTTAAACCACTGAGCCTAGGGCTTGCTGATCAGAAGGTCGGCGGTTCGAATCCCTGTGACGGGGTGAGCTCCCATTGCTTGGTCCCAGCTCCTGCCAACCTAGCAGTTCGAAAGCACGTCAAAATGCAAGTAGATAAATAGGAACCGCTACAGCGGGAAGGTAAACGGCGTTTCCATGTGCTGCTCTGGTTCGCCAGAAGCGGCTTTGTCATGCTGGCCACATGACCTGGAAGCTATACGCCGGCTCCCTCGGCCAATAATGCAAGATGAGCGTGCAACCCCAGAGTCGGTCATGACTGGACCTAATGGTCAGGGGTCCCTTTACCCCTTTACCTTATCCCATACTTGCGGGCATCCATCTGTCTCGAGAGACAATGGAGTGAAATCAACCTGCTATTTGCAGCACCAAAGTGACACCCCCCCCCAAAAAAAGGTGAAAGCCTGGGCAGTGTGGATGGAGGTCCTGGGCTGGCCAGACAACAAGACCCCCCCCTCTCAGCCTCACTGAGGTGGTCCAAAGGAGAGCAGAGCCATGCATTTGACACGAGCTTGGATGCAGGAGTTGTCAGAAGGAGGCATACAGGGAAGCACCCAACCGTCTTCGGGACTCCAGGTCTGGATATGTGTAGGGTTTACTCCTTAGTTTTTCTCTCTCTCCTGAAGATGTCCCAAAAGGCAGCCCACCAGCCACAGCAGCTCCATCCCCAGGTCAGGCTTGACCCCGGGGCAGAGAGAGGCTGCTGTGCATGCGCCCCAGGTGTGCTTTGCGAGGTGAGCTTCCTCCACGTCCCAGGCGCCTGTCCTGGGGGGAATAAGCTTATGCTCTGCTGATGATAATAAAGGTGGTTATCTGAACCTGCCATATACAGAGTTAACTCAATAACCAGTCTCACTAGTTTTCTTCTATAACTGGCATTTTCTCTTCAAACTTCAACATCGAGGTCCGGTCAGGGCCAGTCCTATTTTTAAGCAAAGTGAGACATCCACCTCCGTAGCAGGGAAGAGAGCAGCGCTGATGTGTTAGAAGACAGAGCTATGTGTACCAACAGCCTACCATCCATTCCCTAAGCTAGACTCCTGCTGAATGGACTAGTGTGTTGAAGTAAGATTTAACTACCAGTCCAGAACATATAACAACAACAACAACAACAACAACAACAACAACAACAACAATTTATTATTTATACCCCGCCCATCTGACCGGGTTCCCCCAGCCACTCTGGGTGGCTTCCGACAAAATACCAAAATACAGAAATCCATCAAACATTAAAAGCTTCCCTAAACAGGGCTGCCTTGAGATGCCTTCTAAAGGTCTGGTAATTGTTGTTCTCTTTGACCTCTGGTGGGAGGGCATTCCACAGGGTGGGTGCCACTACCGAGAAGGCCCTCTGCCTGGTTCCCTGTAACTTGGCTTCTCGTAGCAAGGGAACCACCAGAAGGCCCTCGGCGCTGGATCTTGGTGTCCGGGCAGAACGATGGGGGAGGAGACGCTCCTTCAGGTATACCGGACCAAGGCCGTTTAGGGCTTTAAAGGTCAACACCTTTGAACTGTGCTCGGAAACGTGCTGGGAGCCAGTGTAGATCTCTCAGGACCGGTGTCATGTCGTCCCGGCGGCTGCTCCCAGTCACCAGTCTAGCTGCCACATTCTGGATTAGTTGCAGTTTCCGGGTCATCTTCAAAGGTAGCCCCACGTAGAGTGCATGGCAGTAATCCAAACGGGAGATAACCAGAGCATGCACCACTCTGGCTAGGCAGTCCGCTGGCAGGTAGGGTCTCAGCCTGCGTACTAGATGGAGCTGATAGACAGCTGCCCTGGACACAGAATTGACCTGTGCCTCCATGGACAGCTGTGAGTCCAAAATGACTCCCAGGTTGCGCACCTGGTCCTTCAGTGGCACAGTTACCCCATTCAGGACCAGGGAGCATAGAGTGGGAGGTGCCATCTTGTCCTCCACTTCAGGCAGCAAAATGTCTTGGGTTGGCTGTAGCTCCTGGGATCCCCTTCTAACTAGAGACGGAAGTGATTGAACCTTGAACTTGGTGCATGCAAACCATCACACAGGAACACATGTCTCAGACCATCTAGTTCTGTATTGACCACATCAAAGGAAGCCAGCATGGTGCCTTCTAGCTGTTGTTAGAATATAATTCTCTGCAACTCTGAGCATTGGCCATCCTGGCTGGGGCTGATGGGAGTTGGGCTCCAGCACCATCTGGAGGGCACATGTAATAGCACATGGAGGGCACCAGGTTGGCTACCTGCCATCTACATTGACTGGGATTGGCTTTCTGAGCAGGGGTCTTCCCTAACCTTCCCACCAGCGCTGGGCTTTGGGCTATGTGGGCAGTTTCCCCACACAAGGCGCCCAACTGAGGGGGCACAAAATTGAGAAGATGGCGCTGTGGGTTAAACCACTGAGCCTAGGGCTTGCTGATCAGAAGGTCGGCGGTTCGAATCCCAGTGATGGGGTGAGCTCCCGTTGCTCGGTCCCAGCTCCTGCCAACCTAGCAGTTCGAAAGCACGTCAAAATGCAAGTAGATAAATAGGAACCGCTACAGCGGGAAGGTAAATGGCGTTTCCGTGTGCTACTCTGGTTTGCCAGAAGTGGCTTTGTCATGCTGGCCACATGACCTGGAAGCTATACGCCGGCTCCCTCGGCCAATAATGCAAGATGAGCATGCAACCCCAGAGTCGGTCACGACTGGACCTAATGGTCAGGGGTCCCTTTACCTTTTATAGTTGAGATGGTCCATTTGCCAGCATCAAATTTTGACCTCACACAGGGCAGCATATTATGAAAGATTACCAAAGTCCACCCCTGCTTCCACACTGTCTCTCTTCTCTTCTTGGAATGACACTGTGTTATCACACAGTGTATGTACTGGTAAATAAAAGCAAAACAAAACACCCCCAAGTTTTATATATATATTCACTGCCATGAGTTGCAGTATTTACTTAACACAAGCATTGGCCTGGAAAAAGTTCAGTACGCCATAGACTTTATAGTTCTGCTCTTCAATCTTAGTCCAAAATGGCAAGGAATTGTCGATAGATGCTTTATTGCAGCTGTTCCTTCCTCTTGGCCTGGGCTCCTTCACGCTGAAAGATCTAACATAACAATGAAGTATAGCCTAGAGATGAATCAAGCTCGCGATGAGTTTTTCTTCTGCCCCCAGACGTAAAGTTCCCATCTCACTATGGCTAGCGTAGCCAGAATTTTTAAAAAGAGGTTGCATTTTGCTCTACAGAACTACATCTTTACTTCCTAATGTGGCAAGCTGCCTCACCGCTACCAAACCCCTGGTGAGAAAGCTTATGTAACTAGATTCCAAACATTTTGGTAGAGATGCATGAGAAATTCGAACATGGTCAATTGGACGCAATTAAACTTTCTGTTTAAAGGAGTAGCAGCCACTTAGATTTGGCAGTGTTCCAATGTGAAGCCAAGAAAAAATGCCTCTGAAACATCCATTGGGCGCCAAACTGTACCCCACAATAGATTCCTCCTACAGAATAAATTGGTGCATACAGAACATCACAACACAAGATGCTGCCTTATGATAAGTTATAGACATTAGGGGAAGTCAACACGGCGTTCTTCTGATGTTGGTGGGCTACAAACCACTTGGGCAATTGCAGCTCTTGTGGGTTGAATTGGGGTCTACAGTACCCAGAATTCTTTGGGGAAAGTGATGACTATTTAAAGTGACATCATAGTGCTTTCAATAGATGTTACCATAAAAAATATGTGCTCGAGACTGTCCTGGGGACATGTGGCACTGCCAACACAACTCATATATATATGAGTTTACAATATATATATTTTACAATTTAATATTCAGCCAAATAACACATTGTAATATTTGTCATATAAAAAACAAAAAAAACCTCCCCATGACTTGCCTCAACTTCCCCTTCTGGTTCTTTAAATATTTACTACTTCTGCTTAATTTTTGTCCTTTTTTAATGATATTATACCTCAATACACTTAAATTCTTATCATTTTAATACTAAATTTTCTTTCATAATTACATCTTGCACTCAATTACATTCCATATTATTATTTCTTGACCTTTAAACTTATTTTCTTACTTGTAAGTGCTTAATCTTGTAAGTGCTTAAAAGGGACCCAGGTGGCGCTGTGGTTAAACCACTGAGCCTAGGGCTTGCTGATCAGAAGGTCGGCGGTTCGAATCCCTGTGACGGGGTGAGCTCCCGTTGCTTGGTTCCAGCTCCTGCCAACCTAGCAGTTCGAAAGCACGTCAAAATGCAAGTAGATAAATAGGAACCGCTACAGCGGGAAGGTAAACGGCGTTTCCATGTGCTGCTCTGGTTTGCCAGAAGCGGCTTTGTCATGCTGGCCACATGACCTGGAAGCTATACGCCGGCTCCCTCGGCCAATAATGCGAGATGAGTGCGCAATCCCAGAGTCGGTCACGACTGGACCTAATGGTCAGGGGTCCCTTTACCTTTACCTTTAAGTGCTTAATCAAACCCTGCTAGTGAGTCCATTTCTTTACAGTATTTCTGTAAATACAACATAAAAGGTTCCCAGTCTTTTTTTTAATATATAAAAATCTTCATTGTCATTGTTTCTGATTCTTTCTGTAAGTTTCACCATTTCTGCATATTCCATTAGTTTGACTTGCCATTCTTCTTTTGTTGGTATCTCATCATCTTTCCATTTTGGGGCTAGGAGAGTCCTAGCTGCCATTGTAGAATCCATGAACAAAACACACACAAAACACACATCTCCATCCTGATGCAGAGATGAGATGGGAAACCCTTGCGCAAGAGTCAACTCTGATTGTCAATTAAAAGGATCCATTTGGATCCATCCAACCTTTCTTTATTTATACATTGGTCGTAAATGAAACTCAGATGTTCCATCTACTCTAGCTGAGGAATGGAAGTTAAGGAAATGGGATAGTGGCAGCGTGAGATGGTGGGGGTTTGAGGGAAGAATGTGAAGATAATGAGCAGCTAAACCTGTGAGTAGTGATGCAATGGGAGGCTCCTCTTGGGACCTGGATGGAATCTTCCTCATCAAACTCATTTCTAAACAGACGCCTCAGATTATTCCCAGTCCCTGAAGAAGCTCCCTCTTCATCTGGACACTGCTAAATCAAACCTGCCAGAGGTGAAATCCCTGGGGCTTCTGGAAACAAGTATGAACATCCATTTGTTTCCTTCAGCTGCAGCTTGATTATGCCAGAGGGCAAGTATTTTTTAATTGCTGTGGGACCCCCTCGGACTCGCCGTCCAGATCATCAGTCACTGTTCTCACCTTCAGATTACACTTGCACGCTCTGTGCATGTTTCGTGAGTAATGCTTCAGGGCTTCTAAGATGTGGCAGAGCAACAGAAGCGGGGCTGCCGAAGGACGCACGAACCAAGCGTTGCTGCATGGGAACCCAAGACAACATGGAATAGATCGGAACATTTGTGTGCCAAGGAATCGCTAGAGAACTGCCTCCAACAACCCGTCCTTCTCACAGCTGATACAAGAAACACTGCAGGAAGCTTCATGACAACCCATCGGCAGGGCTTTTGGAAGAAATGTTCAGCTCCTGGGGGAAAACAGTGGCCAGAATCCAGAGGGTTATTTTAAGCACATTAAAGGGTCTGTGCGCACACACAACAAAGTGGATTTTCATCTTCCACCCCTTGGAGCTTGCAGACCTCTGTGCTGTATCATGTAAACTGCAGTTATGGAATCCATCTTAGATTGGAGACTGGTGAATGGGAGGCTGCTGTTCAAGAAACACAACAGGGGAGGGGAAGGTGCTTTGACGGCAGAAGGTCCCAGGCTCAGCTCCTGAAATTGGGGCTGGCTCCAGGGTTTTGGAGGCTATTGTGTGAGTGCCTGGAGGCGGTTGGAGGATGGATGGCGGCTAACAGATTGAGGTTGAATCCTGTTTGTGGGGGACAGGAGGCGGGCAGGTGTGAAGGACTCCCTGGTCCTGAATGGGGTAACTGTGCCCCTGAAGGACCAGGTGTGCAGCCTGGGAGTCATTTTGGATTCACAGCTGTCCATGGAGGCACAGGTCAATTCTGTGTCCAGGGCAGCTGTCTATCAGCTCCATCTGGTACGCAGGCTGAGACCCTACCTGCCCGCAGACTGTCTTGCCAGAGTGGTGCATGCTCTAGTTATCTCCCGCTTGGACTACTGCAATGCGCTCTATGTGGGGCTACCTTTGAAGGTGACCCAGAAACTACAACTAATCCAGAATGCGGCAGCTAGACTGGTGACTGGGAGTGGCCACCGAGACCACATAACACAAGTCTTGAAAGATCTACGTTGGCTCCCAGTACGTTTCCGAGCACAATTCAAAGTGTTGGTGCTGACCTTTAAAGCCCTAAATGGCCTCGGTCCAGTATACCTGAAGGAGCGTCTCCACCCCCATCGTTCTTCCCAGACACTGAGGTCCAGTACCGAGGGCCTTCTGGAGGTTCCCTCGTTGCGAGAAGCCAAGTTGCAGGGAACCAGGCAGAGGGCCTTCTTGGTGGTGGTGCCCACCCTGTGGAACGCCCTCCCATCAGATGTCAAAGAGAAAAACAGCTACCAGATTTTTAGAAGACATCTGAAGGCAGCCCTGTTCAGGGAGGCTTTTAATGTTTAATAGATAATTTAATTTAATTTTTCTGTTGGAAGCCACCCAGAGTGGCTGGGGAAACCTAGCCAGATGGGCAGGGTATAAATAATAAATTATTATTATTATTATTATTATTATTATTATTATTATTATTATTATTATTATTATTAATATGCATGATCCCCATACTGGGTCTCCAAAACTGGAAGAGATACACAGGAGCATAGGAAGGTGTCTTATACCAAGTTAGGTCCTGGGTCCATCTAGCTCAGTTTGTCAACACTGATTGGCAGTGACTCTCCAGGATGGCAGATGCATCTCTTGTAGCCCTGGAAGCCAAGGACTAGCCTGGAGAAGAGAAGGTTAAGGGGTGATATGATAGCCATGTTCAAATATATGAAAGGATGTCATATAGAGGAGGGAGAAAGATTGTTTTCTGCTGCTCCAGAGAAGCGGACACGGAGCAATGGATTCAAGCTTCAAGAAAGAAGATTCCACCTAAACATTAGGAAGAACTTCCTGACAGTAAGAGCTGTTCGGCAGTGGAATTTGCTACCAAGGAGTATGGTGGAGTCTCCTTCTTTGGAGGTCTTTAAGCAGAGGCTTGACAGCCATATGTCAAGAATGCTTTGATGGTGTTTCCTGCTTGGCAGGGGGTTGGACTGGATGGCCCTTGTGGTCTCTTCCAACTCTATGATTCTATGATTCTATGACTGAATCTGGAACATCTGGAACATCTGCATGCAAAACAGATGTTCTACCATGCAGCTGTGGCCTTTGCCCTATTGTGCAGATTGTGAATTATTAACTATCCCCTTCCTAAAATCAGCTCATTTTGTACTCACCTACTTGTATGGTAGGTTAGGTTGAGAAGAGATAGCACCCATGTATTTATTATTATTATTTATTAAATTTATTGGTCACTTTTTCTCACCTAAGGCAACTCAAAGTGGCTTGCAACCATGTTGGGCATGCAAACTAAAAATAAATGAGGCTGCACTTGATCTCCCTAGATACTTTGCACAAAGTGGAAATGGTAGCCCTATTGGGGTAATGGGCCCTCTACTGGTTTTTGAGGCACTGGCAAATGCCCAACTAAATCAACCACACCACCCTCAGGATCTCAGGTTCCGGGTAACAGGAGAGACCCTGTGTCTGAGACCCTGAAATGCAACTCGCAGAGTAGGCAGCATGGGGTTGGGTAAACCAGTCATTTGTCACAGTAGAAGGCAGTTTCATTTGCCCAAACCCCACTGGGCAGGCAGAAGTAGTTGCACAGTCCTTAGGATTGGAGCTGGTCTTAAGTGCTCCACTTTCTGTATCTCAAAATGGCTTTGCACATCATGAGGAAACTCCCGAAAGTCTCTTTCCTCTTTCAGTGCTTCCAGGGTCAGGGAAGTCCTTAGAATATAAGAGCCTTGTTGGCCCAGGCTGTAGTGTTTGTGGCAGATCCTTTCCTTGATACAGGCTAGGATTTCAGAATGCCCTGGGTTAATCACACAAACGAAGCCACTCCGGAGCTTAGACTGGCACAGTAAAGGGGTTTCTGGAGGAAGAATGGAGGTCTGGTTGTGGCTGCATGCAAAGCAGGAACTATAAAATAAAGCTCTACGTCTATTAAGCTTGGTCTGAATGCAGGCTCTTATTTCTAAGAGTTCCAGCCCTTGGAATGTAACGTGGAGCAAGGGTCCATCTGATCCAATATCCTGTTTCCATTAGAGGCTAGCAAGATGCTAGCTAGATGCTTCTGGGAAACTGAAAAGCAAAACACAGAGGGGTGCCTGCTCTGTGTTTACCTTGCAGCAACTTGTATTCAGTAGCACATTGCTTCTGGATCTGACCTACCCTAGCTAGTACATTTCCGAGCACAATTTGCAGTGTTGGTGCTTACCTTTAAAGCCCCGAAAGGCCTCGGTCCTATATACCTGAAGGTATTCAGTCCAGTCCAGCATTCAGCCTAGACACTGACATTGAGCTTTGATGGCCTTCTGGCGGTTCACTCATTGCAAGAAGTGAGGTAACAGGGAAACAGGCAGAGGGCCTTCTCAGTAGTGGCACCCACCCCATGGAATGCCTCCCATCAGATGTCAAGGAAATAAACAACTATCTGTCTTTTAGAAGACATCTGAAGGCAGCCCTATATAGGGAAGCCTTTTACTGTGTAATTTTTTACAGTCAAACCTCGGTTTGCGACCGCCTCCGTTTGCAACCACTTCGGTTTCCGACCACTGCGGACCCGGAAATGTTTACATCCGGGTTCCATGGTGCTCGGATGCGCAGAAGCACTCTATGGACGCTTCATGCACGCACAGAAGCGTGCCTTCGGCGAGCAAGCAATTCGGGGAGTGACCGCCTCCGTGGAACGGATTGCGGTCGCAAACCGAGGTGCCACTGTATTATGTTTCTATATATGTTGGAAGCCGCTCAGAGTAGCTGTGGCAACCCAGTCAGCTGGGGGGTATAAATAATAAAACTATTATTATTATTATTATTATTATTATTATTATTAACCTATAGCCAGTGGTTGCCTTGCCCTGCAATCCTATGGGAGCACACTCTAGGGGTTATGGCAGGTATGGGGAACCTGTTTATTGAAGAATAAATTGACACACAAAGGCATGGAGGGGGGGAGGAGAAACCACAAAAAAAATTAAGGATGAAGGTTCAGCCCCAAACCTTCACAACTGGAAACAATGTTTTACTTTATAATTTCCCATTAAAGGTAAAGGGACCCCTGACCATTAGGTCCATTCGTGACTGACTCTGGGGTTGCGGCACTCATCTCACATTACTGGCCGAGGGAGCCGGCGTACAGCTTCCAGGTCATGTGGCCAGCATGACAAAGCCGCTTCTGGCTAACCAGAGCAGCACATGGAAATGCCATTTACCTTCCCGCTGCAGCGTTACCTATTTATCTACTTGCACTTTGACGTGCTTTCGAACTGCTAGGTTGGCAGGAGCTGGGACCGAACAACGGGAGCTCACCCCATCGCAGGGATTCAAACCACCAACCTTCTGATCGGCAAGCCCTAGGCTCTGTGGTTTAACCCAGAGTGTCACCCGCGTCCCAGTTTCCCATTACTGCGATTTTAATGAAAATTCTATTTGCTTTTTACTGCGATTCTTTTTGTAAACTTCCCTGAGACTATTTGGACTATAAATACTGTAAACTTCCCTGAGACTATTTGGACTACAAACAAACGTGCGTACAAAGAAACAAGGGAAATACTCTGAGTATATAAAAACGTACCGAAAGTTTGTAAACCACTCTGCCATATCACCCTGATGCTCAGTATTTGGGATAGTACAGTATCTCACTCCAAGAAGTATTCACTAGCTCCGGTTAACAGGCATATCAATGAACATTTCATCACCCACGATCGGGGCCGGATTTAGGTTTGATGAGGCCCTAAGCTACTGAAAGTAATGGGGCCCTTTATATGTCCAGCTGTCCTTTGTCAACAACAAATTGTCGCTGTTTTGTGTGTTGAATATATGCTATAATGTAATTTATGGATCTAAGTAAAGGTAAAGGACCCCTGACAGTTCAGTCCAGTCACAAACGACTCTGGGGTTGTGGAGCTCATTTCGCTTTACTGGCCGAGGGAGCCGGCGTACAGCTTCCTGGTCATGTGACCAGCAGGACCATGCCATTTCTGGTGAAACCAGAGCAGCACATGGAAATGCCATTTACCTTCCCGCTGTAGCCGTACCTATTTATTTACTTGCACTTTGACGTGCTTTCGAACTGCTAGGTTGGCAGGAGCTGGGACCGAGCAACGGAAGCTCACCCCGTCGCGGGGATTCGAATGGCCAACCTTCTGATCGGCAACCTCAGTGGTTTAGACCACAGTGCCACCCGCACCTCACATTTATGGACCTAGATAAATGCTCTGTGTATGTTTTATTTTATTTGTTTTTTATCTTATATTTTGGAAATGTACATCCAGTGTTTTTTCCCTTTAAATTTTTTGGGGGGCCCCAAGAGAGTGGGGCCCTAAACTATAGCTTGTTTAGCTTATACGTAAATCTGGCACTGCCCACGACGTATGTGGTGCACCTTATGTACACAACCCTCTATAAACCAGTTGTTGGGAATCACAGGTGTGTTGTTCAGATTCTGCTCTCCAGCTTCCTACAGGCATCTTCTTGGCCCCTGTGAGAACAGAGTGCTGGACGAAGATGGCAGGCCCGTCTCATTTTCTTATGACAATGGCCATTCTGTTCACAACCTGGGGAACAGAAAGCTCAAACCTCCACTCTTCCCAGCAATCCAGGCAACAACAACTTCTGAAGGAAGATGACAACTGCAGGCAGTCTAGGGATGCGGTGTTCGACAAACCACCTTGCAATGCATTTTTGCCGAGAATTGCAGTCTCTGGCATGGGCCCAGAGCCAGTATTACAGGAGACATGATGAAGTGTGAAAAGCACTGGCAGGCATTTTAAGACAAATAAAAGATGGGAGGCAAGTGGAAATCAGGACCCTGGGAGATTAAAAATCAGCAAGGTTTATAGGAAGGGAGGGAAAGCAATAGGAAGCAAAGCAATCCCTCAGGGTGACGTTTCTTGCAACGGCAGCAGATTAGAAACAGTTTTGGGCCCTACAGAGGGAGGTTATTTTTCCAGCTGTGCCTCCTAGCTAGAGCCCCAAGATTAGTGACCAAAGCAGGGGTGGGGAAAGTAAGTGGGTAATAAGGGCAGAATTTACAACCCTTAAGAAAGAAAAGATAAAAAAAATGATAGAGAAGGATGTGTGTGAGAGACAGAGAAATGAGATCAAGTGATGACAGTAAAATAATAATATCAGAATACAGAGAAATCTGTCCCATACCAAGTTAGATCAATGGTCCATTTGGATCAGTATTGTCTACACAGAAGGAATTTTATGTACATGGGAACACAGAGAAATGAAAACACAAAGTGGACGATTTCTTTTGCATACATTTGAAATGTTGACTTTCAAACAGGATTCATTTTGAGCGCTACAGTTTGTGAAGGGGTGTTTAAGGCACACACATTCCTAGGACGGCAGCATGTGGTCAATTCATCAGTTAGCAAAGGGGAACTTGTGGGCCACCAGATATTGTTGGACTGCAACTCCCATCATTCTTGACCATTGGCCACGGGGCTGGGCCTGATGGGAGTTGGAGTGCAACAACATCTGGCCAAAAGTTCTCCAAGGTGACCTTGATTTAAAACTTACTAGACCATTCAAAAGGGTGCCCACAAAGAGCAACTTTTTAGAGTGACTATTTTTCAGTCAAGATCAATTAACTCAAGGGGGATGTGTTAACTTTCACAAAGTTTGAATTAATTTACAAAGCCTTGAGCAACTTAGATTCAGGGGTCCTCAGGGGCCACCTGAACCCTTGTGTCCCAGCCCAGTCACTGAGATCATTAGCAGGAGCTTCACTCGTCATTCCCGGAGTTAGCGAGGCTCATTTGACAACAACAAGAAACCAAATCTTTCGTGTCATTAGCCTAGCATTTGAATACTCTGTCAACAAAGATTCAGCAGGTGCCTTCTATTCCAATTTTTAATATTTTTTAATAGCTAACTGTCCTAAAAAACTGAATTCTTGTTGATGAATTCTAAGGCCATGTGTATAATTTTTATCTCGTGAAGTGCCCTGAGATCTATGGATGAAGGACAATATACAAATTTAATAAATACATAAAATAAAATATCCCTGCCTACAGATTCTGGTTGACCACAGAGATTATGATGAGGAGGCCCATTGTCAACATGTATCATCTTCAGGGCATAGCCCCATCACTAATGTCTGCTGTAGACCCCCTCAAATAATCCCCCTACCCAGCGCAAGGCTGCCTTTTTAATTTTCCCCAATGCAAAGGTCATTGCGGGAAGCTAAAGTGTGATTCACTCTGGATCACAGTGCTACTGATGCTCATCAAGGCCACTACCACTGCTTCCTGGTATATGCCCTCTCCTGTCCAAACTTGGCCCAGAGCTCCTGGGAGCTGTTGCGTTGAAGCAATGGCAGAAAGGGCAGTGTCAGGTTCAGAAGAGCACAGTAACATCCATTAGGGTTGGGCCAGGCCTACACCAGCCTGTCAGTACCCTGGACAGCTCACTGTGGCAGATGCTATCCAGAACTCATTCACTTTTTGAGTAAAACACTGAGGTCTTAGGAGTCTGAGGAATCCGAGGAGTTGGGTAAAGCCACATCTTCTGACCAGAATGTTCCTGGAGTAAGGGATGACAATGCCTACTTCCCTTCTGAACCTTCCTTTAAAACAGAGAATATGAAACCCACCCATAGCTGCCAAGTCTCCCGTATTCCCTGGGAAAACCCCGTTTTTCCAGCTGTTTCCCGCTGGCATCCCAGATTTTTTTTAAAAAAAAACCCGTAAATCCCCCGGATTCCTACCAGCCCGGGGAGGCTCCTTCTGCGCATGTCTGGAGTCTCTGGACATGCACAGAAGCGATTTCTGGCGCTGTGGCCATTTTGGAAATGGGCAGAGCATGCGTAGAAGCGACTTCCGGTGCTGCTCTGCCCAGTTTCAAAATGGCCGCAGTGCAACTTTTTCAATCTGGGAGTTGGCACCTATGAGCCCACCACGGCACACATAGGAAGGTGCCCCTCAACCCTGGAGAGACAATGGACTTCACAACCAATATGGTCTAAGCCAGGAATGGCCAAACTTGGCCCTCTAGATGTTTTAGGACTACAACTCCCATCATCCCTAGCTAACAGGACAAGTGGTCAGGGATGATGGGAATTGTAGTCCCAAAACATTGGAGACCACAGAGCTCAAATCTATTTCTCTGAGTGCTGTCCTTTCGGGATTGTGAGTGGATCTTGCAGCCCTGGTGTACGTTCCTCCATGTACGGTACTTAGCGTGAATATCTGTGCGGAAGCATCCATCTGCATCGTGAAGAGAGACTTTGTGTGCATGCTGGCATGCTTGGTTTTAATTGAGCTGCAAGCCCATTGCTATGGGAGGGTGGGCAGGAGGAGATGTGGGGCGTGAGAAGAATGAGCCAAGAAACCAATCTCCTGTTAAGGAAATAATCAGTTTAGGGAAAGACTGCCAAGCATGAAGCTTTGGGAAGCTTTCTCCAGAAGAGAGAGTAATTGCTTATGACTCCTGGCACCAGGATCCGTTCCTGGTTTTTCTGAGGTGGTTATAGTTCCATGGGGCTGGAGGTAGTAAACATAGAACCATAGAATCATAGAGTTGGAAGAGACCACAAGGGCCATCCAGTCCAACCCCCTGCCAAGCAGGAAACACCATCAAAGCATTCTTGACAGGTGGCTGTCAAGCCACCGCTTAAAGACCTCCAAAGAAGGAGACTCCACCACACTCCTTGGCAGCAAATTCCACTGCCGAACAGCTCTTACTGTCAAGAAGTTCTTCCTAATGTTTAGGTGGAATTTTCTTTCTTGTAGTTTGAATCCGTTGCTCCGTGTCCGCTTCTCTGGAGCAGCAGAAAACACTCTTTCTCCCTCCTCTATATGACATCCTTTTATATATTTGAACATGGCTATCATATCACCCCTTAACCTTCTCTTCTCCAGGCTAAACATACCCAGCTCCCTAAGCCGTTCCTCATAAGGCATCGTTTCCAGGCCTTTGACCATTTTGGTTGCCCTCTTCTGGACACGTTCCAGCTTATCAGTATCCTTCTTGAACTGTGGTGCCCAGAACTGGACACAGTACTCCAGGTGAGGTCTGACCAGAGCAGAATACAGTGGTACTATTACTTCCCTTGATCTAGATGCTATACTCCTATTGATGCAGCCCAGAATTGCATTGGCTTTTTTAGCTGCTGCATCACACTGCTGACTCATGTCAAGTTTGTGGTCAACCAAGACTCCTAGATCCTTTTCACATGTACTGCTCTCAAGCCAGGTGTCTCCCATCCTATATTTGTGCCTTTCATTTTTTTTGCCCAAGTGTAGTACTTTACATTTCTCCTTGTTAAAATTCATCTTGTTTGCTTTGGCCCAGTTGTCTAATCTGTTAAGGTCATTCTGAAGTGTGATCCTGTCCTCTGGGGTGTTAGCCACCCCTCCCAATTTGGTGTCATCTGCAAACTTGCTCAGGATTCCCTCAAGCCCATCATCCAAGTCATTGATAAAGATGTTGAACAAGACTGGGCCCAAGACAGAACCCTGTGGCACCCCACTAGTCACTACTCTCCAGGATGAGGAGGAGCCATTGATGAGCACCCTTTGGGTTCGGTCAGTAAGCCAGTTACAAATCCACTGAATGGTAGCATTGTCTAGCCCACATTTTACCAGCTTCTTTACAAGAATATCATGGGGCACCTTGTCAAAGGCCTTGCTGAAATCAAGATAGGCTACATCCACAGCGTTCCCTTCATCTACCAGGCTTGTAATTCTGTCAAAAAATGAGATCAGATTAGTCTGACATGACTTATTTTTCAGGAACATGCTGCTTGTCTGCCCAGTTTCCTAACCTCACTTGTGAAAATCTCACTGATCCCTGCTTGTGGCAGTCAGCATGGGAGTTGTAGTCCAATAACACTACAGGTTACACCAGTCCTTTGTTACAGTGTGACAGAGAAATGGACAGAAAGATGGGAGCAGGCAGACAGATGGACAGACAGGCATACTCCTCTTGCTATAGGGAGATCATAGCATTTAATCCTCCAGCAGCTCTGTGAAAATATAGTGCACTCAAAAGGCCACCTAGTGGCCTTCAATGCTGAATGATGATTAAAGTCATCATTGCATCATACCAAAGGCCTGCCTGCAAATGACATGAAGAATGAAAAGCAGCCAGGGGAGGGTGGAATCTTGAATGGAAGTCTGACAGGGGGGAAGGTGCTGATTAACCCTTTCTGCACACTGACTCCAAAGGTTTGGTTACAGGTAGGTAGCCGTGTTGGTCTGGATCGAAGTAAAATAAAAAAATTCCTTCAGTAGCACCTTAAAGACCAACTGAGTTTTTATTTTGGTATGAGCTTTCGTGTGCATGCACACTTCTTCTGAAGAAGTGTGCATGCACACGAAAGCTCATACCAAAATAAAAACTCAGTTGGTCTTTAAGGTGCTACTGAAGGAATTTTTTTATTTGACTCCAAAGGGTTTATTTTCCAGCTTAGAGTGACTGCTACCTTTTTTGCCATGCAGGGAGAAAAGGAGCTTAAGGCAATTCTGATGCTTGTTTTCTTTTTCTTTTTTGGGGGGGGCATTATTTTGAAGGGGGTAGGATTAAGGGTGAGCAGGATTGAACCTGGGTCTGATTGAACAAAGTCCAACCCAGAGCCAGCATGGTGTCGTGGTTAGAAAATCAGGCTAGGACCCAGGAGACCAGGGTTCAAATATTCCCTCGGCCATGAAGCCCACTGAATGGTTATGGGCCAGTTTCTTCCTCTCAGCCTAACCTACCTCATAGGTTTGTTGTGGGGATTAAATGTGGAGGGGAGAAACCATGTATTCTATCTTGAGCTTTTCCTTTGAGGAAAAGGTAGGAATTAAATGCAACAAATAAGCAAATAAATAGATAATAATAAATAAGTAAATAAACAGACACTCAAGACTGATACTGCATCTGCAGCATGTATAGTTCACCCCTGATACAACTCTTCTGCAAAAGGTCATTGGGAAGCAGTTGAAGGGGAATTGTAATTATTGTTGATTTATTGTTGGTTTCAGTGGTTAAGCCAGAGAAGGAGGAGGGTTGGAGGATGGGAGTTGACATTCCTTTCATGGACATGTCTAAAGAATCTCTCACGGTTACCTTTGCTTGGCATTATAATTGCTGCATTGCCCATGATACTTCACTCGCTCTCAAGTGCCGCTACTCTGAAAAGCGTATTATTACAAGGATATTCTTGTTGGCTGCAGAAAGGCAAGGATTGTTCCTCGCTCCTAGGAGAGGCTGCTCAAAGGTTAACCCTCTTCAAAATAATAAAAAAGGCCAACTTGTACCTGTTTGCAGCCTTTATTGGAAGAATGAAAACAGCACTAGAAAGAATGATGTGGCTGGGTTGAAGGAGAAGATCTAGGAGAGGTAGTTAGGCAACGTTTATTGTTCATCACTGGCTTTCTCAAGGTACAGGACTGGGGTGAAGGTTTGGAAGAAATTCAATGCACAGGCAGTGAAAGAGGGGTTTGGGGGTGGGGAAGAAAGGCTAGAGAACAAGATAGGGTGCTGATTGCCAAGTATTTCGTCTTTCAACCTTGAGTTTAGTACCACAACACTCCAGAGTGATTAGGCTGAAAGTATAAACCACAGAGCCTAGGGCTTGCCGATCAGAAGGTTGGTGGTTCGAATCCCTGCAATGGGGTGAGCTCCCGTTGCTCGGTCCCAGCTCCTGCCAACCTAGCAGTTCAAAAGCACGTTAAAAAAGTGCAAGTAGATAAATAGGTACCGCTCCAAGCAGGAAGGTAAACAGCGTTTACGTGTACTGTTCTGGTTCGCCAGAAGTGGCTTTGTCATGCTGGCCACATGACCTGGAAGCTGTACGTCGGCTCCCTCAGCCAATCATGCGAGATGAGCGCCGCAACCCCAGAGTCGGGTCCCTTTACCTTTTACCTTTATGACTGGCCCAAGGTACGGATTTCAGTTTCTCATTTTCCCAGTCTTATGTTCCGTTCGCCAGATCTTTGCATCAGTTTGCAATTTGTTGTTTTTAAAGGTCTCACAAGTATTCAACAGCATTTCAATGTGTGTTTCTTGTCATATGCATTGTTGCAAGCAATCAGACCCCCTGATAGAATGCATGTTTGCTGTTTTCACTAAGCTATTTGGTTTTTATGCACACTTTACCCTAACACATACCTTTCTGTCCACATTTTTTGGTAACCGCTAAATCTTCATTGTAAAAACTGGAGAACTATGAATTTTGCAGGATAGCTCCATTTGGGGCTGTGTGTTATTTTGGGAAATACAAATAGGTGGGCTTGCATTAAGAGGTGAAGCAAGCTGAATTCTACCACCAACAACCACCTCTGCAAAATAACATTCTTAATCCAAGGTCATGCAGGGAGCTTTGCAGCTGAGCTAAGGAATGGAACACACTGAACTGGGGGAGTCAACCCCATTGATCTCAGAGGTATCAAACACACACACACACACACACACACACACACACACACACACACACACGAGAATCTGTAAATCTGCCTGTGCTTGGCTACCCAGAGCTTAAATACATGACCTTTCAAACACATGCATTTGGAGAAGATCCCTAACTTGGCAGAGAGAGAAAGTGGAAGACCTGAAATACACGACAAGACTGTATCCATACAGGACATAACATTTTACATTGAAATACAGGACAATGCTGTATTGTATATATGGGACAGGTGGCAACCCCGTCTTTTGTGTCTGCCCTGATTCTGAATTTAGAGGACTTGAGGAATTTAGAGACATAAAGAAACAAAGACAGGCAAAAATAAATACAGTGGTGCCTCGCTTAGCAAACGCCCCGTAAGACAAAATTTTCGCTTAAAGAAAGGATTTTTCTAGCGGAGGTTGCCTCGCTAGACGAATTCGTTTTATGAAAAATTCGTCTAGCGAATCACGGTTTCCCATAGGAATGCATTGAAATTCAATTAATGCGTTCCTATGGGCAAAACAAAAAAATAAAAAAAAATTCAATGCATTCCTATGGGATTCGCTAGACAAATTTTTCGTTATAAGAATAGACCTGTGGAACGAATTAAATTCGTCTAGCGAGGCACCACTGTAAATGAAAAAATCCTGTGAAGTCTGGAACCCAATGGACATCCTCTTTGCTCCTCACCAAGTTATAAAGCAGCCTTCCTAGAGTGAGGGGAGCATGGATTGCAGCCAAATTAGAAAGCGATGGCTTGCAATAAAGGGGCCTCATCTGTTCCCTACCTACCTACCAAATTGCAAAGTGACTCTGGGAGCAAACTGCTCGGCAAGGTGAACGGCAATGTACACTTGGGGCTCTGGGGCACGTTTTGTAGCTTGGCACATTTTAACAGACTAGAACATAAGCTCTGGTACATTCCATATAATTAAAGCAAGGATCCTGCCCGGGGGAAGGTACACCTCCATCCCAATTCCCTTTTGACTGCTCCAGCAAGGCCTTGTTGCTTACTCTGAAAGAGAGCAGCAAAAAGGGAATTAGCATTATTAGCATATGTTAACTGCCGCTTTGAACTCAGCACAGTCTCTTTGAAATATCTGTTGAATGATGACGGCAAAGCATATCATTTATTGCCGAACACCTGGAAAACAGCTCCGTGCTTTTCTCTCCGAAAGGAGCAGTAAAAACCCCTTTGCAAACTTCACAGTGGCCTCTCCCTTTTCTTGCTGCAAGAATATTCACCTTTATTTCATGCTAAGTTCCTTCCTTCCTTCCTTCCTTCCTTCCTTCCTTCCTTCCTTCCTTCCTTCCTTCCTGCCTGCCTGCCTGCCTGCCTGCCTGCCTGCCTGCCTGCCTGCCTGCCTTCCATCTTCTTTCTTTCTTTCTTTCTTTCTTTCTTTCTTTCTTTCTTTCTTTCTTTCTTTCTTTCTTTCTTTCTTTCTTTCTTCAGAAAGCAGAGCCACTTCTGAATATCTTAGGTTGCTGGCTTTCAAATGTGAGTTGTACGGCGGCTGAGGCGGTGGGCAGACGCAAGCCCCACGCTGCTCGGAAAAGCAGCGCGGAGCTTGCAGGCAGTCCGCCCGCCGCCTCCCCTCAAGAGAGACGCGTGGCTCAGGCACACTGCAGGCCCCATGGTGCGATAGCCAGTCCCCCCCCCCACCTCACCTAGCTACGCCTCTAGATTAGGCAGATTCATGGAGGAGAGGGCTGTCGAAGGCTACTAGCCATAAAAGAAGAGGGTGAAAGGTTGTTTTCTGCTGCTCCAGAGAAGCAGACACAGAGCAATGGATTCAAGCTACAAGAAAGAAGATTCCACCTAAACATTAGGAAGAACTAATGACAGTAAGAGCTGTTCGACAGTGGGATTTGTTGCTAAGGAGTGTGGTGGAGTCTCCTTCTTTGGAGGTCTTTAAGCGGAGGCTTGACAGCCATCTGTCAGGAATGCTTTGATGGTGTTTACTGCTTGGCAGGGGGTTGGACTGGATGGCCCTTGTGGTCTCTTCCAACTCTATCATTCTATGATTCTAAAAGGCTGTGCTCTGCCTGCAAAGGTGGAGACAGCAATGCTTCCGGTTTCTGGAAATCACTCAAGGGGAGAGTGTCCCTGCAGTGGCATAGGAAGGGGCGTGCGGTGGGTGGGGGAGTTATTTTTTCAAAAACACATATTTTTGCCATTTTATCACCCTCCCCCAGTGATGACACCCAGGGCAGCCCGCACACCCACCCTGCCTACCATAAAGCTACAGCCGTTTCCCAAACAGAGAGCTATAGCTGAGAAAATCATCTCTCTGGCTGCCACCCGCTTCAGCCAGAGGCCCCAGCCCCTCTGCAGTCCATAGGGATTCTGTGGCTGTGAGCTTTGCAGGCAGTCAGGTCAACACGGAAAATGTTCCCTGAAAGTTTGAAGAAATGCTGGCATGGAACTGCTGAGAAAGGGAGGAGGAGGAGTTGGAGGGTCTTAACTTTTTACACTTTTTGCAGCTCATTCTTCCGGATAGAAGACTTACCTTTGAAACACTAGCCTTACATGTAAAGATGGATCCTCCAGACTGCCGCTGCCTGGATTCACTTAATACAAGCTGTGCCTCACTGCATTGCGCTGTGAGATCTGCCATGTGCTGCAGGTCATTTGGAAACAGGCAGTGGGTCCAATGCACCATTGATCTACGGATTGCACTAGTTGTGTAGCATATGATGGGAATCAAGGCAACCTGATACCCATAAGCCTGGGCAGAACCCCAACCAGGTTAAGGATGTGATTTAGAGAGTCTGGTGGGATAATTCCCCCAGGGACGCTGGTCTACCACAACCTCTAGTGAGAGATCAAGCAGAAAAGAAGGCTAATGCTGAATCTCTAGTTCGGGAAGACACATTTTAGCAGCATGCGGTAACTTACGAAGAAATTGGGCAAGCATTACAACCAATACAGCTCTGGAAATTCTTAGCAGCATAGGACGCTGTCTCATGCTGTGTCACACTGTTGGTACATCAAGCTCAAAAATGCCTATTATTTATTTGTTCATTATCCACCCTTCACCCCCAAGGTCCCAGGGCGGGTTACAGCATTAAGATGTCTTGACTTTGAAGTCTTTGAAGGCAGAAACTGGAAAGTGCTAGAAGTTTCTGGAAGATTCTAGAAGGTTCCTTTCTGATGTAAATATTGTTTTGACTATCTCAAGGTCACGCTGAACCAGGAGAGATAAATTCCTGCACTCACAGAATCACAGAATCATAGAGTTGGAAGAGACCACAAGGGCCATCCAGTCCAACCCCTGCCAAGCAGGAAACACCATCAAAGCATTCCTGACAGATGGCTGTCAAGCCTTTGCCTAAAGACCTCCAAAGAAGGAGACTCCACCACACTCCTTGGCAGCAAATTCCACTGTCGAACAGCTCTTACTGTCAGGAAGTTCTTCCTAATGTTTAGATGGAATCTTCTTTCTTGTAGTTTGAATCCATTGCTCCGTGTCTGCTTCTCTGGAGCAGCAGAAAACAACCTTTCACCCTCTTCCATATGACTCAGCAAACTGCTCTCTCTCTCTCTCTTACTTTCGTTTGTACCTCATGTGTCTGAAGATTTTTCTGAAGTTTTTGTAACAAGCCTTTGCCTTTTAGACAAAAGTCTTTCTTTTGAACCTTTGACTCTGCGTAGTCTTTTTTATTTACTGCAAGACGCTGTGTGTCATAAAACACAACCTTGACAGCAGTGTAGAACAGCTTGCAACCATAAACATAACACGGGTCCTAGAAACACACACCTCAAGTGTCAAACGCCAGTGTAAAGAGGTGCATCATATATGTGTCATCATCAGTATTCCAGAAGCAGTATTACGAAGGTGCCCAAAATACAGGGAGCAGGGAGTTCCACAGCTTATGAGCCACCACAGAAAATGCCCCATCCCAGGCTGTCTCCCCCCTCCAAACCTCTGAGGGTGGAGGAACTACCAAGAGGTCTCCCTCTGCCGATCTCAACCCCTGAGAGGGTCTTTCAGATATTTGGGAGCCAAGCAATTCCCCCTCCTCAAGCCGTTTGAATATATCACTCTTTTATAAGCCATTATCCTTTTCCCCAGCAGAAACGGCCGTAGCTTCCAGGGGGCAGAAACCAGATTCTCTCCCCCCCCCCTTCTGCAAGCTCTCTTTGCTGTCAGAAACTCTCTGGAGCTTTTTGTAAGCTCAGAGGTAATAAAGTGTTAGAAAATTACAGCTATTAGAGCCAGGGACTTTTTGAAATCCCAGCCAGCCGAGTCTTGGGGGAATAACCTCATATCTTCATGTGCAGCGAGTCTGACATGTAGCTCTCATTAACAAACCAGCGAATAGATGTCTGATTAAGGTGATACTGCCACATAAAACAGGGCACGAATCAACTCCTCTCCCTCCACTGGATTTCTTCAGCAGGCTTTCTCTAAGAGGTGCTCCCCGATCAAACCTTATTTCCTGCTGATCTCCCGTTTTTGTGTTCTTATGCAGAAAAGTAGATTCATCCAGAGGTTGAAGCAGTTCAATACAGTCATACCTCGGTTTAAGTACGCCTCGGTTTGAGTATTTTCAGTTTAAGTACTCCGCGGACCTGTCTGGAACGGATTAATCCACTTTCCATTACTTTAAATGGGAAAGTTCGCTTCAGGTTAAGTACACTTCAGTTTAAGTACTCCACAGACCGTCTGGAACGGATTAATCCACTTTCCATTACTTTCTTTTCTTTTTTCTTTTTCTTTTTAGATTTTGAAATAACTTTATTGATTTCTTCATTAAAAGCATACACAAAGAATAAAAGAAAAAAAGGCAAAAAAATCACATACATAAACAACATAAATGACATAACTTAACTGAAAATTTTCAAAATAACAAAATCTCAAAACATATGGCGAAAAAACTGAACACAAATTATAACATAAGGTAAAGGTAAAGGGGCCCCTGACCACCAGGTCCAGTCGTGTCCGACTCTGGGGTTGCGGCGCTCATCTCGCTCTATAGGCCGAGGGAGCCGGCGTTTGTCCGCAAAAGAGCTTCCGGGTCATGTAGCCAGCATGACAAAGCTGCTTCTGGCGAACCAGAGCAGCACACGGAAACACCGTTTACCTTCCCGCCGGAGCGGTCCCTATTTATCTACTTGCACTTTGAGGTGCTTTCAAACTGCTAGGTGGGCAGGAGCTGGGACCAAACAATGGGAGCTCACCCCGTCGCGGGGATTCAAACTGCCGACCTTCTGATCAGCAAGCCCTAGACTCTGTGGTTTAACCCACAGCGCCACCTGGGTCCCTTATGTTATACAAATTATAACATAACCAATAATAAATAATTAAATAATATTAAACAATAATATTAAGTAACTATATAACAAAAATAACTTAAAATAAGACAACATTAAAACAACATTAAGAATTTACCTCCCTTCTTCCCCCCACACCCCTTCACCCCTTGTGACTTCCAGCCTCTCCTATACTGTATACTGATTTATATTACCGTATATTCCGGTGTATAAGACGACTGGGCGTATAAGACGACCCCCAACTTTTCCAGTTAAAATACAGAGTTTGGGATATACTCTCCGTATAAGAAATACGACCCGGCGTATAAGGTGACCCCCGACTTTTGAGAAGATTTTCCTGGGTTAAAAAGTAGTCTTATACACAGGAATATACAGTACCTTATTCGGTTGCACACTTATTCTATCAATCTTGTTCTTTTATCTTTCCATTACTTTCAATGGGAAAGTTCGCTTCAGGTTAAGTACGCTTCAGGTTAAGTACAGACTTCCGGAACCAATTGTGTTTTGTAAACCGAGGTACCACTGTAATTACCTTTCAGAGAAGGAGGTGTCAGGGCAGCTGAGTAGAGTGGCGGCCCTCAAACCGAGGCGACCATTTTTCCAGCAAGTGTATTTAGGTTTAGTATTGGAATTGGGGGTTGGTAAAAAGCGCCTCAACACACACACACACACACACACACACACACACACAATTTCCTTCAGCTCACATAGTTCAGAAGCAGAATTTGATGGTTGGATGTCCTGTTTTCTTTACTCAGCAATTTCTAATTGTGTTTCTCACTGCAGTTTTTAGTTCAGCTGGTTTTATGGTGCAGTTGCTCATGTGTTTGTGTTATATACTTGACTCATTTTTTTAATGGATTCTGCTAAAAAAAATATATGTTTCCAGGATTAAATCATTCGATGAAGATCATCATCATTGCCGCTGCCACCACCACCAGCACCAGCGTTAAGGATTAACCCTTAATTCCAGGTAAAAGCATTTAGGTATCTGGACCAGATGATGTTTTTCGAAAGCCTAGGGAACTACTGCATCTGCTAAAATGGAGATATCAAAGCACACAAGCTTTCTGGCCTATACAATGCTCATCCTCTCTAACGTTTTCATTTTTCATTTGGAGCAAAGCTTTAGTGGAGACTATGGAAAGTGGAGGCACGTATTGGAGAATTTCTACCAGCACTTCTGAGAGATGGGCTAGCTAGAAGGTTTTTTTATGGCTCTTTTTAGAACTACCACAGAAACACAGTGCAGAGTTGATTTTTTTTTTAAAAAAATACCAGCCATAGGCAAACTAATTAAAAATCGCACTAATCAAATCTCTGCCAACATGAAATAACTAAATCCCGAGGGAAATGATTCCTGCTCTTTGTTCTCTTTGCTCAATCTCACATACATTAAATTGGTTATTGGTTGGCAAAGATATCTGTTTCTATTTATAACGCAAGCCCAACTCCCGCTATGTATATCTATTTTTAGGCCGAGAGTCTTCATGCTTGGTGTCTCTTTTGAAGGTAAATAGTATTCCTGAGGCTGGTATCAAGACAATCCTTGAAGCTACTTGAGAGTTAGGATGACAGCTTGAATAAAATAAGCCCCTTTACTCCAATAGAAGGGGGGAAGGTCTATAAGGTGGAATAATTAGAAAAGTTCTTTTCATTTTGTCTTAGGAAAAGAAAAAAAGAATCTGAACATTTAGCAGCTTTCGGACAAAGGTAGGTGTTTTTTTTTAAAAAAACTAACTAACTGGCTGCAAAGGACTTTCTTATTTTGGTAATTCAGGTAGGGAGGACGCAATAAGCTCACAAGCAGACAAAAGTAGTAGTCAGGCACACAGGAAAATGCACTAAACATAGCACAATAAACAAGGAACTGTCAGCAATGTCTAACACTGATGGAAATTAAATTAGCATGAAGTATTTCCGGTTCTCCAAGCTGGTGCTCTCCAGATGTTTTCAGCTACAGCTCCTAATATCCTTGAACACTGGCTGTGCTGGCTAGGGCTGATGGGAGCTGGGAGTCTGAAACATCTGGATGGCACTGGCTTGGGAAGGCTGGCATATTTGCAGACTTCTTATTCTTAAGCTCTCTCAAATGCTGCTGCTGAGGAATAGAAGAGCTTCAATAAGGAACACAGCTTTTCCTGATAGCCAATTGGTCCATCAATAAGCCAAGTGACAGCCATAGCTGCCAAGTTTTGCCCTTTCTCATGAGGAAGCCTATTCAGCATAAGGGAATTTCCCTTAAAAAAAGGGAGAACTTGGCAGCTATGGTGACAGCAGTTTTCTGAATACTGTTGGATATGCTTGCATTAATTGATTTTCCTTCATCTGAGTTGTCCCCTAAGGAGTGGAAGCGGCAGTGAACAAGATGACATCATAATACTATGTACACAGCCAATCAAATGTGACTCATGCGATGACATCGGCTAGGAACTAAGGAGAAGGACCAATTCAGAACCCCTCCTCTGATGAAATGCCATGGGTTCCTCAAGCACAGATTTGCTGCTTCCCCCTCCTGCTCTGCTTTCAATCATACCATTGTAGAGTTGGAAAAGGCCCCTGAGCATCATCTAGTCCAGGCATGGCCAAACTTGGCCCTCCAGCTGTTTTGGGACTACAATTCCCCATCCCTGACCACTGGTCCTGTTAGCTAGGGATGATGGGAGTTGTAGGGCCAAGCTCGAGGGCCAAGTTTGGCTGTGCCTGATCTAGTCCAACCCCCTGCAATGCAGGAATATGAAGCTGTCCCATATGGGGATTGAACTTGCCACTTTGGGATTATCAACACCATGAACTGAGCTGCCCAGTGTCGCGATGGTACCTCTCTCACTTGCAGCAGCAGCAAAAAAACACTAGAGGAAAATCAGGCAGGCAGGCAAACAGATGGGCAGACTTGCAGCAGCGCAGAGAAAATGTGTTGTTTGTTATATGTGAGTCTTATTTAGCACATATTATTTCATCTTTATAAGGAGGATTGGAATGCCTGACATGTGTTGCGATTTTGGTATTCCCCCCCTGCCAATTATTGGATAATAAATCTTTCGCATTTGTTGCTGCTCCTGTTTTGCACCAAAGCCACCTTCACCTCACCTGCCTTCCAAGCTCTTAAGTACAGTAAGTGTGGACTTAACGCGGGGGACAATTTCTCCTTGCTGGATGCTGCCTGCAGCACTTAAGACAAAGAAGAAACTCCATTCATTTACATATAGAGTACAGAGTAAATCGTAATTAAGCCACCCTCTACAGATGCACTATAATACAAGAAAATAAATACAAAGAAGGGGAGGGGGGAGAGATAAGGGTAGAAAAAAAACAATTACAAGCTGGCATACTTACTGCTTCACATTTCAATAATAATGTGAACTATTAAGTAAACCTAGGGATAATGAGCTGAGGTTCATTAACTTATCTTACTGTAGGAACAGTGCTGCAGTTTGGTATAATTAGCAACTTGGAAATCAGTGGAAACTGCTAATGTTGCTGAGTTGCTCCCACGGACCATCAGGACTGTGTACTTTGGGCAGCTGCAATTTTTAATATATTTTTTAAAAAATCCTATTTTAATTTATTGTAACTGTATACAAGTTACAAAACGGGAAAAAAGTGGGGGCATACATTAGCAAGCCAGATATTATGTACGTTGACAGTTCTCTTGTTCTATAGGAATTAATGACTTTCTCTGTTTCAGATCCTTGAGAGTATGAGCTGCATTCAGAAGTAGTGCTTAGGAGATAGTTGCATCTGTATGAGTATTTCTGCATGCCCAGTGGGACAATCAGCCATCTCCTCTCTCCCTGCATGGTATTCCGGAGGTTCTCCTGAGCCTCCGAAACAGATTTGGGGAGGACACGAGGAGGCTGCATGAGGGGAGGGCGGCAAGGAGAGTCCCATTGTGCTAGAGAGAATAATTGCACGGACTTCTGCTAGTGCAATGATTTAGCTGAATATGGTTCTATAAAGAGCCAGTGCTTATCATTAGGCCAACTAAACCACTGAGCCTCTTGGGCCTGCTGATCAGAAGGTCGACGGTTCGAATCTCCACTGTCATTGCTCTGTCCCAGCTCCTGCCCACCTAGCAGTTCAAAAGACAAAGTGCAAGTAGATAAATAGGTACCGCTGCAACGGGAAGGTAAACGGCGTTTCCGTGCGCTTCGGTTTCCATCATGGTGACCCGTTGCGCCAGAAGAGATTTAGTCATGCTGGCCACATGACCCAGAAAGCTGTCTGTGGACAAACGCTGGCTCCCTCGGTCTGAAAGCGAGATGAGCGCCATATCCCCATAGTCGCCTTTGACTGGACTCAACCATCCAGGGGTCCTTTACCTTTACCATTTAATAATGTCCTTTGAGGGGCACAGTTTAAAACAGATTAGTTTTTGTTACATCTTTTACATTTCTGGTGATATTTTATATTTTGAAGAATTTAATGATTTTAAAAAGCAATTCATACATTAGAATTGCTGTTTATGATTGCTCCTTAGCTTTTTTTGGTGCAAGTAGTTAGCCTTGCCTAGGACGCGGGTGGCACTGTGGTCTAAACCACTGAGCCTAGGGCTTGCCGATCAGAAATTCTGTGGTTCGAATCCCCATGACGGGGTGAGCTCCCGTTGTTCGGTCCCAGCTCCTGCCCTCCTAGCAGTTCGAAAACACGTCAAAGTGCAAGTAGATAAATAGGTACCACTCTGGCAGGAAGGTAAACGGCATTTCCGTGCGCTGCTCTGGTTTTGCTAGAAGCAGCTCAGTCATGCTGGCCACATGACCCGTTAGCTGTCTGCGGACAAACGCCGGCTCCCTCGGCCTATAGAGCGAGATGAGCGGCCCAACCCCAGAGTCGTCTGTGACTGGACCTAACAGTCAGGGATACCTTTACCTTTAGGGAGCAAAATAGCTTGGCACCAGCGTTGCTCCTGTGTGTTTATTGCTTTGTTGGACCAGAGGGTTCCAAAACAGAGTATGCTGAATTAGCGCTGTCATTTCTCCTTCTGCTGATGCACCAAACTGGCACAAGCCTTGTATATTTAACATGCAAATGCACTACCACAAGTCATTTAAGAGAACTAAAGAGCTTACCTTCCAAGTCCTGGACTGCAGAATCCGGGACCGGCAGCCGCGTGACACCGGAAGTTGCGTCAACGTAACTTCCGGTGTCGCTTTGCCCTTCTATGGGCACAAAAAATGGCTGCCGCCGGCTTCAAAAGTAGCTTCTACGCATGACCGGAAGTGCGTCGACGCAACTTCCGCTGTCGCCCCGCCCATCTATGGGCACCAAAAATGGCTGCCGCCACCGGAAGTCACGTCTACGCACTTCCGGTCATGCGTAGATGCGACTTTTGAAGCCAGCGGCAGCCATTTTTTGTGCCCATAGAAGGGCAAATCAGAAAGGGAAAAAATGGCCGCCGGCAGGAGAAAATAAGGGAGAAAAACGGGAGACAAAGTGATATGGGGGACCACCGGGAAAAGGAAAGTAAAAACGGGGGTTTCACGGGGAAAACGGGGTACTTGGCAGCTATGCTAAAGTGTGTTTTCGAAGACAGCGTACATCAGGTTTGAGATGACAGGTGTTGCCAGGATGTAGAATTTGCAGCAGGGAAACCTGAACTTTGAGCCCATCCCCTACAATGATAGAACCGCAGAGTTGGACGGGACCTCAAGTTTCATCTAGTCCAACCCCCTGCAATACAGGAATCATAGCTTGAGAATCCTTGGCAGATGGCCATCCAGCCTCTCTTTAAAAGCCTTCAATGAAGGAGAGTCCATTACTTTCCCAAGTAGTCTCTGTTCCAGTGTTGAACAGCTGTTACTGTCAGAAAGTTCTTCCTAATTTTTGGTTGGGATCTCCCTTAATAGATTTTAAGGGGCGTGGGTGGCGCTGTGGGTTAAACCACTGAGCCTAGGGCTTGCCGATCAGAAGGTCGGCTGTTCGAATCCCTGCGACGGGGTGAGCTCCCGTTGCTCCTGCTGCTGCCAACCTAGCAGTTCGAAAGCACCTCAAAGTGCAAGTAGATAAATAGGTACCGCTCTGGCGGGAAGGTAAACTACGTTTCCGTGCGCTGCTCTGCTTTGCCAGAAGCAGCTTAGTCATGCCGGCCACATGACCTGGAAGCTGCACACCGGCTCCCTCGGCCAATAAAGCGAGATGAGCACCACAACCCCAGAGTCGGTCACGACTGGACCTAATGGTCAAGGGTCTCTTTACCTTTACCTAATAGATTACACACACACACACACACACACACACACACACACACAATTTAATATATATTTGGCTTCCAGCAAATTTAAACATCAAAAACAATTTATATTGCTTTAATTCTACTGTAGTTTGATTACTTTCTAACTAGTTTTTTTCTATGTTTCCTAGCTTTCTGCATTTGCTATGCATTGCTTTAATTTGTGTAAACCACCTTGAGTCCCATTTTGAGAAAAAAAGGTTCAATATAAATGATGATGATGATGATGATGATGATGATGATGATGGTGATTGCTTATTTTATCCCTGCTGAATATCTAAGCGTCCTTTTGAATTTCACCAGATTTGCTAATCTCCTGCTGTTATTTCCCCTTAAACACTCCACTCTCTGCCTGCTGTTTCTGTAGAAGCTTGGAAAACAGAGAAAGGATGCTAGACAAATAGCTGCAATGAACAGCCAGTTCCCGAGCAATCTTCAGCCATCCATTCTCTGAAAATATTGCCCAAACAATTGCCAATGGCAAATATTTGCTAGGACACACACACACACACACACACACACACACACACACACACTGTTTGTGGACAATTAGTTATGAGAAAATTAGTTTAAATTAGTCAACTAAATCATTCATTGTGAATTATTCATTTAGCTGCCTCCAGAATGTTACAGAATCCAAATACAGGGCAGCATTTAAAGCCATCACAACCCTTCCTAATCTTTTGCTCCCCCGCAGTATCCAATGGTTCTTGCAGCAGAAGCTGACTTGCGTAATCTTCCGCAATTTCAGGCATCATGAAACTGTCCCAGAATCAGCCCAACAAAGCTGCTGCTATGGCCAACATCACTGCATGTAAAAGCTGCAGAAAAAGAATGCAGCAGAATAGGCAGCAGTCAGGGAGGAAGTGGGCTATTTCAACCAAGGGTGTGGAACCTCAGGCCTGTGGGCCAAATGTGGTCCTCTAGGGCTTTCATCTGGACCTTGGGACTCTCCACAGGCTATGTGTACTTGTCACTGGTCCTGCCTTGCTGAAGTTTGTACTCTGATAGTGCCTCTGGTTTGCCTACTGTTGTTGTTGTTGTTGTTGTTGTTGTTGTTGTTGTTGCTGCTGCTGCTGCTGCTGCTGCTGTGCTCCTATTGTTGGCATTCATCTGTCTTGAGAGACAATGGAGTGCACCTCCGAGGTTCTGGGCTACCTAGATGACAAGATCCACCCCCTTGGCCTTGCTGAGGTGGTCCAAATGAAAGCAGAGAAGAGGAGGAGGGGGGGAGTTTGGATTTGATATCCCGCTTTATAACTACCCTAAGGAGTCTCAAAGTGGCTAACAATCTCCTTTCCCTTCCTCTCCCACAACAAACACTCTGTGAGGTGTGAGGCTGAGAGACTTCAGAGAAGTGTGACTAGCCCAAGGTCACCCAGCAGCTGCATGTGGAGGAGCGGGGAAGCGAACCTGGTTCCCCAGATTACAAATCTACCACTCTTAACCACTACACCACACTGGCTCCCTACAAAGTAGAACAGAATCACCGCCATCTTATATGCGTGCCATCTTCCCATAAAAATAACCATGCTTACAGCTGCTTATGCCAAAGAAAAATGGAATATGTCTCCTTGTTCTACCATCACAAGAACAAACAACGGCATAATAGCAAATATAACGTGCAGAAAGGAACATCTCAGTACAATAAATATAGCAAGATTTCATTAACATCTGTAAGAACTCAGATCTTTTAGTGTGGCAACGTCTGGACTTTGGAACTCGCTGCCTCTTGAGATCAAGCAGTGTATTCATTTTGGCACCCGCTAAACGCATTCTTGTTTATACAAGCTTCTTCAGTTTAGGTAATGAGTAACTGCTTTTCTATTTCCTTAACCTCATATCCTTTCCCACCAATGGTGAGAGGGGAGGAAAACCAACCCAGAAATGTGGTCATGAACCCAGAACCAACCCAGAAATGTGGTTCCGAGCACAATCCGAAGTGTTGGTGCTGACCTTTAAAGCCCTAAACGGCTGAAGGAGCATCTCCACCCCCATCATTCAGCCTGGACACTGAGGTCCAGCTCCAAGGCCCTCTGATGGTTCCCTCACTGTGAGAAGTGAGGTTACAGGGAACCAGGCAGAGGGCCTTCTTGGTGGTGGCACCCGCCTTGTGGAACGCCCTCCCATCAGATGTCAAGGAAATAAACAACTATCTGACTTTTAGAAGATATCTGAAAGCAGCCGTTTTTAGGGAAGTTTTTAATGTTTGATGTTTTATTGCTTTTTAATTATTATTATTAATATTCTGCTAGGAGTCACCCAGAGTGGCTGGGGAAACCCAGTCAGATGAGCGGGGTATGAATAAATAAATAAATAAATAAATATTAATCTTGGTTCCTTCTGCCCTATGGTACAACTGAGCACTTCCTTCAGGACCTTGAAATGATGTACAGTATTTTAGACTGGCTGCCAAATGGCAAATCTTCCCGCATCAGAGGTTATCCCTTCAACTTGTGGAGATTCTGAAGAGATATGGGATAAACTCGGGGCTCTTTTTCTAGAAAAATAGCAGTAGGTAATTTAGTTATAATAATATAATGTTAATATAAAAACAAGAACGTGTTTTGAAAGGCGGTGGCCACTCGTAAACAACAGCAACAGCGAGATCTGAAAAGGTCATCTATAGCTAGCTAAAGCCTTTGGGTTCTCCGTTTACTGCGCGGGAAGCCTGTAGCTCTCAGCTGCTATAATGTAGCTGTTATGGGCATTAGTGGTTCACACTCAATAGAATAAATCCAAAAAGGTCAAAAATTGATGGACCAAAATTCAGGAACATTCTATTGCAGCCTTTGCCACCCTGGTTCCCTCTAGACGTTTTGGACTCCAATTCTCATCAGCCCCATCCAGTATGACCATGCTTCCTGGGGCTGATGGGAATTGCAGTCCAATTTTATTGGACTGGACTCTGCTGATCAGATGATCACATCAACACCCCTTCCTTTTGAAGTGGATGTGGTTCTATTCACGATGCTATTGGGGTGCATTAGGTTGTCTGTACAGCAAGCTCAGTCTGCTAGATTTGTGCCCTTAGATAAATAAGCTTCATGGAGGCAATTAGGAGAAAACACTGGGGGGCAGAAAGAGGATGAAAAGGTGCAAAGATATAAAGTGATGGGATTACAGAAGAGGGGGGCAAGAGTTCGGCAAAAGTTGGAATGGGACAGACTAGGGGTGGGTTGAGGGGTTTTGGATTATTTGGTATTATTTGATATAATATGGTCTGATCTCGGAATGTATTAAGGATTGTATGAAGAACCTGGCTGATACATCTGGAGACTTCGACTTCAGGGAAGGGGGGGTGGGAACTTTGTTGTGTGGGTGGAAGTAAATGGGTAAAAGATTTGGATGCGAATTTTATATATTTTTGGGTAAGGGAAAGAGATTAGGGGTTAGATAATAGTAATTTTGGAGAGAGGATGTTAGTAAAAAAGAGGTCAAAGTATAAGGAGAATGGATAATAGCAATGAAAAAGTTGAAACTTAGAAAAAAGAATGTGAAGTTAGAATGGGAAAATGCAAGAACTATTTTTAATAATAAGAACTCAAGAAGGGGAAATGAGGAAGTCTGAATCTTTTTTCTTTTTGTCTTTTTTTTAATTGTTGTATTTTTCTTTTTTGTGCTTTTTTTCTTCTTTTCTGTACTTCTTGTTAAAATCTAATAAAAATTATATTAAAAAAATAAGGTTCATGGAGGCTCCATATGCACTTGATTTATATACTGCATAACACAAATTAAAAACACCAACACAAAATTGAACAGCAGCATTAAAAATCTGGGGGGGAAAAACCTTCTAAAACTTCAGTCTAACAGTTACAATTGTGGATTCCTGGGCATTTTATTCCCCAAGGGCCTGGTGAACAAATATGTCTTTAACTGGCATCTAAGGGCCAGCAATAAGCAGGATATTGCCCAAGTGTGTGTGTGAGAAAGAGAGAGTTTGAGGGTCACCACTGAGTAGGCCCTGTCTTGTGATCTGTGTCTCCCAGCTGATCTTGAGATGGTCAACATTGATGGAGATCATCTGTCAGGGCTTTGTACATAGGTACCAAAACTGAAGCAGGTATAGAAATTATGGTGGTTCCTGGGCTGGAAGAGCTTGACCATGAAGGTTCAAGGACTGTTGACTTTATTAGATCCCTGCAATGCACTCTGTGAGGGGCTTCTTCTGTGCTTGATCTGGAAACTGCAGTCAGTGCAGAAGGCAACAGCATATACATTGACATGCGCACTTGTTGCTGGTTTGCTATTGTGCCAAGGTCAAAGTGTTAACAGCATGGAACCCGTTTATTTGATGGATTACCTTAACCCATATAAAATATAGGCCCATGCAAACACTTTGAACTGTAGAACTGCCACTTCTGTGTGTCACACACAACATTTGTTCTGCGTTTGTAAGTAATGAATCTTTTGGTGTGGCAGATTCAGAACTCCCTGCCTATTGATATTGGACAGGCACCGTTACTTTATTTAGCCACACTGTGTATATAACTTTGTTTTTAACTTTGTCTTTTTACATTTGTTTTTTTTTTGTAAACTGAGCACGCTAATAATAATAATAATAATAATAATAATAATAAATTTTTATTTATTCTCCGCCCTTCCCGATTTGAAAACCAGGCTCAGGGCGGCTAACAGCAAATATGAAACATTAATTAAAAGCCACTTAAAAACAGCTTAAAAACAGCCTAAAATACAACATAAGTATAGCATTCATGTCAATAAAATTCAAAAAAATCAGGGTCATTTTTTTGGGGGAAACCCAGTTTAGTAAACGTCAAGTAATCGCCAGGGCTAACTGGCCAAGTTTGGTCCTGCTAGGGCCAGCAAGGAGACCAGGGAAGAGTTTAAATGTGGGGTCCCAAAAAGGGTTTCTTCATAGAAAAAGTAAAGGGAAAAGGGAATGGAGGATCAGGCTAATTCAAATTGACGGCCAGACGGAATAGCTCTGTCTTACAGGCCCTGCGGAAGGGGGTCAAGTCTTGCAGGGCCCTTGTCTTGTGGGGCAGAGCATTCTTCTTCTTCTTCTTTTTAAAAATATATTTATTGATTTTATAAAACTGAAAAAACATATAAAACACGAAAATACAAAAATACAAAAAACAAAAAGAAAAGAGAAACAACAACAACAACAACAACCATATATATCATTCATGTGTCCTGACATTGTTGACTTCCTCATATCCCTCCTTGCTGCGTTTCATTGTATATCATCCTTAGTAATTTCTATATCATACTTCAATCATCTTATTTTTACCTTAACTAACTAACTTCACCTCTTATTAATTCCTTAACATTTCAATTCTTATTTAACACTTATATCTAAATCTTAATACACTACAATACCTTTACAAATCCTCCTCTACAACCTCCCTGTACTTCCAAATCTTATATTAAACATTTCCAATATTGCAATTATTTCTTAAATAAACTTTGAATTTCTTCCAATCTTCTTCCACCGACTCTTCTCTCTGGTCACGAAGTCTCCTGGTCATTTCGGCCATTTCCATAAATTCAATCATCTTCATCTGCCATTCGTCCACTGTAGATAGGTCTTCACTCTTCCAATTCTTAGCCAGTAATATCCTCGCTGCTCAGAGCATTCCACCAGGTCGGAGCCATCACTGAAAAAGCCCTGGCCCTGGTGGAGGATAATCTGTCTTCTTTAGGGCCCGGGACCCTTGAGCTATTATTATTCATGGACCTTAGGGTCCTCTGCAGGACATACCAGGAGAGGCGGTCCCGTAAGTACGAGGGTCCTAGGCCGCATAGGGCTTTAAAGGTCAGAACCAGCACCTTAAACCTGACCCTCTAGACCAGGCATGTCAAACCTGCGGCCCTCCAGATGTTTTGGCCTACAACTCCCATGATCCCTATCTAGCAGGACCAGTGGTTGGGGAAGATGGGAATTGTAGTCCAAAACATCTGGAGGGCTGCAGGTTTGACATGCCTGCTCTAGACCAACCTCTATCTTATTAATTAAGTTCCTTTGGTGGGTCTGTAATCCAATGAAAGAGCTTCCTTGAGAAGATCAACACGCGACAAAAATTTAAGCCAAACAGGAATATTTCGGGGAATTTAAAAGCAGCAAGCAATTCTCCCAGGCTGCCTGCTAAATGCAGAGTGTGTTTCCGCAACCTTGCTTCAGAGATGTTGTGTGCAAAATGCATTTAGCAAGGTTCCAAGGTCCTAAAGCAGATTACAGGCACTACTGAAAGCCGAGTGCCCTTTCCATGGTACATTTGTGAAGCAAAGTGCTTAATTAGGTATAGCCTCAAAACTTCAGAGGCACGTTACAGGCAATTTAAAATTGGTCTAAGTCCAATTTATCCACAGCAATGATATACAGTACATGCATAGTTTGGTTTATCCATTTTGGGGGTCTTTTCTTCACAAAGTCTGCAAATGTTTGGACTACTAATTGCCGGAACCTCTAACCAGGGCTGTCCCAAGACATTTTGCCGCCTGAGATGAGGGAGAAGATGGAGTCTCCCATTTTATCTACGGAATCTAACTGTCAACATTGACAACGGGACAACATTCTGCCTAAGGGCCTTTTTTGGGGGGGGTCTATCTTAGGAGGTCAGGACAAAGGAACTTGGGGGATAAGGGTGGGTAGGGCTGCTGCCTGAGATACCCACCTCACTCTGCCTAAATAATCCAATAAATATCTAAAGGGTTGGCAACAACTTTAAGAAAAGAAAAATTGACTTTTGTGGTGTGCAAAAATATCCATCTGCTATATATATATTGGAACATTGTTTGTTCACTATGCATTTGGACACAGCAGTTCCTGAGTTCCAAGTTTTTCTTTTTGTTTCAAAGCAATTGAATATCGCTTTGATTAAGGAGGCAGAATGAACCTCTAAAAACTGCACTGATTTTAACAAAAAAAATTGCTGGATCATTCCTGGGATGAAGTACAGTGGTACCGGTACCTCAGTTTACAAACACAATTGGTTCCGGAAGTCTGCACTTAACCTGAAGTGAACTTTCCCATTGAAAGTAGTGGAAAGTGGATTAATCTGTTCCAGACGGGTCTGCGGAGTACTCAACCTGAAGCGTACTTAACCCGAGGTATGAGTGTAATTGGTTCCGGAAGTCTGTACTTAACCTGAAGCGAACTTTCCCATTGAAAGTAATGGAAAGTGGATTAATCCATTCCAGACAGGTCTGTGGAGTACTTAAGCTGAAAATACTCAAACCGAGGTGTACTTAAACCGAGGTATGACTGTAATAAATTATTATTATTATTATTATTATTATTATTATTATTATTATTATTATTATTATTATTATTTCTAGGATACTGGAGATGGGGAACCTGCAAGGACCCTGCTGCAGAAATATTAATGGGTCTCTGAGCCCCCAACCCTCGCCGACCCCAGGCTATAGCACTGAACAAGATGAAGGCAATGTAAATGAACAGGTATATGCAGAAAAACCTTCAAACTCCCCCCCCCCCAAAAAAACCCACAAACAAAAAGTGTTGGTTTTCTTAAAACAGATCTGAAAATGTTCATGAACAACTGGGAACAGTTTTGACTGAGCAGAACAAAGCGGGGTGGGGGGGAGGAACTGTCAAAAACCAGTATTTCACATTCAAGGATACAAATATTTTATGTTTGTATCGCCACATTCCAATTATGACATAGTTATGAAAGTCTGGGTGTAATGGAATCATTGGGAGAAAAGATTCCCCATTAATTGACACAGTTGGTTTTATAGTGACAAGACGCCAACATGTGATGAAGGACTCTGTGATCTTAAAAAGCTTGAAATGGGGGAGCTTTATTCTGTTCAAATATTTGCAGGCAATTGTACATAATCCGAACTGAGTTTCAGGTCTGCAGGGCTTTACATAAGTAATTCACACAACTTAAAGGGCTCTGAATAAACATGAAGTTGAGCATATGAAGTGTTGTTGAGAGGATGATCAGTTCCAAAAACTTTGTTTATTTAGTTCCTTAGTTATTAATGAATCTAATTTTTATTAAAGATGCTTTCCCCCCCTGCTTGTTAGGAAAACCTCAATGCAAGTCAGAAATCTTAATGTACGCTAGAATTTAGGAGCCAAAGCTAAAACTATAAAACCTAAATAAGTATAAGCCATCTAATAAAATACAGTATCAAATACATAAAACAGTCAGGTGTTTTATGATAGTCAATTGACTGCTAAGGCAAAATGCAAAAGCACACCCTCAATAAAAGAATTTACTGTAAAACAACAAAGAACTAAACGTTATAAAAATCTTAGAGAAATGAACAACATTCAGATATTTTTCCTGACACCCTGAAGGGTCTCTAAAGATCAGCCAGGAAACGGCCTCATAAGACAATATATTTTGCGTTCACCAGGACCCTGATAAAAGCTACCATCAAAGAACACAGTTTCATCCTCTAAGTAATCACATCAAGGGTAGCCAATGCCGTTTTTCCCAGATGTTGCTGGACTACAACTCCCATCATTCCTGGCTGCGCTTTTTGATGGGAGTTGTACTCCAACAACATCTGGAAGGCACCATGTTGGCTTGGTTACATGGACACCTTTGTCTTCCTTTCAAGGGAATGCCAGCAAATCTGGCATCTAAAAAGTTGGCAATAAAATAGCTCTTCTATATACTCATTGGGAAATTTTAATATGGGACTCATTCATTAGAAACAGACCAAGTTAGACCCAATGGCAATGAAGTAGACGGTCCATTAGCTAGTTCATGTAGTACAGCCATATTTCTAAAATCTCTTCTTAGGCTATATATTTTGCTTGCACAAATCTCAGTGGCAGCAGATCAGAGGGAGGAAAACCAAGAGCACCATTTTGTCTCATTAACTCACTTTTATAACACAGGGGCACAAAAAAGTGAACCAGCAGCTGATAGAGGAGAAGAAGAAGAGAAAACTTGGAGCCAATAACAATCAGAATATATCCATGCCAAGTTAATTAATGATCAGGAAGCTTTTAAAGTTTGATGTTCTGCTTTCTTCCCTTTATATTTTGTTGGCAGCTTCCCAGAGTGGTAACCCAGTCAGGTGGGTGGGGCATAAAAAAATAAGTTGTTGTTGTTGTTGCTATTATCTGACTTCCAGATGAAGGACAGCAGGGGCAATACATTTAGGTAAAGGTAAAGGGACCCCTGACCATTAGGTCCAGTCGTGACCGACTTTGGGGTTGTGGCACTCGTCTCGCTCTATAGGCCGAGTGAGCTCTGTGTTGCCTGGGAAGTTTAAGAAACAAAAGAATATTGGGATTTTTTAAATGGGTAGTATAATTTAAAACAGTGAACACCTCTCCCATCAACTCAGGTAACACCTGACTTGGATCTATCTCTGAATCAATTCATGGATGGGGCAAATGTTTAATCTGGCTTTTTAAAACCCTATGTGGTTAGGAGCGTGGTTGGGAAGGAAATGCTGAATCTCATTTTGCCCTCATCTCGACCACACTGCAGAAAGGAGGGCTCAGTCCTGCTGGGTGATGTTTTGCCAATGTGTTCCAAGAAGAAGAAGAAGAAGAAGAAGAAGAAGAAGAAGAAGAAGAAGAAGAAGAAGAAGAAGAAGAGTTGTTTGGATTTGATATCCCGCTTTATCACTACCCGAAGGAGTCTCAAAGCGGCTAACAATCTCCTTTCCCTTCCTCCCCCACAACAAACACTCTGTGAGGTGAGTGGGGCTGAGAGACTTCAGAGAAGTGTGACTAGCCCAAGGTCACCCAGCAGCTGCATGTGGAGAAGCGGAGACGCGAACCCGGTTCCCCAGATTACGAGTCTACCGCTCTTAACCACTACACCACACTGGCTCCCCGAGGTGGAGCATTGTGAGAACTGGCCACCTCTGCCAGACCCACCTCACTCAACCCCAACAGACTCCTGCATCAGCTGCTGACATCATTGTGTGGGCCATAACTGACAGTGACAGACTCACTATCCCCCTGAACTGGCCCAACATGAGGTATATTATAGCTTTTTTTCTCCTCCTCTCTCTGCTTCCCTGGTCCTGGGGCTATGTCTCCTCTTCCCACCTTGGTATCTCCACAGGGAGACTCAGAAAAGGCTTTGTGAGTCTCTTCCAGTGCCCCCTTCAAGCCTCCAAAATCAAGGACTTAAAGAGGAAAAACAGAACCCTTCGCAGGTCTCCCCACACTCTCCTTTTAAGCCTCCAAAATCAAGGGCTTAAAAGGGGAGGGCAGAGAGGCTTGCAAAATGTATGGGATTTGCCCTGCGAGGCGTTTCCTGATAAGGTTCCTGTCAGGGTTTGTTGTGAATACTCTTGAGTAACGACCATCCACATGCTTGTCTTTCAGACGTTTTGATTGGTGCGCGTTATTTACAGTGTAACGGATTGCTCATTTCATGTCTACCCACTCGAGTCAGATTCCTGCACTAATTCCTTCCGCGTTCGCGACCAGCATAAAAGCCTCGGAACTGAGAAGCGCCTCCCTTTCCTCCTCTTTCTCAATTCCGGCATCGGAGGGACGGGTCTTCTGTCTGCCCTATTCCTGTCCACTCTTTCCACCTCCCTCTCTTTCTGCCTATGGAGCAGGGGCTCTTGGATGTTGCCAGAGCCCTGGCACTCCCTCTCCATTTCCTGACTCACCCCTTCAGACCCCTCGCTCTCATGACTGCTTGGAGACGGGCTTCTTCTGATGAGGGGGGGGGGTTTCTCTGTAATCCCTCCCCCTTACAGTTCCCCATCCCTAATATATGCATTTTTGTACTTGGCTAAGGAACTGCATTGCAAAATTCAGAGAAGTGCAAATTTCAAGGGGCGGCTGAGCTTGGCTGTGTGTATCAAAATTTGGTAGATTCTCCTTTAAAAGCGAACTGAATCAAATGTCTTACCCATCCCTAAAACTGATCTATGAGATCCAAAGCCCCCTCATCCTTACCCTCACAACAAACCAAAGAATTGGAAGATCTGTACAGCATTTACACCATCCCACTGGAAGGAGGAAAGGAAAAAGCCATCTCTTGTCCTGGCCACATTGAAAGGTCAAAGTAGTAGCTGTCCTAGGGCTCATCCTCACTTGCCTTTTGCCCTGCACTTTCTATGCACAGGTTGTGCTTTAACATGTCATGTCAGAGCATTGTTGTTGTTTTGCCCTGGCGCTTTCCCCACAAAAAACTTTTTAACCCTGAATTGGAACATTTCAGGTTTTCCGTTGGCTCTGACCCAGCAGTAAAGAGCGAGTATTTGCGGGGGGAAATGCTAGCTAGGGCACAAAAGAGAGAGAGAAGTGCTTGGGCGCAGTGCTTGAAAACACAGGCCTGTGCCTAGAAACGCAGCAGAAAAGGACGTCCAAATGAGCCTCTACACATGCAAACGCTTTGTGTCACTACAACAATTTATTTGCCCATAAATAACTGCAGCCGTGGCCTCAAAGCAAGAGCGAAACAGAAGCAGTCAAGTGCCCTTGAGCCTGCCCAAACTTGCCAATGCGGCAAAATATTTAAAAAGACAAAAGAAGGGAATAGAGTGGCATGCATTCGAGCTTAATTATTTCTGTAATTATTAGCAGATAGTGCAATTGTATAATCATTCATATATAATTCATGGGATCACAGAACATTTACAGATTCCACTCTCTCCCCCCCTCTTTTCAGAGTGATGAAAAGGATTTCTGAAGGAAAAGCTCGCTTTGATGCAGAGTGCTTTTTATCTCCCCATTTTATATTCTCTTGCGTGGCATCCCTGTTTTTCTCCCCAATTTGCTCTTGCATAGACTATCACTGCATCTCGTAAGCTACCCAGTTCAAAGTGCGGGTGCACTCTGGGGACCTGGACTCGCTTCACGCACTGGAATCTTAAGCATTGCACAAAATAATTTGTGATAGGCACTAAACGTCCCAGGAAAATGCAAAAAATAATAATAATTGACAGCTTTAAAAGAATTTATCCCGGTTGACACGGAAAGGATAGACAACAGCTACCTTTTCTTTACTTTTAAAAAAGCAGAATATAAATATTTCTTCCAAGGATTTTTTCCTCCATGTTTGTAGTGTCAACATGCCGTCTGGAGCTGAGCAAATAAGTTGCAGTGATTCGTTCCAGATATGTTGGATCCTGAGACTTTTCCTGTTTGCCAAAAGCCCAAACAAAAAGCAAATCACATTTATCTGGCCTTTGGTCCACATGGCTTTAAACCTAAGTTTATAGAAGTGGAAAATATAATGGGGTGGGTGGATAGGGGAGCTAAGCCAAAAGTAGCTCCTTTTCTTAAGTCCTTCCAGCAACAGCATGGAGTATTCTTCCTTTTGATAATATTTCTAGGCTGATATTGAAAAGAGAGCAGGAGGTGCTACCACCATCTCTGAACTTTTCCCACTTGACATCATCATCCAACGAGATCTGAATCCAAGACAGCTACTGATGGAGAGTCTCCACCCCCATCGTTCACTGAGATCCAGCTCCGAGGACCTTCTGGTTGTTCCCTCATTGCGAGAAGTAAGGTCACAGGGAACCAGGCAGAGGGCCTTCTCAATAGTGGTGCCCACTCTGTGGAAAACCCTCCCATCAGATGTCAAGGAAATAAACAACTATCTGATTTTTAGAAGACATCTGAAGGCAGCCCTGTTTAAGGGAGTTTTTAATGTTTGAATTTTTATTCTGTTTTTAGTGATCTGTTGGGAGCCGCCCAGAGTGGCTGGGGATAGAAATAAAATAATAATAATAATAATAATAATAATAATAATAATAATATGTATATTGAGTGGTTACTGTGCATATCAACCAACCACTGTGCACATTTACTAAGCCACATGGAGAATGTGTACATGATTTTTCCATGAAGAGGCAATTGTGCATATTTCTTAGGCAATACACATGATCTCCAACAGGATTTAGGAAATGTGTGTGGAATCAAGTGAATTTGGGACGTTCTCTAGCCATTATGCATAATCCCTTGAATTAGGTTTGCAAGGTCAGGAGCATCCCAGACCCCGAGATTTCAGAGCCCAAACTTGATACCTAGGGGCAGCCCTAGAGGTCTGGCAATCCGACTTTGCATGGGTCAGCCAGGCTGCAAGTGTATGTGTGAGTGTGTGTGTGTGTGTGTGTGTGTGTGCATGTGTGTCTGTAGATTTGATGAATCTCACTACTTCCTTTTTTCTCTCTGGACTGAACTCTTGCTCCCTTGCACCATATGGTCCCGTGTTCATCTGTAACTACACACAGAGTTATTGCATTACATGGTTATTTGTGACCTGTAAAATTGATACCAAGTTTATTACACTGCAGCTGAATTCGTTTCGGATTGCAGATGTTATTAATCATCAAGGAGGGGAGAGGAACAGTGAGCTTAAGGTTGATGGAGGAGGACTCAGACAGAGATCTGCCCTGTTTGTAAGCTCGAGATGACTAAAGAGATCTGTACATTTCAAGCATAACTCTTGCATTATCCGGTTTCACTGCTTTATCTAAAGCCATCCAGCTCACCGCACAAAGAAAATATCATGAAAACTGTGGGCTTCTGATCCATATCCTGCCAACCACCCTTCAAACACACAGGATCGAAGGTTTGCTCAGTTTTAAATCTTCATGGGTGTGATCCTATGGCCTCTACAACCATAGAGTCTTCTTGTGCTGACTCCAATCTCCAATTGGCAAAAGATTCCCAGGTTTCGGCTTTCTAGAATTAAGGTCAATGGGCATTGTGAGATATAGGATGGACCAGCTCACAACATTAGGATACTAATGGACGTTCCCTCCCCATGTAGTTCCTAGGGAAAGCCCCAAGCCATAGCTTTGGGTCCAGAACAGAGCAAGAAAATCAACTGTCTCTCCAGCTTCCAGCATCAGCCAATAAGTTCTCTCTCACACACTCCTGGCCTATTGTTCTCTATCCTAGGATCATGTGCCACCCAGCCAGGGGAGATGGGAAAAGACCTACCCATTTGTCTCTATGGCAACAGGGCAACCTCTTTGGACGTGTAAATGGAATACTCTGGCCAGTTCAGGCCTTAATCTTGCAAACAGACTGGTTTTACTGTTTCAGCAGCCTCTTCTCCTAGATCAGGCATCCCCCAAACTTCGGCCCTCCAGATGTTTTGGACTACAATTTCCATCATCCCTGACCACTGATCCTGTTAGCTAGGGATCATGGGAGTTGTAGGCCGCAGTTTGGGGATGCCTGTCCTAGATTGTAAACCGCCTTGGTACAGGATCATAGGTCTGGAAGGGACCCACAGACACTATTCAGACTGGCCCTCCAAGCATACAACAGTATGTTGGACCTCACTCTCTGAAGTCAGAGGGGGGGGGAGAGGGAGATCAGATGTTGGATTCCTGTAGACTCAACACCACCAAGAAAACCTCTGCTATCCCAACTGATGACACAGAAGGTTCCAAAACTAGATGTGCAGGGCAAGAACCAGGAAATGGCTTGAATCCAAAGCGGTCTCAACTGTTTAACATGCCCCCAAACTGGACAGAAATTTGGACCAGCGGAGGATCTGATGTAAATGTCTGCCTCTTAATTTCCTTCCATTGTTCCCAATGGAATGGAAATCGTGGGGTTTTCTTTTCTTTTAAAGGCCACAAAACTGGTGGAGGAACACAAGAGCATTCCTCTGAGCTCTCTTATGCCCTCATAGGATGAGTCTGGTAGGACCTTGGTTATGGCAGTTCAGCTGACTTCATTTTTTTTTTTTTTGCTGCTGCTGTTCTTCCTTCCACTTTAGGATTGCAGCATGAATGATGTTTTGGCATGATTTTTTTAAAAAACCTTTTTATTAGGCCTTAGGCTAATGACACTTCTGAAATTGCAATGCTCTTCCAATACAGATACGGCAAGTACATTCCACATTAACTTCCAAACATTTGCTGAAAATGTTTCTTTGCCATCAGGCTTATGCAGACAATTAAGAAAAAACATTTTCCATAATAGTCAGAGCTGGTGATCTGCTTCAATTTTTCCGTGGTTCTTATTGTGTTCTAATCGTGTGGTTTTTATGGTGTTCTAATTTCTGTTAACTGCTCTGGTTGTTTTTTTTAATGAAATTGTGGCATGCAAATATTTTAATTAATTCAACTCCTCTCCCACCAATTTTACACTTTTTTTTTAAATAAAAAAATGCATTTAACTTACTAACCTTGGAGGGATCCTTTACAACCCTGTAATGGGGAAGTAACACTACCAACCACCAGGTCCTAACCCCAAGGGAATATTGCAGATATTAATATTGTGCAGTCTGAAGTGACTGGATGCATAAAAACCAATACTATTGTGACCTAATTTATGAAGATTCAAAAAGGAAAGTAAAAAATAATAATACACAAATTAAATGTTTGAAATTGCTGCTGTTTGATGGTGGTGTCACCCTAGAATGTCATTTTGCAGAATGTGCAGAATGTGTAGATGAGACCTCAGCTGTACCATACAACAAAGAACTAGGCATGTAGCTAACCCAGGCATCATGATCATGCTTTAAAACTAGACGGAGCATCTTCCGGAATAATTTTGAGCTTTCCGAATTGTTGCTTGAAGGCTAGCCCTGAGTCAAATAGTCACCCTACCATGATGGAGGAACCCACGAAGAAAACTGAATTATATCACTGCCAACACAAATCTGATTTCAGACGGATGGAGCTGTTGTGAGTCGCTGGAAGGAAAATGGGCTCTAGGTTTTATACTTAGCAGGACACAATTTTTCTTCCGTCTTACAGGATAGTTTCTGCTGACTGCGCATCTCGGAGCACAGGTCAGAAATTTCTCGGGCTCTTGCTTCACTTTTAATCCCCAAAGGGTTAGCCTGTATTTATTAACTGCAGCCTATTGGCGTCAGTGTGTCGGTCACCTTTGTTGATTCAGATCGAGGCGCCGCATTATACGATATGGAGGAGAAAGGCTGGACGCAAGGATGAGCAGAAGAAGATGACAAAGTTCACCTCCTCAAATGATTTAAGTGTGCTCGCCAATAACGTAACAGCAGGAGAGAAAGAAGCAGGCGTTTAAACTAAGATCCGAAAAATCCACTTAATACCAAACACATAGAAAAAGAGATTCTAGTAGCAGAGTGCAACAAAGTTGCTTCTGAGCCAGTCACCACCAGATTCCTCCCCGCCCCCCTTTGGATGTTGGAGCCCATAATCACAAGGCTTGCAAACCATAGAATCAAAGAGTTGGAAGGGACCACGGGGGTCATCTTGTCCAACCCCCTGCAATGCAGGAATCTTTTTTCCCCCCAATGGGGGCTCAAACCCATGACCCTGAGATTAAGAGTCTCATGCTTTACCAACTGAGCTGGCAGGCAGCAGAACAACAATTACCAGACCTTTAGAAGGCATCTCAAGGCAGCCCTGTTTAGAGAAGCTTTTAATGTTTGATGGATCTCTGTATTTTAATGTTTGATGGATTTCTGTATTTTAGAATTTCTGTTTTGTTGGAAGCCGCCCAGAGTGGCTGGGGGAACCCGGCCAGATGGGCGGGGTATAAATAATAAATTATTATTATTATTATTATTATTATTATTATTATTATTATTATTATTATGACCCAGCCTTGTATCCAAAGCAGACCTAAACCATGAGAATTTTTCCTCCATTGTTCCATTTGTTATTTCTGAATTTTGTTGGGAGGACTGTCAAATCACAGCTCCTTTGGCTCACGGGAAGCTGCCTTACACAAAGCCAGACTAATACTCCATTTATTTCAGCGTTGTCAGTACAGAAAGTCTCCAGAGTTTCAGGCAAGAGGAAGGATTCCAGTCTGGATATTCGAGGTACCTTGTGCAGATGTTCTGCTACTGCCCTTCCTCATCAGTAGTGTTACCCCATTTGCAATGTTGGTTAGTTAGCGGTATGGATTAAAATGCAAGTCAAAGGAGAATTCATTGGTTCTGAAGCTTGCCTCCCATTATGAACCCAAACAGTATCTCAGTGACATCCCTAGATGAGAAGAAGAAGAAGAAGAAGAAGAAGAAGAAGAAGAAGAAGAAGAAGAAGAAGAAGAAGAAGAAGAAGAAGAAGAAGAAGAAGAGTTTGGGACTTGATATCCTGCCTTATATCCTGAGACCCTTAAGGAGTCTCAAAGCAGCTAACAATCTCCTTTCCCTTCCTCTCCCACAACAAACACTCTGTGAGGTGAGTGAGGCTGAGAGACTTCAGAGAAGTGTGACTAGCCTAAGGTCACTCAGCAGCTGCATGTGGAGGAGCGGGGAAGCAAACCTGGTTGACCAGATTACGAGTCCACCACTCTTAACCACTACACCATGCTGATCCATCTTGTCCAGAAACCAGTTCTCAAAGTGGCAGGGGCAGATTCAGGGCTGTGCAAGTGGTGCACAAGCATTGGGCACTGAGCCAAGCAGGGCACCTTCTCAAAGCCTGGTAAGCGAGGAATCGGGTTTTGGGAAGGAGGCACAAGGTTCTGACAGAGTCCTAGAGTGCCACTGCCTCCATCCCAAAGCCTAGCTAGCACTTTTCCAGCTTTGGGGAGGAAGGGGGGGCTCGAGTACCCTGCCAGAGCCTTGCACTTCCTTCCCAAATCCCAGTGCCTGGTTTACCTGGCCTTGAGAAGGCAGAATGAGCCCTAGGATGGGGGACCGTCAAATTTCGGCCTCATACAGTGTGCCAATGACAGTGGCTAATGAGATGCCCATTGAAAAGTCACAAGCAGGGCCTGAATGCCACAGCATTCTCCCTACCTTTGGTTCCCAGCAGCTGGAATCCAGAAACACCTGTGCAGGTAGAACATTTAAAAAGCTAAAGGTAAAGGACCCCTGACAGTTAAGTCTAGTCGCGAACGACTCTGGGGTTGTGGCGCTCATCTCACTTTACTGGCCAAGGGAGCCGATGTTTGTCCGAGACAGTTTTTTCTGGGTCATGTGGCCAGCATGACTAAGCCTCTTCTGGCAAAACCAGAGCAGCACATGGAAACACCATTTACCTTCCCGCCCTATTTCTCTACTTGCACTTTGACATGCTTCCGAACTGCTAAGTTGGCAGGAGCTGGGACTGAACAATGGGAGCTCACCCCTTCGCGGGGATTCGAACCACCAACCTTCCGATCGGCAAGCCCAAGGCTCAGTGGTTTACACCACAGTGCCACCTGCGTCCCAGGTAGAACACTGCCTCAGGGTTAATTGCCATTGTTAGCCTTATCCTCCATTAATTTGCCTAACTCAGTATGTCTAACGCAGTACGCTCCCAGTATGTTTCCGGGCACAATTCAAAGTGTTGGTGCTGACTTTTAAAGCCCTAAATGGCCTTGGTCCACTTTTCCTGAAGGAGCGTCTCCATTCCCATCGTTCAGCCCAGACACAGAGGTCCAGCTCCGAGGGCTTTCTGGCAGTTCCCTCGCTGCAAGAAGTTAGATTACAGGGAACCAGGGAGAAAGCCTTCTCAGTACTGGTGCCTGCCCTGTGGATCGCCCTCCCATCAGATGTCAAAGAAATAAACAACTACCTGTTTAGAAGACATCTGAAGGCAGCCCTGTTTAAGGAAGTTTTTAATGTTTGAAGTTTCGTTGTGTTTTTAATATTCTGTTGTTGTTGTTGTTGTTGTTGTTGTTGTTGTTGTTGTTGTTGTTGTTGTTGTTGTTATTATTACCCTCCGCAGATATTCTGAGGGAAGTGACTATAAATTTGATAATTGTTGTGAGAAAGCTCTTAAGACATGTTTCACCCATCTCTAGTTAAAACACAAGTTTACCTGAGAAAGATAAGCCCATTTCATCGTCCACATTTGTATGGAGCACACGCAAGCTAGTCATGGTTTGGAGGTGGAGTGTCAGTCCCTAAATATCGAAACCCGGTACTTGTTGAAGGCTGTGGTATCTGGCGTGGGAATTATCCATGGAACTATTCATTCAGTGTGGTCAAGAATATAACCCTTATGAGATTTATTTTATTTTATTTTTAGTTTCTGTCTGAAGGACAGCTGTGTATATATTGGCTGGAATGTGTCATGTGGGATGCATATTGCTCCCATAATTTTAAGAGGGTGTGTGTGTGTGTGTGTGTGTGTGTGTGTGTGTGTGTGTGAAGGTGCATTGAATTTTTCTTTTTAAAAAAATGTATGGCTTTTGGCAATTTAAAGAATATGGAAACAAATGTAGTCAGCTTTCAGCATATTGACTCCTGGGTCGATCATTATATTGGTGGCCTGTGTTTGCACAGGGGGAGATTACACATTAGGCATGGTATGTCGTAGAATCAAACTCTGGTGCCGTTTATTTGATATAGCTTTGTGCATGGAGAGTTGGCCAATGTGAGAGGCGAGAACCGGTGCCCAAGAATAGTTAGCCTTTGCACCAAGGTTGTATTTTTCTTAACGTCCCCACATTGGCTCATTGAAGCCACTGAGAAATTTCCAAACTTCTTTGAAACCCCAGACCATAAACTGCATTATGCCGAGACTATCGATATAGGAATGTTATACGCTATGGAGCCATTCTGGCAAAAATGTGTTGTGTTTTATAAATAAAGAAAAGGCCCAGGAAACTATGGGGGCTGCTGGTGTGTGTGTGTGTGTGTGTGTGTGTGTGTGTGTGTGTATTCTCATGCCTTAGTAGATACCCTGCTGCTGGTGGGTTTTTATTTCTGATATTTCCCTCCCATTTCTCAGCAAAAGCTGTCCGGGCAGCTAATAAATAGAAGTTCTAAAATAATGATATTTGGAATACAATGGTATTTGGAATGAGTTTACACAGAATACTTTAGGTTATTGAAATGTACATGTGTACTAGGATAATAAGAATGTACATAACTGTAATGTATGGTAAGGTGCCAGTATTGTTTCTTTTCTTCTTTTCATTCTCACTCACTTTTTTTCTTTCTTTATCATCACTCTATCTTTTTATAAATGAAATCTTCTTAATAAAATATTCATAACATTTTTTTAAAAAAAGAACCAGAGAAAAAGAATCTTTAAACAATAAAACTGAAACTACTATATGCAACGACAAATCAGCTGCAGCAGACAGAGAATTTAACAGATGCTTTCAACTTGCTAATGAAAAAGATTAGATTTTTGCCTTTATGGGTAACAGCCATTGACAACCCTGTCTTGCATGAAACATTATAGAGTTTGATGAACAGGAGTTGGTGGTTTTTGGTTAGATCAGTGGGTGTTGTCATGGGTTTTGAAGAGGTGTCTTAGGCTGATGGACTGATCCTGAGGATGAGTGGGAGGATCTCAGAGAGGATGACCTAGAGGTGGGTCCAAGCCTGGGGGGGGGGGACTGGTGGAGATTGCCTCCCCCCCTCCTGAATCTTCCAGGGAAGAGGAAGACAGTATAGATTTACAGCAGTGGTTTGGAGAAGGTCACAGCTTAAAGATAGAATAGGGACAAAGCTGAGAAATAATGGGAGAAGAGGTGTGTGGGGGGGGGAACAGAGTCAGAGCAGCTGGCTCACATGTTATCATTAGAAAGCATTCCAGACCCCACCTTCCCCCAGAAGCCAGTGAGCAGTGAAAGTGGGAGAACAGAAAGTGAATAGGCAAATGGCCTTAAGCAGCCACTGTAAGGGGGATGATGCTGTTGAAGACTGAGAAGTGAAGGGGGAGAGATTACTTGTAGCAACGCCATTGCCCCTAGAGGCAACGTTTCTAAGCCCCTCTCTGTGAACATTGAATCAAAGGCATTGGTAAGAACTTCTTGTTTATCTAATTACTGGCAGCCTGCTGTGAGGGGGAGGGATCGGATTCCCTGAAGCCTGACACCTCGCAGGATTGGGGAAGCATTGGTGGGACCCCAAAAATGTCAAAGTCCAAGGAAGAGATCAGTGGCATGGAGGAGATGGATCCTAGGGAGACACAAATAGAGCAAGCCGAGGAGTGTTCTATCCTCATGACAACGGATACCCATAGTTTTGAGAAGCCACTTCTGGTGCCTCCTCCTGCCAGTGACAGATTTATGCTGAACTGGCATCACCTCCACCTCCAATGTCAGGAATGAGCCAGCTCCAAGCGAAGTTTTGCACCCAACTGCAGAAAGCAGCCAGGAACAGAGAGGCTTAGGTGTTAGTCAGGCAGGGGAGAGCCGACAGCTGCAGACTTCGGCTCTTCCTGACCTTGACGGGTAGGCTGATAAGGCAGTAGCTGAGAGTAGGCTAGAACACAGAGACAAAGCTCACAGGAACCACAAATATGCGCAAACAAACTCAGAGACAGCCTCTCGGAACAGGAAGAGGTTGGAGCTGATCCACTAAGTCCAAAGAGTCGGCAAATGGGAGGGCTGCTAGATAGGAAGCAAAACAAGAGGTTTTTCTGCCAAGCTTGCAGTGGAAATGCAGTGATAGTGGTACAGAGTGTTGGCTCCTGGAACCTCTGCTTAGCATTCCCTCTGCCACCCTTATACCCATGTAACATGTGACTTTGACCCCAGGTTGGGCCAGACTTCCCCAAAACGCACGCCTTTCCCTGCTAATAGTGGCAAGTTGTCAGAACACATCTGTCTTAGGAAACAATATTCCAAGCCACTGAAAAATAATCCTTCGTAAAAGCAAAATGAAAAAGAGAGAGATCTCATCTCCCCACAGAAATCAGGCATCTTGAAAAGCCAAAGATTTTATTTTTTCCCCTCACAGGAGGTACGCAGAAACAAAAACACCAGCGAGCAAGAACTGAAGTTGATGTCACAGAAGCTGAATGATAGTAAATTTCGAATGTTTAGGGAGATGGGGAGAGAGAGAGAAATCGTCACAAAAGGCACAGAATGGATTTGAGAGCAAATGTTAAAGCACCATTGAAAAGGCGTCTTTGATAGGTACAAGCGATCAACAGGGGAGAGGGCCAAGGTGCCGGCGTGTGTGATGAAACCTACTCTTCTTCTTTGGGTGGAATCCAGATCAGCAGCCTAACAGCTGCTCATGTTGGACAATGCTCTTGATTAATAAAGGGGAAACGAAGCCAGGTACCATCACCGCAGCCTTGCATCATGAATGCATAAACCGGGGATTCGGCGTCTTTGAGAAAGAGCATGGTATGCGCTGTGGAAGAGGTTTCAGGTGCTGAAATGCCCCCCCCCCACTCTTTGTCCTATCAAACCGTAAGAGGATGCCATTTTATACTTCTTCCTCTGGAGAATCCCATGGCCGGCTTGGGTGCAGGGGCAGCGTGTAGCCTGCAGTTCAGGAGTTTGCCACATGGGGCAGCCAAATGTGGATACAGCAGTTTCTGACGGACTGGTTCCTGGGACCCCCATTTTATGACTTCTCCTCTTCCTGGGTAGTGTGTAGCCCAGAATGGGATATTTTGGTGCAGAAACAAGTTCCCAGATCGCCTTGCGAATGTTTTTTTCAGTCCCGGATTTCAGACATTATGTGTTGGCTGCCATGGACTCCACTTCCATTTCCAATCAAACTCTGAGCCAGAGAAAAGAAGTGGGGGATGAGGGGGTTAAGAAGAAGAAGAAGAGTTTGGATTTGATATCCCGCTTTATCACTACCCGAAGGAGTCTCAAAGCGGCTAACATTCTCCTTTCCCTTCCTCCCCCACAACAAACACCCTGTGAGGTGAGTGGGGCTGAGAGACTTCAGAGAAGTGTGACTAGCCCAAGGTCACCCAGCAGCTGCATGTGGAGGAGCGGAAACACGAACCCGGTTCCCCAGATTATGAGTCTACCGCTCTTAACCACTACACCACACTGGCTCTCTTTTGTTTTCAATGCTCCTTTTGTTTTCAATACAAGCATTATAAGCTGCTAAAGGTTCATAGCTTGTGCCAAGGAATCATGAAGTTTGGTGGACCTCTCTAGTTCACCCAGAAGGTGCTTTCCTTATACTATCGGTCATGTTCTCAGACCCTAAACTTCAGGCCAGCTCAGGGGAACCAGATTCTCTCTCTCTCTCCCACTCACACTTTTGCACTGACTAGGCCAGACGATGTGATGTGGCTGAACCCCTCTGACTCAGGGGTAGGGATGGGGGATAAATTTGATTGAGATCACATTTGATGGTGTACCTGCCAAATTTGCACTTTCTGAAGCCGCACGCAAACTGAAACAAAACCACCATTCGAAATTTGCATTCCCCCCCCCCGAATTTTAAAGTGCCGTTCGCCAGCAGAGTAAGGTGCACAGAAATGATTGCTTGAATTGTGTTAGCAGAGAGGGCAGAATCAGAAAGAGAGAGTCCAGAGAGAATAAAAAGGTAAAACAAAAACAAAAACCCAGTATATAACAATATCTAGTAAAATGAAGTGTTTTCTCAAGAGCAGGCATCCCCAAACTTCGGCCCTCCAGATGTTTTGGACTACAATTCCCATCTTCCCCGACCACTGGTCCTGTTAGCTAGGGATCATGGGAGTTGTAGGCCAAAACATCTGGAGGGCCGCAGTTTGGGGATGCCTGCTCAAGAGGCTACGCAATGACACTGAAACAATAATTAACGGTTTTGAACCCAGTTTTTCTTTTGTTTTGTACAGTTTTTCATTTTTCTCTTTTTCTTATTTTATATTTCTTATTGGACTGTTTTTTTAAACTTCATAATAAAAAAGAAGAGTATATTATAACTTGAGGAGAGGGGAAATTCCTCCCAAACCACTATTCCTTCCAGCTCCTCCAACTGTCAAAACTGTACTATCTTCCTCTCTGACAGATAACTTCCAACTGCTGCAAATTGCATTTTAATTGCTGGTTTTAAATGCATCGTTATGTATTTTAATTATTGTTTTTAACCTGATTGTATTTATTACTCAACATTTTATAATTGTTTTCTTTTAACGCTGTAAGCCACCTTGTTTTCCAACTTGTGAGAAAGGCCAGATATAAATAGGATGGTGATATTAATGATGGTGATGAAAAACTGACTAGAACCTCCAGCCAATCAGTCTGCTATCATCCAGATCAATAAGAGGCTTAACCCATTAAGTCTGAATAGTTTCTGATGTCATCCTTCCAACAAATTGTATATTGGACAACTTGTGTAAGAGAGATCGAATAGAGTGCTAATGTTTATCTCCATCCTGTGAAAATCTAAGCATCATGCTGCTGTTAAACACAAAAGCCAATTCAGACTTGTAATTTATTATGGATGTTTGTTGTTAAAACTGTTTATTTTATCCATATTTTTTTATAAAAAAATTGCATTATGTCTACTGCTTTAACGTTGTTTTTATCACTGCTTTTAATGAACATTTTATGTGAACTGCTTAGAGATTTATCTTTTATTAGGCAGCATATGTTGTTGTTGTTGTTTAGTCGTTTAGTCGTGCCCGACTCTTCGTGACCCCATGGACCAGAGCACGCCAGGCACTCCTGTCTTGCACTGCCTCCCGCAGTTTGGTATAGCTCTTGCCAAATAAATAAGGAAACTTTTCTGGTAATCCTAACTAGCGCTCCTTTTGTTACAGGAAACCCCACTGAAATCAGGGGCATTTTCCAGTGCCATAGCTGCCAAGTTATCCCCTTTTTTAAGGGAAATTCCATTATGCTGAATAGGCTTCCTCACGAGAAAGGGGAAAACTTGGCAGCTATGTCCAGTGCAAGGTGCTACATGTCCACTCAGAAGTAAATGCAATAAGACCTGCACCAGCAGTTGGTCTCTCTTTGGCGATCACTCGTAGCCGAGTAAGATTGTCTTCCATAAACACGCCGACATGAACCTGTTTCTGCTCCTCCCACTTCAATCCTCTTCTGGTCCTGGGAGACAGTGGAGCAGGAGAGATGGGGGCAGGAAGAGGAGGAGGTTTGGAAGCTCTTTACACCAGCCTGACCTCTCACTCCCTCACCCTACACCTGTTCTTCAATTTCCAAGCCTGCAGCTTCTCCTGCCTCTGTCTCTCATCTCCTGGCTGTTACAGGTTCTCCCAGGTCACTGATCCCTTCTTCCAAGACAGCCTCCAACCCCACTTCTGCCAGTGCCCACTCCTCAATATGCAGCCACCACTCTTCAGTGCCTAGCCAGTTCCTGACAGCAATGCATTCAGGGTCGCCAACATGGTGCCCCCCATGTCATTGAACTACAATGCCCATCATTCCCAATGGGTGTGCCCTATGGTAAGGAGTGATTCTGGAAGGGTCTCTCTGGCGGTTCCCCCTGTATTGCATCAATTCCACATTCAAAGCAAAACCAAGTCACGCAGAGCTTCAAAACTGTGGAGAAATTCAAATAATTTTTTCAGAAGCATAACAAATTATTATTAGTGTAGCCAGTACTGCTGCTTATTTCCCCTCTCTCCTGCGAGAATCCCCATTTTCCCTCAATAATGATGTAATAAGTACTAAACATTGTCCTTGTAGCTTGGTAATCCCTGTCTCATGGAGCTCAACAAGTCATCACCCCATATTCATCTCGTTTTCTCTTGATGTGTTCATCCAGCAAAATATTACATCTCTCCCTCCTCACCGATCATATGTTTATTCTTGTGTAGGTTGCCTAAGCTTTTGGTCTCCCCAACCCTTAATCCCACAGTCTCTTAAATCCCATCCAAGAAAAGGGAGGAAAGAGACCCATCAGGGAAGAATAAAGACCATAAAACAAAATACAGACAGCGAGTAACCTGCAACTCTTTTTTTTTGTTAAAAACCAAATTAAGACCAGATGCCGTATGGTCAAGCTCAACCATGTAATGCAAAACACACTGTCGCCTCGCCAAGTTTGTTTGCTTGCAAAAGTTTGGGGCTTTTCAACAAATGCCTGTGCCTCTTCTTTCAAGGCTATAGTGGTGCCTGCTTTGCAAGACTGAGCCGCAGTGGTATGTTTCTAATCATAATGCGCTTTAATTAATGATAAAGATAAATGATTCATTGCAGCGTTCCCATGGCACATAGATCCTTAAAGTCCCTGGTGCTTTTTGTTGTCGTCGTTCCATTCAAGCCGCCTTGCACTTCCCATCCAGCAGGGAGTGACCTTCTCAGCTCTGCAGGAAGCAAAGAGTGCCTCTTCTCCAGGGAAATGAACCCTTTCAGGACGGATTCTTCGCCCTCGCCAACGATGTTGATGAGGCATAGCCAGCAAGTTAATTGATGTGATGAATTCTGGAAACCAGCTGTGGAACCAGAATCTGTTCAGTTTCCTCTGGGCTATCTTCCTGTAGAGGACAAATAGTCTTCATTAAAAAAAAAATGGGTGAAGACAAATCCAGTTCCTAACAGATGTGGAGGGTGGGGTGGACCAATAGAGACTCAATTCAAGGTGTGAGCTCTCACCTTCGAAGACCTACAACCTGAGGACCTACAGTCCTTGCTTGATATATGTTCCCTTCTATATTTTGAGTCATTGAACTGATATGCCTATTGTCTATTGCAGAGGTAGCCAAAGTAGTGCATTCCAGATGTTGCTTGATTACAACTTTAGTAATCCCTGGTGATTGGTCATGTTGGCTGGGGATGATTGGAGCTGTATTCCAACATCTGGAGGGTGCTATGTTGGAAAGTTGCCACTTAAGAGTCCCTTCTAAAAGTCTGGGGAGGTCATTTGCAGGTAGTGATCAGGGTAATAGAAGAAAAAGCTCCTGTACTTTTAATAGTTGTACCAAAGAGATAATTTTGACAGCATTGGGGAAAGCTTAAGGAACTTTGAAGATGGCTCTATCTTATCTACAGCTTGATCATAAACATGTTCTCAATAAATTTCAAATAGGTTCAATGAGACTAACATTCTAGTGGATTGCATCTGCATTTTTAGAATCATAGAATCATAGAATCATAGAGTTGGAAGAGACCACAAGGGCCATCCAGTCCAACCCCTGCCAAGGTGGAATCTTCTTTCTTGTAGTTTGAATCCATTGCTCCGTGTCCGCTTCTCTGGAGCAGCAGAAAACAACCTTTCTCCCTCCTCTATATGACATCCTTTTATATATTTGAACATGGCTATCATATCACCCCTTAACCTTCTCTTCTCCAGGCTAAACATACCCGTCCTTGTTCTGTTATGTGAATATATACTTCCATCCTTGTTCTGTTATGCAAAGCAGGAAAAATGGATCAGGTCATGGGCTTGTGATGGAGTGATATAGCTTACTGCACTAGTGAAACAATTCATGGACAACTAGCTCCAGGAAACTCAACCAATAGGGATGCACCACTCATGGAAAGGAGCATCCAACACCTTCCAGCAGCTATCTCTGCATCCCCATAACCTATAGTAAGTTGCAAGTAGAGGCAGCAGAGGGGCAATTCATGCCAGGAAAAGGGTGCCAGGAGACCTCAGTAGAACTTCAAGTGCTTGAGGACCTTCATAGACTGACTGACTGGATTAATCTGCTGGCATCCAGGGAGTTATCAGTTTTCCACCTAAACATTAGGAAGAACTTCCTGACAGTAAGAGCTGTTCGGCAGTGGAATTTGCTACCAAGGAGTGTGGTGGAGTCTCCTTCTTTGGAGGTCTTTAAGCAGTGGCTTGACAGGCATATGTCAAGAATGCTTTGATGGTGTTTCCTGCTTGGCAGGGGGTTGGAATGGATGGCCCTTGTGGTCTCTTCCAACTCTATGATTCTATGATTCTATTTTGCACACTAGTCTAGTATCAACACATTCGAGCAACCTCTCCATTTTCCACTGTAGGCAGGCAAGAGCATCATCAGAATTCAATGACACATTCCAGCCAGGGAAAAGCATTTTTTGATTTTTTTGATATCTTTATTGTCATTGTCCCCTTGCGGGAACAACGAAATTACTCGGTTGCTACATCCACTCAGATAAAGCATTCCGCATAATCCAAAATTACAAAACCTAGTTAAAAACAGTAAATATAATACAAATAACAAGTAAAATAAGATGACTTCAAAGTCCAGGCTTTCCATTTAAGGCCAAAATCACTCTAGAGAAGAAACTGTTACTGAGACGGCTTGTTCGTGCCTGCATAGTTCTATATCTCCTTCCCGATGGCAGGAGCTGAAACAAATGGTGACCAGGGTGCGTTGGATCTCTTGATATGTCAAGTGCTTTTCTATGGCACCTGGTGGTATAGATTTGTTCTAAGGTGGAGAGTGAGCAGCCAATTTAAGGAAGGTTCACAGCGGAGCCTGTAAAGGGATGTGCCTGGGGAGATAGAGATGCCTGGAGGGGCCCATTTGGCCCCCGAGTCTGAGGTTCGCCATCGCGGTTTATAGCGTGCCTGTGCATGTATGTTGATACAAGGAATTTGGGCATTAGGGAAGAAAGGAGAAAGAATTCATTTATCTCATCTGCTAACTTTCAATGGAGAAAACAGATGGCTGCCTCCCATTCCTCTTTGCTGCTGGTAGAAGGAATAATATTTCCAAATCCTGGAGATTATGTCTGTGTGGAGTTGGAGGGTCTGCAACAATATGGAATGCGTCTTGCTACCAGGATAGATCTTTTGTTTACTGGGTTCACAGACGAGAAGAGTCGTTTGGCTTTTCTCAGCGCAGGAAAAAGAAAGTTCATCACTTTGTCTCTGCATCTACATGCACACACACACACACACTTTCTCTTAAGGGAATGGGTTTGCCGTTTCATTCTGGATCAGACTTCAAGGGCTGAAAGCTCCAAATTGGAGCCAGATCTCCAGCCTTAGTTTAGCATTTGGAAAAGGCTCTCGACAAGTTTATATGGTCCCCAGTGTGGATGTCTGCATGCATGTACAGGAGAGCAGGAAGACTGTTCCTCTCACTGTATATCAGTTGCAGAATCAGTTTCCGAGTATTTGTTGTTGCTTTTAGACGGTTCTTGCAAACCTATCCTCCAAAGGCCACTTTCCCTGAAGAGTGACTCTGCCATTTTCAGCAGCAGCTGGTTGGGTGGCATGAGTAGGGTGCCATTGCTTTCCTGCCTTCCCAATGCCACAGGTCACAGCCACTTACTTAGAGGGAAAATGGGAATGGGGAGCTCTGTTTGGTGTGGTGCATGGCAGTGGGCCAGTGGAGTAGCATGGGTTGCTGGTGCCCGGGGCAAGGCAAGTATCCTCAGCACCGCCTACCAATAGGCTGGAACGAAGGGACAATAGCTTGGCAATCTACCCAAGTGGCAACCACAGTGCCCCAGGAGCATCGAGCACAGCAGAGAGCGGGGTGGGGGATTGGTCGGGAGTGGGTATCTTTCTAAAGCCATTCCCCAAATCCCCTTTTCAGTTTGCCCCCCTGTGTGAGGGGGAGGGTGCACTATTTTTATTACTTTTTTTTTCTTTTGAAATTTTGCACCCCTAAGAATTGTGCACCCGGGGCCACTGCCCCTGTGGTCCCGCCCATGCTATGCCACTCCCACTCAGCGGAGTCAATACAATACTCCTACTGCCATGCTCCACACCTTGCCTTTGTACCCCCCATAGCGCTTGCGCTGGTGCATATTTAAGATGAACTTACACCCACCTCTCACCTTGACTGTTAGAGCCAGCCCCTACCAGGAGGCAGAGTGAAGCATCAGCCTCAGGCAGCCGTAAATGGGCAGACCAAGCTGTGCTTGCTGCACAGCCTGATCCACATCCCCTCAGCTAGCCTGATTTCCTCAGCAGCGACAGAGGATACTGCCCCGATGCCAGGGTTGAAGTAAAGTTTAGCTAACAGACTTCAACATAATCAATTTAGACCTATATTGCACCAGAGGTAGCCAGTGTGGTGCTCGCCAGATATTGTCACACTACAACTTCCATTATCCTTGGCAACTGTACATGCTAGCTTGGGCTGATGGCTATTGTAGTCAAATGCCTGGAGGGCACTGTGTTGCCTATCCCTGTATTGCCTTGTTGATTGTGCTACTCAGAATTCTTGCCACTGATTAATTTTTTGAAAGGTGTCACAATTATGAAATAAGAACATTAAAAGTCCCGATTAACAACTCCAAGTTCTTGTTTCATTCTTGGCATCAATCTTCCCTAATTCTTATCTTAGGCAATTGATTTTGTGTTGACCATGATATAATAGTGAGAAAATTAGTATTTGATCTAAGCCGGTTGTGAAGTATATGAGGCAATAAACAGTGTTTGCAAAGTGATTAGACATTGAAGCAAAGTCTCTCTCTCTCTCTCTCTTTTTCCCCCAGCACAATAAACATAAATCCTGTTCTTTGAGCCAACCCTGTTCCTCAGCTACACCCTTTTGGAAATATGTAATTTATGAGCAAAGTGATCATGGGCATGGCTAGAAGTAATTCTACTGATTATAGCAGCAGCTTTTTCAACCAGTCCAAGAAATTTTGCTGCCTGGATCAAAGGACAAGATGGTGCCCAGTCCTTATCTCATATACTGAAGCCAAGAGGACAGGCAGCTGAAATTTACTTCAACACTAGTGAAGGGATAGCATCTTCCACTGCACTAGAAACCAGCAGAATTTTTGAGTGGATCTAGCAAAGCCCTGTAACATAGGACACAGCTTGGACCTCCAACAGAGGGAAAGGGTCTCAGCAGGGCTTAGAAGGACTGTCTAGGAGGTCATCATCACCTAGAACAAGCTTGCTCAGGAATGCAGGCAGGCAGGTGGATAAACTGATGGGTGGATCTGGAACCAGACTAGGAAGCCAAATGTGCAAGGTGAGAGTCTGGATGTTGCCTAGCCAAAGCCCCACGTCCAACTTAGAAAAGTTTCGAGTTATTTGTTTTCTGTTCTTCATCCATAGTTCTCAGCTTGCAGAAGGAGAGCCTAAAAACACAATAAAATGACACTTTAACAAATCACAGAGAACACTTAAGAATTCCAGCAGAAGGCAATGCAAAAATAGAAGTCCTGGGGACCAGGAAAAGAGCCTCAATTGGGTGCCAACAATAAAATAAAGAATGCTAGGGTGAAAAAGACCTTGATGCTGGTCACCCCATCTGCTTAACTTCAAATGGCGGTGTTGGCTTCTCAGAACAGCAGCTTTTGAGGTCTAAACTACACTTGGTGCATATTGTGGGCTCTTGAGGGCAAGCTTATTTTCTTTAAAAGGTTGCCAGAGGTGGAGCTGAGCCTGGATTGGAACCGTGGCACAGGCAGTAGGAAGCTTTAACCCTTTGCCCCAGATGTGATCCTACTCAACCCCTTGAAAGGAAAATGATGTGATTGATGTCATGCATAGCCTAGAAATGTGGCAATTGTTTCATTCGGTGGATATGAGGGCTCACAAATTGGCACCAGCCCAGCCCACCCTCCACCTCAGATGGATGGATGGTGAAACCAACTATGAAGTGAGGCAAGGGTCTTTGGCACTCCATCCACCTCTCTGTATTGCCCATCTCTGAGAAAGGGCCAAGGTGGTTCTCCAGATCAAGGCCTTATGAATAAGATTGCTATGAGGAGTAGCTGGAAATACTGTTTGGAATTGGTGTAACTTTTGTAAAAAAACAAATCTAACTTTCAAACAGAATTTCTAGCCACCAGGGAAAACAAATTCACCTTAGGCACTCTCCAGGCTGCCTTGCCCAGAAGGCCACAATCAGAAGGACTCCCTTTGGCTGGCCTTTCTCAGAGTGGGGGCGGATTTAAGGGAGCACAAACGGTTCGGTCACACCGGGTGTGTAGCCTCGGGGGTGCTGCAGAGGGCCTCACAACTATGAAGTAGATTGGAAGACACTGGATCTTGGTGTTGCACAGGGCACCACTGAAATCTGAGACCTACCGCTGCTCAGAGCGAAGCAAGGCAGAGATGAGGAAGCAGGGGAGTTAGAGACTTTGTACAAAGTGAAGGCAAAGAGGGATGGCAGGCAAAGGAGGGCGGAAGAGGAAGCAGTGAAAATGATGGAGAGGAGCACAACTCCTTGCCTGGCGCAGGTGTTGGTGGTCCTTTTCATAGCCACTCTCCTTTTGAGTGTGAGGAGTTTCTCATTCTCACGTGCCTCCTCCCTTGAAGGAGCTGTTGTGGGCACTGGGGAGATGGGAAGAATCTGCTGGGGTGAGGGCAATGAGCAGGAAATCAAGGGAGCTTCCCTCTCCTGCTCCCCTTCACCGGTCTCCGATTCTGTCCCTCTCAGTGGTGGACATCCAAAACCCACTGGGCCCCAGATTGCCCTCTCCCCATTCTGCACCCAAAACCCAGATTCATCCACTTCCTGGATCTGCCAGCCCCTGACATATAGCCCCCCCCCCACATCTGAGTCCCTGCCAGTCATTGCCAGTGGCTCACTGTGGCAGGGTGGTCTCAAGTCTCCCAAAGCTGGTTGGCTGGTTGGCTGGCGATACAAGCGATATAAGCAAAGTTTGGCGCAAAACATGCAGTTCAGGTTGCAGCAAGCACCATTGTCTAATGGCACACCTTTCCCTTGTTCGGAAGGGCATCTTATTATCAGCATTGATCTGTCCATCTCCCCTTTTACGCTTCATGGCCAAACTTTGTCTTCATGATGCATGGTTCCGTTTAGTTCTGTCAAAGCAAATTCCTTCCAGACCTTTGCTCTGAAAGACGAATAATCTGAGACATCCTGTAGCCAGGAGGGGTGGCAATTGCACTTTTGAGCTTCGGTAAAAAAAATATGAACAATATATGCCATGATGTCCGCTGCTGTAACAAACTTCCTATTAAGAATCTGAACCTTTCTTGCAGGAAGAGTGTGCGTGGAGGCGGCAGCGTGGCTGAAAACTAAATGTAGAAAATAACATATATCAAGAGAGCGCATCGGCGGTAATTATCTCTCTGCCTGCGACTATATCTTACAGGAAGATCAAGGTTACATTTATGTCATCTTGTGTTTTATAGCTAGATACAGAAGAAACTCAAAGAGTTATGAACAATTTATCTTCCCCAAAGTTTTCATAACTCTGAAACTCCCATGGCTGAATATCTTCATTAGCATCTGCTTCTCTCTTCCACCACTTGTTAGCTTCCTGAGGGGCAAACTGCACACGTTGGGCAAGATTAAAATTAAAAGAATTATGCAAGATTAAAATTGAAAAGGAGATACTGGAGGGTGGGAAGGAGAATTCATTCAAGGCTGCAGCACTGGGAGGTGTGAGGGGGCTCCTGGATTCGTGGTAGTACCCCCATGTGGTGAAGCAGTGGACCTCAGGTTTTTAGCAAAGTTGCTCCAAGATTGCCGATGGAGTCCAGAGAGGAAAGGAATCCTGACAACACTTGGATGAGGTGACCAAACAAAAACAATGAATAACTTGAGGAGAAAGGAACAGAGAGCCTTTGTATTTCTTGCTTCAGGTCTCGTGCAAAGCAGGGAGACATTTAGCCGAACATACAGCGGAAAAGCTCTCTCAGAACTGCACAGCCAATCAGGGCATGTGCTCCCTCAGCAAGCATCATGCCACTCTGCCTGGTTGCTAAGCGACAATTTCACCACCCACCACCCTCTTGGTTAGCCAACTCACTAATAACAGGTTTAACCCTTAAGTTAATGATCTCAGCTGTTGCATTTCCAACACGGGTGGCAGATTTGCAGTGAAGTGCCACACAAAGCAGATTCTCTACCACTGAGTACCTGCCTGCAAAGACATTGGTACAGTATATTGATTGTGTTCAGGAAATTACCATTGAATCCCTCCTGTTATGACATGCATAGATTTAGGCTGCAAACCTGTATCCACTTAACGACTCACTAAGCCCCACTGAACTCAATGGAGCTTAGTTCCAAGTTGATATGCACAGGATTGCACCCTTGAGTGGTTTCTTTATTTTTTTGGCTCCCTTTCTGGCTTCTTTTAGAGTTTATTCCTTTGGATTTTTTTATGTTTGATTGATTAGCTAATGTGTTTTAAATCGACATGCCACTTTGCATGTTTTGTGCCTTAATTGATGGTTTAAGTCTTTAATTGTTAGCCTGCCTCGAGCTTTCGGAAAGGCCCTGTTTAACTTTGGCAAATAATTAAACAAGTTTTTCTCTATATTTAGATACATAGATAGTGGGAGTTTACACTGGAACAGAATAATGAGTTTCTAAGTAGTTTGCTTCCTGGGGAGTCAAAGAGCACATCCTCCCGGCCTATGAAGTCTGAGGGGGTGGAAAGAATTTTAAAAAGGTCTGTAACCTTGAGAAGCAGGAGGTTAATAATTCTAATTATTTCTAAGTGTGTCTCAGGAATTTGTTGAATTATCACGTTAGATTAGTCAAAGAGAACATCAAGAGAGGAGAAAAACACGAAGGAGGGGAAATACATTTAAATAATATAAAGAGAGGTTTCAAAATACATTGAGAGTTAGAAGAATCATTAAAAAAATAAAATAAATTACAGTCTGGCCAAGCAGTCCAGCAACACTCATTGTAAGAAGACTTAGTGTTAATATGCTAAGTTTGAAAGAGATTTTGATAGCTGGGCTCTTAGAATCAGAGAAGTGTAGAGTTGGAAGGGACACCAAGTGTCATCTAGTCCAACCCCTTGCAATGCAGGAATCTCAGCTAAAGCATCCATGACAGATGGCCATCCAACCTCTGCTTAAAAACCTCCAAGAAAGGAGAGTCCACAACCTCCTGAGGGAGACCATTCCACTATCAAACAGCTCTTACTGTCAGAAGGTTCTTCCTGATTTTCAGTCAAAATCTCCTTTCTTGTAACTTGAAGCCAATGGTTCGAGTCCTACCCTTCAGAGCAGGATAACGCAAGCTTGCTCCATCTGGGTGGGGTGCAAATAATAAAATTAGATATTTGAAGATGGTTAACATATCTCCTCTTAGCCTCTTCTTTTCCAGGCTAAAAATACCCAGCTCCTTCAACAGTTCCTCATAAGGTTTGGTTTCCAGACCCTTGATCATCTTGGTTACCCCCTTCTGCACACGTTCCAGCTTATCAACATCCTTCTTAAATTGTGGCGCCCAGGACACATCATTCCAGATGTGGTCTGACCAAGGAAGAATAGAGGGGGGCTATTATTTCCCTTGATCTGCACACTATACTTCTGTTGATGCAGCCTAGAACAGCATTAGGGAGATATACAACAAATCACTATGGATGACCAAATTCTATGAACCACAGAGAAAATAAATAAATGAATATTTCCAAAGAAGCACCAAACATCCCCAAACGAAACAACAACCAAACGTTAAAAGTACAAATGAAATATTGTTGCATGGATTGTCACTCTGTGTGCCGTGAGTCTGTTTCGTTTCTTCCAGGGTGGAGTGGGGACAAGACATCAAAGGTAAAGGTAAAGGACCCCTGGCAGTTCAGTCCAGTTGCGAACGACTCTGGGGTTGCGGCGCTCATCTCACTTTACTGGTCGAGGGAGACGGCATTTTTCCGCAGACAGTTTTTCCAGGTCATGTGGCCAGCATGACTAAGCCTCTTCTGGCGAAACCAGAACAGCGCACGCAAACGCCGTTTTCCTTCCCGCCGGAGTGGTACCTATTTATCTAGACATGCATCAACCCTAAACCTTGAGAGTCAAGCCACGGGGACTTAAGCCACTTGGCTAGGATGGAGCAACTGGCCTTCCTCCTTTGTTTTAGCTAGGACAGGCACCCCCAAACTGCGGCCCTCCAGATGTTTCGGCCTACAACTCCCATGATTCCCCAGTGGTCAGGGAAGATGGGAATTGTAGCCCAAAACATCTGGAGGGCCGAAGTTTGGGGATGCCTGAGCTAGGAGCATTCCATACCTGTTGGAAGATACTTGACTCTGTGCAGAGATCAGAGCAAAATACCCAGTTCAAAGGCCAAGGTCTGCCTTTGAGAGAAGCTGGCTTTGTTTGAAGGAATATGAAGGAGCCAAGGAGAGCAGGAAGGGAGGGGATTTTGCTGCTTCCACATTCTCTCTCTCTCTCTCTCTCTCTCTCTCTCTCTCTCTCTCTCTCTCTCTCCTGCAGGAAGGGGATGAATGGGCAGATTGACACCACCCCACTGGTCTAGCTACAGGATTCCACCTGAGCTCTGGAGTTGCTCAGTCTTCCTCTCACAGCAATGAAAAATTGCATTGATCACTGACTGAGGGATGACAGCAGGCACCATTGCCATGTTTTGCCTGCCTTGTTTAGCCCACCTTCAAAGGATGTTTCAAAGGGCGGCATTTCAAACTTAATCCGGGGAGAAGTTAAAGGGGGGGTGCGGGGCGAGGAGAAGAGTTTCCGCCATGCACCATTATTACATGTTATTCTCACCAAATCATCCTTTCCCAGGTTGCACATCCAGGCTCTGAAACAGTCGCTATGTTTCTGACATGTGAGAAAAGAAAACAGCATGCTGTGATCTCGGCTTCCCCTCCCTCCCCTCCTTCACGTTGCATTAGGATAAAAGGTTTGACAGCGCAAACAACAAGGGAATCTTTACTGTTGTTGTTATGTTTAAGATATTTCTCTACTTGAGTGCTTGCTAACACTGGTCAGGTATGAGGCTGGGTGACAAATAACTGGGAGCTTCTCAATATACTCCAGAGCGTTGCACCAGTTTGATTTACACAGACTGAAACTGACACGGGGACAAGTAGAAGAGGACGTTTTCTCCCCTTTCTCACATGCACAGCCCAAGAAGACAACAAGAACTCACCGACAGCATATGAATAAATCTTGCTTACCTGACCCAACCATAGCTGCCAAGTCTCCCGTTTTCCCCGGGAAATCCCCGTTTTTCCAGCTGTTCCTAGCTGAAAAAACAGATTTTTTTTGTTTTTTCCCCGGTTTATTCTGGTGTGGTGGCCATTTTGGAACTGGGCGGAGCATGTTCAGAAGCGACTTTTGATGCTGCTCTGCCCAGTTCCAAAATGGCGGCAGTGCGACTTCTGGCGTGGCGGCCATTTTGGAACTGGGCAAAGCAGCATCAAAAGTCACTTCTGAGCATGCTCCGCCCAGTTCCAAAATGGCGGCAGCGCTACTTCCGGTCTGCTATTTCCGGCCCGGTCCCTTATTTCTCTGACAGCAACTTGGCAGGTATGGACCCAACAAGCCCTCCTCTCCTCACAAATGCAAACAAACCCCACTGCGGCCAACCACAGACCACCAACCACACCCTGCCCCCAATACCTCTCACTATCAAGGAAATGCAATAAACGAATAGAATGAGAACCGACCCAGTTGACGCTGACACAAAACCCCACATGTGCACTATAAAAAAGAATATCGGTTTCACCACCACCACCCTCCCCCCCCTCTTCTTCCCCGACCTTATACTGTACTCAACACTAATGTCTTGTAACAAATGTAACTGATATGTAGAAAAGAGTTTGAAACCTGAAAAAAGAGACAATGCATGTACTTTTGTAAACCAAGAAAATCTTTAATGATTCCCCCCCCAAAAAAAAATATCACACAGGCTTGCTTTACACCAGCTTCTTCAAAATAGGATTGCTCTCTGGGTTTGTGGGGTTCCTTTGCTTTCCATCCATGCTAATTTTTCCAAAATCTGCAATTTCTTGGAGTATACTCTCCGTCTCTCTGTCTCTCTGTCTCTCTGTCTCTCTCTCTGTCTCTCTCTCTCTCTCTCCGTGTGTGTATAACAAGAAGAAAATCATCTTCGTAGTTAGCAATGGAATGGCGAATTCAATGGAGGTCCCATCCCCATACCATTGGTGATTTCATCATATGATATCAACTACCCATCTTATAAATCCCATCTCTGTAGCAATCCAATCCATGCATTTTCTACATTCTCGAATTCCACCAATGAAACTGAACAAGTCATCATTGTAGAACAAAGTTTGATGGAGATATGGCAGCGGGCAATTGACTCCTTTTATTTATTCCAAACTTCTACTAACATGTTAACAATAGAATGGCCCTTTGGAATAAATTTAAAGGGCTCTTTGTTTTTCTTTCCAATACCAAGTCACTTAATAACAATTTACTAGCATCCTGCTCAGATGGATAAAGCGAGGGGTTCCTATTTCCCTTTAATATCTCTCGCTACCACACTACTTTGTTAGCATAACAATAGCACATTATGCTTGGAACACCATTTCCACTGCTGTTCCATGTATAACTAGACAGCAAATATTTCCTGTAACGCTTTCCCTGCCATATTGACTGGGTGTGTAATGCATACTTGTGCTCTTGCGAATCTGAAACCTGTTAGGAAAAAGGGAAGGAAGCTGGAAAGTCAGGCATGCGCCAGTTATGAAATTAATTTTAGGAATTTTCCAAGCTAAAGACAAGAGGAGAGCAATATAGAGCTGAGCCAATCCATGGGATAATAATAGAATAATGAACAGCTGTTCTTTCCTAGACCCAATGTATGTGCGGCTACTGGTGGTTTCAGCCTTGAAGTAATGGTCCATACAGGCAAATGGGGCACTGCCTCAACAACTTCAGTATGTGCTCAGCCAGCACATGAGAAACATGGACACCAAATTCTGCACTACCTGAAGTTTCTTGTCTTCAGAGACAGCCCTACATATACATTCCAGTAATCTAACCTAGAGGTTACCAAATCATAGACATAATACAACAACAACAACAACAACAACAACAACAACAACAACAACAACAACATATTTTTAATACCCTGCCCATCTGGCTGGGTTTCCCCAGCCACTCTGGGCGGGTTCCAACAAAAGATTAAAATACAGTAGTCCATCAAAAATTAAAAGCCTCCCTAAACAGGGCTGCCTTCAGATGTCTTCTAAAAGTCTGGTAGTTGGTTTTCTCTTTGACCTCTGGTGGGAGGGCATTCCACAGGGCGGGTGTCACTACCGAGAAGGCCCTCTGCCTGGTTCCCTGTAACTTGGCTTCTCGCAGTGAGGGAACCGCCCGAAGGCCCTCAGCGCTGGACCTCGGTGTCTGGGTAGAATGATGGGGGTGGAGACGCTCCTTCAGCTATGCTGGACCGAGACCGTTTAGGGCTTTAAAGGTCAGCACCAACACTTTCAATTGTGCTCGGAAATGTATTGAAAGCCAATGTAGGTCTTTCAAGACCAGTGTTATGTGGTCTCGGCGTCCGCTCCCAGTCACCAGTCTAGCTGCCGCATTCTGGATTAGTTTCCAGGTCACCTTCAAAGGTAGCCCCACATAGAGCACACTGCAGTAGTCCAAGCAAGAGATAACCAGAGCATGCACCACTCTGGTGAGATACCGTGTTTCTCATATTATAAGACATGTCTTATACTTATTTTTTCCTCAAAAAAACACACTATGGCTTATTTTCAAGGGATGTCTTATTTTTTTCCTCCTCCTCCTGCCGCGGCCGGCATTGCTGCTGCGCCTATCACTATGTCTTTTTTTCGGGGTATGGCTTATATTCTTTGAATGCTTAAAAATCCTGCTATGGCTTATTTTATGGGTATGTCTTAAAATATGAGAAACAGGGTAGTCCGCGAACAGATAGGGTCTCAGATGAAACTAGTAGAGCTGTGTGTCATCAGCAGATTGCTGACAATGTACTCTAACCCTCTGGAGAACCCTGCTCAGCAGTTTCATGTAGATGTCGAATCCTGAAGAACCCCCCCATTGAAGGCTCCATGGGGCTGAACAGCACTCCCCAAGCATCTCGCATCAAGCAGGACCAGGACTATGTCACAAAGCTGTGCCACTTGCCCCTAATTCATACAGCTGCTCCAGAAGGATGCCATGTTTGATGGTACTGAAAGCCACTGAAAGGTCAAGGAAAATTAACAGAGACGCATCTCCCCAGGGAGCTGTTGACACAGGTCACCATATAGGGCAACCAAAACAGTTTTTATGCCGAAACCAGTCTGAAACCCGGACTGAAATGGATGTAGAAAATCTGTTTTCTCCAAGAGTGCCTGGATCTCGTCACTGATTTCTGAGTAACCCCTTTCCTGCTGCACTCTTTCCTTCATTACATTTAGGACAGCAAGGAAAAAGCACTGAGATGTTTGGTTATAATTTATAAATCACGTCTCCGGGGAGATGCAGAGAAATGCAGAGGTCGATCGACTGCTGCCGTCCTGCTCTCTCCCTGCTTTGCCTCTGTTCTCTCGGGTTCTTCTGTACCAAAAGCTAAAGAGCCAAAGCTTTCATAGCAGGCCCTGGCATTTTATCTCCCCAGAAGCAGTAAATCTATGACAGCAGCAGGGTTCTCTCTGGACTTTCAAAGAGCTCCAAAATCAAATGCTTACTTCTATCACTATCTTGCATTATTAAATCTTTGGGATTTATTTATTTTTTAACTTGACCAGGATGCATTCATCCTCTGTGTCCAGATATATTAGAAGGTGTTGACTTAAAGGGAATCAGACCATTTCTAAATGGAATTAACTACTGAGCTAGGTTCAAGGGGCTGGTATTGTGTACAAAGCCCTGTGTAGCTTGGAAGCAGGATGTCAAAAAGGTCGTCTCAGCCCTTATATTCCCAATCAATCTCTGCACTTTGCAGCACAGGGCCTCCTGCAGACACCATCTCATCAGGAAGACGAGTCCATATGATGTAAGAATCAGGCCTTTCCTCTCATGGCTCCTACCCTTTGGAATTTCCTCCCATTAAATGCTTATTTATTTGAATTTGTATACTGCCCTTCATCCAAAGATCACAGGGCGATTCACAACATAAAAATGCAAAATGAGAACACAAAATTATTAGAAACACACCATCTCTGTTGTTAGTGCAGTGCCTTCCCTTTCCAAGCCCTTTAAAGAAATAAACAACTACAGTGGTACCTCGGTTTACAAACACAATTGGTTCCGGAAGTCTGTACTTAACCTGAAGCGTACTTAACCTGAGGCAAACTTTCCCATTGAAAGTAATGGAAAGTGGATTAATCCATTCCAGACAGGTCCGCGGAGTACTTAAACTGAAAATACTCAAACCGAGGCATACTTAAATCGAGGTATGACTGTATCTGACGTTTAGAAGACATCTGAAGGCAGCCCTGTATAGGGAAGTTTTTAATAACTGATGTTTTAATGTATTTTTAATCTTTTGTTGGAAGCCACCCAGAGTGGCTGGGGAAACCCAGCCAGATTGGGGGGGGGAACATATTATTGTTGTTATTGTTATTATTATTATTATTATTATTATTATTATTATTATTATTATTATTATTGATATCTTTGTCCCAGGCTGCATCTGTAGTGGAGTTGTTGCAGTTGTTGTAGTTTTTGTATTATTATTATTATTTATTAAATTCATATACCCACATGTCTCAGGGTACTCCACAACACAAAAACACAATATAAAAACACAAAATGTGCAGGAAAAATAAGAACAAGAACAACCCAATAATCTCCCCTCCTCAACACATTTTTAAAGGGCATTGGATGTCAGTCAACCCAAGGCCCGGTTAAAGAGGAACATTTTTGCCTGACACCTAAAGGTGTATAATGAATGTGCCTTCCACAAACGGGGAGCCACCACAGAGAAGGCCCATTCTCGTGTTGCCACCCTCCAGACCTGTAATGGAGGAGGCTCACAAAGAAGGGCCTCAGAAGATGATCTCAGGGTCCAGGTAGGTTCCTATGGAAAGAGACGGTCCTTGAGGTATTGCGGTATTTTATATGTGGCAACTGCTTTTAAATGTTTGCATTGGGTTTCCCCTATGTGTTTAATTGTTTTCACACTTTTCTTGCTTTATGATTGCAACATTTCTATTTTATAGCTGCATCTTTTATTGTTGCAACACACCCTGGGAACTTTTAGTCAAGCGGTCTAATAACACCTATAACAAACGGTCCCAAATATGAAGGTACGAATAAGCAGTAAATAAATGATCATTTAAAGTATGTTATCAATTTCTGCAAATAAGAATTTATTTGAACAGGACGGAGTAAGGTTTAATTTAAATAGGGAGCCAGCAAAATATAAAAATGTAGTAGGAGAAGGAGAGAAAAGAATGTTTTTTAAAACTCTGCAAAGGAAAAATTATAATCAAACTTCAGAGAGCCAATATCAAAAGAAATGGAATAAAGAACTCCATATGAATTGCTGAAGTATAGAGATATCTTTGTACTACGGGGTCCTCTTCTCTCTGTCTCTGTCTCATCACATTCACAGCCCACTTTTCCTCCAAGGAGCTCAAGGGGTCAGACATGGTTCATTTTCTCCCATATCATCCTCTGTAATGTAGGTTAGGCTATGAGTTGGTGACTGGCGCAAGGTCACCCAGTGAGTTTGCTGTCTGAGCAGGAATTTGAACCCTGGTCTCTCAGGTCCTGGTCTGTCAGGAACTGGACTGAAGGGGAAGGCTGGGAATTGCCCCCTCCTCCTCCTTTGCTTCCCTCGGAGGAGGAGGAGGGGGAGTGGGGGGATCGGTCCCCCCTTCCCCAATAGTTTCAAGAGAAGAAGGAGACAGGACTGAATTGTAGCAGAATGCAGAGCTGCCAAGTTATGAGGTGCTAGGAGAAGGAGAGGGAGAATTGCCGACAGAGATGTCTTTGGAAAGCATAGGAGAGCCTCCATCCCTGCGTATGCGCCGCTCACTTAGAATTCAAGAGCAAAGGGCTCAAAGACGTTTGACTCCTGAGGCTACCTGTCCCCCGGAAATGGGGACGTCTGGTAACCTTACCCTGGGGAGACTTGAGAAACCTTGGGGGGGACTTGAGAAACATTCTGAGGAGCCTCGGGGGCCTGTCCTTTCATTAACTTGCAGCCCATATCTTCCTGCATTATATTTCCCTCTTTCTCTCCGATGAACAATCAGGGGAGCCAGAGAGGGCAGAATGGGGCAGGGTGAGGGCAGAATGCAGGCAGGATGCGGGCATCCTCACTTATGCACGCATCCTGTAATGGAATCCCAGTGTAAGTGGCTCTCACAGGGGAACTGCAGAAAGAATTTTGTCGGTCAAGGGAGCTGCGGACTCAAAAAGTTTGAAAACCACTGACTTAGACTGTCTGACAAGGTCTGGTCTGTTAATCAAGTGCATGCACTGAATGTTTATGTGATGTATTGGCAATCTTAACTGCTATTCACATATTATTTCAGAATATCGACCTTCATTAGAGAGCTCCATTTCCATCATTTTCTTGGAGCATTCTTCAGACATGCATGTCATAAGGCCTTCCTTTCCTAAGTATTCTTCTCCATTACCAGGAAATCCCCAGTGTCTTGTAAGTGGGCTATTTTTCTCTAGACTGTGTCTGTTTATTTATTTCTTTAAAAGAGGGAGACAGGGGAAAAAAAAACCTAGCTTCACTGGTTTAAGATGCTTTTAATGCACCGTGTTCAGTTTTCAAAATGCACCTGAGGTTCGTGAAAGGTGGCTGATCAAGAGTCTTAATGCCAGTCCCTGGTTTACGGAAACAAACGGTCTTTTTACAGGTTTACTATCCATCCTCCTGCCTTCTCCTGAAGCACATGTTCTGCGGTGTGAGCCAGTTTGTGAGGTGAGGAAGGTTGGCGTAAGCAAGATAGCTGCAGGCTTAAACTGTCTCAGAGGCCACCATTGCTCATCTCCCGATATGTGAGTTGGGTTAATGGAGTACCCCCGGTATCACTTACATTTTCTGAAGTTGAACGGAAGGACAGGAGAGAGAATGGAAATCGCAGCGGAACTATATTTCAGCTTGCCGCCCTGCTGCATCTTGTCGTTCCTCTCGTGACTCTCATCTCAGCATTTGAACCACACATCAATAAGCACCAATTTAAGGATGGTTCGCATTATCAATATGAGGTGTGCCATGCTGTGTGGAGCTAGTCAGTGTTGCAGTAGAGTGGCGAAAATGCAGGGAGGAAATGCAGGCATCTGAGAGATAGAGAATGGGTGCTGGCATGCTTAGATCACTGCTGCTCCTGGGTTTTGGTCCAGGACATGCCAATGAAAACAGCATGGGAGGTGAGCTGCCTGGACACACTTTTCAGAAGTGCTCTGTACCTACCCTTCTAGAGAAAATTCCTGAATGAATTAACCCCCCCCAAAAAACACACACTAGTATGGCCAATCAAAGTGTCTGAAAATAGTGAACAAGCTTTCAAATGCTGTTAATCAAGCCGGAAGAACATGAAAGCTTGCTTATTGTTTTGTGACATAGTGGGTAATGCTTGACTGTAGGTTATGTAAATTGCCTTATGGGCCATGAATGCATGGTTCTGCTGTTATTTCCCAAACCAGGAAAGATTTGCTTGTTGTACTCAGGCCAAATCAAGATGACTGATATTGTTTCATTCCAGTGAGCCATCTGGTTGTGATGAGAGGTCTATCAACGACAGTGGCGTAACGTGAGTTGCCGGCACCCGGGGCCGTGCGGAGGCTGCGAGGGTAGAAAACGGCCGGAGTACGGATGTGCGTTCTGCTGCCTAATGACATCCGCATCAGCCAGGAGATCACAGCCACAGAGATAAGAGAAGGAGAGTCATTTTGTGGTCTGGAAAGGTCACTTCCTGGTTCAACAGAGCCCAGTGACAGAAGCATACGGCTGTATTGAGGCAACATCGGAAGTTGAAATTTTGTTCCTGGGGCAACTGCCCCTGTGGTCCTCCCCCCCCCAGTTACTGATCAGCGATGGCAGGTAGCTATAGGTTTATGACTGCTGAAACATTATGTTCTATAACTCTTACCTGATGTGGGCAGCTCAGTATTCAACATGTACGAAAACCACATGGTTTTCTTCCTGCGACTGTTTGCCATTTAGCTACATACGTTACAGTTAATTGCCCCCCTGGTATGGTCAGTTCCCAAGGAACTTCACTATGGACATTAGAGCATTAAAAGAAGCCCTGCTGGTTCAGACCTGTAAGGGGGAGGGCTTATAGAGAACCCCCCCCTTCATCCGAAGCAGCCCATCTCCCAGCAGTCATGAGAGCGAAGGGTCTGATGGAGGGAGTCAGGAAACGGAGAGGGAGTGCCAGGGCTCTGGCAACATCCAAGAGCCCCTGCTCCCTAGGCAGGAAGAGAGGGAGGCGGAAAGAGAGGACAGGAATTGGTCTGACAGAAGACCTGTCCCCCCGACGCCGGAATTGAGGAGGAGGAGGAAAGGGAGGGGCTTCTCAGTTCTGAGGCTTTTATGCTGGTCCAGAACGCGGAGGGGGGCAGTGCAGGAATCTGACTCGAGCGGGTAGACATGGAATCTGTAGTTTGTTACACTGTAAATAATGTGCACCAATAAAACCGTCTGAAAGACAAGCATGTGGAAGGTCGTTACTCAAGAGTAGTCACCTCATCCCTGACAAGACCAAAGGCCCATCTAGTCCAACAACCTGTTCTCACAGGCAGGGGAGGACTTTGGTAATATGGCACCCTGAGCGAGAACAAAATTCCCCACCCCCAAGATTATAATAATATGGCTTAATCCTCAGAGCTACATGCATGGCTTCGAGCAGAGCAAAATGGGAACACACAGCAAACAGAAAGACTCCTTATATTGCAGTTGGCATTATCTTTTGGAGAAAAGGTCACTGCACTGCTTTTTATTCATGAAACCCTGTGCATCTATAAAATATACCGAGGCGACCAAAAATGCTTCCCAAAGTGGAAACAGAAGACCACAGCCCTCTTTGAGAACAGAAACTTGATTAACATTTCAAACTGCCTGCGGTACAATGCCCACAAAACACAATGATACCTAATAAATAAAACAGCGAGTTTCTGACGAGAAAAGCAATTCTGTAATAAGTGAAGGATATGCTTATTTGTGGGACGAGAGGAAAGCTGAATAGCAGAAAATCAGAGCAGAGATTGGAAATGCTTCACAAAGGCATTATGCATACAGGCTGAGTCAACGAATCCTGGCTTCACGGTACAATCCGAAACGCGAGTCCTGAGATTCATTGCAGAAGATGCTATGCCACTTCCCTAAATACATTCCTGCTCACATGTAAACATGTGTTGCATGTAGGATCTCAGTAATACTTGATTGAGAATGTCTTTGGGGGAATACAAAATAAGAGACTGGAAGAAACTTGATTCCCTTGGGGAAATTATCCCACTGCCCAAGGAAGAGCATGCCTAGATGGCAGTTTCAAACTTCCACCATAGCTTAGTGCTGCTGTGGTACGGAATTACGACCATGTGAAAGTATGTCTTAAGATGGGGTGGGGAACCTCAGGCCCAGGAGCAAATGTGGCCCTCCAGAGCTCTCTATCTGGCCCTCAGGCCTTTTGTTGAGTTCTGCCCTCCCTGTGGAACGCCCTCCCTTCAGATGTCAAGGAGATAAAGAACTACACAACTTTTAGAAGACATCTGAAGGCAGCCCTGCACAGTGGTACCTCGGGTTACAGATGCTTCAGGTTACAAGACTCCGCTAACCCAGAAATATTACCTTGGATTAAGAACTTTGCTTCAACATGAGAACAGAAATTGCACGGGGGCTATGCGGCTGCAGTGGGAGGCCCCATTAGCTAAAGTGGTACCTCAGGTTAAGAACAGCTTCAGGTTAAGAATGGACCTCTGGAACAAATTAAGTTCTTAACCTGAGGTACCACGGTACAGGGAAGTTTCTGATGTTTGATGTTTTATTATGTTTTTATACATGCTGTAAGCTGCCATGAATGGCTGGTGAAACCAATCAGATGGGTAGGGTATAACAACAACAACAACAACAACAACAGTAATTCCCCTTCCTATTCCATGTTAAGGATAATTGTTTAATGTACAGTGAAATGGAAAATAATAATATAATGTGTCTGTATGTATACAGTGTAGTGCATCTGGAAATTTCCACTGAAGCTAAAGAGAGCCTAACAGCTTAATCATTAACTGGGGCTATATATTTGTGACTTGTCAGAAAGTGTTTACATCACATGAAAGTTTTGTTTTCTTTTGTTTTTTTGTTACAGGCCTATGCATGTGCTCATCTGTTGGCACCCAGTTTGGGTGTGAGCTTTTTGTTTTCAAGCTGCTGAAGAGAATGGACATGTTAATCTCCGTTCTACAGCCTTGGGCTAATAGAGACTGGAATGGAGAAGAGACAGAGCTTTGATTTTTAGCCCAGGGTATAAGATATTTTGTAATCTAAGGTATTATACCTATGCTTGGATCAGCATAAGAAATTATGTATCTATTTAAATGTAACTTTTATTGTTTGGAGTTAAAATTCTGTACGTAAAGCTGTTGAACCATATCTTTGGACCGGAGAAATTTCATTTCAAGAGCCAGTTTTTATTCACCCAATTGCTTCCATATCTACAATATTCATAACCTCAATATGCCATGCCATGCCATGCCCCTCACCGCCCCTGTTCCAGCCTTTCCTTAAGTAGGGTTACCTAGATGGAATGCAGCCTTAGTGTTTGATAACACCTTTGACTTGCCTAGATGGTGAGGTGTGTGTGTGTGTGTGTGTGTGTGTGTGTGTGTGTGTAGCAGCCTCTGAATTATCCATGTCTCAAGTGTTTCCTACCATGCAAAGACAAGAATCATCACTGGTGTCCGGCCCTCCAAAAGTTGTCAAAAACCAAATGTAGCCCTTGGGATGAAAAAGGTTGCCCAGTGTTGCTAAAGCCCATCGGTCTTCAACCGGTGAGTTAGGACCCGGCAATCATGTCCTGATCTAAGGTGGATCACAGTAGCAGCTCTGCCGCCATGCAAATGGATGGTGAAGAAAACTAAGATATGGGTCGCCAAATGGATATTTGGCTTAAAAGATAGAGCCCAGGTCTGAAATGATTGAAGACAATTGCACTAGGCTGTTAAGTGCTTCCGACTCAGACTTTTCTCATTGCCCTTAACAATACAGTGGTGCCTCGGTTTACAAACACAATTGGTTCTGGAAGTCTGTACTTAACCTGAAGCGTACTTAACCTGAAACGAACTTTCCCATTGTAAGTAATGGAAAGTGGATTAATCCGTTCCAGACGGTCCGTGGAGTACTTAAACTGAAGCGTACTTAACCTAAAGCAAACTTTCCCATTGAAAGTAATGGAAAGTGGATTAATCTGTTCCAGATGGGTCCGCGGAGTACTCAACCTGAAGCGTACTTAACCCGATGTATGAGTGTAATTGGTTCCGGAAGTCTGTACTTAACCTGAAGCGTACTTAACCTGAGGTGAACTTTCCCATTGAAAGTAATGGAAAGTGGATTAATCTGTTCCAGATAGGTCCGCGGAGTACTTAAACTGAAGCGTACTTAACCTGAGGTATGAGTGTCATTGGTTCTAGAAGTCTGTACTTAACCTGAAGCGTACTTAACCTGAAGTGAACTTTCCCATTGAAAGTAATGGAAAGTGGATTAATCCGTTCCAGATAGGTCCGCGGAGTACTTAAACTGAAAATACTCAAACCGAGGCATTCTTAAACCGAGGTATGACTGTAATAATAATAATTTATTATTTATACCCCGCCCATATGGCTGGGTTTCCCCAGCCACTCTGGGTGGCTTCCAATGGAAGTATTAAAATACAATAATCTATTAAAAGCTTCCCGAAATAATATTAACATTAAAAGCTTCCCGAAATAATAATAATTTATTATTTATACAAGTCAGAGTCATCCCTCCTTGTCCTTTCGCTGGTTGTAAGTTGCCTTTGCTTAACCGTGACCTCCGCTCGCAACAGCCACATCTGATACCAAGAGGCATTCCAAAATGGAACGAGGCCTTTATTTCCACAAGGAGTTCTAATTTAGCAGATGTGCTTCAGACGCAGCATGTCATGCAAGCAAATGCTCTGAAATGGCACCGAGTAATACCAGGGCACTATTTTATAAACAATATTGATCTGAGCAAAAAGCCACGAAGCAGGTTGTTTGCAGTCACCTCAGGTGCATAAGGAAAGCAGGGCCATTTATTTGGAGAACAAAAATATCTGCATCACTGCCAGACTTGGCAGGGTGAGGAGAGAATATCTTCTTAGCTATATCGATCAATGATTATACAGTTACAGCTATATTCCATAGTAATGGACTGAGACACAGCCATGACGCGAACATTAGTGCTGATATCAAGTCTGCTTTTGCAATGGCAGTTCAAGTAGCCTTGGTGGCTAAATGTTAACAGAAATAAGTGTGTCCTAATAACATAGAAATACAGGTCTGATTCATACACAACCCCTGTTTACCAATAGGACGCCATCAAGGACACAACATAATGTGTGGTGCGAGGGATGAATTGATCTGTCAATTTCAGTTTCTATTAGCTTCTCATTTTCCCTTCAGTTCAAACCATTTCATGGAAGCATAGAATTGGAAGGGACCCCAGGGTCATCTAGTCCAACCCCCTGCAATGCAGGAATCTCAACTAAAGCATCCATGACAGATGGCCAACCAATCTCTGCTTAAAAACCTCCAAGGAAGGAGAGTCCACAACCTCATAAGGCTTGGTTTCCAGACCCTTGATCATCTTGGTTACCCTACTCTGCATGCAATCCAGCCAGTCAACATCCTTCTTAAACTGTGGTGCCCCAGAAATGGGCACATCATTCTGTGGTCCCCCCCCCATAAGTCCTCACAAGACCTTCTATACTCATTTGAGGTCACATTCCCACCATACATTCAAAGCACAATGGTACCACTTCGAACAGGCATGGTTTGCCCCAAAGAATTATGGGAGCTGTAGTTTGTTAGGACACCCCTCTCTTCCCCTCACAGAGCTACAGTTTAACAATCCATTCCTCTTGACAAGAATGTCTAGGAACTGTAACTCTGGGAGCAAAGTAAGGGGGTCTCCTAATAATTCTCAGGTTCCTTAAACTACAGCTCCCATAATTCTTTGGGGGACTTCTTAAAGTGGTGTGATAGTGCTTTAAATGAACAGTGGAAATGTTCCATAAGGTTCAGCTTTACAGGTGAATGTTGCATTTTCCGTTTATTCACTGGAGTTTGGGCAACACCTTACAGATGTGTTTCTATCCACTACTGCTACTATTGCAGTAAGATCTGATTACTGTCTTATGTATAACTGTCACTATTCACTGTATTGTTTGTTCCATATAATATTTACTATTTCTTCCAGTGCTCACAGATCCCGCTGACACTGTCTGTGTTTTTTTGTTTTATTAGGGGACCTCCTCCTTTGTGTTTATGCGAGAGCTTGGAGATTAATGCAAGCCCAATCTCTTATTTTGACATCTCCCTCTCACCTCTCCGTCTTTCTCCCTCCTTGCATAAACATCTGTATCCTCTATCTGTGCAACGTGATACATTGAGATACGCACAGATTTCTCTGTCCCCTGATAGCTTCCATTTGATATAACCATTTACTGTTAGATTTTTCTCCCTACCCCCACTTTTTTTTTTAAAAAAAAATAATATTAGAATGGCCTGCTAGAATATTTATAAGCCTAAAATTGAGAAATATAACGGGGGCCTCGGCAGAATACAAAATACAACATGCGTTTTTCATCAATAGCAGACTGCAGTAATTAAGTAGGCAAGTCACATTGCTCGACTGTCTTTGGGCTAAAGGAAAAGGAAAACGGGGATGTACTAGAGGGTTTGTGGCAAAGCCAGATGCTCGCAAGGTGCCTTGTTTCTCATCCTAATGGGACCCCCTCTCCTGGTATGTCCCATAGAGCAGTGGTCCTCAACCCCCGGGCCATGGACCGGTACCGGTCCGTGGATCAATTGGTACCGGGCCGCCCAAGGAAGATTTAAATACAATTAAATTAAAATTATTAAATCAAAACAATCTAAATAAAATATAAACAATCAACGTCCCCACCTCAGCGGGCCGCAGTAAAATTATCAAACGTCGACTGGTCCGCGGCGATAAAAAGGTTGGGGAGCACTGCCATAGAGGACCTTAGGGTCTGCAAATAATAACACCTGGAAGATCCCAGGCCCCAGGGAGATACAAGATCTCAAAGCAGCTGTTTTATTACAGAAAATTTTCAGGAACAGACTGGAAAGAGAAGTTGCTGAGTTGGAACTCATTACCAAGCTTAAAACCATGGAGCCACCTGGGATGAATAAAGACATTGGATTCTTATCTCATTATGCATGATCAAGCTTTCTTTAGTGCCTCAGCCCTTGCTTTTCCCCCCCAGGACCAATTGCAGCCATCAGCAGTCGTTAGCAGCCATCTACAGGTTTACCACTCCCATCAGCCCCACGCTCTGTATATACATAAGGGTTTGGTGGATTCTGTTTCAGTGTATCTGACGAAGTGTGCATGCACATGAAAGCTCATACCAAAATAAAAACTTAGTTGGTCTTTAAGGTGCTACTGACGGGATTTTTTTTATTTTGCTTCGACTCAGACCAACACGGCTACCTACCTGTAACTAGAAGCATGGAGGAGGTTTCCCAGCCCTCTCACAGGTCCTTATAACATCAATGGAAACAATTGGTCCTGATGAGTATTTGCGCGTGGAGACCCTTTAACCCGGCCTAGAAATAAATTCAGACAGGACTCATAATTTTGGTTTGGTTTTTGGCAGAATTTAGGCCACAACTTCATTGATTGCAAATCAAGTGAGTGGTTGCATAGGCTCTGGTTCGACTAGCTACCTGCAGCCCTGCAGGCAGCGCCGACTCCGGGCACCAACCATAAGTCAGCCTTGGGTGAACACCTGGGACAGAGCAGGCAGGGCATACCTGCCAAGTTCCGGCCTGAGAAATAAGGGACTGGACCGGAAGCATAGCTGCCAAGTTATCCCCCTTTTTAAGGGATTTTCCCTTATGCTGAATAGGCTTCCTCACAAGAAAAGGGAAAACTTGGCAGCTATGACCGGAAGTAGCAGACCGGAAGTAGCGCTGCCGCCATTTTGGAACTGGGCGGAGCATGCTCAGAAGCGACTTTTGATGCTGCTCTGCCCTGTTCCAAAATGGCCGCTGCACCAGAAGTCGCACTGCAGCCATTTTGGAACTGGGCAAAGCAGCATCAAAAGTCACTTCTGAGCATGCTCCGCCCAGTTCCAAAATGGCCGCCGCGCCATAATAAACCAGGGAAAAACAAAAAAAATCCGTTTTTCCGGCTGGGGGCAGCCGGAAAAACGGGGGTTTCCCGGGGAATACGGGAGACTTGGCAGCTATGAGGCAGGGGGGCCTGCCATGCCCCCACCCAGATGAGCCCTGAACTCAGGCTCAGGGCACAACCTTGCATGGGGAAGGCCAACCATGAGTCCTTGGATTCCTTTTAAAAGGAATACCCAATGCATAGGGATGGCTAGGCATCCTGCCACCCCTATCCACAAGAACCAGAGCCTATCTGCAACCTTGTGACGATCTGCTACGTGGCAGGCAAAACCCAAATGGCACCAGCCAATCAGCCAAGTGTGGAAAATTCCTGCCATGCCCCTGTCCCAACGACAGGCGACACATGGCGGCATAGCAAGGTCAAGCGTAAGCCCTAAATATAGGGAGACAGGTATGTTAGCTTAGCTCATATATGCATTTATGTGCACAATATATGCATTTCTGTACGTACTGCTTGGTTAGAGAGAAGTGTTGGAGAATTTGGAGAATTGTGAACTTTGAAGGTTGGCTGTGTTTCAGTTCATACGTTATTCTGGAAAGTGAGCATTAGGTAAATTGACTTTTAAATGCAAATTGAATAGATTTTTATCCCTTCCCCAACTGGGTCATATGTTTATGCTGGACCTGTAGCCATCCTTCCTTCCTAGGTGAGATGACCACATTTCTGGGTTGGTTTTCCTCCCCTCTCACCATTGGTGGGAAAGGATATGAGGTTAAGGAAATAGAAAAGCAGTTTGGTAAAGGTAAAGGGACCCCTGACCATTAGGTCCAGTCGTGACCGACTCTGGGGTTGCATGCTCATCTCGCATTATTGGCCGAGGAAGCCGGCGTATAGCTTCCAGTTCATGTGGCCAGCATGACAAAGCTGCTTCTAGCAAACCAGAGCAGCACATGGAAACGCCGTTTAGCTTCCCGCTGTAGCGGTTCCTATTTATCTACTTGCACTTTGAGGTGCTTTTGAACTGCTAGGTTGGCAGGAGCTGGGACCAAGCAATAGGAGCTCACCCCATCACAGGGATTCGAACCACCAACCTTCTGATCAGTAAGCCCTATGCTCAGTGGTTTAACCCACAGCGCCACTCATTACCTAAACTGAAGAAGCTTGTATAAACAAGAATGCTTTTAGCGGGTGCCAAAATGAATGCACTGCTTGATCTCAAGAGGCAGCGAGTTCCAAAGTCCAGATGTTGCCACACTAAAAGATCTTAGTTCTTACAAATGTTAATGAAATCTTGCTGTATTTATTGTACTGAGATGTTCCTTTCCGCCCGTTATATTTGCTATTATGCCATTGTTTGTTCTTGTGATGGTAGATTTTGAGACATATTCCATTTTTCTTTGGCATAAGCAGCTGTGAGCATGGTTATTTTTATGGGAAGATGGCACGCATATAAGATGACGGTGATTCTGTTCTACTTTGGTTATTCGGGTTTTTTTTTTTGGTATTTTCATAATTTCTTCACCTTTTGTAAAAAATGTTTTGTATCTGTTATACTTTTGTAATGTTTTAAAGAACTGAAATAAAGACTTTTTCAAAAAAAAAATTAAAAAAGATGACGGTGATTCTTTGCAGGAAGCCTTGGCTCTTTAAAGTGGTATCACACTGTTTTAAATGTATAGTGCAGACGGGGCCCACCAACTTGAGTGGATCTACTCTGAGCATAGCTGCCAAGTACCCCGTTTCCCCCGGGAAACCCCCGTATCACTTATCTTTTCCCGGTGGTCTCCCATATCACTTCGTCTCCCGTTTTTCTCCGTTATTTTCTCCTGCCGGAGGCCATTTTTTTTCTTTCCGATTTGCCCTTCTATGGGCACCAAAAATGGCCGCCGCCTTCAAAAGTCGCATCTACGCGTGTCCGGAAGTGCATAGACGCGACTTCCGGTGTCGGCGGTGGCCATTTTTGGTACCATAGATGGGCGGAGCGACACCGGAAGTTGCGTCAACACACTTCCTGGCATGCGTACAAGCGGCTTTCGAAGCCGGTGGCGGCCATTTTTGGTGCCCATAGAAGGGCAAAGCGACACCGGAAGTTACGTTGATGCAACTTCCGGTGTCACATGGCTGCCAGTCCCGGATTCTGCAGTCCGGGACTTGGAAGATAAGACTCTGAGTAGGACCAACTACAGCCCTGAGGCAGTCACATCCTTAACTTTGCAAAGTGCCTAATGCACAAGAGGCTGCCTTTCCTAAAGTGAGAGGGGTAAAGGTTTCAGAATCATACAAGAAAGTTTGCCATCATTATGTGCTCCGGAAAGAGAGAGAGAGAGAAAGAAATATTCCAGCCGCCGCAATTGTGAGTATACTGGGTGCTTTAAAAGAGCAATGGGGTAGGAGATCACTTTAACTTACCTCTTTATTACATCCTTAAGCAAACGACCCTACAGTATTCTGTTTGCCATCGTTTACAATTTCAGCAGAAACAAACCCTTACTGCTTATTGCAAGCAAGCAAACAAACACACTTCATTATTGCTGCCTGGGTAGAGAACAGAACCAAAATGGCAAAGGCTCAGCCAGTCCAAAACATCTGGAAGGCACCAGATTGGCAAAACAGTCATCACCGGGAATCTTGAGTGAGCAGATTTTCAGAGTCCTACTACACTTTCCGGACTTTATTTAGCTGCAAACTTTCCTGTTGCCAATGCAAGCCAGTCTTCTTCAACCTGGTGCCCTTCAGACATTTTGGGTTATAACTCCCAACATTCCTGACCTGACCATTGGTTATATAGCTGAGGCTGATGGGAGTTGTAGTTTTAAACATCTGGCAGGTTGGCTTAGACCAACATCTACTGTTCTATTAATTATACCCTCTATTTCTCTATCTCTCTTTTAAATCAGAACCAGTGAAGGCGGTGAAGGTCCTGTGTGAGTGCCTGGAGGCGGTTGGAGGATGGATGGCGGCTAACAGATTGAGGTTGAATCCTGACAAGACAGAAGTACTGTTTTGGGGGGACAGGGGGCGGGTGGGTGGGTGGAACTCCCTGGTTGGTCCTGAATGGGGTCACTGTTCCCCTGAAGGACCAGGTGCGCAACCTGGGAGTCATTTTGGACTCTCAGCTGTCCATGGAGCCACAGGTCGATTCTGTGTCCAGGGCGGCTGTCTATCAGCTCCATCTGGTACGCAGGCTGAGACCCTACCTGCCCGCAGACGGTCTCACCAAAGTGGTGCATGCTCTAGTTATCTGCCGCTTGGACTACTGCAATGCCCTCTACGTGGGGCTACCTTTGAAGGTGACCCGGAAACTGCAATTAATCCAGAATGCGGCAGCTAGACTGGTGACTGGGAGTGGCCGCCGAGACCACATAACACCGGTCCTAAGAGACCTACATTGGCTCCCAGTATGTTTCCGAGCACAATTCAAAGTGTTGGTGCTGACCTTTAAAGCCCTAAACGGCCTCGGTCCTGTATACCTGAAGGAGCGTCTCCACCCCCATTGTTCAGCCCGGACACTGAGGTCCAGCTCTGAGGGCCTTCTGGCGGTTCCCTCCCTGTGAGAAGTGAGGTTACAGGGAACCAGGCAGAGGACTTTTTCGGTAGTGGCGCCTGCCCTGTGGAACACCCTCCCATTGGAGGTCAAGGAGATGAACAACTACGTGACATTTCGAAAACACCTAAAGGCAGTCCTGTTTAGGGAAGTTTTTAATCTGTGATATTTTAATGTATTTTGGTATTTGCTGGAAGCCGCCCAGAGAGGTGGGGGAAACCCAGCCAGATGGGTGGGGTATAAATAAATTAATAATAATAATACCCACTTGAGGTTCCTTACTATTCTATGTTTCCGTTACCTACAGAGTTGTTGTTTTTTTCAAATTGTTTTGATGGATGGATTTTGAAGGCAGTTTTAATTGGGTCTTTATTGCATTTTAATTTGATTATTTTATTGTTGTGAGCTGCTTTGGGAACCAGCTGCCTGAAAAGCAGGGGGGGGGGTTGAATAAATAAATAGTTTGCAGCTCCCACAAATTGATTTTTAAAAAATCCCAGAAATTCGCCTTTTCTTAAAGGAATCTCTAGTTCTTCAAAGGTAGACTGTCATGTCAAAAAAAAAATTAAAACCTGTCCCACCACCCCCACCTCCCTTAGATCTTCGGGATCAAGGTAAGAAAATGAACTTACTGTAGCTCCATGCTGGATACAGGCTGCTTTATCTGGCCTTATTTCCCAAGGGCATGGCGTGTACAAGTGGGACCCTACAACCTCGCGCCGCTCCATCTGTAAATTAAATAAAGTCATACCAAATATTGCAAAGAATCGGTCTTGTCTACTTTGTCCTCTGGGAACTTTCAATTTGTGGAAGATATTCTCTAGATAGGCAGTTTATCAAACATTTGCAGATCCTCCAAGTGACCCTATTTTCCAGGGACAGTCCCTGATTTACGTGAGCCGTCCCGGTTTCTCATTTGATCCTGGAATATCCTGCTTTTCCTTAAAGGTTAGATTAAAGGTAAAGGCAAAGGGACCCCTGACCATTAGGTCCAGTCGTGACCGACTCTGGGGTTGCGCGCTCATCTCGCATTATTGGCCGAGGGAGCCGGCGTATAGCTTCCAGGTCATGTGGCCAGCATGACAAAGCCGCTTCTGGCAAACCAGAGCAGCACATGGAAACGCTGTTTACCTTCCCACTGTAGCAGTACCTATTTATCTACTTGCACTTTGACGTGCTTTCGAACTGCTAGGTTGGCAGGAGCTGGGACCAAGCAATGGGAGCTCACCCCGTCACAGGGATTCGAACCGCCGACCTTCTGATCAGCAAGCCCTAGGCTCAGTGGTTTAACCACAGCGCCACCTGGGTCCTTAAGATGTCCCTATTTTTATTAGAGAAATGTTGGAGGGGTATGGAGTTATGTGAACCCCAAGCCAAAGAGATAAGTAGATAACTCTACAACCTTTAGAAAACATTTGAAGGCAGCCCTGTACAATGGTACCTTGGTACTCGAATGGCTTGGCTCCCGAACAAATGAATGCCGCAAACCCCGAAGAGTGTTCCGGTTTGCAACCGTTTCTTGGAAGCTGAACGTCCGACACAGCTACCACTGCTTCCGACTGAGTGCAGGAAGCTCCTGCAGCCAATCGGAAGCTGCACCTTGGTTTTCATACCGTTTCGGGAGTCGAATGGACTCCCGGAACGGATTAAGTTCTAGAACCAAGGTACGACTGTATAGGGAAGTGGGTTTTTTTATATTTCATGTTTTATTATGTTTTTATACATGTTGGAAGCCACCCAGAGTGGCTGGGGTTACCCAGTCAGATGGTGGGGTACAAATAATAAAATTCTGATAATTAATTTTATGGAATAGGATGTCCCTATTTTCATCAGAGGAATGTTTGGTGTGTGTGTGTGTGTGTGTGTGTGTGTGTGTGTGTGTGTGTGTGTGTGTTATGCATTTGTTTTGATCCTGCAGTGGTCCCAGAACTCCTGTCCATTCTCAAACACCCATCCCCTTTAGTTTCGTCCTGCATCTATCAAGAGAGAATATTGCATCCATTACGTTTGGGCCCATATTTTCTTTTTAATTCTTCACTCTCAAATGGGGCGGAGATTTAGATAAAATCCAAGCTGCGTTTTCCTGCTAAGAAGCCTCTTATCTACAGCACTGGGTTTTGCAGCAACTAAGAATGGCACTTCCTTACTCAACAACGAGCCACTAATTTACCCTTGCATACCCTACATATTTGGCTGCTATTTGTTATGGTTGTGTGTGTGTGTGTGTGTGTGTGTGTGTGTGTGTGTGTGCTGCTAACCAGTTGTATTCGACTTGACTTTGAATCCTCCCCTCCCTCTTTTATTTATAGTTCTCTTCCTTTGACACCCCATTTCCGACTTCTGCTCAACCCCACTGAGCTGTCAAGAATGTCACCATTGTGATCGGGGAATACTGCCTCTGAAAGCCAGCGAGGGGGGGGGGAGGGAATCTTCGCTGGGCTCTGATCAAAGCGAATCATTTATAAGAAAGATGCAGTGGAAACCTTGGGGAGATATTTCCTCCCCCCCCCCCCGACCAGTGGGACCCTCTCAGATGGAAAACACAAAGTAGCACATTTCACTCTCACCCACTCCTTTCTCCCTAACTGCAAGATTAAGGGATGTAATGCATAACATTTTGCTTTCTCTCCCCTTTCCTGCCGCTTCTGAGCATCTATTTTGAACTACTTATTCTTTGCCGCTGTAAAAGAAGACCTCATGCAGAATGCCAGTGGAAGAAAAGAAAGAACAGACAGACTCTGAAATCGAAGAATTAAAAAGCACCTTCTTCCATAGCATATAAAGTGTGTTGGGCTTGCTTTTTAAAAAAGAAAAGAAGAAGAAGCCTAAAATCAAGTGATAAAGAGCAGCAAATATTTCACAGAGCTGGGAGAAACACAACTGTGGGAGTGTCCAGAGGTGACCATCTTACGGTTCTAATGAGAACAGCTGAGGGTTTATTGTCCCGTTCCCCATTCTCAGTTCTGTCACTTACAACAAGAATGCATTTAGATGGTGCCACTTCTTGTTATTGTTCCTGTCGCGTCAATGAAACAAGGGGACATTTCTCTTTCTGTTCCAGGCGAGGTGCAAGCAGGCCGACCTCAGCCGCCTGGTTTACTATTGGCTCTTTGCTTCCAGGGATGGATGCAGCTGTCAGTTTTGGTTTCTTCCCGTTTCTGATTTTTTCTCCCATTGTAAATTCAGGTCTCCGGTTTTTCTCCCACATCAGTTTGCAATTTTTACCCCCCCCCAAAAAAAAAAACCCTGATGAAAATTCAGCATCTTCATATGCATTTCTCTTAATATACATATTTGGTTTGCAGCTTTTGCAAGCATTCCCCTTTTGCATGCCATTTTCACTAATATATGCATCTCTTCTTTGTTGAAGAACTGCAGTGCAGAATTTGGAGACGGGTGAATTTCAGAGGATAGTTGCATTTTGGCCCATATGTTGCTCTAAGGAATGCAAATTTAGGGACCTCCACAAATGGATAGTAGATAGCATCTAAACTGTATTCAGTGTGCACCTTTATTTATTCAAAACAATTGTTAAAGGCTCTTGCGGTTTTTGTTTCTTAATTATGACTTCAAACCGTTGACCATGAATTTGGAAGCATGAAGAATGAAAAAAGAAGAACTGAAAAGGGCACCTGCTGTGTGCTTAAAATTAACTCAATGTTAAATGGACACATTATCTTAGCTAGATTCTGCCAGTGGAGCATCTTCCATTGGAATGCAGGGGAAAAAATACTATACATAAAAAAGAGAGTCGAAGTAGAATCAAAGTACAGGACCAGATTTGGAGTAACAATCACAGCCTTCTAGAGTGTGTGGGTCCAGCCAAACTGCAGTACTCTCAAAGTATTGCAACATGATTTTAAACAGGTATAGGATCACAGGTTAAATCAGCCTTTGCTAACCTGGAGCCTTCCAGATGAGATGGCCATGGATGATGGTATGTGTTGTCTGGAGGACACCAGGTTGGTTAGGCTGGTTTAAACGATATACTTACTTATCCAGAGTAAGCCCAGTTGTGCTGAGAACATAAGAAAAGGCCTCCTGGGTCAGAAAAAAGATGTGTCTAGCCTAGGACCCCATTTCTCACATCTCCTTCATAACTTGCTTAGGAGGGCCAAGAGGCATGTGGTTTGCCATCAATGGATACAGAATGCCAGACTAGGTAGCCGTTTGGTCTAAGCCAGCATGTAGAGCAGGAGTAGCTAACCTGTGATTCTCTAGATGTTTCTGGACAACATTCCCAAGCATGGACCATGCAAGCTGGGGCTGATGGAGACCAACAACATCTGGAGGGTCACAGGTGTTACCAGGATGGCATCTAGTGTTGCCAGAATGGTGAGGACTCCGGAAACCAAGGGCTCTGTACAATGATTGAAAGAGTTGGGTATGTGTAGCTTGGAGAAGAGAAGGTGAAGGTTGAGACATGACCACTGTCTTCAAATATCTGAAAGGCTGCAATACAGAAGGTGGAGCGGACTTACTCTGTGCTGATCCAGAGGGCAGGATAAAAACCAATGGGTAGCAACTGCAAGAAACGAAATACAAGGAAAAACTTCCAAATGGCGAGAGTTGATAGTAGAACAGACTTGGGGAAGAGGTGAGCTTTTCTTCATGGGAGGTATTTAAGCAGAGGCCGTGTGCATTCCACTGACAGCGCAGTTGGTTAGGGCATGGTGCTGACAGCAAGAAGGTTGCATGTTTGATCCCCATAAGGGACATATTTGTGCATTGCAGGGAACTGGACTAGATATTATTATTATTATTATTATTATTATTATTATTATTATTATTTACCCCGCCCATCTGGCTGAGTTTCCCCGGCCACTCTGGGTAGCTCCCAATCGAGTGTTAAAAACAATACAGCATTAAATATTAAAAACTTCCCTAAACAGGGCTGCATTCAGATGTCTTTTAAAAATAGGATAACTGCTTATTTCCTTGACATCTGATGGGAGGGTGTTCCACAGGGCGGGCGCCACTACCAAGAAGGCCCTCTGCCTGGTTCCTCACTGTAACCTCACTTCTCACAATGAGGGAACTGCCAGAAGGTCCTCAGTGCTGGATCTCAGTGTCTGGGCTGAACGATGGGGATGGAGATGCTCCTTCATGTCCAGATGATGTCAGGGTACCTTCCAACTTTTTGATTCTATGAGATATCTATGAGAGGATGCAGAAAGTCCCAGGTTCAACCATCAGCTTCTCCAGGCAGGGCTGGGTATGACCCCTGTCCCAAAACCTGGAGAGTTTCTGCCAGTCAGTGTGGACAATCCTGAGCTAGATGGACCCCATGGTCTGACTTGGTATAAGGTAACTTCCTATAGTCCTATGGCTGTATGCCAAGAATGCTGTAGTTGCCATGGAAGACTATCTTACTCAGTTACGATTGATCACCAAAGAAGAAGAAAGAAGAAGTTGCATCCTGGCTTGCAGATCCTGAAGTGACCAGGGAGTTGGATTGGTGACCTTCAAGGTATCTTCAAGTGTAACATTCTATGGTTCTATAAAGGCAATTCTTCCATCCTTAAAACACCAGAGCAATGTGATCCTTGTAGGGCACCCATAGACGTGATTTACTGGAGCTAGTTTTCATTACCTTTAATGCCTTTTCTCTCCAGGATCAGCTCCTGGGTGCAGATTCTTCTTTTCCTTTTAATATGTTTTTCGAAATGGTTCAATGTGAGCATCACCTGTTACTTCCCCCCCCCCTTTTTAATCATCATCTCTGAGATTTTAATCACCAGCTCCTTTCCTCTGCGAGGAAGGAAGGATCAGGGCTTTTGCGCTGCTGCAAATTGGCCCTCATCATTCATCTGAAACATCCACTCTGAGCTCTTTGCTGTTGCCTTCAGCGGTCGAAACGAAAGGTCAACACCTTGGCTCGGTTTGATTCCCCTAAGTGCTTTTCCGTAGTAAGAGGTGGATTGAAAAGAGAAACCTTTATCACAGGGCGCCAAGGGGTTCTCGCGGGTGTGTGTGCACGTAAAATTCCTTCATCATTGTTTCAAAGCCTTGAGATTTCAGAAGAGAGGCACGGGGGTCATAACTGACCGTCTCCACCAATGTGAAACATCCCCCCGTGCAAATAGGTCAGCTTGTTCTACACTTGGAAAGTTCAGCGTATGAGTATGTGTTTATGACACCTGAAACTTGTCATATCCTAGAGCAATGGTTTCCAAACTTCTGCACTTCAGGGAATGTGTTCCACACCAACTTTTCTTATGAGGATCCAGGGAGAGAATGATGGGTGATGAGAGGCATCTCCAGCAATACCTTCTCATTGCTGTTGCCGGCACAAGGTAAGTAGGAATGGAAAGTGGCAATGCACTAAGGCAGAGGTGGGGAAGGACTACAACTCCCATCAGGCTCAGCCAGGATGGCCTATCATCAATGATGATTGGAACTGTTCAGCACCAGCTGGTGGCCTACAGGTTCCCCTCCCATGGGTTATACGGCTCTCAGGTACAAGGTGCTATGAAAAGCATTGGGCTATGTTTTGCATAACCCCTGACTATTGGCTGTGCTGGTTGGGGCTAATGGGAATTGGAGTCCAACAACACCTGGAAGTCTGCAAGCCTGCCACCCTTCATTTAATATCTCTACTCTTAGGAGTTAGTTTCAGATTCGTCTTTCCTTCTCGGTTGGCCCCATGGTGGCTCATTTTGATCAAAATAAATAATGCCAGTGTCCTGGAGACAGCCCATCTTAGATTTTTGAATGAAATGAATCACAAGACACAGCAACCTCATATATAACCACTAAATGTTACTATGTAAAAAGAAATGGCATTGGCATGGGTGAATCTTAGGCAAATTTCAGATACAGGTACCGGTATTTGTCAGTTTGGGGTAGCGGGGAGACCCTGAGGAATGGTTCTTTACTTCCCCAAGTATTCTCTCTCTCTCTCATTCCCTCTCTCTCTCTCTCTTATGTAAGCTGCTCTGAGAACCTTTCTTAATGGCAAGTGGGTTAAATGAATAGAATAGTATAATAACTAAACCAAGTTCTGCACTGTCACTCCGTCTTGTGTTTAGGAGGCAGTCAAACTCTACGGCATGGTGATCGTGGACCAGCTGTTGAAAATGGTCATTGTATGTTCTGTTGACCCCCTCCCCAAGTAACATTTAGGTGAACTTACAGTCATTGAAATGCCTCTACAAGGGAGGATAGGAGACATGTTGGTGCATTGTTGCAATGGGTTGCTCGATGTAGCAGAACAATACTTCTATGAAGAGCTTGTCCTTTTTTATTAGTTTAGAGGCCTTGCCATTCCATTGGCGCTCTCGCCTTGTGCTTCCCTCCATGAGGGATTGTGAAAATATGCCTTCCAACAGCAACCTATGGTCTGGGCATTAATACAGATATTGCTTTAGAGCCATTTTATTCTGCTCTAAATGTGATTTACATTATTTTGACTGAGTATCTTTGTCTCATGCAGTTTTGCTGAAGCTGTATTTTTTTTGTCTCAGAAGCTGTATTTTGATTGTTGGTGGTGGTGGTGTGTGTGTGTGTGTGTGTGTTTGTATGAAAACCACTTCTGCTTTAAGCAGCAGGAAAATGCACTCTGCTGCCGCAGACCTAAATTTGCCCCTATAAACCTTTTGTTTCATAAATTATTGTTGAGAAAGAGATGGTTTCTCTGCCCAGCTATTTGAACATACATAATGCTGATTTCTGTGGTGTTGGTAATCCGGGCAGAGGCTGAATCAGCAGGAAATTCATTTTGGCTCTCCCCTTTAATTTTTCATGGGGTTTTCTGTGAATCAGCCTCACAATGCTGATATTGAGCAACAGCCCACTGGAGTGCAGTGTCGATGCCCATAATTGTATTTTTCACAGAGCCTGGGGTACAGTGTGTTGACCCACTGTGTGGTCCTTTCAGACAGTGTGTAGACAATAGCACTGCCTTGACTTCACAGTGCCTCACTTAGGATTTTGTGCACTTGCATTTGCAAGCCCCATTCACACCTCTGAAACCCATTCATGCTGAACATGCTGGCAGCATTGTTGCTTCCCAAGACTGAGCAAATAAATTTTTAAAAAGCCCCCCTGGTATTTTCGCAGCATTTCTAGTCAAGCTGAATGTGCTCTGACTCCCATTAACAGAATCACGTTCCTCGCTGGTGGGGACACATGGAACTGAACTGGGGATACAAGGAATGAGTCTTTGGAAGCAAGTTTGATCCCACTGCAATGCATGCTATTGGCCAACACATTTTAAGGAGCAGATGATGTATATCAGGGACTTCCAAAGTGGAGGGTACCACTCCTTGGGGTAGTGAGGTTAGCTATGGGATCACTAAGAGGTGAGTGGGCGACGGGGTTGCTGGAGGTCTAAATGGCTGTCAGACTTTGAAAAGCTTTTAACATTAGATCGAGTTCATCATTTTAGGGGGAATTAATTAAACTAAATTATTTTAATTGGATTTTAATAATTGTGCAATTAATTGTTACCGTTTTGAATTTTATTGTGTTATTATCTTTCTTAATGGGTCTCACAAGCCACTATTCTCAGACCCTCAAAGTGTCCCTGTTTCCCAGGGACAGTCCAGAAACTGCCCCCTCCTCCTCCTTTAAAAAGATAAAGGTACCCCAACTGTTAGATCCAGTCGCGGACGACTCTGGGGTTGCGCGCTCATCTCGCTCTATAGGCCGAGGGAGCTGGCGTTTGTCCACAGACAGCTTCCGGCCAGCTTCCAGACAGTCATGTGGCCAGCATGACTAAGCTGCTTCTGGCGAACCAGAGCAGCGCACAGAAATGCCGTTTACCTTCCCACCAGAGCGGTACCTATTTATCTACTTGCACTTGAAGTGATTTTGAACTGCTAGGTGGGCAGGAGCTGGGACCAAACAACGGGAGCTCACCCCATCGCGGGGATTCGAACTGCCAACCTTCTGATCAGCAAGCCCTAGGCTCAGTGGTTTAGACCACTATTTTTGGTGGAGAAATTTTGGAGGGTATGTATTCCGAATAATGCTTTTTATAGGGTAGGTAGCACTGGAGGTGAGTTTATAGAACCAAGGGGTTGGTGCCTCAGAAATGTTTGACAACCCACTGATGTAGCTCATGTATTTTAAAAATTGCATCCAATTCTGATGTACAGGAGAGTTGTTGTTGTTTACACCCCTGTGACCTCCCCCTCTACCAGACATCCCTTAAACAGGTTTCTAATATAACTCAGAAGCTAGACAGAGTGAAATTGGGTTCATCAAAGTTTGCCTGTGTCATAATATAACTCTGAAGTTGATTATTTGATGGTTTTGACTGATCAATGGTTGTCTGTAGATTGAAAAGCTGACACAATGAATGCCTGTCACTGACTTCTGCATATCCCCAATTGGATGATCACTAGTTTCATTCAGGCTTTCATAAAGATTATCTTTTCTCAAGGCTGATGGCCTATTGTGTAGCTTCGTGGTCCCTTGTTTGATGCTGCCAGGCCTGAAGTCAGAGCAACCCGCCCCTCACACTGCAAATGCACAATGGCTTTCAATAAGAACACGTCCCAGGATTACAAGTTGTAAGACTAAAGGTAAGGAGATTTCTATAGAAGACATTAAATCAGAATAGGGAATAGGAAATGGAATAATGCATTTCAGTGGGTGTTTTTTGATTGCAGCCTTCAGAAGGTGCATTTGGTTAGGAACAGTACTTTAATTGAAAGTTTCTTTTGATAGGTAGATAGGAAACTGCCTTCTACCAAGTCAGACCATTGGAAATTTCAGCTGTTTTGTTGACTACTTTAAGTTATAAAGAAAATTAGTTCAAGGAAAGGATGGAAATATATATTTGAAATGTCATTGTTATTTGAAATGTCTAGGGAGTTAACTTACTCTTATTTAAAAAGGGTGTCTACCTCTGTTATCCAATATTAGTGTATATATTTTGTTGTTGTTGTTTAGTCGTTTAGTCGTGTCCGACTCTTTGTGACCCCATGGACCATAGCACGCCAGGCACTCCTGTCTTCCACTGCCTCCCGCAGTTTGGTCAAACTCATGTTGGTAGCTTCATGGATCAATGCCTTGTCGTGGCGAAGGGGCTTGAATAACTCAGAGAAGCTATGAGCTATGCCATGCAGGGCCACCCAAGATGGACAGGTCATAGTGGAGAGTTTTGACTAAACGTGATCCACCTGGAGAAGGAACTGGCAAGCCACTCCAGTATATACTGTATTTTACTTGTTAATAAAGTTTGGTTAAAAAAAGGGAAATCAAACAGGCAAACAAACAAACAAGGAATGGGACATGGATACCTGTGTATCCCTCAAACTTGGAAGTCCTGGGGTTTCTCCTTCAATGCATGAGTTAATGGGTTGTGTGTGTGTGTGTTTGTGCGTGTGTGTGTGTGTGTGTGTGTGTTTGTGCATAAGATGGTTCTGTGTGAAAGAGGGAAGTAAAAAGAAGAGCTCTCTGGTTCAGGCCACTAGCCCATCATCCTGTTCTCAGAGTGGCCAACCATATGCCTGTAAGAAACCCACAAGGATGCCAGCATGCGAGGAGACAGTGCTAAATTTACAAAAGGGAACTACCGGTAGAATATAAATCCACACAATATTAAATATGGCTTGATTAAATTTGCTTGCTGGAAGGAACTCAGTGACATGGAAAAAAAGAAAGAATGATAATAATAGATTATGGGAAAAGATCTGGATGGACAATGTGGGAAAGAACGGCAGCGTTATAAGAGGATTAGGCCTTCTGAGTCTGGAGCATGGGGAGTCGATAAATTTGTATAATTTGGCAGAAGATTTGAATAAAATGTTTAATTGATATTTGTACAATTTGTAAAAATATGGTCTGAATATGGTCTGAAGCTCAACATCAAAAAAACCAAGATCATGGCCACTGGTCCCACCACCTCCTGGCAAATAGAAGGGGAAGAAATGGAGGCAGTGAGAGATTTTACTTTCTTGGGCTCCTTGATCACTGCAGATGGTGACAGCAGTCACGAAATTAAAAGACGCCTGCTTCTTGGGAGAAAAGCAATGGCAAACCTAGACAGCATCTTAAAAAGCAGAGACATCACCTTGCTGACAAAGGTCCGTATAGTTAAAGCTATGGTTTTCCCAGTAGTGATGTATGGAAGTGAGAGCTGGACCATAAAGAGGGCTGATCGCCGAAGAATTGATGCTTTTGAATTATGGTGCTGGAGGAGACTCTTGAGAGTCCCATGGACTGCAAGAAGATCAAACCTATCCATTCTGAAGGAAATCAGCCCTGAGTGCTCACTGGAAGGACAGATCCTGAAGCTGAGGCTCCAATACTTTGGCCACCTCATGAGAAGAGAAGACTCCCTGGAAAAGACCCTGATGTTGGGAAAGATTGAGGGCACTAGGAGAAGGGGACGACAGAGGATGAGATGGTTGGACACTGGACAGTGTTTTCGAAGCTACGAACATGAGTTTGACCACGGGAGGCAGTGGAAGACAGGAGTGCCTGGCGTGCTATGGTCCATGGGGTCACGAAGGGTTGGACACGACTAAACGACTAAACAACAACAAAATTTGTATAATTGGAAAATGGATTAGATATTTAAATTGGAAAATGTAATAAAAATGTTTATTAAAAGAAAAGAGAAACCCACAAGCACAAGAGCCCTCTCTCTTCATGTGACTTCCAGCAACTGGTATTCAGAACCATTACTGTCATAGAGGCAGACCAAAGCCATTGATAGCCTTTTCCTCCATGAATTTGTCCAGCCCTCCATCCAAGATGGCGGCCACCACTGCCTCCTATGGAGCACAATCCAGAGTTTCACTTTGTGTCACGCGAGGAACAATTTTCTTTTGTCTGTCCTGATTTTTCCACCACACATCTTCATTGGATGTCCATGAATTCCAGCATGATAAGAGAGGGAGAAAATATTTTCTCTACCCATTCTCTCCATGAATGATGGGATAAACACAAGGAGGTCACTACACCCATATCCTCCCCCCCTCCAAATCCCAAATATATGAATTTATGAAAGTCTCCACTTGCTTCACTCTGAATTCTCAATATGCCCAGCCATTTGCTGCAATACAGGGCTTGACAGCCCCATAACTTCCTCCTGACAAAATATTTCAAAACTCCAAGTGACTTGCTCACCCACCATAGACAAATCAGAATCACCGTCATATTTCTGATATGTCTTTCTTGGACATGTTTCTAAAAACAGTCTTTTTTATTATTTTATTTCAGCCAAGTGCTTTTAGTGGAAATTTTCTTTTTCAAAGTTTTAGCCTAGATGCTGAACTTTGCGCAAAGTTGCACTTTATACGTCCGGCTAAATTTAGATCAAGGCTTCTTTCAGAAACGTCTCCTCTCTTCTCACAAGGTGATAACATTAGCTTTGACACCTCTCCTTTGCACCCTTCCACCCCTTTCCGTATATCTTGGTTAGATGTGGAGAAGATCGTTTTGAGGCAAGTGCCTTTGTGGGGCTACTGATCACACTGTGCATTGAAAAGACACACAAAGGATTCACGGCCTGCCTCCCAACCAAAGGACACCTTTGAAAAAAAAATGTCCCTGCTCGTAATAATCCCCTCATGTCTGATCCTAGACAGTGTTATGTGCAAAGATGTTAGGGTCAAAGAAAACAACCTGTCATGCCTTTAGAGTTGCAAGATTTTGAGCACTGGAAGAAATGCAGGCTTAGGAAGCAGTTGAGAGGGTGCTCTGTCCAATACTGATCCCATATTTCAAGCAAAGGAAGACATGAAGGTGTTTTATCTCAAGTTGGGCCCACTGGTTTTCAACCAGTGTGCTATGGCACCCTGGGGTGCCTTGAATGATGGTCATGGGTGCAACACTGGCCTCTGTTCCTCTTTCCTTCCCTCCCCCCTATGATGCTCTCTTGCATCGAACAGTAAGAGCTGTTTGACAGTGGAATTTGCTGCCAAGAAGTGTGGTGGAGTCTCCTTTGGAGGTCTTTAAGCAGAGGCTTGACAGGCATATGTCAAGAATGCTTTGATGGTGTTTCCTGCTTGGCAGGGGGTTGGACTGGATGGCCCTTGTAGTCTCTTCCAACTCTATGATTCTATGATCTCTGTCTCCCAAAAGCTGCACAGCTGTTCATTGCAGCAGCCCTGGCTGCAAGCTCCCCCCAGGCGAATGGTGCCTCTGGGGCCGGCCAAGGGGTGCTTCCTGGGCCCCTGTGGAGCAGTGTAAGGAGGCACCTTTCTTTGGGGTGGGGTGGGGGCAGCTCAGAGACCAAGGGCAGCAGCTGTGGGTGCCCAGAAGTCTCCCAAGGGGGGGAGAGAGAAGAGAGGAGGGTGAGGGAACAATCCACAAGGGACGGTGTTCAAAAAGGGGCAAGGGGCTTATGCGGAAGTGGCAAAATTAACATACAAACTGTGTGAAAAGGACAATCGGGAATTCAAGGAAGAATGGGAAATTTTTCATAAATTACTTGGGGGAAAAACAAAGAGCCTTACACTCATTGGCAGGTTTTGAATAAACATACACAACTTTTTTTTTTTTATTAGAAGACCGTGAACAATTAGGGAAATGATATGTACAATCGTGTAACATGCAGAAACAATATGTAAAAATAAATCAGATAAAGGAGCTGAGGGAAGTCCGAGGAGGGGGAGGGGGAGGGAAGGGGGGGAAGGGGGAAATGTAGCTGATTGTAGTATTGATAAATTGTATTGACTTAATGTTGATTTATAAAAAAAAATATTACAAAAAAATCAAAAAGGGGTGAGGGGCTGTCATGTCTGCAGGCAAGCGGTGACATAACTGGGCTCCGGAGCCCCACAGGGGTGCTGCAGAAAGAATGTAGTTGGTCAAGAGAGCTGTGGATCCAAAGGTTGAAAACCTCTGATCTAGCCCAATGGCCATTAACAGCTCTCCAACTCTCCTGCAGGAATCATAGGACTATAGGCAAGCTGCCTAATACAGACTGGTACATCTGCCTCAGTATTGTCAAAGTTGACTTGCCAAGGCTTTCTAGAGTTTTGGAAAGAGGATATTCACACCCCTACCTGGAGATGCCCATGACTGAACCTAGGGCCTTCTACCACTGTGTCACAGACTCCCCCCTGCAGTTAATAGAAGCTAATTAAAGATGTCTGGATGGGCCCCTCCATAAGCAAAACCCAGACTACCCTTGAGTGCTGCCCCTTTCCACTGTAGAAAACTGATGGGTGTTTTCTGTGGAGGCAAGGGTATGCATCCTGTCCACATTGTCATAATGACTTTGAGTTTGGAGGGTGGCTGGGGAACATAGCTGCCAAGTTTTCCCTTTTCTCGCGAGGAAGCCTATTCAGCATAAGGGAAAATCCCTTAAAAAAAGGGATAACTTGGCAGCTATGCTGGGGAAACCCAGCCAGATGGGTGGGGTAATAATAATAATAATAATAATAATAATAATAATAATAAACACATAACTGACTCTGAAATTTGAGCCAAAAATGGCATTTCCATTAGTTTCAAATTCTGTTCCAAAACTCCCCGCTAACTCCTGACCTGCTTTATCAACTTTTTTTTTTTTAAAAATTAACCCTTCTGACACATCTTATTGTCCAAAGACTTTACTTATATAACTTTAACACCAGTCAATAAAGTATAAATAAATACATACAGGGAATGCCAGTTAATAACACAGGTGGGCAAAAGAAAATCCATAGTAGCTTGCTCACCAGCACAAATATGGAGTTCCCATTTGAGAAGCCACATCTTGACAACCTGTCTGGAAAACTTTAGAGAACAAGCTCGGAGGGCCTTGTCTGGAAAGGAACCCAGAGGGAAACCCCTAAGAAGGCTCTGTATCCCATACTTTCCTCTTAAAAGTCAGAATCCTCTTGGAGAAGGACCTTCACCAGAAAGCATTTGTGGGTGCCTCTGGGAGAAACCAGCATTTGAGAATCTTCTTGAACCTGGGACATTTCCATGGCGGTCGCTTTCGATTCATGAGCATCCCGTACCTTGGTTCTGACCATTCCATCCCTATGCTATTTTCTATTCACGACCGACCAGCTTTTGGCTTGACGCACAAGTAGCTGGTTATTGGATTTCCCGTAAGTAACAGGCAGCAAAGCAACAGTTTCCCACACTGAGCTCTTTCATTAGGTCTTGGCAGGAGGAGAGTGAGGGCTCTGTGTGCGGTCGGGCTTTGTGATAAATAAAAAAAGAGCAGTGCATAAATTCAAAGATTAGCTAGCTGCAGACATGTTCACGGGGCTCTGCTTGTTTGGTGTCCTTGCAGCAGCCAGAGCCCAATCATCTAGATGACTTGCTGACATTGTAAATTTTGCGGCAAAATTCATAGCCGGTGGCGTCCACCTTACCATGCCAACAGTACTGGGGAGGGAGACATTTCCAGCGCTGCTAATTTCTTTTTTAGTTCAGAACAACCTGACCCTGCGTGTTCACCAAAAAAGAGAAAGTTATTGCTATTATCAATGGCTATTTAAATGGAAATCTGCGCATTCGCTCTGTCGCTTACCCCCAGTTTTAAAGATTTCATCACCAGAAGACAAATATTTAAACTCTGAGCCAGCAACATGTGCTCTGTGCATGGAGCGGCTGTTCCATTTTCTTCAGTGCCTGGGAATGTGTCACATAAAGGGTAGGATTAGGCATTATGGGAGATACTGAGCCACTGCCGAAAAGCAGCATCTCTCTGCTGAGAACTCACCACATGAGGTTTTCCACTGCACATGAGTTTTTCCACTGCACATAAGGTAAATTCTCTGAGAACTCACCACATGAGAACTCTGCTGAGAACTCACCACATGAGTTTTTCCACTGCACATGAGTTTTTCCACTGCACATATGGTAAAGGTAAAAAGGTAAAGGACCCCTGGACAGTTAAGTCCAGTCAAAGGTGACTATGAGGTGTGGTGCTCATCTCTCTTTCAACCCAAGGGAGCATGTGGCCAGCATGACTAAACTGCTTCTGGCACAACGGGACACCGTGACAGAAACCAGAGCGCACGGAAACACCGTTTACCTTCCTGCCACAGCGGTACCTATTTATCTACTTGCACTGGCGTGCTTTCGAACTGCTAGGTTGGCAGGAGCTGGAACAGAGCAATGGGAGCTCACCCCATCACGGGGATTCGGATTGCTGACCGCCTGATCGGCAAGCCCAAGAGGCTCAGTGGTTTAGACCACAGCGCCACCTGCACATACCACTGGGTGGCCAAAAAACTCATTGTGTTAATGTCACGTCGCACAGTGAGTTGCATTAGACGAGAAGCTAGAAACCTTTTCATCCTGGTGGACCAGATCCTGCCGTCCTTTCCCCTTGGCTAGCCACTTTGACAGGTGGGTCCCTCCACCTGTCAGTCACCTGGTGCCAATGTGATGCCAAGTGACCCTCCTCGCTTTTTTTTTTAATTGCAGGACAAGCTAAGGAAGATCCCAACCAACTCCAGGAGGGCTTGATCAGCAGACTGGAAACAGACTGGAAACTCTATTGTGTAGCAATCCCAAAAGTCAGCTGATCAGCACTGTCCCCAACCCTCCAGAGCAGATTTTGGGGGCACACAGGTGTTGCAAGAAGGACAAGGGGAAGGGAGCTCTGCCTTAAATGCAGGCAGTCCCGGGTTCAATCCCTGGACTCTCCAGGCAAAGCAGGGGGAGATTCTTCTCTGAAACCACAGAGCTGCTGCCAGTCAGTGTAAACATAACTAAGCTTTGTGGACCAATGGTCTGATTCTGTATCAGGCAGCTTCCTGTGTTTTGTTGTACAAGTGGAAATATGTTGGACCACTCTTGCAGGTCTCCCTCTATGATGTCCAAAGGGTTTTATGTGAGCCTACAAACCCCACATTTCTTTTTCTTTTTTAATCAATGACTTTTTCCTGCCCTGTTGTGGTGCCAATTTTATTTTTTTGTCAGTCCATCCCTACCCCCAAAATTTCCATTTGGCTACCCACAAAAAATCCATTTATTTTTGTAAAAAAATAAATAAAAATCATGTCTGCTCTCATAGATCCCAAATTATGGTACATTGGTGCCTAATGGTTTTCTGAACCCCCAAGAAATTCCAAAATTTGTACATTTTTCTAAAAATGATTATAATAATAAATAACGAGGATTATTTAGGGAAGCGTAGAGAGGGGATGAGAAGGTCTTTTCCACAGCACCATTAAGAACTCTGGTTCTCACCACGTTCCCCATAGCCATGCCCACTGTGGCATGCGGCTCCTGGAGGATTGGCTAGAGATCAATGTAGCCATTGGCTTGCAAAATCTTATCCATCCTTGCCTTTAACCTTTATGTTATGCAAAAAAACGAGAAGCTCAGTGGGATCCACATGCTGGGCATGATTGCACTTGAATGTTCTAGCTGCTCTTTGGAAAAAGAAACCAAACAATTAAAAAACAAAAAACCTGGGACCCCAAACCATAAAATAACCAATTGTGTAAGAAGAATTAAGGGTGATCATCTGCCCCAGTAATTTATATAATGGCCAATCAGAGAAGAAATCAACATGATGCACAATGCACAGGATGAACGAAGGACAACACACGAAGAATGCCGCATTCCTGAGCAGCACTTCAGAGATGTTTGTGAATTCACCAGTGATTTGAAGCTTCAGAACAGGCATCCCCAAACTGCGGCCCTCCAGATGTTTTGGCCTACAACTCCCATGATCCCTAGCTAACAGGACCAGTGGCCGGGGAAGATAGGAATTGTAGTCCAAAACATCTGGAGGGCCGAAGTTTGGGGATGCCTGCTTCAGAATATAGGAGTTTTTGTCAAAGCCTATAGCACTGGATGCATTCATAAGCTGCCCATTCCTTAAGTGTCGTGGGGTTAGCTCATCCAATGGCATAGTCTATATCAGGGTTTCCCAAACTTGGGTCTCCAGCTGTTTTTGGACAACATTTCCCATCATCCCCGAATACTGGTCCTGCTAACTAGGTATAATGAGAGTTATACTCCAAAAACAGTTTTGGGATTCTTTTTTTAGCAATCCTAATTGGCTTTACACAGAAGTAAATCCTAGGGAATTCAGTGGGGTCTTCTCTCATGTAAGAGTGCAAGGGAGTACAGCTCTTGGAAGGTAGAGAAACCCAATGGCCTGCAATTTATCCATCTGGAAAGAAAATTCCCGGTGTGCATTGTATTGCTTTGGAAAATGAAAGAGATTTGTCATTTTTTTTTAAAAAAAAAAAAGCCTTGTAACTGGGTTGTGCTCTCAGCATTCCCTTGCTGATCTCGTTCAAACACATAGACACAGCTTCTCGCTAATCTCCTAAGATCTTGTACCAGGAAAGGCCTGGACAATTTGGCAATGGAATAAAGTCACTTCCTCTGGTCCTCGTTTGCACTTGCGCTTGTTAAGCATCTGTTTGTTTTCCAGAGCATCAGACTGGAGTCAGGAGGAAAGGGAGAGGGGGGTAATTCCCATTTAATTTCCATATGAATGTGTTTTGCAGCGGTGAGCAGGGGAGCTTTCTGCTGACTCGGCTTCTGAATCTGATTATCGTGCCAGTCTCATCACGCTAATGTCCAACAAACTCCTTTGGAAATCTATGATACCATAAAAGTATGTTTCATGTTTTCTCTTTAAAACCATCCAGTATCTTTAGAGGTCCTCCCCCCCCCCGTTTCCCCTTTCAGTGCACAGTTATCCAACCAACCTGCTCTTCCACATACCTACGTTACAGAAGATAAGAAGCACATCAGAGGAGCACAGCTGGAGCAGGCCAAAGGTCCAGGTAGTGTCATGCAGTTGGCAGCCAGATGTTTCTGGAAAGCCCACAAGTGGGATATGGAGGCAGCAGCCAGAACCAGTGTCAGGGACCGGCATTATCAGGCATCTATTAAGGCCCACAACCAACGGCGGCTGGTCCATTCAAGTCAATGAGGCACTGCCTCACCAGTCTGCTCTCAGCCAGCCCTAATTGATATACCACCCTACTTTAAACCAGCCCAGAGGGTGCCACAGCCTGTCAGCCTCCTCCTCCTACTTAATTTCAACAAAGAGGAGGACGGGGACAAAGCTAGAATTAGTTGGTTCTGCCTCTCGTTGGCTTTGGCACCACAATTTAAGAAGGATACAGTGGTACCTCGGTTTATGAACACAATTGGTTCCGGAAGTCTGTTCATAAACTGAAGCGTTCATAAACTGAAGCGAACTTTCCCATTGAAAGTAATGGAAAGTGGATTAATCCGTTCCAGACGGTCCGCAGAGTAACCATTCATAAACTGAAGCGAACTTTCCCATTGAAAGTAATGGAAAGTGGATTAATCCGTTCCAGATGGGTCCATGGAGTACTTAAACTGAAGCGTTCATAAACTGAAACATGGGTGTAATTGGTTCCGGAAGTCAGTTCATAAACTGAAGCGTTCATAAACTGAAGCGAACTTTCCCATTAAAAGTAATGGAAAGTGAATTAATCCGTTCCAGATGGGTCTGCGGCGTTCATAAACCGAAAATTCATAAACCGAGGTGTTCATAAACCGAGGTTCCACTGTATCAGCAACTTGAAATGTGTGCAGAGGAGGGCGACCAGGATGACCAAGAGTCTAGAATGCAAGCCTTATGAGGAACGGTTGAGGGAGTTGGTTTAGCCTGGTATGTTTAGCCTGGAAAAGAGGAGACTGAGAGGAGATATCTTCAAATATCCAAAGGGTTATCACACTGGACTCGACCCAAAGGATTCAAGTGACACGAAAGGAGATTCCGACTCAACATAAGAGAAACTTTCTAATTGTAAGAGCTGTTCGACCATGAAACAGACGCCATCAGAAGGTGGTGGACTCTCCTTCCTTGGAGGTTTTTAAGCAGAGGTTAAATGGCTAACTGCCATCAATGTTTTAGCTGAGATTCCTGCATTGTGGGGGGGGTTGGACTACATGACTATTCAGATCACTACCAACTCCACAATTCTACGATTTTATGACACTGTAGGGCTCCATCTTTCCCATTCTTTCCCTTTCCTTTCCTTTCCTTTCTTTCTTTCTTTCTTTCCCTGATGTTGGGAAAGATTGAGGGCACTAGGAGAAGGGGACGACAGAGGACGAGATGGTTGGACAGTGTTCTCGAAGCTACGAACATGAGTTTGACCAAACTGCGGGAGGCAGTGGAAGACAGGAGTGCCTGGCGTGTTATGGTCCATGGGGTCACGAAGAGTCGGACACGACTAAACGACTAAACAACAACAACAACAGGGCTCCATGCCTTCCACCTTGCCATTCCAGCCACCAGCTCTCATACCCCAGGAGATGACCCCTTACCAATCCACGGGGCATCCTGTGGGGCCTACCTCCACATCTGGAGGCAGCAATGCTTCTAAACACCAGTTGCTAGAAACTCTGAGTTCACAGGGCTTTATTCCCATGCAAGTACGCCATCGTTGTGTGCTGGTGGCTGGCTTTACAACAAAACGCATGCACTGTTTCAAACAAATGTAATAAGAATATTACATTTATTCGTGACTATATAAAGAGACTCTATTTAATGGCTTTCACGAAATGAAACGTAGCCAGTTTGTTACTATGTTATGTATATTTGTGTTTCTATATTGTGAGACTCAGATGCAGGGCAGTATAGAAATGTAATAAATAGAAGAATATAAGAAGGGGGGGGGACAGACACAGGTTTGGTTCAATCTCCCATTTGTAGATTCCTATATTGAGACTTGCATGTTTCTGTGTGTGTATCAGCTGCATTGGGTAAAGTCCTACAGACCCTTTATGGTGTGGCTGGCACTTCTAAAGTACAATGCCAACAGGTGGGTCTGCTGTCCTTCCTTTCCCCATCTCCCATTGGTTCTGTGTTTTTAACTCAATCTCCCCCCTCCCCATTGTTCAGCCCGGACACTGAGGTCCAGCTTCGAGGGTCTTCTGGTGGTTCCCTCACTGCGAGAAGCGAAGTTACAGGGAACCAGGCAGAAGGCATTCTCGGTAGTGACACCTGCCCTGTGGAACGCCCTCCCATCAGCTGTCAAAGAAAATAAACAACTATCTGACATCTGAGAGGCAGCTCTGTTTAAGGAAGTTTTAAATGGAAGTGTTTTTAATATTCCATTGGGGTTGGGCAAACCCAGCCAGATGGGAAGGGTCTTCTTCTTCTTCTTCTTCTTCTTCTTCTTCTTCTTCTTCTTCTTCTTCTTCTTCTTCTTCTTCTTCTTCTCATCATCAGTGGAAAACTAAACAGTGGAACCTCGGTTTATGAACACCTCGGTTTATGAATTTTCGGTTTATGAACGCTGCGGACCCATCTGGAACGGATTAATTCATTTTCCATTACTTTCAATGGGAAAGTTCGCTTCAGTTTATGAATGCTTCAGTTTATGAACAGACTTCCGGAACCAATTACACCCATGCTTCAGTTTATGAATGCTTCAGTTTAAGTACTCTGCGGACCCATCTGGAACGGATTAATCCACTTTCCATTACTTTCAATGGGAAAGTTCGCTTCAGTTTATGAACGCTTCAGTTTAAGTACCCCTGGAACAGATTAATCCACTTTCCATTACTTTCAATGGGAAAGTTCGCTTCAGTTTATGAACGCTTCAGTTTATGAACAGACTTCCAGAACCAATTGTGTTCATGAACCGAGGTACCACTGTATTTACGAATGTCACTCTGGGGGAGAGAGAAACATTGTATCTCAGGGCTCTAAGAGCCTCTGGGGAGTAAATGCTTGAGTTTCACCCATACCATGTTCCTCCTTGTAGGGCTGTAATGTGCAATACCCCAAAGGAAGTGGAAAGAGTAACTGAGCTGCATTGTCATGCTGGTGTTATGGAGCCCACAGTTCCCTTAATTCTGCCTTGATAATCCTGAGCTTGCAGTGGGATCATCAGCAGGAGATGAAAGAGAAGCCCAGCAGCTGTTGGGCTGACTCTTCTGAAAATTGGAGCATCTGAACCATTAGAATGGTCTAATCCAATTTTCCAAATGTGCCCCAGCTGCTGGGACTCCTGTCCCAGTTCTGTGTGGGTTGTGTTGTTGTTTTTTAAGAGGGAGATCCTTAAACACGTACACCAAAAGAATGAATAATAACGAAAAGGTTGTTACTGGTCCAAATGTTTGCTTCCTTGTTTTCTTACTTGACAGTGTAGCACTGCAATGAGGAACTTTAAAACATGCCACTTGTGTTATGCCAGTTAATTTTTTTTTTTTAATGCTCCAGAAAGTGGCTGCACATAACTTCTGACTATCTTGGAAATAAATAACCAAAGCAATGCTTGGAGCAGGTTGTAGACTTGCTGCCTAAACCACAGATTGACATGGACTATTGGACTATTGTATTTTAATATTCTTCTGGAAGCCACCCAGAGTGGCTGGGGAAACCCAGCCGGATGGGTGGGGTACAAATAATATATTATTATTATTATTATTATTATTATTATTATTATTATTATTATTATCTAGAGTACTGCTTTGGGGTACAAACCAGGGGGCCTTGCTCCAAACTATGGAGCAAGCAAAATCCTTCTCCTTCCCGGTGTCCCAAAATGAGAGAACAGATTAGAATCAGACCTCCAGATGTTTGCTGGACAACAGCTCCCATCATTCCTGACTATTGGCCGTGCTGGCTAGGGCTAATGGGAACTCTATTCTGGGGGCAGCTAACCGGTTTTTGCTAGGGCTGCCATACGTCTGAATTTCCCCAAACATTACCGGGATTTCAAAGGTGGAATTGACGACCGGGGGGGAATTTCCGAAAAGCTCAACAACTTTCAGGATGCCCTGTTTTTTTTACTTTTTGAAATACAGGTATAGCAATCCTAGTTTTTGCCCTCAGAATACCACATGCCAGCAGCAGCATGTATACAGGAATGGGCACATACACACCACACATGCACATTCACCAGACATGCTGGCACACACACTATAGGCACGTATATACACACAGCATTTCCATGATTTAGGTTGCAATCGTAACTCCCCTTATCTGGGAATGAGCCCAGCTAAATTCAATAGGACTTCTACGTAGACCATGTTAGGGTTGTCTGGCTCAAGCCCTGTCTCCACTGGTCGATAATATTGGGCCTAAAATCTGATTGGCCTGGTAACTGCTGCACACAATAAATCTGGGTAATTATATACCCCTGATAAATGAATATGCCTTCATGAAAAAATACCTGACATTTATCCCACATCCTTTGTTTAACTGACTCTTGATTCCCATCCTTGGTACAAATTACTGTATGTATGTATGTATGTATGTATGTATGTATTCATTCATTCATTCATTCATTCATTCATTCATTCATTCATTCATTCCTTTAAACAAAAGAATTGCAAAGGCCTTCAGATCAAAGGAAGCACTCAGATTGCTGACTCAAAGGGAAACTACCACAACTAATAAAGAATAAAAACATCCAGGCTCTTTTCTCAGGACTACAGGGATCAAACCTCTGATTTCTGCAAAGAGAGAAGAAAAATTGTACAAGTTCTTGGTAATGTGTATTTTTTTCAAGGTTGCAGTCCTTGAGTAAAACACAAGTTTATGCCTGGATCCACACACTTATGTCTGAGTCAAGCAGAGCCATTTTGTCAAAACCGCTTTGCCCCAAAATGTATTTCATGCTGTAAAATAAAAGCTGACAGAACATACAGCGAAGGTAGAATTGGGTTTATTTGCAGGGATCAATTTGTCTTTGGAGGGTGGGATAAAATCTGCCTTCAGAAAAGTTTTGAGGAGCCAAAAGGTGACAGCATTTTGGCGGCGAGAGCCATCCCTCAGGTAACTACAGAGTTGTCTGCAGAGGCCCGTTACAAGCTGAGGTATCAATACTTTCTAAACAGGGATTAAAGTTTTAATTCTTCCAGGCAGGTTTTGAGACTGTGCCAACTGGTTTTTCAAAATATATTTTCAAGCACAGAAGTTCAGTTTGGTGCTCTGCCATCTATAGCGATTGTTTTCTTTTTCTACTTTTAAATGTCTCACGTGCACCCCTTCCAGTGGAAAATGCCTTATCACATCACTTCTCAAGGTTCTTGGGTAGAACAGTCCTTTGCGGAGGAAGAATCTGTGGCAGAACATTAGGGATTGTTGAATCTGTTAATATCGGTTTTTTGTCAGTTTCTCATTTTCTCCATCTTATGCTGAGTTCTCCACAATTTCATATCAGGTTTTTTTCTTCTTCAAGTCCTCACGAAAATTCATCAGATTTCTCCTAAAGTACACATTTTTGCACTATTTATTTGTTACATTTATATCTGCCAAGGAGCTCAAGGTGGCAGAGCTGCTCCTCCCCATTTCATCCTCAGAGGTGTGGGTTAGCTTAGGCTGAGAGACGGGTGACTGGCCCAAGGTCACCCAGTTTGCTTCACCGCCAAGTAGGGAATCGAACTCTGGTCTCCCGGGTCGTAGTCCAATTCCCGAACTGTTATGTCACACAGGCTCTCAACGTTTTTCTCCTCATGGCAGGCAATGGCGCTGGATAAAAGTTATCCCATTATCGCATACCCACGAACATTTTTCCAATGAAAATTTAGACGTCCTATTCCATAGCACTACTACTACTACTACTACTACTACTACCGGTACTACTAATTTTATAATTTATATCCTGCCCACCTGATTGGATTGCCTCATACACTCTGGGTGGCTTCCAACATATATAAAGACCAGTGCTATTTTTCTAGAAAAAACGGGGACCGGAACCATAGCTGCCAAGTTATCCCCTTTTTTAAGGGATTTTCCCTTATGCTGAATAGGCTTCCTCGCGAGAAAAGGGAAAACTTGGCAGCTATGACCGGAACTCACCATTAACACCTCCCTTATTCTCATATAATGGCAATGGCACCAGAACTGAGTTCCAGTGAGTTCCGGCTGGGAAAAAAGCCCCAATAAAAACATAATCAAACATTAAACATTAAAAAACTTCACTATACAAGGCTGCTTTCAGATGTCTTCTAAAGGTTGTCTAGTATATTTTGGGTTTATGGACTGCAATAAAGCTTTGTGTGTGAGGTTGTGTAGTTACATATCTCCTTGGCTTGCATAACTCCATACCTTCTCACTTTTCACTGAAGAAAATAGGGATGTCCTAAGGAAAAATGGGACATTCTGAGATCAAATCTCCAGGACTGTCCCTGGAAAATAGGGACACTTGGAAGGTCTGTACAACATGGGATTAGGGAGACCTGAAGGCTTGGGAACCAACTGGTTCCAGAATTTGGTGTCCTCCAGATGTTCTGAAGGACAACTCCTATCGCCCCTGACTGTTGACCATGCTGGTTGGGGCTTCTCAAAGTTGTAGTCCAAAAACATCTGGAAGTCACCAGGTTGGAGAAGACAGGCCTGGAGTTTATTTCCTAGACAATCTTTCTATCCTTTTTAAGCTGTGTGGTTCTTCATTCTCTGCCCTTATCATGGTCCCTTAGGTCAAACAGCCTTCCTTCATCACTTACAACCCACCACCTTCCCTTTTCCTGCTAATCTGTTCCTTTTTTTTATTATTAGATCAGATTTCCCTGAAATAACATATTTTAAAAAGCACACGGAGGACTTCGCCAAAGCCAAATGTATTTCATACAGGTTTATAGGATGAATAAATATGTGGTCCCTTTATTGAGGAAGTTGCTGTATCTCCCCCCCCCCCCAATGAAACCTGGCAAGGGATCACCATCCTCTCCGGAGATACCACGGCAATAGGTGATGGCTGATTGATTGCTAGGGAAAGTGCTGTGAAGGCAGACAAGAGTCTCCAATCGCCCCAAGCTTTGATCCCGAGCCCTGGGGAGAGCGGAAACCACTAGTCGTTGCTGCCCCAAATGGGCATTGCTTCTTGGGGGAAAAGATCTAAACGCCTGCCTTCAATGGAGGAGATGCCTTTTGTGAAAAGAAAGAAATGGCAAGTCAAGTTAATTTTTCAAGAAGATCACACAACATTCAGAAAATTTCCCTTTTGGCAGGATTAAAATAAGCAGGTGGTTTCATATTTCAGGAGGGGAAAAAGTGCAGATAATTTGACTGCCAAAATGGTATTTAATAAGAGGCTTATACTGGAATTGATTTTACTCCAGACTCTTCTTTGGAGGAAGATTTTCCTCTTTATGCTCGCAGTTCAGTTTTCTTTTTTCTTTTTGAAAAGTTCTTTACTTTCGGGATGCCATTTTCTCTCACTAAATCCACACACCCAGGCCTAATTGAGGTGAATTTAATCAGTTCAGCTGCGCACCTTCTTATCACCTGCCCTCCATGTTCTGTGTAATTTGCTTTAAACAGAATATCTGCTCAAATTATGATCACTTGAATGAGCAGGCTATGTGTGAGTCCGATTCGCTTCTTGGACGAAGCTATATGGTGTGCTCTTCAATCCAGTAGCAAAACCCCAAACGTAGCTGGCGCCCTGGGTAGCTTCCCCAAAACAGCTCAATTCAAGAGGCAACTGAGCTCCCCCATTTCCTCAGTGTGAACGCCGACCCTCAGAAGATGGCAGCATATCCCAGAATCCTCTGTGATATGCAGGGGGTCTGGAGGGAAAACCCTTGACACATCCTAAGGTGGTGAGAACAACAGTGGGTTGCCATCTCAAATCCCGACTTGTAAATGCTGGGGGTCCACTGGGGGCCTCAGCTTGTACAGATGTCCTAAGTGCACAGTTGGAGAGCCTCAGGCCCATAGCTGTCAAGTTTTCCCTTTTCTCATGAGGAAGACTATTCAGCATAAGGGAATTTCCCTTTAAAAAAAGGGATAACTTGACAGCTATACTCAGGCCTACGGGGCAAATGTGGCCATCCACTCTCCCAATCTCACACCCTCTCTCTCTCTCTCTCTCCAGGCTATAATCCATACTGGCTCTGCTTCACAACCTTTTTGCTTATGCGTTCTTGAGTTTTCGCTTCTCTGGATGCAGGATACAGAAAGGAGTGTGAGTGTGTGTGGCCTGTTGTACACAGGTAACATTTTCCTCCATCCCCCCTCCTTTCTGTTTGCTTCAGGCCCCACCCACCTCTGGCCTGTGGCCCTCGGAAAGTTACTTGGAAAGGAAAGATACAAGATATCCAACATAAAAAAATAAAGTGAAATGAAAGTAAAAAGAAGCAAAGAAAGAGAAAGAAGAGAAGAAAGAGAAAGAGAAAGAGAAAGAGAAAGAGAAAGAGAGAAAGAGAGAAAGAGAGAAAGAGAGAGAGAGAGAGAGAGAGAGAAAGAAAGAACTTTTCGGAGGTTCTCTTTAACCTCCTGACTTCCCTCCATTTCCTTTCCTGGTTCATTGAATATATACCTTTTCTGCAAAATTTACTTAAACCTCTTTTTCTTACCCTTATTGTTTTATCCTAATTGCATGTCATCAAATTTTGATATTTCAATTCAAATTTCCTTCCATAAATTTTATCTCAATTCAACTACAGTACTTGCAAATGTTTAGTCAAAGCCTGCTAGTGTTTCTACTTGTTTACAGTATTTTTGTACATATACAATGAATGCCTCTCATTCTTTTTAAAATTTCTCAATGTCGTTATCTCTGAGCTTTTCCGTACGTTTTGCCTTTTCTGCATAGTCCATCATTTTCACTTGCCATTCTTCTATTGTTGATATCTTGTCTTCCTTCCACCTTTGAGCTAGTAGGATCCGGGCTGCTGTTGTTGCAAACATAAACAGTTTCTTCTTTTCCTTTGGAAAAGAATAATTGTTGAAGATGAAATTGTAAAACCAATAAAAGAATATTTACCAAAAAAGAAAAGAAAAGGGAAAGTTGTTTGGAATGGAATATGGCCCCCTGGCCTCTAGTTATAATTGAGAGAAACAGATGGTGTGTTACCTTTTGTCATAGAATCATGGGTCATCTAGCCCAGTGGTGGCCAAACTTGGCCCTCCAGCTGTTTTTGGACTACAACTCCCATCATCCCTACCTAACAGGACCAGTGGTCAGGGATGATGGGAATTGTAGTCCCCAAACAGCTTGGCCACCACTGAATTCTAGCCCAACCCCCTGGAATGCTGGGATCCTGCCCACAGCTGTCCCTGGGTGGACTCGAACCACCAACCTTCTGGTTAGCTGTCAGACACACCAACCCATCGCACTAGTATGGTTGTAACACCAGTGGTCATGTTACCCTCCATCAGTAAAGATGGGAACTAGATAATGTGACTGGAAGTTGGGGGTGCTTTTAAGCTTAGGCTCTCCCTTGAACTAGCACTCAAGAGGAGGACTGATATTAACTGTATTTGGTAGGCAAGGAATGGAAAAGGGATGATTTGTTCATCCCTCATCAGGATGTAAAATCCGCAAGGATTTTGTTGAAAAGAGAGAAGCATATTCCGCCTGCTGGCTCCTGCTAATAGATCTTCCTTATTTCATTTCAACATATTATATGCGTGTATTCATCCATTGGGGGAAATGTTATGGTTCTTGGCCAGAGTTAGAACACACTTTGAAACTGATGAATACAGTGGATTTGACATCGTCATAAATCTACTTCTTACTTTACCCCTCAGAGGCACAGTCCAATATTTTCTTACCTCAGAGGGAAACTAGGATCCCCCCTTGAGCTCCTTTCCTCAGACACAAGAGGCTCTGTTCATCTTAAGAAAAGAAGGAGAAGAGCAACTTCTCCTTGTTGGAAGTGCAACAGCAGGGATCATTCAGCTTGTAATTTAAGGGTTAATTCAGTTGTCAGTAAGTGAACCAGACAAGAGGGGCGGAAGACATGTTGCTTAGCAACCAATGAGGTGGCATGATCCTTAATGAGGTCGCAGGTGCTCTGATTGGCTGTGCAGCTATGAGGGAGCTTTCCTCTGAATGTTTAGTTGAGTATAACTATGTTCTCAACAAGGCCTGCCCTTAAAGACAAAAAAAAATCTGTTTCTTTCTCAAGTTACACATTGTTCTCTTTGTTGAGTATAGAGTTATTAGGATTTCTTTCTTCTCTAGTCTCCATCTGCATTGTTTAGGTGACTTTGCTAACACCCAGCTCACCACAGAATTAACATGCTTCACATGGAGTGAAGCATAAACTCCATACCCTCCAACATTTCTCCCATGAAAATAGGGACCTCCTAAGGAAAAGCGGGATATTTGGGGATCAAATCAGAAACCAGGATGACTTCTGTAAATCCGGGGCTGATCCTGGAAAATAAGGACACTTGGAGGGTCTGAGAGTCTACACTCACACACAGAATCTCAGAGGGAATGTTTTTTGCTTCCTGGGAAATTACCAAAAAAGTAAGAGGACAAAGCCATTCCCATTTAACTGTGCTATTTGCCCTGGACTGGAGCTTTCTGTAATCTAGGGTGGTTGTGTGCTCAGACAGTCCTCTGTCTGTAAGAATCTCTGGTCTCTCCCCATCTAAAAGGAGAGCAGAGACCTTGAGGTTTCTCCATCAACAGCAGAGTGAGCAGGCACACAGGTCACTTTTTCACAGCCCCCCCCCCCCCATGACAGTGCACTGTATTTTTGCTGAAATGATGGCAATTATTTCCAAATCTGCATCTACTCATGTACAGGTGAAACTCGGAAAATTAGAATATCACCGAAAAGTGCATTTATTTCAGTAACACAACTTAAAAAGTGAAGCCAATGTATGCGGTAGATGCATGACATGCAAAGCAAGGTATGTCAAGTCTTTATTTGTTGTAATTGTAATTATTTGTCGTTAGGAGGGTCAATTATAAATGAAATGTAATTAATGAAATGTAATAGCGATGTTTATTTTTGTATTACAGTGGTACCTCGGTTTATGAACACAATTGGTTCCGGAAGTCTGTTCATAAACTGAAGCGTTCATAAACTGAAGCAAACTTTCCCATTGAAAGTAATGGAAAGTGGATTAATCTGTTCCAGACGGTCCGCGGAGTACTTAAACTGATGCGTTCCTAAACTGAAGCGAACTTTCCCATTGAAAGTAATGGAAAGTGAATTAATCCGTTCCAGATGGGTCCGCGGCATTCGTAAACCGAAAATTCATAAACTGAGGTGTTCATAAACCGAGGTTCCACTGTATTGTAACTATTTGTTTTATTACTGTGGAATTTCCAAAAGAAAGCATTTTTAAAAATAAAAATAAAAATAAAAAAATAAAAAGTTGCATAACTGAAATAAATGCACTTTTCAACGATATTCTAATTTTCTGAGTTTCACCTGTAAATCAGCATGTGCCATATGTGAAGCAAATCTATCCCCTATTTTGCCCCTTTTGGGGTGTGTGTGTGCATCTTTCCTTTTTTCATAATGTGTGAAAGTGCCCATCTTGCAATAATCTGTGACCCATCCTTTTGACCAGCTACTGGTCCTCCACACCACTACCTGTTCCCTCTGGGCTCATCCCTCTGACTCAGAAACCTTACCTGGAGGCTTATTTAAGACCCAGTGTTTTGTTATTGTAACTAATTTCAAGAGCTGGCAACCCTTCTTTGCAGTTGCATGTTCCATAGGGGGAAGAACAGAAAGTGGTGGGTAAGCAGCTGTATCAGCCAAATCTGCTGTTACTGATCTTCTCACCAAGGATTCCCTAATAGGCTTCCTCAGGGTTCCTAAGCAAGTGCTTTGCTCAATCTTTCTCCCCGCAGGGCTCCGCCCTGTAAACGGAGGGAATGGAACGAGGAACCCGGCGTCAATGAAATTTCCCATTTTCTTTAGCTTTGTGTTTCCATTTAGGGCATGCGGTGCTTGAAAGAAAGGGATCAAGAGTGGCAATCTGATATCTAATGCTTTTAATGTAATTTTCTTTCCCCTTCCACAGATAAATCAATGTTTGTGAAATTAACTCATGTCCTCTATTCATTGCCAGGGCGTTGACAGCGAGTTTGCTGCCATTGTGTGTATTCCCACAGGAGTGACCCAGAAATGGTTATCTGTAAATGGCTACGAGATAATTCAATCTTCATGCTGTGTTAGTTTTGAGCAGGCACTGTCAAGCGAGAAAGTTGATCGTCTCAGAAGTTGCTTCTTAGCATTCTCTCTGTGGGCTATTTTGGTGTAATTATTAATTCAATGCAGTGCAGTTACTTAACAGGCAATCAAGTAAAAATTAGCGACGGCATTGTGGAGGTAATGAATTAAAAGGGTACTGTACACAGGGCAACCCGCTGCACATTTGCAGGCTCTGTGAATGGCTGGGGAGTCAAGAATGTGGGTGTGTGAGGACATGGATGCTGGGCAACAGCCACCCTACCCCACGCAGCATTTAACCTTGGTTCAAACTCAACGTTTTGGAAAACTTCAGAATAGTGTTGCATGGAACGCATTCTCTCAAAGGCAACAGGCTCCAGGGGTATCTGCACATGACCCTTGGAATGAAGGTCAATGCAGACTGTGGTGCCTTTAGGGTATATATATGATTTAATTCACACATACAAGGTGTGACCGGAAAGTTTGGTGAATGGTCACAGAAATCGGACAGTGAGAAATATTCGAACATACATACCTTAAAGTAAAGGTAAAGGGACCCCTGACCCTTAGGTCCAGTCGTGACCGACTCTGGAATTGCAGTGCTCATCTCGCATTATTGGCTGAGGGAGCCGGCGTACAGCTTCCAGGTCATGTGGCCAGCATAAAAAAGCCGCTTCTGGTGAACCAGAGCAGCACATGGAAACGCCGTTTACCTTCCCGCTGTAGCAGTACCTATTTATCTACTTGCACTTTGACATGCTTTCAAACTGCTAGGTTGGCAGGAGCTGGGACTGAGTAACGGGAGCTCACCCCGTCGCGGGGATTTGAACTGCCAACCTTCTGATCGGCAAGCCATAGGCTCTGTGGTTTAACCCACAGCGCCACCTGGGTCCCTTACTTTGAAGGCCTGTACATACCTTACAGGCCTTCAGAGTAAGCCCCCTCTGATACAATGCACCACTGACAACATTCATAGAACTATTGGAAACTTCTGGAGAAGTCCTCCTTTTGTACTGCTTTCGGTTCCCGCATCACAGCAGCTTGGAAGTATGAGATGTTGGGAAATCTGTGCCCTTTCAGTGCAGATTTCAGTTTTGGAAAAAGAAAGAAATCTAGTGGGGCCAGATCAGGAGAAAAAGGGGGGTGGGACAACTCAGTAACCTAAGTAATGATTTCACACAGCATATGCAATTCTTTTGCCAACATTCGGCCGGACGAACACCGATCCCGCATCAATAATTCACGAACTCTGTCGACATTTGCTCGCCGATGATCTGCCAGACTGAGGGTCATCTTCAATGGTTTTCCGCCCTTCATGGAAACCCTTAAACCACTCATATACTGTCTTTTGAGTTACAGTTTCATCACTGTACACAATTGTGAGCATTTCGTGGGTTTCCAATGCCGATTGTATGTTTGAATATTTCTTGCTGTCCAATTTCTGTGGCCGTTCACTGAACCTTCCAGTCACACCTTGTATATACATCCATATCACTATCATTACTAGCTCTTGCCTCCCACCAGGTGTCCAGAGAAGCCCCAAGTCATCGCTTTAGGTTCAGCTCACAGAGCAATACAACATTAGGAAGAACTTTCTCACGGTAAGAGCTATTCGACAGTGGAACGGATTCCCTCGGAAGGTGGTGCACTCTCCTTCCTTGGAGGTTTACAAGCAAAGATTGGAAGGCCTTCTGTCACAGATGCTTTAGTTATGATTCCTGCATTGCAGGGCGTTGGACTAGATGACCCTTGGGGTCCCTTACAACTCTATGCTTCATTTCCTTATGCATGTGTGTATGCTCCTGCGTTTTGTCAAGATCACGTTGGGTAAGCAAAGGTTTCGAGCTCCCCTCCGCACACTCTGGAGTCCTGATAACAATCTCCCCTCTTCCTGTAATGCAAGAAAAAACGATGACATGATTGCAAGCTATGCAATTAGTGTCATGTATAGTTAGGCCCTCAAATCATCACAGTGGCCAACATGAGCAAAGCCTGCACATCTGTAGAATTTTAAGGCTTTATTGAAAGAGTTAATGTCTAATAAATTGTAATGTTTTTATTTCTCTTTGATGAGAGCATCAGGAGTGGGCAAAGACAATACTACAGTGTCTTCCATACCTCACACCCATAGTAACCATTCTGACATAGATAGTAGATATAGGGTTCCCCCCTCCCTGTTTAGATCCTATCTTCCTAGCTGCTATTAAAAAGCGTGTAGTCATCTCCAGAACTTCCAGTACAACTGTACTTTTAAGATGATAATAATAATAATAAATTACTAATGGGTACAAGGATATCACATTACCAGCCATATCTCCAACATGATCCCAAATTGATATACAATAGTGTATCATCTTAGGACATTTCCAGTAAATATGGAGCAAATTTGCTCCAGTATGACCACATTTCCAGCAGGTATCATTGACTGTTACATATATTGGACAACCCAGATTGGATAAGATACCATCTGAACAGGACTAAAAGCCCTCTATAAGATCCACACAGAAAGTTACCTCAGGAACATTTAAAACAATCCAGTGCCGTATCTCCTCTGATACGGTTCTTCTCAGATCTTTGCCGTTTCCTCAGATAAAGACACTGGGCCTTTTATCTAAATCCGCAAAAAAATAAAAAAAATAAAAATTGTTTCATATCATTTCCTTTTGATGTACTTCCAGAAACTACGACCTCACCACTTGTTTGTTCTTTCACTGAAACTATGTTCCCTTAATAGCCCAATGACCACATGGTGGACCTGAAAATAATGGGGCTATCTATCATGTTGCGTAGAACTACATGATTCTATACATATAATGTCATTGTTTCATCCTGCACTACCTTTCCTATCTCAGGCGAATCATGCACCTAAGACATGCTTGCTTTCCATTTCTTCATTAAAGCAAAATTGGTGTTATGGGGAGCCAAAGCAGGACAGACTAGGCTTACTCTACAAACTTCATCCAGACTTTTCTTTTTTTTTACAATAATTTTTATTGGGTTTTCTATAAAGAAAAAAGACAATAGAAAAATACAAAAAATATAAAGCAATTTCAACAAATCTTATTCCCCAAAATTCTTCACATATCAATAACTTCAAAACTAAACATTTCGGACTTCCTCATTCCCCCTTCTTGAGTTCTAAATAATACACTAACTCTTGCAGTTCCCAATTCTAAAATCACATTATTTTTTCCAAATTATAACTTCTTTTTTACTAATAACCCTTCACACTTCACATTGCTATTATTTATCTACTATTCTCTACCCTTTACCCAAAAATATTCAAACTTATCTATCAAAATCTTTTACCCCCTATTATTCCCACCCACAAAACTGAATCTATCCTCCTTTCCTTGGAATCGGTATCTCCAGAAGTTTCAGCCAGTTCCTTAATGCATTCCAGATTCAGACCCTTTTTTTATCAATCAATACAAATTAATGCAATTCTCCCTCATCCCACTCCTAATCTGTCCCGTTCCAAATTTTGCCGAACCCTTTCCCCCCTCTTCTGTAATTCCCACGCTTTATTTCCATTCTCATTCTCTTTCCCCCTACTTGCTTCTTCCCCTCTCTCACTGGGGTATTAACCTTTTTGTTTTTCCCCTTTTGGGGGGGCTTTTGAATTCCCACCCTTCCCTGTTCCACCTCTCCCACCGGTGGAACAGTAATTTCTTCTTCTTCTTCCTCTATCTCAAATATCAAGTCTGTTGGTTCAGCAAATTGTAAACTTCATCCAGACTTTTCTACATGAATTGGATTTGACAACAACCAAAACCCTTTCTGGGCATTCTTGACTCCCATGCTGGCCAACATGGGAGCAGGGATGCACCAAGCTTTCGTGAAAAGAGTACAACCATTTGTAGTGATGGAGCCTCCATGCCTATAGCTGTACATGCAAAAAATTCTGCATTTCTCAGAGCCCCAATTGTGCATGCTTTGGGCTGCATGGAAGCCTTTCGTGCACAGCTTTTGCTTTAGACCAGGCATGTCAAACCTGCGGCCCTCCAGATGTTTTGGCCTACAACTCCCATGATCCCTAGCTAGCAGGACCAGTGGTTGGGGAAGATGGGAATTGTAGTCCAAAACATCTGGAGGGCCGCAGGTTTGACATGCCTGCTTTAGACAGTTGTGCAAAGGCTGGATCTGTTCAATGTGTTCCCACTCCTCTGGTGTTTGATATTCCTTTTTTGGTTTTTTTAAAAAAAAAAATAAAAATCTGTATCATCAGTAAATATCATGGCAGCGAACATCATATGATCAGCAACAAAATTATATTCATAAGGCAAATGCAACCTACATCACAAACCAGTAGATCAACTGACTATATCGAACATAGCTGGATCACCCAGTTAGGGAAGACAGATGCCTGCCTTGTGGTCATTGTGAGCGAATTCAAAGGGCAGGTGACATCACACTGAAGGACCTGGTCTTAGTGGAAGACAAACCTCGGTAGCATATAGCACCATAGCTGCCAAGTACCCCGTTTCCCCCGGGAAACCCCCGTTTTTACTTACCTTTTCCCGGTGATCCCCCATATCAGTTCATCTCCCGTTTTTCTCCGTTATTTTCTCCTGCCGGCGGCCATTTTTTTCTTTCTGATTTGCCCTTCTATGGGCACCAAAAATGGCCGCCGCCGGCTTCAAAAGTTGCATCTACGCATGTCCGGAAGTGCATAGACGCGACTTCCGGTGTCGGCGGCGGCCATTTTTGGTGCCCATAGAAGGGCAAAACGACACTGGAAGTTACATCAACGCAACTTCCGGTGTCACACGGCTGCCGGTCCCAGATTCTGCAGTCCGGGACTTGGAAGGTAAGTATAGCACTACCAAGAGAGTCTCTCCCAAAGATTTGACAGTTTGCCTTTCTTAGTGCAGAAAGTGGTCTTTCCTGTTCTAATTAATTCAAGAGGGTTCTGGAAGCTTCTATGTGTGAAAGAAGCAAGCAGAAGGTTCATGATGTTTGGGTTATTCTTTCAGAGAAGCTGAGTACAGCTGGCTTAAACTGGTTCTATTATCTCTTTCTGTGAAGGTCATGCTGACTATAAAAGTAGGGCCAGAAAGAGCCTGGGTCTCACTTTCTTTTTCTATCTCTTTTCCTTCTGGTTTGGTGTTCTGTACGTAGTATGCTATGGTGTTCAGGTTTTGACTTATTATAAGTTATTGTAAATTTAAGTTAAGTCTGCTGCAACTGGACTTCTTATGGACAGTGCCAATCCTGAATGCATTGGATTTTTTGTTTGTTTAATATATTATTATTTTCTCAGATCTGGTTTCTGGTTACAACTTATCGTGACTATATTGAATTTGATCTCCTTATTTCCAGCAAGGCATTTAACTGGACCATTCCAATAAATCTAACGAAATTTCAACTTGTTATAATTACCTCTTTAAAAAGAAAAGGAAAGCTGAGGGAGAAAGGGGGGAGGGAAGCACCTCCAAGTTTAATTTTCTGAGTTCCGCAAGCATTTCTTCTTTATAATTAAAATTCTTTTCCATTCCTAAAACTCAGCAGGAGCTGGGCGACTTGCTGTGAAATAAATGAGTTTCGGATTGATTGGGTCTTCTTTCTTAGGAGTGAAGAGCACACTGGAGAACCTTTATAGGGTAAGAATCCAAGAACGCTCAGATCTTGGCTTTGGGGTCTGACTTAGTGTTGCTAAGCGAGATGACATCACACTTGGATCCAAGAGAGTTAACATCAGAACCTTCATTAAAGTTGCTCAGGAGTGAACAAGGAATCAAAGGTCCTTCTTAACACAATAGCCAGAAACAAGTTATTGGAGGACAAGTTGTTGGCCTGCCAGCTTCACAGAAGGACTCCTGGCATTTCTGATTTAACCCTCTTATGGGCAGTGCTGGTTTGTTTGTTTGTTTATCAGCAGGGAGGACCTAGCACTTACCAGGAATCAGAAGAAACCAAGAATATTATTATTATTATTATTATTATTATTAAAAATGGATAACATGTTTTATGAGTTTTGGAGCTATTTTCAGACCGCCATCTTGTTTCAAAATGGCATCCGGCATCCCAACATCAACAAAAACTCCCACCTCCATCTTGGAAAAGCTTGTGCTGAGTTTGGTGATGATATCTGAAAAGGCGTCCGAATGCATAGAGAACAAAACAGTCACCCCCATATATATATATATATATATATATATATATATATATATATATATATATACACACAGAGAGAGAGAGAGAGAGAGAGAGAGAGAGAGAGAGAGAGAGAGAGAGAGAGAGAGAGAGAGAGAGAGGTACATCGCAAGACGAATGCCCTGCAAGACTAATTTTTCGCAAGACACATTTCGCAAGACACATCTGATGGTGACTCTCAAGACGAATTCGTTTTGCGAAAAATTCGTCTTGTGAATCGCAGTTTCCCATAGGAATGCATCGAAATTTAATTAATGCGTTCCTATGGGCAAAAAAAGAAATTTCAATGCATTCCTATGGGAAGCCGCAATTCGCAAGACAAATTTTTCGCAAAACGAATTGACTCATGGAACGAATTAAATTCGTCTTGTGAGGCACCACTGTGGGGGGGGGGAGAGAGGGGGAGGGAGAGCACAAGGCACATGGAGGCAACTGCTCCTGCTCTTTTCTGTTCCCACTTCTTATTCGGCCTGTTCAAATCCAACTCAGCTGCCTACTATTTTCCATGACTTTCCCTCCTTCTCTTGTCTCTGTTAAAATTTGCATAGTTATTCTGGAGTGGTTTTCTTTAGTATCACTCTTTGAAGCATCATTTATATTATTGTAACTATATTTATCGCCAGAAGCCTTGTACCAACCATTGCTTGGGAATTCCAAGGAAAACAACAACAAGAACAACAACAACAACAACAACACAGTGTTTTGAGATCAGTGCAGTTCCAAAAAGTTGAGTTTGCCATCTTGATTCAAAATGGCATCAAATTGTACTGGAACACGGACCAATAATGCAAAATTTAGTTACAGTACCGTAAGATGTGCCCAAACATACAGCAAATGAACAGCTTTCCAAAATGTATGGCAGATAATGACGATCAAAAGAAAGCTGGCCCCTAAATACAAATTTGGACCCATCATAGTTTTGCAGCTGTGTTACGACTATTTACTTATTTCTGTTTCTTCTCTCCTCTTCAGTATTATGGAGCTGTTCCACCTCTCCATGCCCATGAGAAATATTTTATGACACTGTAAACTAAATAATCTTGTGTCTTGGAGGCTAGTTTCCGCCACGGTTTTTATATCTCTTGCCTGCATGTTTCCGCCCTTTGTGTGTTATTTTGCTTCAAGATTTTATTGGACGCTAAGGGGTAAAGTATAAAAAGAAATCACTGATAAAGGGCTGTTAAAGCACACACACACACACCTTTAACAGACTGGCAAAAAAAGGGAGAAAGGATTAAATTGTATTGCCTCTCACCCCTACTCCTCCCTCTGGCCCATTTAGAAGTTTAATAATAAGAAATAAAATCTTCCCGTTATTGTTATGGAAAAGTCACAGGCATTTGGGCACAAGCCAGCGCCGGCTCCAGATCTTGGCAGTGCCCTTGAGGAAGACACCACCAATAAGCACACACACACCTGTCTCAGTGTGCTTTTCATTATCATCACTGCCTCCATCATCTCTACCACCAGCTTGCTGCCAGACAGACCCAATGTTCAAGCAGGCAGTAGCAGCTACTTTGCCCCCCCCACATTGCCCCCACCTCCAATTCTTTGCTTGCTCATCTCCTCTGATCCAGAATGGGAGGTAGCTGAACAAGCAGGTTGCAACGGTGGAGAGTCCATGGAGACTCTTGTCAGGTGCCCAATCATGCCATCTATTGACACCAGCCCTGGTATGAGAACTAATCTTTGTGGCATCAAATCTATCATTCAAAATCTGAAAATGTCTTGGGCCTGCTCTCCTTGTGGGATGAGCTTCTTTGTGTTCAAGATTGCAAGTGGATTGAGAAGCAGATAATGACAGTCATTTTACCATTTAGTTTTATAGTTCACAATACAGGGGTTGCCTCTCTTCTGTAATAGTGACAATTGACAGAGGAGGTGAGATTGAGTGCTTCCAATGCTAAACTTCCTGTGTTTCCAGTTCCGACCTTCACCCAACTTCCTGTGTTTCCAATTCCGACCTTCACCCAACTTCCTGTGTTTCCAGTTCCGACCTTCACCCAACTTCCTGTGTTTCCAATTCCAACCTTCACACAACTTCCTGTGTTTCCAGTTCCGACCTTCACCCAACTTCCTGTGTTTCCAGTTCCGACCTTCACCCAACTTCCTGTGTTTCCAATTCCAACCTTCACCCAACTTCCTGTGTTTCAAGTTCCAACCTTCACCCAACTTCCTCCGTTTCTATTTCTTGCCTTCATTAGCCTGTTTTCCCTCCCGTTTTTCTTCTTGAAAGAATCAGAGACAGTGGCAGCAAAGGAGTTTAAGGGGGAAAATAACACTTAATGACTCTTATCATTTCTTTAAGGCTCAGTGCTTTTTCTAATACCACCTTTTTCCCCCATGTGTTATTTATTCTCCAAGAAAGGCCATTCCCCCTAAGTTATAGGCATGTGTTGTGACTTTTTTAAAAAACCCCTCTGTTCCAATAATGCTCCCACACCAGAGGATTTTGTACATGAAAATGAAGGATGCTGGTCTCTAAAGAGCAGGGACTGTAAAATAATTACATCCATTCTTATTAAAATGCCCAGTCATTAACTCAGAAAGTACATCTTATGGTGGGAGAAGAGGCTAATTTGTTAAATAAGATATTCACCCGACTGTTCTTAATGCGATTTAATCTGGAGGCTATCTGCAGGCTTTCCATTTTTAAAATATAAGTGTCCAAATTGATAACAATGAATTATTCATAGTTAAGATCTTGGCTAAAGTGAGAGGAAGGATACATCTCAATAATGATGAGAAAGAAAGAAGGCTTACAGAACACAGAGGACTACAATGGGGAATTCACAGCAAAACATTATTTTCCTGTTGCCAAATATGTCTGACTCTAAGAGTGGTTAGAATTTTCATGAGATGCTATTTGCAGCTATAGTAGCCATAATAGTTCCACATGTGTTGGGAGAGGATCATAGAATCATAGAGTTGGAAGAGACCACAAGGGCCATCCAGTCCAACCCCAAGCAGGAAACACCATCAAAGCATTCTTGACATATGCCTGTCAAGCCTCTGCTTAAAGACCTCCAAAGAGGTACACAGATACAAACCTACCCCAGTCACAGGAGCTTTATAAACCAGATTTTCAAAAGGAGAGAAAAAGAGCTTTAAAAATAACCTGTGATAGATACAGTGTGACAAACAGGAAACAGAACCAAGATGCTCATAATATTCTCACAAATGCTATATTTGTATTCTGCATCTGGTGCTTCCCTTCTGCAACCCACAGGCAGAAGACTGAAAAAGTTTACAAGAAGGATTCCTAATCTTGCAAGTCAAAACACTTGTTGTTGTTTTTTAAAGACCACCATCAGGGCCAAGCCAAAGGTTTATGCCAAAACTTTGATCAGGGGCATAAAGTACATACAGTGGTACCTCAGGTTAACAACTTAATTCGTTCTGGAGGTCCGTTCTTAACCTGAAACTGTTCTTAACCTGAGGTACCACTTTACCTAACGGGGCCTCCCTCTGCCGCAGCGCCGCTACTGCACAATTTCTGTTCTCATCCTGAAGCAAAGTTCTTAACCTGAGGTACTATTTCTGGGTTAGCAGAGTCTGTAACCTGAAGCATCTGTAACCCGAGGTACCAGTGTACATGCATGTAAACACATACATACATACATAATACAGTGGTACCTCGACTTACGAATTTAATCCGTTCCAAACGGACCTTCGTAAGTCGGAAAATTTGTATGTCAAAGCCAATGGGAATTTTTTTTTAAAAAAAAATCGTAAGTCGAAAAAATCCTATCTAAAAATTCGTAAGTCAAAAAAATCCTATCTAAACCACATCCAAAATGGCAGGCGGAACTCCATTCGTAACTCGAAACATTCGTTAGTCAAGTTATTCATAAGTTGAGGTACATACATACATACATACATACATACTGAGATGGAGCCCAAACTGTTTATCAGGTCGAAGTGAGAGAATTGACTAGCATTTGCCCTCCCTCTGAATTGGGTTCATTGGCCAATGAAAATAATTGGCCCACTGTGACACATTCAATATGCGACCCCTGATTGGCTGGGATCTCACAGTGAAGGAGAACGAAGCCAGTAAACTCACAGAAATAATAGCTGAGGCCAGGCCTCAAACCTACTCACAGATGATTGCCATTATCATTCTTTCACAGTTTGCACCATGGTGCTTACGAAGCAAAGGGGTTACTAAAATAAAAATAAAAATGTGCTGGTCACAGGAAACTTCTTTACGTCAGGTGAGAAAATTGACCCCCTCTAGCTCAGCATTGTCAACGTTTATTGACAGATCAGTTTGTAAATACACACAGTGCTTTTTTAAATGGGATACTCATGGGTACTCAGTACCGGCACCCCAAATGTTAAAAGTGTGGCACTTACTGTAACAACTTCATTGTGAGTACAGGCGCCTATTTTTCCTAACAAAAAGCATTGAATGCATATAATAGACCTTCACTTTTTGAACAAACTGTCCTAAATCAAGGAGAGAGAGGTATCAGCTCCATACGATGACCTTTCGGAGATTACAACAGACCATTTACCAGGCTAAAAATCCTCTTGGGGAAAAACATTTCAATATTCACATGGAGCACATGAACTGGGAAGGACTTTGGAGCTGTAAGCAGCACAAAACAAGGATCTGCACATGGGAGAGAATGTTCCTTAATTGTTTTTTACATGATGGCACCACACATTCGTTTGGCTATCTCTTATTACTTTCAATACATTACTGAAATGTAGGAGAGACAATGGGAATAGAGGGACTTTCTTCCATCTCTGGTGGGAAGGCCCACAGGTTGCCTTATTCTGGAATGAAATTCATCAGGAGACTACTAAAACCCAGCCAGGTGGGCAAGGTATAAATAATAAAATTATTATTATTGCTGCTATTTTTCAAGAAAAAAGAGGTGCTGGAACTCTTTCTCTTAGAAGGGCAATGGTGCCCACCTGAGAGTTTAAAGGCTCTCTCAAGGCAAGTCTGAAAATGTATAAACACTGACAACTGGGAAACACTGGCCTGCGAGCGCTCCAATTGGAGAATAGCCTTTACCAAAGGTGTCATGGGCTTTGAAGATGCTCGAACTCAGGATGTAAGGGAGAAACGCGCTAAGAGGAAGGCACGCTTGGCAAACCTTCACTGTGATCAACTCCCGCCCGGAAACCTAGGTCCCCACAGTGGAAGGACGTGTTGATCCAGAATTGTCCTCCACAGACACTTACAGACTCCCTGTTAAGACTGTGTTTATGGAAGACAATCTTACTTGGCTACGAGTGATCGCAGGAGGAGGAAGAGGAGGTTCTAGAACCCACTGAGAGGTGCCAGAACTGAGTTCCAGCGAGTTCCCCCTGAAAAAGCCCTGATTCTTATTCTTATTCTTATTCATACACATGAGGTTATCAATGGTTACTAGCTGTAATAGCTATGTTCTCCCTCCATGGTTGGAGGCAGTAACACTTCTAAATACTGGATTCTGGAAACCACAGAAGGGGAGAGTTTCTCTTGTGCTTGGGTCTTCCTTGCAGGTTTCCCACAAGCATCTGGTTGGGAACTCCGAGAACAGGATGCTGGACTAGATGGGCCACTGGCCTGATCCACTAGGCTTCTCTTTATGTTCTTAACTATTAAGTGACTGCTTTAGGGCATCATGAAAGGGCAGGAAATGGTAATAATAATAATAATAATAATAATAATAATAATAATAATAATAATAATAATTTATTATTTATACCCTGCCCATCTGGCCGGGTTCCCCCAGCCACTCTGGGCGGCTTCCAACAAAATATTAAAATACAGAAATAAATGGTTAGCCATTTAATTTATGATTATAGAACTTTTGTTGCCCGGCAGAGGAAGAGGTGCTTGTGGCAGTTGTGGCAGTCACTGGTATAACTTGGCTGGCATTGATCGCTCCACATTCTCCTCAGACAGCAAAATGTGCTGTGTCGGCCTTGAGCAAAGCCATTCCTAAGTCCCTTTGTTTTGTCAAATACAGTGGGACCTCGGTTGTCAAAAGTGATCTGTTGCAGAAGACCGTTCAACTTCCAAAACGCTCGACAACTGTGGCTCAATGGGCAGTCGGCAAATCCCATTGAGAAAACTGAGAAACGTACCTCGGAAGCCGAGCCGTTCGACTTCCGAGGCGCATTTGAAAATGGAAGCAATTACTTCCGGGTTTTCAGCATTCGAAAATGGAAACGTTCGGCTTCCAAGATGCTCAAAAACCGAGGTTCCATTGTGCAGCATCACCTGAGTAAGTAGAAACAGCTTTTTTTTCAGCCAGAACCCAGTGGGCACCATTGCCATTATACGAGAACAACAGAGGAGATCGTTACAGGTAGGTAGCCGTGTTGGTCTGAGTCGAAGCAAAATAAAAAAATTCCTTCAGTAGCACCTTAAAGACCAACTAAGTTTATATTTTGGTATGAGCTTTCGTGTGCATGCACACTTCTTCAGATACTTCTTCAGAGGAGAGCGTGGTGAGTTCCAGCACCTCTCTTTCTAGAAAAATAGCACTGAGAAGAAATATAATGGAAATCTCTCTCTCTCTCTCTCTCTCTCTCTCTCTCTCTCCCAACCCTCATATTCCCTTGCCTTTTTATGCAAAAAGGAATATTTTATTTTGGAAGGGAGTGCCAGTAATATCAGGGAGGGGGAGGGGGGAGTGCTGAACCGAAGAAAGGTAAGGTAAATAATTTACGATGTGGGTAATGATGATGATGAATTTATTAATAATTTATGGTGATGCATGCAGATTAGCGAGGGGAAAAATGAATCATGATGAGTCAATTTAGGGCGGTGAATAATGAGCACTCTCGGAATGCACTCATTTGCCTGGGTAGCCAACGGTTGCAAAAAAATCTTCCCGTGGAAGAGCACCAACGGTGGAAAAGGGGTGATGTGCAAACTGCAACCCCCCTGCTTTGATGTGAGATTGGGTTAGAAAAGCCCAAGAAAGAAGGAAAGGAAAGGAAAAACAGCCCAATTTTAAAGTTCCAGTCCAATTCTAAGATTAACACAAACCCAGTGGTGCGGTTGTGTGCGAGTAGAACAGGGTGAAAGCGGGTGTGGGTGGGTGTCTATTTTCTTTTGTCTGTTCTGAATGAGCACTATAGCACCTTGAGAGAGAAATCCGTTATTAGGGGAGCCAGCTTCATGCGTACAAGAGTACGGCTTGAACAGGGCCGGATTTAGGTTTGATGAGGCCCTAAACTACTGAAGGTAATGGGGCCCTTTATATGTCCAGCTGTCCTTTGCGTGTGGAGGTCCCCAAAACCACTCCTCAAATAACTCACACAATAGACAGAAATTTTGTTTAATGGTTTTTTGGCATGAATTTGGCCACAACTTTTATTGAAATACAAATATAAAATATGTGAGTGGTTGTATAGGCATTGGTTCTCCAACTGTCACCTAAGGACAGAAATAAACTCGCCTTGTCAACAAGGGGCAACCCTACAGGGAGAGACAGGGAGTCGGGTCCAATAGGCTCTCCCCTCTCCCCTCAGGCTCCCAGGGGCTCATGTGTGTTGCTGGTCCCCTACCGGGGTTATGGACACTGCATAGAGCCCCTGTATTCCTGACCGGAATCTCCCCTAACTCAGGCATTAATTCAAGGGGCCAACACAGTCAACAGACCCCATATACAACCAATAACCAATGCCTAACCGCCAACCTTACAGGTTGTGACTACTTGCCATGCAGTAGGCAAAAACCAGATGTCACCAGCCAATCAGCCAAATGGAAAAATTCCTACCCGGCCCCTGAATACAGGCGACCCCATGAGAGGCACAGCAATGTCAACACAGAGGCCTAAAAAACAGCGGAGGGAGGGTGGGGATCCGAAAACGCAGCCAAAGAGAAAGAGAAACCTTTCTCTTAGGCTTACATACCCAAGGGGCTGACCCACAACTTGCAACATACAAATTTGCCCAACAACAGCCAGGGACCTATCAGACTTTTGCAACTCAGGAGTGGTTTGTTAAGCCCCCACCGCAAATCGTGCTCACCATGATGGTGAACCCGCATTGTCGCTGGTTTTTGTGTTGAATATATGTTATAGGTATCTAAAGCCATTTGCACATAACAAAATATGTATTTTATCGTAAAATACATATTTTATGTAGGCACCCTATATATAGAAAAGAGCAGACCAGTGATATTTTAGGGAGCAGGCTAGCAGGCGGGGCCCATGACTTACATCATAGGAGCCTACACAACACAAAACACTGTTGCTGTATGTAGCTTTTATTTCATTTGTTTTTTATCTTATATTTTGGAAATGCACATCCAGTGTTTTTTCCCCTTTAATTTTTTTTTGGGGGGGCAAGAGAGTGGGGCCCTAAGCTATTGCTTGTTTAGCTTATACGTAAATCCGGCACTGGACCTGAACACAAAACTAGTAAGAACCAGTTATGGAGGGTCTTAGTTGGAGTGAAAAGCAGCTCCAGGTATGATGCAAAGAGGCCAGAGGGAAAAAGTTGGGATGGGTGACTGTTTTCAAGGACTGTGGTTGGAGGAAAAGATGGTGGGGTGACAGTAGGTGGCACAAAGTGATTGGCTAGAGAATAAACAGCCAAGGTAACACACTCTTCCCCCCCCCCCCTTATATAGGGGTGTGCTAATAGAATATCGTCTCAGACTCTTTGGACTCTGACCTGTAATGCATTACTGAATAAAATAAAAAAAATCCTTCAGTAGCACCTTAAAGACCAACTAAGTTTTTATTTTGGTATGAGCTTTCGTGTGCATGCACACTTCTTCAGATACTGAATAAAAGTCTGCCTAATTGGAAATCTGGTTTGAGCTTCCGTATCGAATCCCCCAAAGGGAATTTCACCCCCACAACCTTCCTCCCATCACCACATCTCCAGACTCTTAAACGGACATGGTTAGGAAGGAAAGTTGCTTTTTCTGATTTGGTTTACAAAGCTGCAAGGGAGTGTTGCATTTCCAAATACTTGCATGTGTGTTTATATAACAACTTTCCAGAAATAAACTGGTTGGCAGTGCTAATTAACAAAAATTATCCCACAAAAGGTCGTATTTGCTGTCATGGTTATAACAGAAATTGTTCTAATTGTGTGAGTGCCTTTCATTAAAGTGGTGCAAAATGGGCACTAAGAAATGAAAATCCATTTGGTCATTCTCTAAAAGCACTAAGTGGTTCAAATCATTTGCAGTGAATTGCCAGTATTTTTACACATTAAGGATGTTAGTCCTCAGGTAAGTTGTCAGTTAAATTACTTATGAAAAAAAGGAAAATGTTTAAATATGAATAATGATGATTAAGTGAGAATTAATGGTGAGAAGTCCCATTTTGAAAAGGTGCATGGATATTATTTTTCATGGTCGCAAACATTTCCCATTATCATGGCAGGATAAAGCTGAAGCCATGAGTTCATGTTGAGAAAGAAAAAGTCTACATGTGATATAATTGAATAGCACTTACCCTGGTTAGTTGTAACAGTAAAGACGCAGGATTACAAATTGTGGGGAAATGACTGTGTCTGTTTTGGGTTGTGGGGGGGGGAATCAAAAGCTTATACAGGTCAGAATACCTGCCGCAGCCCCATTTCAATAATAATAATAATAATAACAACAACAACAACAATAATAATAATTTATTTGTACCCCGCCCATCCGGCTGGGTTTCCCCGGCCACTCTGGGAGGCTTCCAGCAAAGATTAAAATGCATTAAAATGTCACACATTAAAAACTTCCCTAAACAGGGCTGCCTTCAGATGTCTTCTAAACATCTGATGGGATAATTGTTTATTTCTTTGATATCTGGTTGGAAGGCATTCCACAGGGCGGGTGCCACTACTGAGAAGGCCCTCTGCCTGGTTCCCTGTAGCTTTGCTTCTCACAGTGAGGGAACTGCCAGAAGGCTCTCGGCGCTGGACCTCAGTGTCCAGGCAGAATGATGGGGGTGGAGATGCTCCTTCAGGTATACTGGAACAAGGCCATTTAGAGCTTTAAAGGTCAGTACCAACACTTTGAATTGTGCTCGGAAGTGTACTGGGAGCCAATGTAGATCTTTCAAGACTGGTGTTATGTGGTCTCAGCGGCCGCTCCCAGTCACCAGTTTAGCTGCCGCATTCTGGATTAATTGTAGTTTCCAGGTCACCTTCAAAGGTAGCCCCACATAGAGCGCATTGCACTAATCCAAGCGGGAGATAACTAGAGCATGCACCACTCTGGTGAGACAGTCCGCGGGCACATAGAGGTCTCAGCCTGCGTACCAGATGGAGCTGATAGACAGCTGCCCTGGATACAGAACTGACCTGCGCCTCCATGGACAGCTGTGAGTCCAAAATGTCTCCCAGGCTGTGCACCTGGTCCTTCTGGGGCACAGTTATCCCATTCAGGACCAGGGAGTCCCCCACACTTGCCCTCCCCATGTCCCCGCAAGAACAGTACTTATGTCTTGTCAGGATTCATCCTCAATCCATCCTCCAACCGCCTCCAGGCACTCACACAGGACATTCACCGCCTTCACTGGTTCCGATTTAAAAGAGAGGTAGAGCTCCTGCTTCTTCAAATGACTCCATAATTTCTCATGTTGCACTGAAATTGTGCCCTGTGTTTTTTCCCCAACCATGCCATCTGATGAAGGGAAAAAATTGCACCCAAAAATTATGAAAGGAGAGAGACAACTTAAGTGAAATTCTCGCAGGGTGTGTGGGTGGGTTTTGTGTTGCACCAATCTTATTTTCCAGGTGGCTGAAAGGCATTTGTGAGTGACTTCATTTGCCCTCACAGAGCTATTATTCCCAGAGTTCAATGGGAAGAGGGGTTGATGGATAAACCACTCTGGGAATTATATTAATTATTAGGAGTCTCCCAATAATTATCAGTACCCTTAACAAACTCCCAGAATCCTTTGGGGAAGCCATGAATATTTGAAGTGGTATCATAGTGCTTTAATTATGTGGCCTGAATGTGGCCTAAGGACTCAACTACATTAGTAAAAAAAAAGGGGGGGTTAAATGAGTTATAACACTGTGACACCAGATGGCGCTGTAGAGTTCGGTCTTTCAGCAATGTGATTTCCCATTATGAGGTTTATAACGCGTTTTCCTGAAACGTTTTTTTGATGTGTCTAGATCCAGCCTAAGTTGCATCAGCAATGTAACATCCTAAATTCTATAAATATGTTTGTGGGAGGAGGTAGAGGTATTGATTTGTGGTTTTTATTGCTTTTATTATGTGTTTTGTGTTTTTATCTTGTGTTTTTATGTTGTGAACTGCCCTGAAATCTACTGATGAATGGCGGTATAATAATTCAATGAATAATAATAATAATAATAATAATAATAATAATAATATTCCTATCCAACCGACTCTGGGGTTGCGCGCTCATCTCGCATTATTGGCCGAGGGAGCCGGCGTATAGCTTCCAGGTCATGTGGCCAGCATGACAAAGCCGCTTCTGGCAAACCAGAGCAGCGCACGGAAACGCCGTTTACCTTCCCGCTATAGCGGTTCCTATTTATCTACTTGCATTTTGATGTGCTTTCGAACTGCTAGGTTGGCAGGAGCTGGGACCAAGCAACGGGAGCTCACCCCGTCACAGAGATTCGAACCGCCGACATTCTGATCAGCAAGCCCTAGGCCACGGGTGTCAAACACAAGGCCCGGGGGCCAAATCCGGCCCGCCAGACCTCGTCATGTGGCCCGCCGAGCACCCCAGCCAGCGGGACCCAGCAGTGGGACCTTGCTGCTGAAGCGCCGCGCCGACAAAGCGCCGACAAACAGTTGGGGCCGGGGGGGGTAGAAAGGCAGCCGGAGCAGTGCTGCGTGGAGCGCCCCGAGCTACAGCAGGAGAAGGAAGAGGCAGCTTGCCGGGTCAGCGCCCGGCAGCGCCGCACGGAGAGTTCCGAGCCTCTGCGACGCAGCAGTGCTCTGTAGCACTTTGAATCCTCCTCCTCCTGCCACGGCTCGGCGCCTGGAAACGGCTGCTGCTGCTGAAGCACAGACAAAGCACCCAGCAGCGCCGTGTGGAGGAGGAGGAGGATTCAAAGTGCTACAGAGCACTGCTGCGTCCCAGAGGCTCGGGACTCTCCGTGCGGCGCTGCCAGGCACCGACCCGGCAAGCCGCTGCCTCCTCCTCCTCTTGCCTCACCTCCTCCTCCTCCTGAACGTGAGCTCAGCAGCGGCTCAGCCTCACGAACGTGCAACTCTGAGGCTTTACATACTTCTCCTAAAACGGACACCCGCTGCCTCACGCTGCACGGGAAATGCTTTTTGCCCCTGGGTCCCTTCGCGCTCTTTTCTGGCGCTGAATCAAGGCGGCGACCCCCCTTCCCTTTCTTCCTTCCTCTCTCTCATTCTTATTCTTTCTTTCCCTCTCCTTCCTTCCTTCTTTATCTCTGTCTTCTCTCCCTCTTTCTTTTTCTTTCCTTCTTTATTCCTTCTTTCCTACTCTTCTTTCTCTCACCTCTTTCCTTCCTCTCTCCCTCCTGCTCCCTCTTTTCTTTCTTTCTTTCTTTCTTTCTTTCTTTCTTTCTTTCTTCTTTACTTCCTTCCTTTCTTCCTTCCGTCCTTCCCATCTTTCTTCCTCATTCTTATTCTTTCTTTCCCTCTACTTCCTTCCTTCTTTCTCCCTTTCCGTCTTCTCTCCCTCTTGCTTTTTCTTTCCTTCTTTATTCCCTTCCTTATTTCCTACTCTTCTTTCTCTCCCCTCTTTCCTTCCTTCCTCTCTCCCTCCCACTCCCTCTTTTCTTCCTTCCTTCCTTCCTTCCTCTCCTCCCCTCCCTCTCCCTCTCCTCAGAAACATAGGATGCTGCTTTATACTTCTGGCCCTTAAACCCTGGAACCAGGAGAGCAGCTCCAGTGAGTCAACCTCAGCCAGTCCCTTTGGTGAAGGGTGGTGGCTCACTGGCAGAACATCTGTCCTGCATGCAGAAGGACCCCAGCATCTCCAGGTACTAGTAGCTCTGCAAAGGTCCTGCATGAAACCCTAGCGAGCCTCCACCACCCAGTGCAGTTACCAAAAATCATTTTTCAATAAATTGTACAATAATTGTACATTTGAATATCTACTTGCCATTATTCTGACTATGTTTCTGCTTTCAGAGCTAGTTATTACTTACATTATTACAAAAAAACAGTAATAATTGAATGCAGTGACAATAATTTATGATAATAAAGAGTGGACACATAGTCCTACAGATACAACCGGCCCTTTGAGGGTGGCCAAACTGCTGATGCGGCCCCCGATGAATTTGAGTTTGACGCCCCTGCCCTAGGCTCAGTGGTTTAGCCCACAGCGCCACCTGGGCCCCTTACTCCTAAGTAAGAATGCATAAAATAGCATCCTCAATCTAGCAGCCACCTCTATTTTGCAATTTAAGTAACCTTTTACAACATCCCTGCTTAAATCAGTGGAGGCTGCAAAACACCAGTGAAAACAGAATGGCTGATCCAATCTAATAGTTTCTAGAAAGTGTAGAGGCGGAGGCAATATTAAAATAACATGAAGCAATATTCAATATGGAGCCACAGTTGTGTCCAAAGTTCATGGGAGGTGAAACTGGAAAGGCTATTTTTGTTGGGTATTCTCCAGAGGCAGGCTGAAGTTCTCCAACAGCTGAAGAGGACTATGAAAAAGGTTGTCTTTAATCCCAAAATTAGCAAGAGGGTTCTTTTCTGAGTTGGCTCAGCCACCAAGTGTTGTGTAGTGGTAAGTCCCTGGGTGGCCTTCCCCAACCTGGTGCCCCCAGATGTTGTTGAACTGCAATTCCCATCAATCTTGACCATTAAGCATGCTGGCTGGGGGGCTGATGGGAGCTGTAGTTTAACAACTTCTATATCTGCCTCTGGGATTAAGTGTTAGACCTGAACACTCTAGCCACAATGTGACTTTAGTGGTTTTAAATAGTGCACTCCCCCCCCCGCCCCGCACAATTGTTTAAAATGTCATTGAACAAAACGAACCCTTCTGTTGACAACAGATAGCTCCCAAGCCAATAATTCCTCTTTTGTTTTGTTTTTGTAAAAAATTGTAGAACCTTTCCTCTCCCTTTTCGACCACTCATTTGCTCACCATTTGTCCTGCCACCATCTCCCATATTCTGCATTCCCCACACCAGAACATATAATTGAAAAAGCGAAAGCTGCAAACGGTTCAAAACTAAAAGCCATCAGCATCTGAGTTATCTCTCTGTTGAAAAATTTTTCCTGTCCCCTTCTCTCCCCACCAAAAAGGGAAAAAAAGAAGAATGACAATAAAAATGAATCCTCTGATTATTCATCAAATGTCACATCATCATTAAGGAATCATTTGGGATGCTTTTGTCCTGCACAAAAGCTATAAACAGCTTCTGAAGCTGATTGATTGTGTAAAATAAGGATAAAGTATCTAATCAATCTCTGAAGAGCAACTTATTACACAGTAACAGGTAGCAGCTGTATCAGAAAATGATGCAACTGAAGGGCTGGTATAAATACAGTAATACCTCTACAAACGTCCGCCCCATTGACCATCCATTTCTGCGAACGTCCGTAGCAAACCCGGAATACTGGAGCGGGTTACTTCCGGGTTTGCCACTCGCGCATGTGCAAAAGCACTAAATCGCGCTTCGCGCATGCGCAGAAGTGCAAACTTTGTCAAGTGTCCCTGTCGTCAGGCGTCTGGGGCTCTGGAACAGATCCCAAACTCAAAACAAGGTACCACTGTATGAGAGAGGGCAGCTCATCCTGTACAGGGTAATTAAAATATAATCTACAAAAATCTACCATGGCCAACCTCCCAAACCAATATTAAGCCATGGGTAGGCAAAATAAGGCCCGGGGGCCAGATCCGGCCCAATCGCCTTCTAAATCCGGCCCGCGGATGGTCCAGGAATCAGTGTGTTTTTACATGAGTAGAATGTGTCCTTTTATTTAAAATGCATCTCTGGGTTATTTGTGGGGCATAGGAATTCATTCATTCCACCACCACCACCACCCCAAAAAAATATAGTCCAGCCCCCCACAAGGTCTGAGGGACAGTGGACCGGCCCCCTGCTGAAAAAGTTTGCTGACCCCTGAATGAGGCCATATATATGTATCTTGCATTGTATCCATTGATCAGTCTATTCCACTTCTACCTTTAATGATCTACTGTGGCTCTTCAGTTATTTAATATTTGACCAACCTACTTTCTGAATCACAACCCACATTAGCCCTGGACTTCCCTGGAGTCATCAGTTGTTGCTATGGGGAACCAGGCAGAGGGCCTTCTCGGCAGTGGCACCCGCCCTGTGGAACGCCCTCCCGTCAGATGTCAAAGAAATAAACAACTACCTGACATTTAGAAGACATCTGAAGGCAGCTCTGTTTAGGGAAGTTTTTAATGTGTGACATTTCAATGTATTTTAAATCTTTGTTGGAAGCTGCGCAGAGTGGCTGAGGAGACCCAGCCAGAGGGGAGGGGTACAAATATTATTATTATTATTATTATTATTATTATTATTATTATTATTATTAAGTGCTAGGTCCTCAGCCATTGCCCAAGCATTCCAGGTTCTGTTGGCGTCCCCTAGCAGTCTGAAGACTGTGTGGTCCAGCTAGGAGTGATTCTGTGTCAGTGGTTTTTCTCCCTCCCACGCTCCTCATAACATGTCACAGAACCAGCGAGAATTCCCCAAGCTCCTGCTTATATTGCCCACCCCCGAACCTGCTTTAAATTCCGTGGACACCCTTAGCTGCACAGCTCTCGGCTCCGGAGATAATTCTGTCTAGACCTGCACTTTTTCTGCCCCGAAGACCTTATGTGGCTTTATGAACAAAATGCATTGCAAACAATTTCAGCTATCTGAAAATAAAATCTATTGTCGGGAAATACAGGTGGCTGCTCCAAATGTATCATAAAACCACGAATCATCCAAAGCTTGTCTGAAACATGCTTGGGGACCATGGGGGTGGGGGTGGCTTAACTAGATCAGAGGGAGAGAGAGAAAAAAATGATTTCTTCTGCAAGAAAAGGAAAGTAAAGGGGAAGGAGAGAAAGAACAGCATATCACTTTTGCAAGTTTTCAAGATAGAACTGTTAAATACAAGCAGGGTCAAACTAGCCTACGGGCGTTAGGGATAAATGAACTCCCAATGTCTCAATTTGGAATTGGCTCTTTTATGAGGAGGGATGGAATTTACTGGGGGAGGATCTCGATGATGAGCTGATCTGCACAAATTCCCAACCCCCTCTAATTCCCATCTTGCTTCATTGATGTCATGGAGTCAAATCAAAGGTCAAATCAAAGGGGGGCAGGTTGGGGAGGGGGCGTGTGCCAATCGGGGTGGGGGGTGGCAGCGGCGGAGCCGTGGGGCTTGGTGGCTGGTTGCGCCCCACCGGCCATCTAATCTAGTGGAAGAGACTCGAGTGCTAAAATCCACGGGTTAGGGGGCGCAAATTACTTGCTTTGCCCCGGGTGCCGACAACCCACGCTACGCCACTGCATGGAGATGCAAGCCACTTTAAAAAATTGTTCCATTAAAATATGAACAATGCTAAATGCATTATTGTAAACAATGCATTATTGTAAACATTTTTATAACACACATAACACATATAACACACACACACACACACAGAGAGAGAGAGAGAGAGAGAGAGAGAGAGAGAGAGAGAGAGAGAGAGAGAGAGAGGAGTTTGTGCTGGAGCCAGGCCCAGCAGGGCTTTGCAGGACTGGTATCCTCTTCTGCTTGTTCCAGAGAGGCAGGGCGTGGCTGCACAGGTGAGGCCACTTGGTATTCGCTGCACCTGGTGTCAAGAGCCGGCAGCGGATATAAGGCCAGCATCTCCCCTCAGCTCTTTGCCACAGCAACACACTATCTGCCTCGCTGCGTGCCTGCTTACCTTTTGACTCTCGGGCTGTGACTTTGTGCTTCGACCCTCGGTCTGTGACTTCTTCCCTTGTGCTTCTTGACCCTTGGACCTCTGCTCTCCGGATGTTCGTGCCTACCATCTTGCCCCCGGTCCCGATGCTCCTTGCTGGGACTTTGCTCATAAGCAGCCTGGACCGTGACAGAGAGAGAGATTCCAGGTTTCCTAAAGTAACAGCACGTACATGTGCATAACTATATAAAAATATTTCTCTATTAAATCTAATACAGTTATGCAGTCGTACCTTGGAAGTGAACAGAATTCATTCCAGAAGTCCGTTCGACTTCCAAAATGTTCAAAAACCAAAGCGAGGCTTCTGTTTGGCTGTAGTAATCATTTATAATAACAATTTATTATTTGTACCCCGCCCATCTGGCTGAGTCTCCCTAGCCACTCTGGGCGGCTCCCAATCGAGTATTAAAACAATACAGCATTAAATATTAAAAACTTCCCTAAACAGGGCTGCCTTCAGATGTCTTTTCAAAATAGGATAGCTGCTTATTTCCTTGACATCTGATGGAAGAGCGTTCCACAGGGTGGGTGCCACTACCGAGAAGGCCCTCTGTCTGGTTCCTCTGTAGGAAGTTATTACAGCCAATCAGAAGCTGCAGAAGCCCCGTCAGATGTTCGGCTTCCAAAAATGGTTCACAAACGGAACACTCACTTCTGGGTTTGCAGTGTTTGGGAGCCAAAATGTTTGAGAACTAAACTGTTCAAAAACCAAAGTACGACTGTACTATAGTACTCTATGGAGTATTATGGACATACTTCTGTCTCCAGCTTCCAGCATCCACGTTCCAACTCACAAGCACATACCCCAAATCTGACAATTGTTTTTCCACCCACTAGTCAAACAAGGCTGGGCGTGGGAAGGTCCACCCATTTTCTCACTTTCTTTCTATGCAGGTGCTTGGCTGAATGACCAAGGTCACTACCCTGACAAAGGGACTAGTTTGGCCTGTTCTTCAGTTGTTGTTGTTGTTGTTGTTTAGTCGTTTAGTCGTGTCCGACTCTTCGTGACCCCATGGACCAGAGCACGCCAGGCACTCCTGTCTTGCACTGCCTCCCGCAGTTTGGTCAAACTCATGTTCGTAGCTTTGAGAACACTGTCCAACCATCTCGTCCTCTGTCATCCCCTGTTCTTCAGAGTCCCCCTTATACAGTACATTCTAGCCTCGCAGATGCAGGATCACAGCAACTGGAAGGGGTCTAGGACAACATCCAGACTGACACCCCCCCCCAAAAAACCCTCATAACAGTATATGCCCTTTGATTATAGTAAAACCTCTGCATGGTGTACAGCAGGTGTGTCCAACAGGTTGATCATGGTTGCCCCCCCCCTCCAAAAAAAGCTCAACAACTTTGATGGGTAGATCACTGCCAGTATTTTTTAATAGTGGGAGTAGATCGCAGTCTCTTGGAAGTTGGGTGTGTCTGGTGTACAGATATACTGAAATGATCATTAAAACATTTTTAACCAAAATTGCATCACAAAATTCAAAGAAGTCCACAATCTGATCTGCATATAAGTCCAGAAACTGGGAATTAGGCCAATTTGCTTTCAAATGCGGACTGAACGGAATTCTCCTCTGCCCTGTGGTCACAATCAAGCCGATTTTGCTTTCAGATCTGAGCTTCCTAAAGTAATTAATGGAACAGGCTTCACCTCCTTTGATATCATCTGCAAAGTCAAATGGTGATATGAACTGCATGTTCCACAATGATGACATGCTCCTCATAAGATTGTACCACATCAGAAATGGAGACGGGATGTTGCATCATTTAATTCTCCCTCCCCTTCCCTTGCCTGTGGAAAGCTAGCCCTACAGAACAGTTTCTAGCATCACCTTCCAAATAGTGTGCATGTTTGCAATGTGAATTTAGGTGTGTGTGTTTTTTTGACACAAAGGCATTCAGTCATGGATTTCCCAGCTTGCATTCCTGATATAATAGAAATCCCATGAAGGCTACGAAGCATTGTCCTCATCCTTCTTTAAAACCATCTAGCTTGGCTGGGCATCATGACCTCCTGCGGGAGAGAGCTCCACAGCTGTGTGAAGTAGGGCTATTTTAAATCTGTCTTGAATTCAGCTTGTGGGAATCTTTAGGAAGATGTTGTTGTTGTTGTTTAGTCGTTTAGTCGTGTCCGACTCTTCATGACCCCATGGACCATAGCACGCCAGGCACTCCTGTCTTCCACTGCCTCCCACAGTTTGGTCAAACCCATGTTCGTAGCTTCAAGAACACTGTCCAACCATCTCGTCCTCTGTCGTCCCCTTCTAGTGGTGCCCTCAATCTTTCCCAATATCAGGGTCTTTTCCAAGGATTCTTCTCTTCTCATGAGGTGGCCAAAGTATTGGAGCCTCAGCTTCATGATCTGTCCTTCCAGTGAGCACTCAGGGCTGATTTCCTTAAGAATGGATAGATTTGACCTTCTTGCAGTCCATGGGACTCTCAAGAGTCTCCTCCAGCACCAGGAAGATAGGAGAGGATATATTGTTTTGATATTATCCCTCCTCAGCCATGCTAGTGAGCAAATAGCACAGCACATTCCCTTTGCAACTTATTGGAAGCAAGTTGATTATTCGTTAGAATCCTGTAATTAAGCAATCCAGTCTGGCTCGTATATTGCACTTAAAACACACTTAAGACTTTTTATTTCCAGCTGTACAGCTGAGTCCTCAGTATAAGGTAGCTTTCAATGATCCCACAGAGAAATAGCATTGGTAAAACTTACCCTCCTGGTGTGTGTGGGGTTTTTTTGGTTTGGTTTTGCAAGTGGGATTTGCATTTTAGAAGTGCCGCCCATACACAGCCTTCCTTTCCTAAACAAGCAGTGCAATTGCAAGTATCTGCCTCCTGGTATTTATTATTAATAGGAAGCTAATGAGGTGGATAATTAAGCAGTCACTAATCGCCAGACCAGAGCCTGGAGGAAACTGGGTTCAAATAAAATGTCCCCCAAAGGATTAAAACAAAAACAAACCCATAATGAGTTGTTCGTGGTTGTGATCTGTAGTTCCGGGCCTGAAATATACTCGGAGTCAAGAGTGAATTTCATGCTCTTTATTCAGCTCATAGTCATCAAGGAGGAGAAGAGAAGACGAATGGCTCTTTTCCCAAAACCATCTGCTTATATACATTATTTACACAATGGGCCTTGCGTGATTGGCTACTTCAGGGCTACACCTGTGGGCCAATTATATTGTGGATTGACTTTTGCCTGCAGCCTGATTGGCTGCTCCTACAGGCCAATCAGGTAGCAGATTCACTTCTGCCAGCCGCCTGATTGGCTGCTCCAGCAGGCCAATCAGGTTGCGGATTCACTTCCACCTGGAGTTGGATTGGGTAGCTCCCGCTGATTCTGAATCCTATTGTTCTAGGATTCAGCTCAGTACATAACACCCCTCCCCTCTAAGTTCCAGTCCTGCCCGGGAAGTTGCATTCGTAGTCCCCAAGGTCTGCTGGCCGCCTCCGTGTGCGTTGTGGCCTGGGGTGTTCCTTGGTCAGGGGTTCTGGTTCTGGCTCGTGTTCCGAGGCTGCTGGCTGTGCCGGGGCTGTCTGGTCTGGCGCCACTGAACCACTAGGTTGTAGCTCTGGTTCCGGTGTCCTTCCAGCCTCGGGGCGCCCCTCTGTGCCTACTGCTTCTGCTTCCTCTGCCCACCCCTCTCGCTCTACAGGCCTCACTGCCCTGCTGTCCCCTTGGGACCCCTCTGTCCCGCTCTCCTCCCGGGTTCCTCCTGGGAATCGTCGCCGTATCTGGTCGCAGTGGCGGCGCCAACATTGCCCCCCTTCCGTTAGTACCTCGTACGACACGGAACCGGTCACCTTGGTGACTGTGGCGGGTACCCATGCTGGGCCTGCCCCAAAATTCTTTGCATACACTGGGTCCTGGGCCACAAATGTCCGGGGGTTCCTGCCTTTCCCCACCACTACCTCATCCTGAGCTCTGTCGGGGTGAAGTCGGTCCAGTCTAGTTGCAAGGCGCCGGCCCATTAGTAATTCAGCTGGGCTCCGGCCCGTCGTTGTGCTTGGGGTGCTGTGCTGTGCTAGAAGAAATGCGGCAAGGCGGTATTCCCAGTCCCCTTGTGTCATGTGGCGGAGGCTGTCCTTGGTGGTCCGCACCATGCGCTCCGCTTGGCCATTGGTGGCAGGGTGGAATGGTGCTGAGCGGATGTGGCGGATGGCGTTCTGCGCTGTGAAGGTCTGGAACTCCTCTGACGTGAATGCGGTTCCATTGTCCGAGACGAGGGTGTCAGGGAGCCCGTGGGTCGCAAACAGCTTACGTAGTACCCGGATGGCTGCCGCCGTAGAAGTGGATGGTACCAGTGCGACCTCCAGCCATTTGGTGTAGGAATCCACCACTATGAAGAATGTTTTTCCCTGGAAGGGGCCAGCGAAGTCCACGTGCAAGCGTGACCATGGATGTCGGGCGGACTCCCAGGGCTGGACTGGGGCCCTTGGGGGATCCGGGCGGGATTCTTGGCAGGTCTGGCAGTGTTGGACCCAGGCCTCTATCTCTCTGTCAATCCCCGGCCACCACACATAACTCCTGGCAAGGGCCTTCATCCTCACTACCCCTGGGTGTGTCTCGTGTAGGGCTGTGAGGACCCTTTTGCGGAGGGGCTGGGGAACAACAACCCTGCTTCCCCATAACAGGCACCCCTTGTGGGCCGACAGTTCATGTTTGCGGTTTGTGTAGCCAGCGAATTCTGGCCCGGGGCTGCTGCTGGGCCATCCTCGCCACACCCAGTCCAGGACCCGGGAGATGACCCTATCTTTTGTGGAATGGTGCGCAACTTCTTGTGCCTGAATGGGTCGGTCAGGAAGCAGCTCCAGGGTCATAACCTCTTGCGCAGGCGCTGGGTCGGGGCCTGTTTCTGGTAGTGGTAGCCTGCTGAGGGCGTCTGCGTGGCCCATCGCCTTCCCAGGGCGGTGGATTAGTGCATACTGGTAGCCGGCAAGGAAAATTGACCACCTGAGGACACGTGGAGACAACACTTGGGGGGTCTGCTTCTCAGGGGCAAACAGGCCAAGCAACGGCTTGTGGTCAGTCACTATGGTAAAGGGCCGCCCGTACAAGAAATCATGGAATTTTTTTACGCCCTTCACGATTGCCAGACCCTCCTTGTCAATCTGTGAGTAGTTTCGTTCGGCTGCAGCAAGCGTCTGGGAGAGGTATGCCACCGGCACCTCTCTTCCATCCGGGAGTTGGTGTCCCAGGACAGCGCCGATGCCATAGGGAGAGGCGTCGCATGCCAGCACCACTGGCAGCCTCTCGTCGAAGTGTGCCAAGACCGAGTTCGAGACGAGCAAGTCCTTGACTGCCTGGAATGCGGCCCTTTGTCGCTGGCCCCACACCCAAGGGGCCCTTTTATCTAGGAGTCTGTGTAGGGGCTCCGCTACCGCTGCCTTATGGGGAAGGAAGGCATGGTAAAAGTTCAATAGTCCCAAGAATGACCGAAGTTCGGGCTTGCTCTTGGGCGCTGGGGCCTCACAAATGGCCCGTACCTTGTCACCGGTTGGATGGACCCCTTCTGCGTCCACCTTAAATCCCAGAAAGTCCACCTGCGGCACTCCCAGTAAACACTTTTCCCGCTTCACCTTGAGGCCCGCCGTCTGGAAACGGTGCAGGACGGAGCGGAGGCGGTCCTCAAATTCCTCTGGTGTGGGCCCGGCGATCAGTACATCATCGAAGAAGGGGGTGACACCAGGAATCCCTTTAAGGAGAGAGTCCATTAGATTCTGGAATATGCCTGGTGCCACGCTAACGCCAAATTGCAGCCGCTTTACTCTGAATGCCCCTCTGTGCGTCACAATCGTCTGAGCCTCTGCTGTGGCTTCGTCCACAGGCAACTGTTGATACGCTTGGGCCAAGTCCAGTTTGCCAAAGATTTTTGACCCAGCCAGGGTGGCGAGGACATGGCTGACCACTGGCACTGGGTATGCATGGGCCGTGAGAGCCTTGTTTATGGTGCATTTGTAGTCTGCACAGATGCGGACCGAACCGTTAGGCTTGACGGGTGTGACAATTGGAGTTTCCCAGGGGGCGTTGGGCACCGGCTCCAGCACTCCTTGCTCCACGAGCCGGTCCAATTCCTCGTCTATGCGGGGTTTCAGGGCAAACAGGACCCGGCGGGCCTTGTGCCTGATGGGTCGTACAGCGGGGTCTAGCTGTAGGGCAATGGGGGGTCCTGTATATCGTCCCAATGCCCCATCGAAAACCCCTGGAAACTCTTTGCATATGGCGTCCACGTCCACTTGTAAGCTAGTGCGGTTCACCCCGGTAACGGCTAGCCCCAGAGGTCCAAACCATGCCAGTCCCAGTAAGCTAACGTAGGGGCCCTTAACTACCAGCAAGTCCAATTGTTGCTTTCGCCCTCGATATTGCACCCTGAAGGTCCCCACCCCCATTGTAGGGACCTTACGTTTCTGGAAGTCCCGGAGGGTGAATGGGGCCGGCCTTAGTTTGGGACCCCCATTAGGGCACAGTTCCCTTAATGTTCGGGCCGAGATTATGGATAGAGTTGAACCCGTGTCCAGCTCCATGCGGCATGGGGCTCCCTCTATCTGTACCTCTATATAAATTTTCTCTGTGCTGGGATGGGGCAACTGGAATACCTGGTAGTCCGTGATCTCCGTCGAGTTGCCTTGGTGCATGGTGCCGTGTGACCTGGGGCTCCTGGGTCGGTCATCTGATGCTTGTCGACGGGTGAGTCGAGCCCGACACACCCGGGCGATGTGTCCCAATTTTCTGCACTGCCTGCACTCTGCGTTGCGGAAACGACAGGTCCTCCTCTCGTGGTTCTCCCCGCAGCTTGCACAGTTCCCTCCTTCTCGTCGAGGCTGCTGTGGTGTGTGTGCTGCTTGAGTGCGCCGCTGTACTCGGTGTACTTCCTCCCTGTCAGATTCGGATTCGTCGGTGAGGTCTTCGTGGTAGACCCTCGGTTGGGATGGCGGGGCCGGTCGTGCCTCTTGCGTTGACCTCTCGGCGGCTTCGGTTGCCAGGGCTTCCTCCAGAGCAATCTGGAACGTGAGGTCTTTTTTGGTGTAGAGGCGTCGTTGCAACATCTCGTCCCTCAGGCCACCGACGAGGCGGTCACGAAGCATGTTCTCCAATTCTGAGAAGTTGCATAACCGGGCGGCTTGGCGGAGGGAGGTCACAAACCCAGTTATGGTTTCCCCCGGGGCTTGCCGCTTTGCGTAGAAGGCATTTCGGCAAGCTACCACCGAGGGCTGTGGTGAGAAGTGCTCCTTCAGCCGTTCCATTATTGTTTTGTAAGAGACGGTAGCGACATCTCTAGGTGCAAGGAGAGCCCGGGCGATTTCAAACGTCTCCTCTCCACAGACGCTGAAGAATGTCGCCCTCTTCATGGCATCGTTGGTGACTTCTTTCGCTTGCAGGAGGAAGTTGAAACGGGCGGCATACCCTTCCCAGTCTCCTGATGCTGGTTTGAATGGCGAGAAGCTGCTGTCGGTTGCCATTCTGGGTTCCTTGGGTCCTGGAGCTGAAGCCTGGATGCACGGTGCGATGCAGCGGTGCAGCAGGTGGCGGTGCTGCGGTGCAGTGCGTGGTGGCGGTCAGCTCAGCAGGATCCCACCTTCGTCGCCAGTGAAATATACTCGGAGTCAAGAGTGAATTTCATGCTCTTTATTCAGCTCATAGTCATCAAGGAGGAGAAGAGAAGACGAATGGCTCTTTTCCCAAAACCATCTGCTTATATACATTATTTACACAATGGGCCTTGCGTGATTGGCTACTTCAGGGCTACACCTGTGGGCCAATTATATTGTGGATTGACTTTTGCCTGCAGCCTGATTGGCTGCTCCTACAGGCCAATCAGGTAGCAGATTCACTTCTGCCAGCCGCCTGATTGGCTGCTCCAGCAGGCCAATCAGGTTGCGGATTCACTTCCACCTGGAGTTGGATTGGGTAGCTCCCGCTGATTCTGAATCCTATTGTTCTAGGATTCAGCTCAGTACATAACAGGGCCTCAGCAGATCTTAGTTTTTATTTACCATAAAATACAATTGGGAGACGTGTGGTGGAGGAAGGGGTGAGGAAGGCCAACTTGATTAAGCCAACATGTACATACATACTGATACATACAAAACTGATTTGTCTTCATTTGGATGTCCTGCCCTTTAAATCTTTGTCTGCTGCAGTTATCCAGTGCTGCAACGCGAGAGAGACTCCTCGTGATTCCAGGATTCCCTTGACACAGACAACAAACATGGTGCCATCCAGGGGCTTCCATTCCGATGAAAGGTACCTCCTTGGTTGAGAAGAAGAAGAAGAAGAAGAAGAAGAAGAAGAAGAAGAAGAAGAAGAAGAAGAAGAAGAAGAAGAAGAAGAAGAAGAAGAAGAAGAATTTGATATCCCACTTTATCACTACCCGAAGGAGTCTCAAAGTGGCTAATATTCTCCTTTCCCTTCCTCCCCCACAACAGACACTGTGAGGTGGGTGGGGCTGAGAGACTTCAGAGAAGTGTGACTAGCCCAAGGTCACCCAGCAGCTGCATGTGGAGGAGCGGAGATGCGAACCCGGTTCCCCAGATCACGAGTCTACCGCTCTTAACCACTACACCACAAAGGCTCTCTGTTAAATAGTGATTTCACTGGCATTTGTAGTGGCTCAGCAGCCATGCTGGCTGGGACTGATGGGAATTTGGAATCTAACAATATCTGGAGGAAGATAGGTTTCCCCAGCTCTGGTTTGAAGGGAGAATTTGGGACAAGATGTTTAGATTCTGCCATACTTAAAGGGATGTCATCAGGACCAGAACAAGTTTTGACCTTGGGCGTTAGGCAATTTTAAAAAATGACCTTTTTTATGAGGGATTATATATATATATATATATATATCTTAAAGATTAATTCACTACATTCCAAATCAACCTGGGATTTGGTTGGTACTGCTGGTAATGGGGAAGGCACGCAGGGTTAATATTCCAGTTAAGTACCCTTTGGGAAATGGTATTTGGGGAAAGTTCCACATTCCTGGATCAAAACCTGCTGCAAGGTTTGGATCATCTCATGTTCCAGAACGGAAATATTATTCTTTTCAAAAGTTCCCCGTACTAGCTATTCTATATTGTTTACTGTATATGCCAATGGGAATCACCCTAATCCAGCAGTTCTCAAAGGCTGTGGCACAGGAGAGTGTGGCAAGCGTGGCAGGAAGATCCAAGGACAATCCAAGAAACATTTAAGCATTTCAGTGTAGTGTAGTATAGTTTAGCATAGTATCAAAATAATTTGGGAAGGTTTATATCAAGCAGAAACAGTTTCCATGCCTCTCTTCAAGAACATTGGCTATTTTTCTACCGTTCTCCATGTCATATTGTTGCTGTTTTTAACGTATTTTTTAATTAAAGATTTCTTGGTTTATGAAAGTATGTGCAATGTCTCTTTTTTCAAGTTTCATTTTCCACAGATCAGTTTCATTTGTTGAGACATTAGTGTTACATTAGGGAGAAAAGGAGAAAAGTGAGATCTTGGGAGATCTTGGGAGAATCTCTTGGGATCTTGGGAGAAAAGCAATGACAAACCTAGACAGCATCTTAAAAAGCAGAGACATCACCTTGCCGACAAAGGTCCGTATAGTTAAAGCTATGGTTTTCCCAGTCGTGATGTATGGAAGTGAGAGCTGGACCATAAAGAAGGCTGATCGCCAACGAATTGATGCTTTTGAATTATGGTGCTGGAGGAGACTCTTGAGAGTCCCATGGACTGCAAGAAGATCAAACCTATCCATTCTGAAGGAAATCAGCCCTGAGTGCTCACTGGAAGGACAGATCCTGAAGCTGAGGCTCCAATACTTTGACTCCCTGGAAAAGACCCTGATGTTGGGAAAGATTGATGGCACAAGGAGAAGGGGATGACAGAGAATGAGATGGTTGGACAGTGTTCTCGAAGCTACGCACATGAGTCTGACCAAACTGTGGGAGGCAGTGGAAGACAGGAGTGCCTGGCGTGCTCTGGTCCATGGGACCAACTATTCTGGAAAACAGCCATACGAGAAATATGCAAAATAACTAAGCAAGTATTAGAGGTCACTCCAGAACTGGCCCTACTAAGCATCTTCCAAGATCATAATGCCTACTCCATGGCGTATTGTTGTGAGCAGGGATTTTGAGCTCTGACAGATTCGAAAGAGCAGAAAAGGTAAAGGCTTCTTTGTGTTGATGAGGAGACAGGAGTTTGTTTGTCTCAATTCAGACCTAATATAAATGTGAGAGCTCCCAGCTCTCATTGAGTTTGTATACATACTTAAGTTACATATGTAAGAGGCTCATTTATTTTGGGGGGCAATGATTCATGTTCATATGCAATGTATTATACTTTCTGGATGCCCTATGATCCTATCATAAAACAGTTATGTTCTATGTTATAAAACAAGCACTGCTGGGAGTCGTTTCTTTTTGTTTTCCAATGTATTTCTTATCAATACAAAATTCAGTGTGACGTGAGCAAATTTTTATTCTGAAAGTTTGGCCTGGAGAAAAAAGTTTGAGAACCACTGACCTAGTCACTTAGACCACAGAGCGGCCGACGAGACCACATAACACCAGTCTTGAAAGACCTACATTGGCTCCCAGTAAATTTCCGAGCACAATTCAAAGTATTGGTTCTGACCTTTAAAGCCCTAAATGGCCTCAGCCCAGTATATCTGAAGGGGCGTCTCCACCCTCATCGTTCAACACTGAGGTCCAGTGCCAGGGGCCTTCTGGCAGTTCCCTCACTGTGAGAAACGAAGTTACAGGGAACCAGGCAGAGCGTTTTCTGGGTAGTAGCGCCCACCCTGTGGAACGCCCTTCCATCAGATGTCAAAGAAATAAACAACTATCTGACTTTTAGAAGACATCTGAAGTCAGCCCTGTTTAGGAAAGTTTTTAATGACTGATGTTTTCAATGTATTTTTAATCTTTTGTTGGAAGTCACCCAGAGTGGCTGGGGAAACCCAGCCAGAGGGGTGGGGTATAAATAAATTATTATTATTATTATTAACACCTGAAACTGAAAATAGCAAACAGAGATGATATTATAATGGCAGACTAAATACCTTACAGTTTTGCTGCCCTTTTAACCATACCCCACCCTCCAAATCAGTCACCTGAAAGAAGGCCAACCCAGTCTCCCTAATGGAAGGTAAGGTACAGTTCAGCTCTATTCTCTCCAAGGATAATCAGCTACAGGACATTTTCTCCCTGCTCTGTTGGATGCCACTGATAAGAAGCATCAGAATAAAAGAATCACTAAGCCCTTGGGCACATCTCGTTCTGCTTAGACAAACTTGCTCCCATACATTCAAGGATGTAATGGGGTGGGGTGGGGGGAATACAGTTTGCTCACCAAAGTCTTCTTTAAAGTTACATTTGCTCCTTTTGGCATCATGGAAATAATAATATTATAATAATAATTTATTATTTATACCCCGCCCATCTGGCTGGGTTTCCCCAGCCACTCTGGGCGGCTTACAACAGAAAAATGAAATAAAACAATTAAACATTAAAAGCCTCCCTAAACAGGGCTGCCTTCAGATGTCTTCTAAAAATCTGGTAGCTGTTTTTCTCTTTGACATCTGGTGGGAGGGCGTTCCACAGGACAGGCGCCACCACCGAGAAGGCCCTCTGCCTGGTTCCCTGCAACTTGGCTTCTCGCAACGAGGGAACCATCAGAAGGCCCTCGGTACTGGACCTCAGTGTCCGGGCAGAACGATTGGGGTGGAGACGCTCCTTCAGGTATACTGGACCGAGGCCGTTTAGGGCTTTAAAGGTGAGCACCAACACTTTGAATTGTGCACGGAAACGTTCTGGGAGCCATTGTAGGTCTTTCAGGACCGGTGTTATGTGGTCTCGGCGGCTGCTCCCAGTCACCAGTCTAGCTGCCACATTCTGGATTAGTTGTAGTCTCTGGGTCACCTTCAAAGGTAGCCCCATGTAGAGCGCATTGCAGTAGTCCAAGCGGGAGATAACCAGAGCATGCACCACTCTGGCGAGACAGTCTGCAGGCAGGTAGGGTCTCAACCTGCGTACCAGATGGAGCTGATAGACAGCTGCCCTGGACACAGAATTGACTTGTGCCTCCATGGACAGCTGTGAGTCCAGAATGACTCCCAGGCTGCACACCTGGTCCTTCAGGGACATAGTTACCCTATTCAGGACCAGGGAGTCCTCCACACCTGCCCGCCTCCTATCCCCCACAAACAGTACTTCTATCTTGTCAGGATTCAACCTCAATCTGTTAGCCGCCAGGAATAGATGTTTCTCTTTCCTGGTGAAACATTTCTTTAAAAAATGTTGAGTGGTGCTCTCATTTTGACTCAAGAAAATCACCATTTCATAGTTCAGATTGGGAAAAATAAATACATTAAATGGACAAAAGTACAAAGATTCACAAAATGTTTAGGGGTATGCGTACCCCTGCGTACTGTCCCCCAGAAATAAAGCACTGTTAAAGAGCATCAGGACTTGGGAAGTACAAGGTAAATACTTGGGATGTCTAAGAATACAACTGGAAATGGAAATAGGGGTGGAAATTCCTGCAATTCTCATTTTCATCCAAGGTCAGGAACGGAAATCACGTAAGCAAATTTAATGTAAAGAAATTCCTTCAGTAGCACCTTAAAGACCAACTAAGTTTTTATTTTGGTATGAGCTTTCGTGTGTGAGCTTTCGAAAGCTCATACCAATATAAAAACTTAGTTGGTCTTTAAGGTGCTACTGAAGGAATTTTTTTATTTTGTTTCGACTCAGACCAACACGGCTACCTACCTGTAACTAGAATTAATGTAAAGAATAGCTTTACTTTCGTCCACTGAAATGCATTGTATCTTTCTAAACCATTTAGAGACCATTGTAGTTAAGCGATATATAAACTGTTTAAACAAACAAACACAAATTTGTTTAAGTCTTTTCGTATCAAGTTCATGCAAAAAATTTAAAGAATCTGCACAAAACGGGGGGCGGGGGCAGACTTACTGCTCAATGCAAATAGCACAGAAATGAACTGGATTAAGGCTACTCTGCTCATCCTTAAGGGTTGATGTCAGGAGTGAGTATCCCTGGGTACCTGTTGATGCCTACGTCCCAAATGGGGCCCCACTGCCAACCCCTGAAGCCTCCTAGTCCTCTGCCCCCCCTCCTCGCTGTTGCTGTCCGTTCAACTACCTTTTCCAATATAAACCCTTTCCCCAAAACCCTTAGGTTTCCTTGTGAGGCCCTATTGTGGGTGGAAGTTTTGTTTTATAAAACAGATAAGGGTACATCTTTTATTGTCATGGTATCCACACTTCGGAATCTATTCCCCCTGGAAATTAGGGTGGCACCAACAGTTTCTTCTTTTAGGTGGCTCCTTGAGATTTTATTATTATTACTAGCTGGCCCTGCACGTGTTGCTGTGCATTAGTCTGTGAAATGGAGGGTAATAGCCCCCCTTCAGATACCCCTGAGCCTCAGAGTCCCCCTGAGTCGAGGCGAGATACTGTGGAGAGGGCAGGTTTCATCCCTGTGTCCCCTCCCTGCTCTGACCCATTACGTATCCCTGCCCTCTATTGCCCCCCCCCACCTCCACTTGGCCTAGTCTGGAAAGCGGCCTAGTCTCTAAAGCTGAGGTGAGATATTGTGGAGAGGGCAGGTTTCATCCCTGTGTCTCCCCCCCCCCCGTTCTGACCCATTATGTATCCCTGCCCTCTATTGGCCCCCCCCCTACCTCCACTTGGCCTAGTCTGGAAAGCGGCCTAGTCTGCAAAGCCGAGGTGAGATATTGTGGAGAGGGCAGGTTTCATCCCTGTGTCTCTCCCCACCCTGTTCTGACCCATTACTTATCCCTGCCCTCTATTCGCCCCCCCCCCCCACCTCCACTTGGCCTAGTCTGGAAAGCGGCCTAGTCTGTCTGATAATGGCCGCCTTGGTGGTTTCAGTTGCTTGGTTGATGGTGTCATTTGGGTTGTGGGTGTGGCTTAGGTTTCACAGGAAGGGAGGGGGTGGATGAGGGTACTACGCCACTTGAGGGTGCTGTTTGACTTGGTGGAAAACCAGGTCTACACCTGCCCAGGTGTGTGATTTGAGGGATTTTTGCCCCCAACAACGCTCGGGGAGTGGCCTGGATCGTTGTGTCAAAATTTCAGGACGATCGGTCAAGCGGTTACAGAGAAAAGTGTAGAATGCAGTTTCACAATTTTTACTTTTATATATATATATAGATTATGCAGCTAGGCTTTTTCAGGATAACATCAGGACTGCTAGGAAAAACCTCTGCACACATGAACCGGCAAGTGTGCCATGCGACAATATTTGACATCTGCCATGCAATATTTGTTTGTATTTGTTACACATTTGTTACTATTTGACAGGTGATGTACAGTTCTGTTTATTGCAAATGACCATCGGAAACCAATCGCATTCCCCATGGAATAATTATGGGGGCATGGGAAATGTTGATACACCAAGCTCTTCGGGGGGGGGGGGCACAACCTGTTTTTTGGAGCGGTGGGAGTGGACATTGTCAAACTTTTGAAATAAAAATTGAAGTATCAGCTTTTAAAAAACATCTCTTTTATTTTTCATCACCTATTGAAAGGTGCATGAATGAAATGCATGAATGAAAACCACAACAACCAGGAATTACTAAATGGAATAGCAGGTGTCAAATAAATGTTGAACACAGTTGCATGGCAGGTATGAGATACTGTTTACATGCTAAGCTCACAAAGCACATCATTTCAACCATATGGAGTCCAGAGCATGGAGGAACAGTTTTTCAGGACAAGCAAGCCACAGTCTTTTGCAAAGCAGTTCTTACTGCCTGGACTGATATGCTTTAGGCCTCTTTTATTCAAAGACTAACGCACAGTGTGGTTCTGGCCGTGTAACAACATTGAAGATGGCATCTTTCAGTTCCAATATGCAACGGAGATTCCATCTGCCTCTTTCTTATGTTTTCCTTCATGTGCAATGCTGCAGGTCCCACGACGCCAAACATCCATCAATCAGGTTTTATTTAGGAAACACTTTCCATGCAAGACGCAGCACAAGGAAATCGAAATGTAGGGAGGGAAACGTCTCTGGCAGATGAAGTAGTCAAACGAACATTTAGCAACATGAGAAAACAATGAAACACTCGGCTGAAGAGGAGAGGTCTTTAATTTTTATTTTGAGGAGAGAGAGAGAGAGAGAGAGAGAGAGAGAGAGAGAGAGAGAGAGAGAGAGAAATGCTCGTGTAGGAGGAACATGAGTTGTCTCTGCCAAACTCCTCTGTTAAAAATTCTGGGAGATTCATTCCTTTCCACATGTGTTTTTGTGCTAATCCCTGAAACTAGATGGGAACTAATGACATAAGAACATAAGAAGACCTGCTGGATCAGGCCAAAGCATAGCTGCCAAGTTTTCCCTTTTCTCACGAGGAAGCCTATTCAGCATAAGGGAAAATCCCTTTAAAAAAGGGATAAATTGGCAGCTATGGGCCAAAGGCCCAGCTTGTTCAACTTTCTAATCTCTCAGTGGTCAGTCAGATGCCTGGGGGAAGCCCACAAGCAAGATGGAAGAAGAAGAAGAAGAAGAAGAAGAAGAAGAAGAAGAAGAAGAAGAAGAAGAAGAAGAAGAAGAAGAAGAAGAAGAAGAGGAGGAGGAGGAGTTTGGATTTGATATCCCGCTTTATCACTACCCGAAGGAGTCTCAAAGCGGCTAACACTCTTCTTTCCCTTCCTCCCCCACAACAAACACTCTGTGAAGTAAGTGAGGCTGAGAGGCTGCAGAGACGAGTGATTAGCCCAAGGTCAATAATGTGGAGGAGCGGAGAAGCGAACCCGGTTCACCAGATTACGAGTCTACCGCTCTTAACCACTACACCACACTGGCTCTCAACAGCCCTCTCCTCTCCTGCACTTTCCCACAAATATAAATTATTTTCACGGCAGCCGAGTACTTATTTGACAAAAGAATAAAATAAAGCCATGAAAGCAACTTTAAGGAACAATGCAGATAAATAAATATAATAGTAAAAAGACACTTCAGCACATAATCTTATAAATGTTCAAGATGCTGAAATCCATTAATATCCGTCGCCTGCACAATGTGTAGTTGTAATTCACAGCAATGCTCCCATAAGCCATTCCTGTGGCAAACATCCAACCAGTATAGTTTCCAACATGGATTTTGAGGCATGCATTCCAATAGGCTCTCTGTATAACTTACATTTTCTGCTGGAATGAATTTGACGGAGCATGCTTCCAGGTCACATGCACATGAATAAGCATTATATATTCATTATGTATTACTTCAGCATTTCTATATTTTCACATGGCAGACCACCTGCATTCTCAAGGCGACTTTCTGGTGCCAAACTCCCTGTGTCATCAAAATAACTAACCAATTTTGGAAACAATTTCAATTTTTGCCCCAAGAAGAAAAAAACCCTTGAAGGCAACAAAAGTTGTGATGCAGTACAACTGCAAATGAAACCGACATTCATGAAACCATCAGAGGGCTAAACCAGATGAGACAAAGTGAGTATATCAGATGGTTCGCCATGTAGTCAAAGGACTTATCCACGCTCACCTTTCCTCTCTGCTTCTCAGGCATGGCCCATGCTTTAAAGCTCCATGTCTGACTCCCCCCCCCCTTTTTCCCCTCCAGAGCTTTCCCCATGAAAACTCCTCTTTAAAGCTGAATCAGAATGAACAGCAACCTACAGAAAGCCTGAATCACCGTTTGTTGCTGTTCAGCTTTAAAGAGCAGATTTTCACGGAGGAAGCTCTGGAACAAGGAAAAAGCACTCAGACTTAAAAAGCACAAAGCTGTGTCTGGAACGAGCAGGGCAAAAGATAATTGTGGGTAAACCCAAAGAAGCCTACTAAAGTTAGACCTAGGTGTCTAGTCTAAGTGTTCATAGAAGAAGAACCACTATCTTGCAGGTGCTTGCTCTTGTTGGCTGGAGCTTATCTTCTAAGAGCAAAAAACAAGGAAACAACAGAACACGAGAACAGTTTACGCCATCAAATGTGAGTAAATACGTTGTTTATTCCTGTGTATAAGACTACTTTTTAAACCATGAAAATCTTCTCAAAAGTCGGGGGTTGTCTTATACGCCGGGTCATATTTCTTATACGGCGAATATATCCCAAACTCTATATTTTAACTGGAAAAGTTGGGGGTCGTCTTATACGCCCAGTCGTCTTATACGCCGGGGAATATATGGTAAAAACTTAAAAGCTAGGGCATTGTCTATAAGGTAAAAGTAAAGGACCCCTGGACAGTTGAGTCCAGTCAAAGGCGACTATGGGGTTGCAGAGCTCCTCACTTTCAGGCCGAGGGAGCCAATGTTTGTCCACAGGCAGCTCTCCGGTTCATGTGGCCAGCATGAATAAACCGCTGCTGGTGCAACGGAACACCATGACAGAAGCCAGAGTGCACAGAAACACCGTTTACCTTCCTGCCGGAGTGGTACCTATTTATCTACTTGCACTGGTGTACTTTCAAGCTGCTAGGTTGGCAGGAGCTGGAACACAGCAACGGCAGCTCACCCCATCGCGGGGATTCGAACCGCTGACCTTCCGATTGGCAAGTCCAAGAGGCTCAGTGGTTCAGGGATGGCAAACAGGAACTGACTGGGGGATCAGATCCTGCACTCTCCCACCCCTTGGACAATTTTGGCAGATGGATAGATTCTCTCACCTGCCATCACCATTTTTTCACCTTTTCTGGAGGGTGAGAGCCTTTGTATCGCTGGTTTCAATTCAAGCCAGTGATGTAAATGATTGTTCTTGATTACACCAAGCTCCACAAAACAACAGGATATTTGCAATGCAAAGGAAGAATTTGCACTTAAAGCATGCCCGCTTTGGGCAAGAACATAGGTCCATAACATTGGTCCAGCTAGGTCACACTAACAGGTGGTAGCTCTCCAGGGTTTCTGATGGGGAGTACAAAGTAAAGCATTCCTGGAGTGCAAAGTGGGTTGTGCAAGGGATGGAGAATTTCATTTAGTCAGCGTTTTAAAACCAAACTAATCTAATTTGCGCCTCCAGTACACAGACCGGAATGCAATTACCCTCCAGATTTCTCACTTCTCTGAATTTTGCAGTGCAATTCTTAGCTCAAAGAGAGGATCGAAATTGGTAAAAATGCATATTTTTAATAAAATAAAAATAAATTTAGAAATATGTACACTGAGATAAAATGCAGAGTTAAATATGAATTTTCTTATATGTTTATTTCAAAATCTCATATTAATGGGGCAGTGGCCAGGCACGGTGCTAGGGCTTTTTGCGCCCTAGGCTAAATCACCTTCTGGCGCCTCCCCCCGGCACATGCGTCATGACGCGTGCGTCGTGTGTCATGACACATGCACAACACCGCTGACGCCGCTGTGTCCCCTCCATAGGCGGGAGGGCGCTGAGCTCTCATTTTGGCTCGTGCGCCTCCCGCCTATGGAGGGGACGCTGTGAGCCTTTCAGCGGCCGCGGCAGCGAGCAAGCAGCGGCGTCGGCAGCAACAGCGCCCATAGCTGAAGGCTTCAGGTACAGGCACTGCCGCCGGCACCGCCACCGCTCCCTCGTTGCTCCCGGCGCTGGTGGCAGCGTGGGCAGGCGGCAGGCAGGCTCGACAGCGCCCCCTCCATTTTGGCGCCCTAGGCCAAGGCCTAGTTTGCCTAAATGGAGGCGCCGGCCCTGGCAGTGGCATGGAATGGATTTATGAATGAATGCAAGCGGAATTTACATGGTGTGCAAATGGACCAATCTGCCATTCCATATACTGTGCCCATAATATTCTTGTTATGCCCTATAAAATGCACTGGTGTTGATGGTAAAATAAGCTACTGTTTCAGCATGTAATATATTCCTACAAAAAAAAGGAAAGAAAAATAAATCCCAGCTTTTCAAACTTTGGAAGCAAAGGGAATATTGCCATTGAAATGAGACACTTTCTGCATAAAAGGATATATTTTTAACTCCTGTTAAAATGAGAGTTGAAATAATTAGAACATATTCACGGCTGAAATGCAAATTTCCTATGTGAGAAATCTGATACTCAGCAAAGACTCTCTCTTTTTATGGTACTGAAATGAATTTGATTTGCAGAATGTGAAATGATAAAGGGCCATTGGGGATGAGCTCAGGTGAGGTCTTCTCTCCTTCGGGAAGCGGAAATAAGAAGAGAGAGGGGCTGGAAAGAAAATTAAGGGGTATTAAATGCAGTTTTCTCAGATGGAAACATACTACTTCCCCCTCAAAAAGAGAGAGAACACATCACTCCTTTTTAATTAAAACAAGACATTACGCAAGCGAACCAAACTTTGTTCAGACAAGCACACGAAGGAACTGGCTCTTGGACTAGACCATGGGTTCCCAAACTAAGGCCCCGGGGCCGGATTGACTTCTAAATCCGGCCTGCAGACGGTCCGGGAATCAGCATGTTTTTACATGAGTAGAACGTGTCCTTTTATTTAAAATGCATCTTTGAGTTATTTGTGGGGCCTGCCTGGTGTTTTTACATGAGTAGAATGTGTCCTTTTATTTAAAATGCATCTCTGGGTTATTTGTGGGGCATAGGAATTTGTTCATATATTTTTTTTCAAAATATAGTCCGCCCCCTCCACAAGGTTTGAGGGACAGTGGACCGGCCCCCTGCTGAAAAAGTTTGCTGACCCCTGGACTAGACGGACCTTGGGGTCCCTTCCAACTCTACAATTCTATGGTTCTATGCTTGTTTTGTATGAGATCTAGCCAGGTGCCATGATGGATGGTATTTATACTGGGCTGGGGAAACCTTTTCAGCCTGAGGGCCACATTCCCCCTGGCAACTTTCCAGGGGCCATATACCAGAGGTAAAAAGTGGGTGGAGAAACATATGTAGGTTTTACCTTTGTATAGTGGGCTATTTTACTACCCCCCCCCACACACACCTCTATCCTCCATCCAGGCAAGGAAGAGGCATTTTCAGAGTTCAGGGACCCATTCCAGCCATGCAAAAACAAGTCAAGGGGTGTGCAAAGCAATGGAGTGAGGGCTGTGGCCAGGGGAGATCGGGGGTGTGACTGGGCAAAAGGTATAGCCTGGGGGAAGTTCCATAAGGGGGAAAGAGAGGCCTGGAGGGGCACATTTGGCCCTCAGACCGAAGGTTTCCTACCCCTTGTTTATGTGATTTATATCTTACATACCCTTCAGCATGTTGTTGCAGAAAACCCAAAAATGATTTAATCAGGACAGTTGAGGGGTGCGATCTTAGCACCTATCATTAATGCTTGGAGTGGTGTTTCGGTCCTTCTTGCCCTTAGGGGTGGAGAGCAGAAAGAAGCTTGAGGAACTGTCACCATCCATCACCTTTTGTGGCCTCTCCCTGGGTCCAACGGACACAACCGTGGCATCTGAAGGACCATCTTGCCCAGAGGGAAGGGGAGAAGAAGCAGGGACAGCCCTTTTGAAACAAACAAGTGGTCTTTCTCATTTTATTGTAACTTCTTCTTCTTTTAAATGATGCTTTCTCTTTTAATAATCTTATGCTTTGTGAGGTCCTCCTGAAAAGCGGTATAAAAAAAACTGCAAATAAGCAAGTGGGTAAATTTCACAGAGCAATCAAAACCCCAGATCCACCATGCTGGAGAGGCATGAGATGAGGCAGTGATGCTCCTCTGCCCAGCCCATGTCTTGCAACAACCAAAGTGCACCAGGGGCGTAGTGTGGGTTGCCAGCTCCCGGGGCAGGGCAAGTGTTGTGCCTCCCCTGGTGGGCTAGGCAGTGATCAGTCCCTTCGCCAACCAGTGTCTTATCAAAAGAGTCTCTCCTTGAAAACTTGCCCCAACTGGGAAGCAGAGACAAGGCAGAGGAATGCAAAGCCCAGAGTGCCGCTGCATCACCCTTCCTTCCTCTCCTTGTAGCAAGGTGTTCTGGGCAACGCGCGTGACTCCAGCAGCGCTTTCCCACCTTCCTTTTCTTCTCTCTTGGCCAGCCCAGGGGTGCATGGGCATCCCTTCACTGACCACAAGGAGAAGGAGGTCCCGCCACCGGCCCTGAGGCCCAGCCCTGACCCTGAGGCCCATGGTTGCACCCCCCTTAGAAATGTGTGTCGGAGGCCATGGCTCCCTGGCACCCCACGATACGCCACTGAGGTGCACCACAGTACTTTGCCCAAATCATGGAAGTGGTGGAGCTGGGCTTCTAGATCCTGAGCTGACATCATTGATGGCAACAGGGACTATTTGGAATAGTGCAGGGTCCTTTTTCCTTACCCTCCGCATTCCACCTTGGCTGGGGTAAGTGGCGGTCGTGGATGCACCATTCCTTTACCCCCACCACTGCCAGCCATGGGCTCTGCGTTGCAACCGCTGCCATTGTATATTTTCACTGTTTTCGGAACTCTGGCTCAGAATGCGGATTGCACATGAAACAAAATATTCCTAGAGCTCCATCTAAGAATAACAATATTCTGATGGAAAATGGTCGTTTATTTGCTTTAAATAAGCCAGGGTTTCTTATTGCGAAGGCTTCATGTGCACCGTGTTGCCGCCATGTATCCGGCACCCTTCCAAACCTCCCTCTGGAGACACTCCAAAGATTTAGCACATGCATCCATCTTTGTCCCTTGCCGGACATAAAGAGAACTCTTCCATGCTCTCCAGTTATATATTAGTCTTCATGGGGCTTCTGTGCATTCTTGCGAGAGAATGTGTCACATGAAGCAGAATGAAATCTGCTTTTGCCTTTTTCTTTCTTCAGGCTGGGTGACAAAAAAAGAGAAGCCCTTCGTATGGAAGCACAAAACAGGAAATGCAAAAGAGAAACAGCTGGAAAAGGTATTAGAGGCCTTGGGGGGGGGGCTGTTGGCTAGCTCGCCTGCAAATGTTTGTATTACGGTTCAGTGTAATAGGTAACCTTACACTCCTGAAACCGTGAGGAGGAAGTGCGAACTCAGAGGCTGCCGAACACGGGCATTTTTTCTCATTATTGTGCAATTAGCGAAACACCTGCGCTGAGTGGAGCCGCAAGAAGAGGCAGGGTGTTCAGTAGCCTCCCCCTTCCTTCCGCCCTGTGCCAAAATGAATGGGGGTGCCAGGTGCTTTGACCCATTTCCAAATTGGGATACCGGGTAGGTGGGGATGGAGAGAGGCAGCAACGTTTCCTAAAGGCTCTTATTTTGCTGTTACTGTCAGCAAACTCTATAACCTTCCGTGTAATTTGATCTGTTTGCAAGAAATGGGAGCACCTGAATGTACTGAACCCTTTACTTCTCTTTTCATTTTGAAGCAGATGGGGAGAGTTGGAGCCAAATTACATAAACATATATTTATTGTATTTTTTTTAAAAGCATGCTTAAGTTGGCTGTGTTTGCACTGAAGCAGTAATAACTGTGGAAGACCCCTCCAAGTGTCCCTATTTTCCATGGACAATTCCAGATTTACAGAAGCCATTCCGGTTTTGGATTCGATCCTGCAATGTCCCACTTTTCCTTAGGATGTCCCTATTTTCATTAGGGAAATGTTGGAGGGTATGGAGTTCTGCGACCTCTAAGCCAGGGAGATAAGTAACTATATACAACCTTTAGAAGACATCTGAAGGCAGCCCTGTATAGTTTTATTTTAATGTTTAATGTTTTATTATGCTTTTATATATGCTGGAACCCGCACAGAGTTGCTGTGGCAACCCAGCCAGAAGGCTGGGGTATAAATAATAACATTAGTATTAGTATTATTCATAGAATCATAGAGTTGGAGGGGATCCCAAGGATCATCAAGTCCAACCCCCTGCAATGTCCTATTATGGACTAGGACCTCCCTATATTTTTATCAGAGAAATGTTGAAGGGTGTGCTGTGGGTCCCTGTTCCAGAAAGTGCTCCTGATCCAAACCCAGACCCCAAGCTGATTTCCCAATATATGGAAAGAAGCACACATTACTTTAATCCCAAAAAAGATACTGATCTTCTGAGTGTCAAAAATTAAAGACCCATTTCATTGTTGAATAGTGATTATAAAATATTCGCGGATATTCTGGCCCAAAGATTGAAAGAGGTGTTAAATAATATAATACATAAGGACCAGGCTGGATTCCTACTGGGTCGACAATTAAGAGATATTGTCAGAAATATAGTAGACATTATTGAGTACTTAGAGATCAGAAATGATAAACAGGCAGCGCTTATGTTTATAGATGCTGAAAAGGCATTCGACAACATCTCATGGCATTTCATGATGGAAAATCTAAAAGAAATGGGAGTAGGAAATATATTTCTTAAATGTATAGGTGCAATATATTCAGACCCCAAACCCACTTCTCTAGCTACAGAGGTGGGAGTTCCTGAAGAAGGAGAAGAAGAGTTTGGATTTGATATCCCGCTTTATCACTACCCTAAGGAGTCTCAAAGCGGCTAACATTCTCCTTTCCCTTCCTCCCCCACAACAAACACTCTGTGAGGTGAGTGGGGCTGAGAGACTTCAGAGAAGTGTGACTAGCCCAAGGTCACCCAGCAGCTGCATGTGGAGGAGCGGAGACAGGAACCCGGTTACCCAGATTACGAGTCTACCGCTCTTATCCACTACACCACACTGGCTCTCCAAGCTGAAGCTGACCTGTTTGTGGCTCTACTTCAGCCATGTTGCAGAATTTCTTCAATCAGGTGCTTGTAGTCTCAAACCGGCAGGACTAGTGGTTAGGAGACCCCAATTCCCCTCCCAGAGATACCATTCTCAGAGTTCCCTCGGAATACAGATTGATTGTTAGAGCACTCTGGGAATTGTAGCTTGGGGTGGGGAATAGGGGTCACCTATCAACTCTCAGCACCCTTAACAAACTACAGATCCCAGAAGTCTTTGTGGGGAAGCCATGACTGTTTAAAGCAGCATCGTAGTGCTTTAAATGTATGGTGTGAATGCGACCTTTGTGATTCGTAGCTGAGTCTCTTTGCCAAGCTTCAGCAGCTGCCAACATCAACACCGGCATCAATTTGTGCCTATGCCACCTTTCCACAGCAAGTCCAAAGAGGCTCAGAATAACATTGCAACAGTAATAAGATAATGATGCATAATAAAACATAATTGTCATTCCAAGACAATTCATTAACAATCCCATTCAGATCAGCAACATATAAATAAAAACACACTCAGTACTGGGGGAGCATTTAATCCAATTTTCCTCTGGGGCACCAAATGTCCAACCCAACAAACATTTCAATTGGTCCAACAAAGAGACTCACATTGATAAATTAAAATATTACAGCAAGATAAGGCATCCTGCGAGCAATTCATACCAAAACCTAGCAATTAAAACACTAAGGCAGATTCCAAATTAGCAACACAATAAGGTATCAACTGAAAATAAATAACAACCAGGCAGGGGCAGGGTGGAAATATGAAGATCTGATTTCTAACTATTCACTAACCGTTCATTTCAAAACAAATGAGTAGCTCTAAAGACTGCAATTAATGCATCAGCAAGCCATCAATAAGAAACATCTTGTACCAAAGTATTCAGATTGAAGTATGAACGGTGAATAATTAATAACAATAACTAATAGGTTGTAAACATCAAATACCAACACCAGTGATTTCTGGCTGGGGCGGGGGGCGGGGGACAAGATGCCATAAGAAAAACAGATATCTAATGTCAGGAATGAGCCAGCTTCAAGCGAAGGTTTGCAGCCAACTGCAGAAAGCAGCCAGGAACAGAGAGGCTTAGATGTTAGTCAGACAGGGGAGAGCCATCAGCTGCAGACTCTGGCTCTTCCTGACCTTGATGAACTGGTTGATAAGGCAGTAGATGAGAGCAGGCAGGAGCACAGCCAAAGCTCGCAGGAAGCACAAAAAGGGGCAAACAGTATCACTGACAGCCTCTCAGAAAAGGAAGACGTTGGAGCCGATCCACTAAGTCCTAAGAGTCAGCGAATGGGAGGGCTGCTAGATAGGAAGCAAAACAAGAGGCGTAAGGGTTGTAAGTTCAATATCTTCTGTCGCAGCTGGAAGGAGAGCCAGCATGGTGTAGTGGTTAAGAGCAGCAGACTCGTAATCTGGTGAACCGGATTCGCTTCCCCGCTCCTCCACATGCAGCTGCTGGGTGACCTTAGGCTTGTCACACTTCTTTGAATTCTCTCAGCCTCACTCACCTCACAGAGTGTTTGTTGTGGGGGAGGAAGGGAAGGGAGATTGTTAGCTGCTTTGAGACTCCTTAAGGGGAGTGAAAGGTGGGATATCAAGTCCAATCTGTTGTTGTTGTTGTTGTTGTTGTTGTTGTTGTTGTTGTTGTTGTTGTTGTTGTTGTTGTTCTTCTTCTTCTTCTTCTTCTTCTTCTTCTTCTTCTTCTTCTTCTTCTGCTTCTGCTTCTGCTTCTGCTTCTGCTTCTGCTTCTGCTTCTGCTTCTGCTTCTTCTGCTTCTTCTGCTTCTTCTGCTTCTTCTTCTTTGTCATCTTGAGTAATGATGCCGGAAGCTTTGTCAGAGCTGTCTGGAGCTATCTGTTTGTTTTTGCAATAAATCCTCCTTTTTAATTACCTACGCTGACTGTGTTATCAAGCTGGGAACCTGGACTCCTGACACCTAAGCATGAATTACCACCTCCCGCCAAACTTTGGAAAGTTAAAGTCTCATATGGTAGAATGAATGTTCCTTGATCAATTCACCTTCACCTTCCTATGAAGAGCTCTGCTGAATTAGAGCTTAGGCCTCCCTCCTCCAGCATCCTGTGACCAACTATGGGAAGCTCACAAGCAGTGCAGGAGACTGTATGGGCAATAATCACAACCACAAACCATAGCACAGGACTTCCTCTGCATGTGAAGACAGACTTGGGCGGATTGAGTGGACGAGACCAATTGTGGGTCCAATGGTCAAAAAGATGGTTTCTGCATGTGCAGCAGTAGAGGGAAGAAAGGGGCAGATGAGGCTCGTCAACCTGGGAACATAGCCCATCTGGGAGAAGGAAAAGTCTGATCCTGAACCTCTGCTGCCTTGTGGGACATCTTCGGGAGAAGAAAAGGCTGAAGAGTCCAAAATGGAGTCCCTAATGCAACGGTCTCATGCACCTCTTTCCGGCAACTCCTGCAGCCAAGCGTCTTGCTCTGCTTTCCTTTGGACCACATCAGCGAGGCCGAGAGGTGGGTCTTGTTGTCTGGGCAACCCAAGACCTCCATACACACTGCCCAGACTTGCAGCTCAGGGAGGTCACTTCAGTGCTGCAAACACAGCCATTTGACTTCATCCCCGAAGGTGCACTCTATAGTATCTCGAGACAGACAGGTGCCAACAGCAAAAAATATAGCAGCAGCAACCGAGGCCATAACCCAATGCACTGGAAGGAAGACCCATTGAAAAAAGTGGGTTTACTTTGGAGTAAATGAGCATAGGATGGCTCTGCAAACCCTGCTTTGTGGGGAAGAAGAAGAAGAAGAAGAAGAAGAAGAAGAAGAAGAAGAAGAAGAAGAAGAAGAAGAAGAAGAAGAAGAAGAAGAAGAAGAAGAAGAAGAAGAAGAAGAGGAGGAGGAGGAGGAGGAGGAGGAGGAGAAGGAGAAGAAGAAGAAGAGTTTGGATTTGATATCCCACTTTATCACTACCCGAAGGAGTCTCAAAGCGGCTAACATTCTCCTTTCCCTTCCTCCCCCACAACAGACACCCTGTGAGGTAGGTGGGGCTGAGAGACCTCAGAGAAGGGTGACTAGCCCAAGGTCACCCAGCAGCTGCATGTGGAGGAGCGGAGACGCGAACCCAGCTCCTCATATTACGAGTCTACCGCTCTTAACCACTACACCACACTGGAAGGGTTCTAGTTCTTTTTCTTTTCTTAAAGTTGTTTCCAACCCCTAGAACAGGCATCCCCAAACTTCGGCCCTCCAGATGTTTTGGACTACAATCCCCACTGGTCCTGTTAGCTAGGGATCATGGGAGTTGTAGGCCAAAACATCTGGAGGGCTGAAGTTTGGGGATGCCTGCCCTAGCATATCCAGGCAAAGCTGAGGGAGACTGCTTGCTGCTAATCCATGTGGACAACTCTCGTTATAAGGCCATTTTCTATGTTCTGTGTGGTCATTCTGTCTTGTGAGGGCCACAGTCTATGAGCCAGTGTCTCTGACCTCTCTACTTCTTGCATACCAAGAGACTATCCAGCTCAGTGACTGGCAGTGGCTCCGCAGCATCTTTCCCAGCAGAACCTGGAAATCCCGGGGATTGAACCTAGGACCTTGTGAGTGCAAAGCAGATGCCCTACCCCTAAGCCACAGCCCTTCCCAAAATGCATTGTGAACCGAGATGAAGAATCCTCTTAAGACACGTGTGAGAGGCAGGGACTGCAACGGAGGAAAGACAGGTGAGAGGGTGGCGATGAACTGATGGCCTGGAAATATGTGTCTTGTAATTGCAATTCGCTCTGTATCGTTTAGCCATCCAAGTAACGGCTTAATACAGTGTCATTAATTATAAATGCCTGGTGGCCGTGTTCCTTTTTCTTCTGATTTGCACCTTAATGAGCATTAAACACAACTTCAATTACTGGCGTGCAGGTGTACTTTGTAATCACTTCCCCCCACAGACACGCAAAAGCATTAAAAATAGCTTACGAGATGTAGATGACACATTCTGCGGTGCTCTTTGGTTTCAACGTTTTTTGTTTGGTTTTTTATGTCAATTTACCATCTCCTTTCCTTCAGAATTCTCTCCGGGTGCTTCTAGAGCAACTAAATAGCAGGCTGGGTAGGGGGAGTTCAACAGATCACGCATAAGAAGACTCAAAGGATCTTGGTTCAGGTTCACACTGTATCTACATTGAATCAGAGCTAGGTGAGCTCAAATGTCATCTGCTCTGGCAGCACAGGTAGTTTATTGGTACAGCAGCAGGATATGTGGCCAAACAGCCTCTGCTTAAAAAAGCTTTTATGAAGGAGAGTTCATCACCTTCCAAGACAGTCTGTTCCACTATTGAACAGTTTGTATCCTTGGGAGGTTCTTTCTAACGTTTAATCAAGATCCCTTTCCTCAGAATTGGATCCCGTTGATTTGGGTTCTACTCTCCGGAGCCGCAAAAAAACAAATTTGCTTCATCATGTATGTGAGCGCCCTCCAAATCATGGCTGTCACATTGCCTATTCCCCATCTCTTTTCCAGGCTAAACATTCCCTACTTCTTCAACTTTTGTTTATATAATTCGGTCTCCAATGTTTGTCACTTGATAACTGCAATCAAGGGATGACTTTCCTGTGGCCGATACGGATGGAAAGAAGAGCTGGTATAGTCTTGATGCCCAGGTTGCAAGCAGTGATCACATCTTTAAATCAAATACCCAGCAAGTAGAAAACTTGAATTTCAAGGATCAGGGCTCAGCTAGCACCTTTCTCCCTGATGAGCTAGTTCTTTGCTTTCGTGAAGTTTTTCACATGGGAAGTCCAGTTCCGAGGGCCTTCTGGCGGTTCCCTCACTGCAGGAAGTGAGGTTACAGGGAACCAGGCAGAGGGCCTTCTCAGTGGTGGCGCCCGCCCTGTGGAACGCCCTCCCATCAGATGTCAGGTCTCAAGGAAATAACTCTCTGGGAGGGCATTCCACAGAGCAGGCGCCACTACCGAGAAGGCCCTCTGCCTGGTATTCAGTATGCCTCTGAATACCAGTTACAGTACATAGGACTGTTATCAGTTCTTCTATGCGCAAACACTTACCCACAACAGTGCCTATCAGATTCCCACCCCAGAAGCAGAAAATTGCAGATAGCTGCTGCACCTTGATTCCTTCTTCTCTCTGTGTGTATGAAAAATACAGTAAGAGGAGTGTTATGTACTGAGCTGAATCATAGAACAATAGGATCCAGAATCAGCAGTCTGATTGGTCCACAGGAGCCCCCCAATCCAACTCCAGGTGGAAGTGAATCCGCAACCTGATTGGCCTGCAGGAGCAGCCAATCAGGCGGCTGGCAGAAGTGAATCCGCAACCTGATTGGCCCACAGGTGTAGCCCTGAAGTAGCCAATCACACAAAGCCCATTGTGTAAATAATGTATATAAGCAGATGATTTTGGGAAAAGGGCATTCTTCTCTTCTTCTCCCTGATGACTACGAGCTGAATAAAGAGCATGAGATCCACTCTCGACCCCGAGTATATTTCAAGGAGCTAACCTGGTAGGGGAGTGGGTGAGAGAAAGAAGAAGTAACAGATGAGGTTGAAAGGATAACAGAGGACCAATCAATGGAAGCTATACTGGAGAGGTGGATTTGTCATGACGACAGTGCTGACAAAGGTGCCAATTAAAAGTGGAGGAAAGAGTAGCAGGGAAGGTCAATGAGGCGATGGCACTAGCAGTTATAAAATAAAGGAAGAAGGAGAAAAAAATGACAGATGAAGTAGTTATAATTGCTCACTAGTTCAATCTGACATGACCAGTGGCCAGCCCATTCATTAATAACGCTGTCACGGGGCATAAAAACGGATTCTGTTTTCGGAGCCCTAAGTATGAATGGATTGCAGAGGGAAGAGCGTGTATTGCCTTGCCAAAGCAGAGAAGCATTCTTTTCATTCTTAGAAAGAGTAGGAAAGGGGAAGTTTATGTCCACAAGGCTCAGGTACACATATCGTTCATTTTCCATTACATTTGCAGTGCAGCTCTAGAGCAGTGCCAGATAAGCTAAACAAGCTATAGCTTAGGGCCCCACACTCTTGGGGGCCCCAAAAAAATTTAAAGGAAAAAAACGCCTGGATGTACATTTCCAAAATATAAGATAAAAAACAAATAAAATAAAAACCTACATACAGCAACCATTTGGTTTTTTTTAGTTGTGTAGGCTCCTATGATGTAAGTAATGGGCCCCGCCTGCTAGCCTGCTCCCTAAAATATCACTGGTTTGCTCATTTTTATATATAACGGTGCCTACATTCTGCATGTGTGAATGGCTTTAGATATCTATTAGGTCCATAAATTGCCATATAGCATATATTCAACACAAAAAACAGTGACAATTTGTTGTTGACAAAGGACAGCTATAAAGGACCCCATTACTGACAGTAGCTTAGGGCCTCATCAAACCTAAATCTGGCCCTGCTCTAGAGTCTGGGTTTGAATGAGAGTTCTCCCCTGCCCCATAAAATGTGCAGGGCAATGCTGTGCTTAAAACCCATCCTCTAAAGTTACCTTCCACTGTGGAAAAGGCTTCCGTTTTTCTGTCTCTTTCTCAGCGCACTTGTATCTTTGTATCTTTTGTATCTTTGGCAGGTGTCCATGGTTGATGGCCATCTGTTGTGGATGCTTTCGCTGAGATTCCTGCATTGCAGGGGGTTGGACTAGATGATCCTCGGGGTCCTTTACAACTCTACAATTCTGTGATTTGATTTGCCCCCCCTCCCCGCATTTTTGCCAGCATTTTGCCAGCTTTCATAGAGGCCAGAGCTCAGGTGATGAATAAAGTCCCTGAAACCTCTCTATCTGGCCCCTGGGATATTCCACACCCCCTTCCCTCAGGATACGCCCCTCCCCCAGCCTGCTCTGCATCCCCCCTCAAGTACTTTTGCTTGTTTGGAACTGTGGGGGAAAAAATGCATTTTTCTTACTTGGACGGGGAGATGTAGTTGTGAGTGAAGCAAAAATCTGAATCCAGCACTGAGCTGGTCTATAAGGAGGATTTTATGAGCTATTTCTATCTGCTCTCTGTTGAATCCAGACTTGACTTCAGCTAACATCCTATCTCATCCACACTACCTGTTCACTAATGGTCTGCAACTAGAAAAAGGTAAGCTCCTTGAGAGCAGAGCCTATCTTTTTCATTCACTAAACCCCATAAAATGCCACATCCCTTGATGCTGTATACAGTGGTACCTTGGTTTACAACCATAATCCGTTCCGGAGGCCCATTTGTAAACCAAAACAGGTTGTAATCCAAGGCGTGCTTTCGCCAATGGGGCCTCCAAATTATTATTTTTTTGTAATAAAAAAAAAGAGAGGGTTGTAATCCAAAAAAAAGGTTGCAAACCGGGACACGCACTTCCGGGTTTGACGTGTTTGTAATCCCAATGTATGCAAACCAAGAAGTATGCAAACCAAGGTACCACTGTATATCATCCCAGCAACCAATAGCAATAATGTGGAAGAATGCTGAGAAGCCACCGTGCTCTTTTGGATATTTCTGTGTGCTGTATCCATTTGCCTAAATAAATAGAGAAGTGTCTCCTTCAGTTAAGTCCTCAAATGCAGGGAGATAAATAGCCAGCTGGTTTGTTTCTCATTTCCTTCTTCCCTCTCTCTCATTGCAGCTTCTTCCCTATCAAGTCACTTCATTATTATCAACAAAAGCAGCAATGAGAGGCGAAAGTGTTGCTTTTCTTTAAATATTTGCTGTAGCTCATGTAATTACTTCGCTTGGCAAGTGCTGTGAAGCCTTATTGGATTTTCCCAACCTATTTCTTTGAGTAGCGAAACCCGCTTTCCCTTTACCTCTTCAAACCCTCCAGAGGAACTCTTGATAAACAGAGTTTCAGAAGCAGGGAAACGAAAGCCGAAAATGCAAAAAGAGGGTTTTGGAGAGTCGGTTGCTTGGCTGACAGCTGCATTAATGAATCCCTTTCAAAGGATGGAAGGGTTTGGAGTCACGTAAAATTATGCTTTCTGCTGAGTTTTGCAGCTGCAAAGGCAAGGAGGGAGGGAGAAGGTGCTGCAGTCCCTTCATCCACCCTTCCTCCCCAAAAATAGGTGGACCCATTTCTGGTTTGAGAAGAAAACACCAGTTCCAGGTTTGGGGGGACCCTCAGGAAAGACACCCTCTATGCCCTCCCTTGCAATGTTACCGTTGTCGGTAGACACACATGGGTCACCTTGTTTTAAGATAGGGTCAGGGAGCCTTGAGGGCCAGATTCCCTTCTGGAAGCTGAAGCAAAGGGTAGATTGGCAACAGAGGTGACTCTTAACTTCGTACGTTCAAGTTAAACAAACATCAGAGGAGAAGGAGGAAGCGAGGGTGTGATGGTGGGGCAGCAGCCGTGGGGCAGAGGAGGAGGTGGGGGCACCCACGGCAGCAGCGAGACACAGCTGCAGAGGAGGAAACAGGATTGGGGGCAACAAATGATGTGCTTTTGGAGCCCAGATTTGCCGCCTGAGGCAACTGCCTCACCTTGCCTCATGAGCAGGCCAGCCCTGCCTGTCTTGAAGAGATGTGTTTCACCATGGCCTATGGGAACAGAGGACCCTGGGATTTCTAGCAGAGGTTAAGAAAGGAAGTGACCGGTTCCCTAGAGTGGAGAGAAGCACCTGGTAAGGTGGCGCTGAGGAATCCTGGAACTCAGGTGGCGGCCAAGTTCAGCTTTTGCTCAGGTTTCCATAAACTTTTCCATAAGGTTCGAAAATGGGGGGAAGGGAGGGGTTCCCATTCGGGATAACGGCAGCTTGTGCTTCCTTCAAGGGTTCTGAACTAACCTGAGAGGAACAGCAACAAACATGGCCGAGGTGCAGGGATATGGTGGAAGGGAGGCAAAGGGTAAGGGGTTTAGTAGGGGTGGCGAAGAAGCCTTACTCCTGTAAAGCATAATTGAGATTGGAGCATGCTTCAAGAAGACTGCTCAATGACAAGCACAACATTCATCATGAAGTTGTTATAGTAAGTGGCACACTTTTAACCTTTGGGTGGGGGGAAGGTGCTGGTATAATGCTCCCAGAATAAAAGCACTGTGCATCCCTGCTCTACGTTGAACAAACCAGGCCCCGTTCTTTGTGTGTGCATCAAAGATGCATAGCAAACGCCCATTTTCTTGGTCTTCCTTCCAGCCTGCTTCATGAGCAGAAGAGAAATTATATCATTGTTTCTCCCTGGCGATGTTGCAAATGAATGGCTGCAGGAGTGTTCCCGAGCCTCCTGCTTAATTTCCTACCTGGTTAAGAGATGTGCAAGCACACAGCTTCTTGCTCCTGTTCTGCCGATCACTGGATCTCCTGCCCAAAGCTTTTGCCTTCCTGTGGAATCCCCGGCTAAATAGATATTAGCAATGCAGGCGTCTCCCCCCCCCCTTCTAGCTAATCAGGGTGGCAATCGCACTGCAATTATAGATCAGTCATCCGGTTCATTCTCTACATGGGAAATTACTACATTGAAACCAAAAAAATTCCCTCTCTTGCCTCCTCCTCCCACTTTGAGGATGCTGAGCAGCTCGGGGGGGGGGGGGCTGCCTTCCTTTCATTTGGTCTCGACATTCAGAGAGCTATGACGATAAATTCTTCAAGAGCCTCAAGCGACTTGGAAGCTCAGCTCTACAAAGGTTGTTAAATTCTCTGCCGTGTCTAACATCAGGGCTGGGGAACCTCGGACCTGAGGGCAAAAGGTGTCAGTCACAGGCCCCTGATCATGCTACGTTCCCTGGCCAAACACAGCAATTACTACTCTACTCTGAACCCTCCTTGAGTGCATTTTTCCTGCTCGTAATTGCAACAGTGTGTGTCCCCATCAACAGTCTAGCCACAGCATTTTGCAGTGGCAGGAGTCTCCAGACCTGAGGGTCACCCCACATAGAGTGCATTGCAACAACCAAGGCTTGAGGTTACCAATGCATCAATCGCCATGGTCAAGTTATCTCTGTCAAAGTAGTCCTATTTGATCTACCAGCTGGTGAAAGGCACTCCTAGCCACTGTGGTGCAGAGCTTCCAGTGAGAATGGCGAATCCAGAATCAATCCCCAACTCCGAACCTGCTCTTTCAGTAGGAGCGGAGACCCCGTCCAGAACCAAAAACAGGCTAATCGTCTCTCTCTCTCTGTCTCTCTCTCTCTCTCTCTCTCTCTCTCTCTCTCTCTCTCTCTCTCTCTCTCTCTCTCTCTCACTCTGTGTGTGTGTGTGTGTTATTTTGCAAAGGTTTCAATTTTACAAAAAATGTAAAATAAAAAACATAATTTGACTACCCTCCTCCCCTTCTGTGGTTTCTTCTAATTTCACTTTTATTACTGCATCTCCACTATAATTCCTTATGATTATTGCTCTCAACTTTTCAAACAAGTTAGTAGTTTAACTGCTTGTCTTAAGTTATTCCTGCTAATGTAGTTAGTTGTTTACAATGGTTTTCTTTAATACTCCACATATTTCCCCCATTCTTTATTGAAGATTGCTTCATCTTAGTTCCTTGTTCTTCCAGTAAGTTTAGCCATTTCTGCATAGTTCATTAGTTTCACATGCCATTCCTCCTTGGTTGGAACTACATCTTCTTTCCACCTCTGGGCGTACGTCGTTCTAGCAGCTGTCATTGCATACGTAAACAGTCTTTTCTGGTCTTTTGGGATCTCTGGTAGAGAACTGGCTGATCTTACAGACACAGGAACTACCAGCCCACAGTGCCTCCATCTTCCCAGGGCTCAAACTCAGTTTATTGGCCTTCATCCAGTCCACCATTGTCAGGGTGCTATCAGCGGCTCCCGGCTGGTTGCCCAGGAAAGTATAAAGACAAGGAAAAGTTTCCTTCAGTAGCACCTTAAAGACCAACTAAGTTTTTATTTTGGTATGAGCTTTCGTGTGCATGCACACTTCTTCAGATACAGTGAAATAGGAGTCCCCAGGCACTTATGTAGAGAAGGGGTGGGGAGGGGGAGGGGAGGGGGAGGGGAGGGGGGATCACTCAGAAGGGTGGTGGAAGTGGGTGATTGACTGACTGATAGCTGTTGATGACCGGAAAACGACTGCAAATGGTTTTGCATGAAAAAGCAAGGGTTGAGATGGCTGAAGATCGCTTATCATGTATAATGAGATAAGAATCCGATATCTCTGTTCAAACCAGGTCCCTCCATGGTTTTGAGCTTGGTGATAAGTTGTAATTCAGCAACTTCTCTCTCCAGTCTATTTCTGAAATTCTTTTGTAGTAAGACAGCTACTTTGAGATCTTGTATAGAATGTCCTGGGAGATTGAAGTGTTCTCCTACTGGTTTCTCTGTCTTGTAATTCCTGATGTCACATTTATTTTGTTTCGACTATGTCAGACCAACACGGCTACCTACCTACAGGTAGGTAGCCGTGTTGGTCTGAGTCGAAGCAAAATAGAAAAAAATTCCTTCAGACGTATTTTTCTTTATTTCATTCCACCCCGCTCTCCAAACGATAGCAGTAACAAAAAATTGACTGCCAAGTCTAAAAGAGCTTGCACATTTGAATATATATATTTTGGTAAGGATTTATTATGTTTACGGAAAGCATGTCATTAAATCTCCAAGCCCCTGAGCAAAGCTCATCATTTGGTAATAAACTGATCCTACACACAAACACACAGGAGAGAGAGAGAGAGAGAGAGAGAGAGAGAGAGAGAGAGAGAGAGAGAGAGAGAGAGAGAGAAAACAAACAAACACTTCTCTTTCTGTTAAAGAATAGATGACCATTTTTATGAATCAAGATACCACAATCCTTTTATTATTATCATCATCTAAATATATTGATACTGTTTATATTGAAACAGTTTCAAACCAAGCCGATTTTTGACCTAGAGTGCCTGCCCAATGTGTAATAGCGCATCGCCCTCTAGTGGCTGGTGTTTCTTTGCTGACCATTCTAACAGCCGTACTGGTAGGTTTAAAAAAACACAACAAGAACGCAAATGCTTTTGTGTAGATGCTGCGCTTCCTAACTTATCAATAGACAGTTTGTCTTGGGTTTTTACATCCGCCGCTCTGTTTCCTAGGGCATTTGTCTGCGTGATAGCTAAGGCTCTGGGTGAGTTTCAGGTGATGCATTTTTGCACGATTCCGAGCCAAGAGAGAAGAGAAGAATGGATCATTTCCCAAACCCTTCTATGATGCCCGTGAAAAGGTAGGGCTCTGGGCCTCAAATCATCATGCATTTTGGATACAGTGCAGTTTCAATTCCAAAGGGAAAGCAGTGCAGGTGGCCTCTCAGAGAGCGCTGCATTCATTGGCAACAGGTGTTGCCCATTTATACTGAGTTTTCCTAATATGCAACAATGACTATATGAGTGATTTCGAGCGCAGGCTTGCAAGCCCTCTCAAAGCCTCCTAGCACAGGATTATTACCATGGGGTTAGCTGCGTGTGGTGGATTAGAAATGATGCAGAAGAGAGCCATTGACCATATGCCTTTCAGAGTGAAGGGGGTTTCCCCATTCCGAAAGGAATGCCGATTGTTCCTGTGCACACCCTTAAAACTCCCTCCCTTTCCTAGGTACATTCATACCTTGGTTCTCAAACGCCTTGCGACTTGAACATTTTGGCCCCCAAACACCGCAAGCCCGGAAGGAAGTGTTCCGGTTTGCGGACTTCTTTTGGAAGCCAAATGCCCAAGGCAGCTTCCGATTGAGTGCAGGAAGCTCCTGCAACCAATCGGAAGCCACACCTTGGTTTTCGAACGGTTTCGGAAGTGAAACGGACTTCCGGAACGGATTCCGTTCAAGAACCAAGGTACGACTGTACTGGCAACTCCTGATTTACATGGGGTATGCATTCCGAGGCACTGCGTGTTGAACTGAAATTTCATATATTTGAAACACTGTTGAAAAAGCCTCCAAACACCTCATTCTGCCCCATTTTGTGACATCCTCAGGTCACTTCCAGATTTGGCGTGATGTGTGCATGCACAGTTGCAGACATGCCGGATGTGCCTAAAATGGTCACTGCCTGCACTGGAAAAAAAGAAGGGCTTGCACTGTAGATCATAGCTGCCAAGTCTCCCGTATTCCCCAGGAAATCCCCATTTTTCCAGCTGTTCCTAGCTGAAAGAACAGATTTTTTTGTTTTTCCCCGGTTTATTCTGGCGCGGCGGCCATTTTGAAACTGGGCGGAGCATGCTCAGAACTGACTTTTGATGCTGCTCTGCCCAGTTCCAAAATGGCTGCAGTGCGACTTCTGGCGCGGTGGCCATTTTGGAACTGGGCAAAGCAGCATCAAAAGTCACTTCTGAGCATGCTCCATCCTATTCCCAAATGGCGGCAGCGCTACCTCCGGTCTGCTACTTCCGGCCCGGACCCTTATTTCTCAGACAGCAACTTGGCAGGTATGCTGTAGATCCTCACAAAAAAACCACCATTGTCAGAGGCATTATGGCTATTGTTGGGAATCACAAGTGGACTGAGTTCAATTGCTTTCAGGTCCTGCTTGCAGGCTTCCCACAGGCATCTGGTCGGCCACTGTGAGAACAAGATCCTAAACTAGATGGCCTGATCCAGCAGGCCTGTCTCATGTTCTTATGTTCTTTCCCCCCCACCAAGGCTCAAAAACATATATTGTCTACACTGACTGGCAGCAGATCTCCGGGGTTTCAAATGGGGAGTTTCTCCCAGTCCTGCGTGGAGATGCTGGGGACTGAACCAAGGACCTTCTCCGTGCAAGGCAGATGGCTTCACCACTGAGCTACAGCCCTTGGGAGAGTCCCAAAGGCCAGACAGAATGGTCTGGTGAGTCAGATTTGGCTCCTAGGCCTGAGGTCCCCCCAGGGATGTCTTTAGCATATGTGCCGCCAGGCGCAAAGATTCATCCAGAGCCCCCAAATTTAGTTTTTCCTCCCCCAAAGGTGTCAAAGGTGCTGCTGACGCCGCTGCCACATAGCAGCCCCATACAATACATAACATAATATTTTTATGTAAGAGTTAATTTCACATGTACGGCGCCATTGAGAATGACAAGCACCGCCGCTGGCGCAGCGCATCTTTGGTAAATGAGCGCACAAAGTCGAAAGTCCTTTAGTGAAACAGTAGGTATACATTTCGGTAATACCTAGGTATATATGTATTTTGTTTATTTATTTATTATTTCATAACAGGTAGACGTTAAAGCTATGGTTTTCCCAGTAGTGATGTATGGAAGTGAGAGCTGGACCATGAAGAAAGCTGATCGCTGAAGAATTGATGCTTTTGAATTATGGTGCTGGAGGAGACTCTTGAGAGTCCCATGGACTGCAAGAAGATCAAACCTATCCATTCTGAAGGAAATCAGCCCTGAGTGCTCACTGGAAGGACAGATCGTGAAGCTGAGGCTCCAATACTTTGGCCACCTCATGAGAAGAGAAGAATCCTTGGGAAAGACCCTGATGTTGGGAAAAATTGAGGGCACTAGGAGAAGGGGACGACAGAGGACGAGATGGTTAGACAGTGTTCTCGAAGCTACGGACATGAGTTTGACCAAACTGCGGGAGGCAGTGGAAGACAGGAGTGCCTGGCGTGCTATGGTCCATGGGGTCACGAAGAGTCGGAAACGACTAAACAACAACAACAGGTAGAGTGTTAAGAGCTTAGGCGGCTTCAGTGGCAGGCGCCTGGCACCCCCCAGAATTTGGCGCCCGGGTGCCCCGCACCCCTTGCACCCCCAGGTAAAGACGGCCCTGGGTCCCCCACTGGCTGTTTGTAAGGACCTCTTATTTATTTCCTGACTTCTTTTGAGCTCCATCTCCCAATCTCTCTCTCTCCCCCCCCCTTTCTTTCCTGCAGCTCCCTGGACTTGATCCAGTCGATTCCCCGAGTGTAAGAACAAAGGGCCTTCTCTAATCACCCGCGGAGTGGAACCCTGCCATTCTCCCCTGTGCGCCACTAACTTGGCAAGTTGCCTCGATGGCCCAAGTTCTTCCCTGCTATAATCCATCTCGCCGTCTCCCCCCTCCTTCACCCCACAAGAGCAAACAGACTTTTATTAGAGGCCAAAAACTGATACATGTTTCTGGGATCACAGGGTCCTCTTTCGTTGGGAGCTTTGGAAGCTGTGCCATGTGTTGAACTTTTCCCGAGGAATACAGTTGTCAGAGGGACTCTGTGCAGAGGCTAATATTCGTTTTGTTCCTTTCATCCACGTTCCGGAGAGGAACCATTCATCATGGCTGACATCATAACAATCATAGAAACACAACAGAGCTTGGCTATATTCAAAGCAGCAACTCTGACCCAAATCAAAATCGAGGACTCCTTGTCTTCTGGTGCCTTTGTTCCTTTTATGGGTGGGAAAAGGAAGGCAATGTTTATTTACTTTCGAATACACTATTGCGGTTAAAACATTATTTACGCTGCCCTTCAATAATAAAATCTACAGCAGTTTACAGACAATATGATCTGTAAAAGGGTTAATACAGCAAGGATGATCGGTTAATTAATATACCTTGCACTTTTACATTTTGTGGGCAAGGGGGGGGGGCGGGTTTCATGAGGAGAACAGTTAACCCCGCTTACTTGGGAGTAATCCCCGTGGAATCCAACAGGGCTTACTTCTGAGTGGAAATTGTTAGGCGTGCGTTGTAAATTCTCATTTAATCTGGCACAGCTTCTTGTTTCGTTATGAAAAGGGGAAAATGGCACGGTATCCTCGGTAGCTAAAACAAATGACTAAAAGCCATGAAAATAATGAAAATAAAAGTCAGTGTGGTTAGAGCAGGCATGTCAAACCTGCGGCCCTCCAGATGTTTTGGCCTACAACTCCCATGATCCCTAGCTAGCAGGACCAGTGGTTGGGGAAGATGGGAATTGTAGTCCAAAACATCTGGAGAGCTGCAGGTTTGACATGCCTGGGTTAGAGTGTCGGAACCAGAAGCTCACTGGGCGACCTTGGGCCAGTCACTGCCTCTCAGCCTGGCCTACCTCGCAGGGTTGTGGCGATGATAAAATGGGGAGGAGGAGAACTCTTTGAGCTCCTTGGAGGAATGGTGGGATGTCAATGTAATAAATACATTTATTTCTTTTTATTTATGCAATAAATAATTTATTTAAGCCAAAAGTAAATAAGCAGGCCTTTCGCAAAAGCCTAAAGCAGTTGTGGGAGACTTTTGGCCCTCTAGATTTAAGGTTTAAGGTGCTGGTTTTGACCTTTAAAGCCCTATTCTGCTTGGGACCCTTGTACCTACGGGACCGCCTCTCCTGGTATGCCCCGCGGAGGACCTTAAGGTCCACAAACAACAATATTCTGGAGATCCCAAGCCATAAGGTGGCGAGATTGGCCTCTACTAGGGCCAGGGCCTTTTCATTATTGGCTCCAACTTGGTGGAACGCTCTTTCACAGGAGATGAGGGCCCTGCGGGATTTGTCATCTTCCTGCAGGGCCTGCAAGACAGAGCTGTTCCGCCTGGCCTTTGGGCTGGACTTAGCCTGACCCCTGTGTTTTTCCTCCCTCATAGTTTGGATTTATGGACTACTTAAAATGAGGCTGCATTTTAAAATTTTAATATTGTATTTTAATCTGTATTTTAATTAATTGCTTTTTATGTTTTATTGTAAATTTATTGGTGTTAGCCGCCCTGAGCCTGGTTTTGACTGGGGAGAATTATTATTATTATTATTATTATTATTATTATTATTATTATATATTGTTGAACTGCAACTTCCATCATCCCAGAAAGCATGATTGATGGTTAGGGATGATGGTAGTTGTAGTTCAGCAATATCTGGAGGGGCAACGGCTCCCCACACCCAGCCTAAAGTAACCACAAGTAGATAAATGAAGAAATATGTTGCTGTTGTTATTTCCATATCTAAGCATCCCATTGACCAAAGTCTTAGTGGAGGCTTACAAAAACATGAACACTATTCAGTCAATGAAATGAAATTTTCACAAATGCTGTGAAAATTCAAAACCTAGCATAAAACAGTGCCGAACATGGTAAACAACAACAACAACAACAACAACAACAACAACAACAACAACAACAACAACAACAGCATGGAGAAGAGAAGGTTAAGGGGTGATATGATAGCCATGTTCAAATATATAAAAGGATGACATATAGAGGAGGGAGAAAGGTTGTTTTCTGCTGCTCCAGAGAAGCGGACATGGAGCAATGGATGCAAACTACAAGAAAGAAGATTCCACCTAAACATTAGGAAGAACTTCCTAACAGTAAGAGCTGTTCAACAGTGGAATTTGCTGCCAAGAAGTGTGGTGGAGTCTCCTTCCTTGGAGGTCTTTAAGCAGAGGCTTGACAGGCATATGTCAAGAATGCTTTGATGGTGTTTCCTGCTCGGCAGGGGGTTGGACTGGATGGCCCTTGTGGTCTCTTCCAATTCTATGGTTCTATGATTCTATTCTAACAGACCAGCATAAAATTAATATAAAACCAGCCTTGGCAGGGTGGGAAGCAAAGGAAAACCAATTTGTGCCCAGATCTAAATGAACTATGGTAAAGCAGAAATTTGGAAGCTTCCAGGGGACACTGGGCACATTTGGAATTTTGAGAAAGAACTGTGGGCAGCAGTCACAAAATGTCTGCCAGAAAAGAGTGGCAAAAAATAAAATAAAAATGTCTGCTGCGGGAGCATGAGGAAAGGCCAAGCAGGAAGAGCAGCTTTTTGAGGGGATGTTTACTGAGACCTTTTGTGAGCACCAGAGGAGAAACTGGAGTCTTACATTGCGGCCCACAGACATGACATCGCTAGCATTAAAACAAATAATCAAAGGCAGCAGACAATCCTCTCTGGGAATCCGAGGAGGGTTTTCTGTGCAGAGATGGCATGATAGGGTGTGGGGTTAACTTGAAGCAGTAGGTAGGCGAAAGATGAAGTGCAAAAGGATATTTTTCCTCAAATGTGTTTTTCTTTGATAGCATAAATGCACCATGACCCACCCCAGGACGCTAAGATGTCCTCCTTTTTTGTTGTTGTTGGATTTCCTCACAAAGTAAACTACAGTGGTACCTCGCAAGACAAATGCCTCGCGCATCGAAAAACTCGCAAGATGAAAGAGTTTTGCAATGTTTTCGGTGACTCGCAAGATGAAGTTTTCTATGGCCGCGCTTCACAAGATGAAGTTTTTGGCTTTTTTTGTTTTTGCCGCGGCAAACCGCGCTTCGTAAGACGGAAATATCGCAAGACGAAGCGACTCGCGGAACGAATTACTTTAGTCTTATGAGGCACCACTGTACTGTTAGTGCAGTTCTGGAGTGAATTGCTTTTCGCCTGTTATTTCTGAAACCAAAAACTGCAGGCATGTTCTGCTTGTTTCTTGTTATTATCAAAACAATTCCACAGCTAGGGAGCCACCACTGAGAAGGCTGCCTTCAGTGGGGGGGGGACTTTGAGAACCATCTACGACAGGCATCCCCAAACTTCGGCCCTCCAGATGTTTTGGACTACAATTCCCACCATCCCTGACCACTTGTCCTGTTAGCTAGGGATCATGGGAGTTGTAGGCCAAAACATCTGGAGGGCCGCAGTTTGGGGATGCCTGATCTACGATGAAGATCTTAATGACCAGGCAGCTATAGGTGGAAGGATGTGATCCTTCAGATACCTTTTTCCCAAGTCTTTTATGGCTTTACAGATGAATGTCCACACTTTGAATAACGTCCAGAATTGAATTGGAAACCAAGGTGAACCTGCCCTCTATGTGTGAAGTGACCCTATTTAAAAACATTGGGTTTCTGGTAATATTCAGATTCATTCTCCTCTGCCCTGTTCACGCATGTATATATTCCCTTTGTGTTGCAGTAATCGAGTGATGAACATGCATGTGTGAACTGACACACACCTTGGCCACAAAAGCTTCAGACTCTCAGCTACACCAAGTCTCTCTCCTCATCGGCTTGTTTAAACAACCATTTCCACAATGCAATCCCCTAAACGGGTATATGATTCATACAGCCTCTTAATTTTTAAAGAGGGTTTCAGTTGCTGGTATTACTTTTTTCTATGCTTGCTGGCTGGAGTCATTTCCGATTCAGGGATATTTGTTCAAAACCGATTTTGACAAATTTAAAAACTAAATAAATCAAAAAATCTCTGTTTTTCAATTTGCTTTCTGAAAAGCAGACATCAAACTATGTTTGCCTTTCTTCATAACTAAGTTTACAATGATTTATGGTTGGCGAGGTTTTCAACCCCACTTTCCTTTGCTAATGACAACATAGAGGAATGATTCATTCACTATCCTGTAGAATTGCTATAGAGTTTTCGCAGCCAGCGGATTAGGCAAGCGCAGACAGTCTTCTGGTGTACACACAACATGGTAGGGCACTGCTGAAATTGTGTTTCCTATCTGCTGAAAGAAAATCATCTTAGGGGAAGCCATTTGGAAATGGTAGGGAATGGTCCTGAGTTAAAAACAAACCCATCGCTTAGCACAGTGACCTGACAATCAATCTATGTAGCTCAGTATTGTTGCATGCACCCTAGTCTCTGAGCAGTGGGAGACCCTAGGGGTTTCTGCTCTTATAGAATTCGTATTATCATAGAGCTGGGAGGGGCCATGAGGGTCTAATAATAATAATAATAATAATAATAATAATAATAATAATAATTTTTTCTTATTTATACCCTGCCCATCTGGCTGGGTTTCCCCAGCCACTCTGGGCAGCTTCCAACAAAGGATTAAAAATACATTAAAACATCAGTCATTAAAAACTTCCCAAAGCAGGGCTGCCTTCAGATGTCTTCTAAACATCAGATAGTTGTTTATTTCTTTGATATCTGATGGAAGGGTGTTCCACAGGGAGGGTGCCACTACTGAGAAGGCCCGCTGCCTAGTTCCCTGTAACCTCACTTCTCGCAGGGAGGGAACCGCCAGAAGGCCCTCAGCGCTGGACCTCAGTGTCTGGGCAGAACGATGGAGGTGAAGATGCTCCTTCAGGTATACTGGACCGAGGCCGTTTAGGGCTTTTAAGGTCAGCACCAACACTTTCAATTGTCCTCAGAAATGTCATCTAGTCCAACCCCCTGCAATCCTTTGCCCGATGTGGGGCTTGAACACACAGCCCTGGGAATCTCATGCTTTACCGTCGACTGAGCTAATCAGGAATTTGGTTTGCTTGGGATGAAGGTCAATGGAGACTGTGGTGTCTTCAGGATGTACTGTATGTTTTTATTTGTACATATATGCAACCTAAGCATAGGATGGTGGGGTTCACAGCATTAAAACTCCAACAGATCTTGCTTCCCCATTAGGTTTCCAGTAAAGCCCCAAGTCACAGCTGTACAAAGTAAAAAAATTCTCTCTTCAGCTTCTAGCATTAGCCCAAATTGTCTCTCACACAGCCCTCATTGGCCTATTGTTCTCCATCCTAGGATGGCATTTATCCAGCCAGCTAAGCAAGATGTCTCTATGGCAACAGGGCAACTTTTGGGGGACAATGGAGCTCTCAGGCCATTATCTTACAAAGAAATTTGTCTGACTGGCTCAGCGGCCTCTTTTACTAAACCTCCTTGGAACAGAATCATGGGCCTAGAAGGTACCCATTGATATAATCCAAACTGACCTCCCAGTGCAGTATTAACTAAACCAGGGCTTCCCAAACTTGGGTCTCCAGCTGTTTTTGGACTAAAGCTCCCATCACCCCAAGCTAGCAAGACCAGTGGTCAGGGATGATGGGAATTATAGTCCAACAAAACCCTAGTCTAAACTGACTGGCAATGGCTCCTCAATATTTTAGGCAGAATCTCTCCCAGCCCCACCTGGAACTGTCAGGGATTGAACCCGGGACTTTCTGCATGGCTGATCCTCTGCTCCTGAGCTCCTGAGCTATAGCTCTTCTCAAATCAACAGGAAATGTATGTTCTTAAAGTAGCACCTAGGAGATCAGCTGCTAAATCCTGAAACACCGTACAGCGGAGAACAGGCAACTTTGTTTTGTGGCAAACTCTTAGGTGATGCCGAGAAAGACATCTGAGTTATGTGGTGCACTCCAGGTTTTGGAAGCAAGGGCACAGGTAAGAGAACCGAAGGAGGAATGAGGCAAGAAAAGTCCTGACTACAGCATCTCCTCCAACCAAATATAACTCTGGAAGGGAAATGCAATCTCTGTGGACTGCAGCCTAGCAACCGCTATTTTCTCCCCTTCAGAGACGATCCTCCCACAGGGAGCAGTGACGGCCTCCAACCTAAATGGCTTCAAAAGGTGATTAGACAAATTCGACTAAAGGTGACTAGTCCTGACGGTTTTGCTCTGCCCCAACAGCTGGAGGCAGCAATGCTTCTGAATACCAGTTGCTGGAAACCTCAGGCGGGAAGAGTGTTCTAGTGGTCAGATCTTGCTTGCTGGTTTCCCACGGGCATCTGGTTGAGAACAGGATTCTGGACACGATGGTCTCTTCTTATGTCCTTGTCCTGATTGGCAAGTCACAAAGACACCATTTGGAAATGATTCGGGAGCAGCAAAGCATCCATCTGCACAAACCTGAAATATAGGATGTTAATAAAGCCGAGGAAAAACACTGTTACCTTGTTGGCAACAGGTCAGTTTTTTAAAATGAACATTGCCCTCTTTCACAGACAAAGGGCACGGGGCTGAATTTGGACTCTTTGAAGCGTTTTCAGAACTTGAGCCAAGCTCTTTTAACTACTGGGCAAATACAGATTCAAATGTCTTGCTCTCGCGATTTCCACGAAAAGAACCAGTTAGAACTAACAAACTTGGCACTCACAGATCTCCTCTTTTCATCTTCTGTTTCAGTAGTAAGCAGAAATGACATGGATTTTGTATCCTTCTCATGAATTCCTTTCAAAGCTGATTTAACGATGTGTGGTTGTTGTTAATGCGGCAGAATCATCCTTCTCCATCATCTGTTACCTGTTTAATAGAATCATAGAACTGGAAGGTACCCCGAGGGCCATCTAATCCAACCCCTGGCAACGCGGGACTCTCAGCTAAAGCATCTATGGCAGATGGCCATCAAACCTCTGCTTAAAAACCCGCTAGGAAGGATAGTCCACCACCTTCCGAGAGAGTCTGTTGCACTGTCAAACAGCTTTTACTGTCAGAAAGTTCTTCCTGATGTTTAATTGGAATCTCCTTTCTTCTAACTTGAAGCCACTGGTTTGGGTCTTACCCTCCAGAGCTGAAGAAAACAAGCTTGTTTAATTCTCCATGCGGCAGCCCTTGAGATATTTGAAGATGGCTATCATATCTCCTCTCAGTCTCCTTTCTTTCTAGGCTAAACATACCCATGTCCTTCAACTTGGTTCCCAGACCCTTGATCATCTTCGTTGCCCTCTCCTGTACCCGTTCCAGCTTGTTGATATCCTTCTTTAATTGTGGCACCCAGAACTCCAGGAGGAATAGGCACAGCATGCCTCCTTTCCCAACCCATTTGCCCAATGGTGTATGATATGCTTTCCTCTGTCTAATCCCTCGTCACTGCAGAGGAATGCCTATGGATACTCCATCCATATGTGGGGCCCAGAGAGCAAATGTGTCCCCCATTCATCTTTGTCTGGCCTCAGGACTCTCACACAAGGCCCCTTCCCTCCCCGACCTTGCTCAGCTCCCTCCCCAAGTGTTTCTTGCCTGCTTGGAGTATGTCCACCATGTGAAAAATGCCTGCATGAATAAGGGATGGAAATAGATGTCCACAGAAGCCTCTGGCATTGGGATGGGTGGAATGCAGCCTATTGTACAACGGTGAGAGTCACCTCCATTGCTTCAGCCATCCTTGCCTCTGGCCACACCCAACAATGGCATCCAGCCTCCATAAAGCTGCCCTTGCGGTTGTGCAGCCCTTGGAATGAAAAAGATCCCAGTCTTATGAATTACCTGATTTCTTGGTCCCTTTTCTGTTTTAAGAATTTCTTGCACTACTTCAGCAGCCTCTTGAGCTCGCAGAGCACAGCTTAAAGCAATTCTATGATGTGTTATATATTTCAGCTAATATAACCCCTTTTAGCTAAACGCTCCAGACATTTACTGAATGCAGGGAGGCATACCAGGCCCATGTCCTTTGGCCTCATTCCCAACATCAAAATCCATGCTATCTCCACCCTTTGACCTCCGTATGTTCAAAGCAAGATGAAGGTCAATTGGTACAAAAACGGGAGGCACAGTTGTGAAGGTCTCCTGATCACTTGGAGAAACCAAACTGACATCCTTCTTTGGAAATTGAACCAATGTCCAGACTTTAACATTCAAAAATTTTACTTGAAGAAACTTTACTAGGGAAACCCAGCCAGATGGGTGGGGCATTAACAACAACAACAACAACAACAACAACAACAACAACAACAACAACAACAACAACAGCAACAAAATTAAAACATAATATTTACAGTTGCATGCTTCTCCAAGCACGGACTTTTGGTCTCTTCTAACTTCCAAACAACTGCATTTTCCTTTCTTTTCAGATCTCAGCATTTTCAGCCTTCTGTATCTCAATTAGGCCCTGACTTGAAGCTCCTATGAGAGATTTCCACTTTTACCTTCTCCTGCAGCTTTTGCTCTCCACTCCCACACTCTATTCAACTCAGCAGTGTTCACAGTGGATTCTAAAACACAGCCATCTTGCTTCACATAAAACGAAGTCTCTAATTAACTAGATACCTCCCGTGGGACCAATGTTAGCCGATCCCATGAGAACTACTAGAGAACGCTCTAGAATTCAGTTACCAACCAATCAAATTTAAACACATAGTAATTCATACGAGCATTTGCAATTTCAGTGAATTAAATTACTATACTTAACGTAGACTCCCTTTTCAAACCTCCTGTCAAACTCACAGGTGTCAAGGAAAGGGCCACTGTTGACTCTTCCTGGGATTCATACACCGGAGCCTACAACATAGCATTATTGAGGTTCTTGAAGTAGGGAATGAAGGTAAAAGTGCACACATCATGAACCACATATGCTCACAGAGCCCCTGCACCCTTGACTCATTTTTATGCATCTTAGGAAGCTCGGTGCTATTATCCTTATGCATCACAGCAATTGGCAGTCTGTATGCAAGAGGCAGCGGAAAACAGGGACGACGTAACCTTCTTTCCCCTTAACTCCTAGCTTTCCTGATAAGAAATCTTCTATTGCCACAAGCCATTAAGCATACGCCTACAGACAGATAGGGAGTAATGGGCTCAGATAGCATAATGCATGTGCTCTAGTCCCACCAGTGACTTCTACCTTTGATTTAATTTACCAGATGAATGTTTACATCGGTGACTTAAAAAGTGATACAGCCTTCCCGGGATGCTTGCTAACTGAGCATTACTTTTTAATCGATAGCGCTATAAATTACTAAGTAGCACATTTCATTCTATGAAGTGCCCATCTGGAGCCACCGTATTCATCAAGTGCAAGTCTTAATATTCTTCTGGGTTCCTTCCCAGTCGCTTGCCTTCAAAACAGATGGCTTTGTACTTCGTGTAGTTCCATAGCAATCAATGCGAGTTTGATCACACAAACAAAAAAGAAGGTTATCACGTTCGCAAACTTTAGGCAGTACATGATCTGAGAAGGCGGTTGGGCTTTGGTCTGGTGAACGCTTACTGTGCATGCTCAGAAGCATATTTTATATTCTGACCCACAGATGAACTTCTTGGGGAAATAGTGCTCGATTTGGAATAGAGCTGAGCATCATGAACTGATTGGTTTATTAATTGTTGTTTAGTCGTTTAGTCGTGTCCGACTCTTCGTGACCCCATGGACCATAGCACGCCAGGCACTCCTGTCTTGCACTGCCTCCCGCAGTTTGGTCAAACTTATGTTCGTAGCTTCGAGAACACTGTCCAACCATCTCGTCCTCTGTCGTCCCCTTCTACTAGTGCCCTCAATCTTTCCCAACATCAGGGTCTTTTTCAAGGATTCTTCTCTTCTCATGAGGTGGCCAAAGTATTGGAGCCTCAGCTTCACAATCTGTCCTTCCAGTGAGCACTCAGGGCTGATTTCCTTCAGAATGGATAGGTTTGATCTTCTTGCAGTCCATGGGACTCTCAAGCGTCTCCTCCAGCACCATAATTCAAAAGCATCAATTCTTCGGTGATCAGCCTTCTTTATGGTCCACCTCTCACTTCCATACATCACTACTGGGAAAACCATAGCTTTAACTATACGGACCTTTGTCGGCAAGGTGATGTCTCTGCTTTTTAAGATGCTGTCTAGGTTTGTCATTGCTTTTCTCCCAAGAAGCAGGCGTCTTTTAATTTCGTGACTGCTGTCACCATCTGCAGTGATCAAGGAGCCCAAGAAAGTAAAATCTCTCACTGCCTTATTAATACTCAGCCAAATAATTACAAGCTGACATGACACCAGTACCCAAGAGCATGTGTCACAAATCTATGGCGTGACCATGCTTGGAGTACTGTGCACAGTTCTGGTCACATCTAAAAGGAAATTGTAGAGTTGCAAAAGATTCAGAAAAGGGCAACCAAAATTATCTAAGGAACGAAACAATTTCCCTATAAGGACAAGTTACAAGTCTTGGGAATTTTTCATTTAGAGAAAACACAAGTAAGAGGGGACATGATAGAAGTGTATACAATTATGCATTGTGGGGGGGGGGGAACAGATAGATTGGAGTTTTTCTTCCTCTTTCATAATACTAGAACTTAGGGACACCCAATGAAACAGAATGCTGGAAGAGCAAATATAGTACCTATTCACACAACACACTGTTAAACTGTGGAACTCGCTCCCACAGGATGAATGTTGGCCACCATGTTGGATGGCTTCAAAAGAGGATTAGAGAACTTAATGGAGGACAAGGATATCGGTGGCTGCTATCCACAGTGGCAATGCTTTGCCTCCACCATCATAGAGAGCGTGCTTCTGAATAACAGTTTCCAGAAACCACAGCAAGGGAGAGTGCTGTTCTTATGCTCTTATATTCTTAGCAATTTGAACTTCAAAAAGGCCCCCGAAAAGCAAGTTGGGAAAGAACAAATGGATACAAGAAATAAGCAACCCCTTGTCAAATTTCCCTGCATTTGGAAGCAGTAGCCAATGTTGAACAATGTGTGCAAGAGACAAAGTCATGAAGGCAGAGGAGGAACTCAACACTGTGCCATGATCCCTGACCCAGGGACTATGAGCTATGTGATGGAGACCTCAGAAGAGGATGAGATCCTGGCTCTATCCTTGAGGGAAGGACTGCCATATTTTTTTCAGGGCCCTCTCAGCCAGACACTGTTATGCTGCTATCTTCAGATTCAGAAAGGTCTCACTGACTTCCCAATCCACAGGAAGCAAAGACAGCAGAAGGAGGTCTTTGGATGGGAGAGAAGTCTATCAGCGGCTACTAGTCATGATGGGTGTGTTCAAACTCTTCTGAATATTCCACCCTGGATAGATCAGTTGTTTAGAGAGTGTTGTGAATAATGCCAAGCTTGCAGGTTCAATCCCCATATGGGACAGCTGCATATTTCTGCAATTTATCCCTGGTGATCCTCAGGGTCCCTTCCAACTCTACAATTCTTAAGACTCTGTGATTCTTTGAATGCTAGTTGCTGGAAACTGCAGGAGGGGTGGAGATCTATAGAGCTCAGCTCCTGTTTGCAGTCTTGTTACAGGCATCTGGTTGGACCCTGTGAAAACAGGATCCTGAAATAGATGAGCTATTGGCTTGACCCAGCAAGGTCTTCTTATGTTCTTTTAAATATCTAGCCAGCCATTACATAAAGTCAATCTAGGTGCATGTCAAAAGGTTGGCTATCACTTGAAGCCCTGAATGGTTCCTGGTGTATTTCCTCCACTACCTCTGGGGTGTCGGTTATTTGTCTGTGGACCCAGGTGTCATTTCTGGAGGCAATTGGGGGGGGTCTTCATCGAAGACAATTAAAGCTGTCTCAGACTGTCTGTGTGTCGTGTTTCCCTTGGGAGGAGCGTCACTTGGCGATGGCTGATCGGATTCCAGCCGGGGTAATGAATGGTGAATTTCGGGATCTTCCAAAGGCCTTATGGAGTGTCCTATCTTTGATTGGGCTGGCGTTCTTTATGTAATTGGCCTTTTTACTCTAAAGTTTTCCTCTCCAAGGGAGTGTTATGGCTGGGTGCACCGCATGTATCCATCCTTAACGACGCTGCCAAATGAACCACAACCCTATGGCGAATGCCCTCCGACAAAGAGGGCATTGATTGCCTGGGGTCGGTCTGGCTATAAGACAAATTTGGCAGTAGTTGTTTTCGTTCTGTGTCTTTAAAAACGCACCTCAAATCAATATTATAGTCCTGTAAGAGGGCCCTATATTTCAGGAGCTTTAAAGGGGTATCCGAGTCAGAAAATGTCAGCATGAGTCTAGTGTGCTGGAAGTCGGTGCAAAGCAAGTTTATCGCGATCAGATTGTCACACTGGATATTTAGTAAAAGCTTAAAGTTTCGCTTCACACTAGCTGCAGTTTGACCTGGGTGCTTGCACGAGCAACAAGTTGCACAGTTGTTTCAGCAGGATCCTAGGAGCTCTCCAAGGTCCTGCAAATGCTCTGGAACCTGCTGCTGATTCCTAAGACTCTTGACTAGACCTCTTGATGGGACATTGCTAAGCTATAAAAGCTTCTACATAAGCTAAAAGAGGGGGTGAGTTTCTCAACAACTCTCAGCACTCTTAACAAACCACATTTCCCATAATTCTTTGGGGGAAGCCATGTCTGTTTTGAGCAATATCATAGTGTTTTAAATGGATGGTGTGAGTGTGACCTAATTTAAGGAAATTCAGGGAAGTTCCCCACCTATTCCTCCCCAACGGCAACCCTCCTGCCCCATCCCTCCCCCCTTGTTCGGGAGGGGCCCCCTAACCTCTGGGTGCTCTTCAGAGGAAACAGGTGGGGAAGGGCATCTTTGAGTGAATATCTTAGGAATCCAAGCCAAAGCTTTTCTGCCAAGTCAGTTTACACATCCTTCTGCTGATCATTAAGTGTAAAGAAATCAAATGAAGCATGTATGAACAAGACCCAAGTCATCTATCATGCCTATTTTCAATATTATTTAGTAGAAGAGGGGGTTTTCCCCCACAGAAACCAGTGAACCGATAAGGAACGAAAGCCAGTTTGTTCTTTCAATGGCTGAGCTTCATTCTTTCACTCCATTAATACAATTCTTCAAGCTCATATCAAGGCAATCTCTTTAAAAATAAATTAATTAAACTATGCATTATTTAAAAATATCAAGGGGGGAGAAAAAACCCAGAGATTGTGACAGGCTTGATTTTTAAAAAATAAATCTGAATGCATCCTTCACAGTTTAATTTTTGTTATAGAAAAAGATCTATGTGTCATCCTTTCAAAACCCATAGCCAAGCTTCTAGGGCAATATAGCTACAAAGTAAACTCTATGGAGTATCTTTCATCACTAATCCTCAAAGATTGCACTCATCAATGCCTATTTCTCTCTCCTTCGTTCTAGTCCATCCATAGTGCAGGTATCATCACTCACCTGACCACCCAACAGCGGAGCCACTGATGCTTACCAGAAAAGTTCTGGGGAGGCAGCAGGGCTGGGCTGTTTGTGCAGTTCAGATGCACCAGCAGACCCAATCTAGTGTACCTGCTGGGGTGTTTGCTCCACACCAATCTCCCTGCCATTTCCCACCTCCTCCTCTTCTCCCTGGTAAGCAGCAGTGATGGGAAGTCATGGGAGCATTGCCCCGCCCCCCTCATGCTTTCTGCTACTGTAATCCACAAAGGCTTCATTCATCATCCTTTCCCAAGGTCCTTCCTCAGACTAGAGGAGAGATTTGCCTAACTATAGGGGGGGGTGTGGGTGTGGGTGCAAAGCAGAGATTCCAGAGAAAGCTTGCCCAAATGTTTGCACTTGCTGTTTTGCCTTTCCATAACAGGTGTTTCAGCTTTCAGTGCCAAAGGGTTCTTGTTGGCATACATGCAGAAGACCTGGGCCACCAAGCCCCCCGGTAAGCATCTGCCGGGTGTCTTCTTCTCCCTCCGGTAGCCAACTGTAATACGATCCAGGCTCCTCGGAGTCTGGACACGTTATCTGCAGAGTTCATCCAGCGTTAGCGTGGTTTTGCAGCAGCAGCAGCAGCAGGAAGAAGAAGAAGAAACTCAGAGAGAAGTACTTGCATATTTACAAGCGTTTATTCTAAAGCATCTCAGAAGATAGACCAAACGTGTCTTTCTTCATCAGCAAAGCGAAAGCAACTAACATTACAATAGCACAACAAATGGAAGTATACATCATGTGACACACTCAGCATCCTCTTCCAAGCCTGTTCCTGTTTAAGGTGGAACAGAATCTACTATGAAATCCTAACACTTCTATCCTGTGAGATCTGAAGAAGAGCTTTCCCCAGTCAATAGAAGAACGAAGACCTGGTGCATAAACACCTCTGCTTCAAACTTATTGGAGTTGATAGACTGGTGTGATGGAGTTTATGAACCTCCGTTAACATGCAAAATGACAGAAATAAAGAAATTTATTGACAAGCCTATGCAAGGTCCTCAGTGGCCTTGCCATGGTCAAGGGATTGAAAGATGTGTGAAACAAGTCAAGGAGGCTGCAGGAAAAGTGTATACACAGGAAAAAGGGGGCCAAGAAACAGGTCGTCAGCTTTTGTCAAGAAATGAATCAAAACAGGACTTGATGAAACTTGTTATTAATTCTAGTGAATGTTATTCTGTTTTTTTAAAACTATAATAGGATGTTATAAGATAAAGTAATGATATGTTGTTACAGCTGGAAACAAAATTTCTTTATATTTTCGCTTGCATAAAATGATTAAAAACTTTAACTTCGCTTCAAAATGTGAGTTTCTGGCTTTTTAAAAGTGTATTTCAAACAAATCTCAATTTACCAAGCTAATCATCAACCAATCATAAGCATAATTGCAGATTTGGATTCCTCATGTGCAATAACATATTTTTAGAACCCCTCATTGAGCAAATTCGCAAAAGAAATTTTTCCGTCCTAAAATGACACGCCCTACTGGTGCAGTTCCTTCCTCAGTGGCATTGCAGTATCTGTCTAAGTTTCCTGCTCACTGATGGACTCCAGGCCCATGTCTCCAGCATCAAGGCTAATAATAATAATAATAATAATAATAATAATAATAATAATAATAATTATTATTTATACCCTGCCCATCTGGCTGGTCCTGAATGGGATAACTGTGCCCTTGAAGGACCAGGTGCGCAGCCTGGGAGTAATTTTGGACTCACATCTGTCCATGGAGGCACAGGTTAATTCCAGGGCAGCTGTCTACCAGCTCCATCTGGTACGCAGGCTGAGACCCTACCTGCCCACAGACTGTCTCACCAGAGTGGTACATGATCTAGTTATCTCCCGCTTGGACTACTGCAATGGCCTCTACATGGGGCTACCTTTGAAGGTGACCCGGAAACTGCAATTAATCCAGAATGCGGCAGCTAGACTGGTGACTGGGAGTGGCCGCCAAGACCACATAACACCGGTCCTAAGAGACCTACATTGGCTCCCAGTAGGTTTCCGAGCACAATTCAAAGTGTTGGTGCTGACCTTTAAAGCCCTAAACGGCCTCGGTCCTATATCCCTGAAGGAGCCTCTCCACCCCCATTGTTCAGCCCGGACACTGAGGTACCGCGCCAAGGGTCTTCTGGCCGTTCCCTCACTGTGAGAAGCAAAGCTACAGGGAACCAGGCAGAGGGCCTTCTCGGTAGTGGCACCCGCTCTGTGGAGGTCAGGGAGATGAACAACTACCTGACATTTAGAAAACACCTAAAGGCAGCCCTGTTTAGGGAAGTTTTTAATCTGTGATATTTTAATGTATTTTTGTATTTGTTGGAAGCCGCCCAGAGTGGCGAGGGGAAACCCAGCCAGATGGGCGGGGTATAAATAATAAATAATAATTCATGTTTGCTGCTATAGTCATTGTCAGTTTTGCAACATCCCTCACATCCCCTTCAGCAATAATAATAATAATAATAATAATAATAATAATAATAATAATAATAATTTATTATTTCTACCCCGCCCATCTGGCTGGGTTTCCCCAGCCACTCTGGGTGGCTTCCAACAGAAAAAATAAAATACAACAATCTATTAAACATTAAAAGCCTTCCTAAACAGGGCTGCCTGTTAAAAACATAAGAGCCCAGCTGGATCAAGCTAAAGGCCCATCCAGTCCAACATCTGGCAAACCAGATGCTCCCGGTAAACCTGCAAGCAGAATTTGAGCTCAATAGCCCTCTGCCCACCTGTGACTCCCAGCAATGGGCATTCAGAGGTACAGTCCCTCTGGCCTTGGAGGTAGAATGCGCTGCATTGTGCCTTAGGGTAATACAATGGATGCCCCCCTTGAACTCATTCCATTATCCTGCACCTAATGCAATAACTGGCTGTAAATGGCAATAGAATCAAGCGATGCTAAGCTAACACAATTAGCTGTTGTTCAGCAGAGCTCGCCACTTTCCCTTTCAAGAACCAACCACCCTTCATCACTGGCGAGGGGCACTCAGTGATCATTTCTGTTTGCATTCCCCATGGTTGTAATCACATTACTCAACAATGAGCCACAAAATGATGGTATCATTAAAGCATCTTTCCAGCTAGAAGGCAGAAGTTGGAATATAGCCACCAGGAAGTTCACAAAAGAGCAACAGATGTAATAACCTTGGAGAATTCCCCAGGGGATGATGCAGCAGAGTCTGGAGCTCAGAGGGGAAAAAACATTTCATTATATAGTGGAGGAAGAAAATCAAGTGCATGAGAGAAATAAAAAGCTTAAACAAATTGTTTTGTGAGAAAAGTTGCTCTAGTTGCAGCTCGTCCAAATAGGTTGACTATTTTTAAAAAAGAAAAAGGTGAAGAAAGGTATGAGTGAATATTTTTGGGAGGGAAAGACATTTCCTTCCTTCCTTTTCTTCTTTCTTGGGCTTTAATAACATTTCCCTTATTTTTTTCCCCTCTCAGCCAGAGAAAGTAATTTAAGCATGCAGCACCCTGCACCACACATAATTTAATTAGATATTGTGCCATTGAAATTAGAATTGCATTGGTGAGTCTCAGCTCCATACTAATGAATAGTGCTTTACCAAGTATGAGATTCTGATTAGGCTAGCCAAAAAGAAAAGAAAGGGAGGGTTATTCTCAGAACTAGCTGGGTCTGTAGGGAGCTGTCTTGTATATCACAAGGATGCCTATAGATTGATCTGGGTCTATAGGGAGAGACAGCTTGTATATTGAAATGACATCCATGGAGAAAACTGGGTCTCTGGGACTGCCTATCTGCAGTCATGGGAACCTTGTCAGACAAGCCCCAGACGCAGGGATTTGGGGAATGCTTTGACCTTGTGGTTGGGATTTTACACATTAGTTCCTGTGAACTTCCTCGAACACATTAATTCAAGGAAGTTCACAACAGCAAGCTTTCTTCTGAAGAGTAAGAGAAGGAAGAGAACGTGCCCAGGACAACCTGTTAGGGCACAGTGAGAGTGTCTCCCACAGGGTCCTCTCTAGCATACTTACAGGAAAACTCTGTGAGCTTCAGCTCCCATCCTGTCCCTATCTAGCAAACATGAATCGTTTATTTGACTGCATGCAGGGCCGGCGCGTCCATTTAGGCGAACTAGGCAGTTGCCTAGGGCGCCAAAATGGAGGGGGTGCAGGCCAGGCTGCCCAGGGCCATCCTAGCCAGGATGCTGCTTCGGCTGAGCAGGTAGAGGCGGCACAGCCCGGCGGAGCGCGAGTTAGGCGTTCCGCCTGCCACACCGTGCCCACCCTCTAGCTCCCCATCGCGCCCTCCGGCAAGGCCAAGTGCGGTGGGCAGCCAGAGGGTACGACAGGAAGCTGCAGGGCATGGTGCGGCGGGTGGGAACGCCAAACTCGCGCTCCACCAGCTTTGGGGCGAGTGGCGAGGGAGGGCTCCGCCTGGGCCGCTTTCCCTCCCCCCCAGCCCACAGTGAGCCGGGGAAAAGGAAGAAGGAAGACGCAGCTGCCCCTGCGAGAGGTGGCAACAGGATCAGCGCCCCAAAAGTGACAATGACAAATAAGCGTAGTGACTCCATCCAGTCTGATGAGCTCCTTCTGCTTCTGACCCCTTTGAGAGACTTTTGATGGATTGTGAGCAGCTGCTTGGGAAAGGGTGGGGAGATAGGTTGGGAAACATTTCCCCTTTCATGAAATTCCTTAAGCTGCCTTCTGGTCCAAGCCAAGCTCTCCGAGTGCAGGACATGCCATCATAGTTCAATAGAAATCCCACCTCCATGAGAGAAATGTCAGAGGTGCGTATGGGAGATTTCTATGTCCCTAGTGGCCCCAATAAGTCTAGTGAAAGATAATCAAGCATGGTCATATCTGCATAGCCTCATTCTGGGTTCTGGTTTGTGGTTTAAAACCCTGATTAACCATGCAATTAGCCAGGCACCACTACCCTTTTGACAGTCCTGGATCTTCTCCGAGTGGACCCTACCCTGGATAGTTCCGTTGGTTAGAGCATGATGCTGATAACACCAAGGTTCAATCCTCATATGGGACAGCTGCATATTCCTGCATTTCAAGGGGTGGGACTAGATGGTCCTCAGGGTCCCTTCCAAATCTATGACCCAGAGTGATATGGACTGCGTTGACTCACTCTGGGTATCCCAGATAGACCCAAATTCACCTGATTTGGTTCAGGATCCTGGGTTTATCCAGAGCCGGTGAGCCAGTTATGCTTAGTAGAGCTTGCTTGGATACAACCCATAGCATTGTTTGAAGGGGCATTCTAGAGGGGGAAAAGATTCGCTTACACCATGGACAGGCATCTAAAACCAGCAGCGCCACAAGAATCATATAATACAGCAGTCATCACCCCCTGAAATATGGGAGAGTCTGCACAGTTCACTGTGACCCTCCTCTGGCTGAACTTTGGGGATTCCGAAAGTTCACCCCGACATTTGGATAGATAATAAAAAGGAATCACTGTGGGGATCTCCTTCTCTCGGTCAATATAGCAGAAACAGGCACTCTTTGTAATTACTGTGTCAGTAGGACTGTGCATCTGTGAGACAAATCACCTCCAACAGATGAATGCAATTGTCAGTGAGAAAGAGGACCACCCGGACCGGATTACACTGCAGAAAAATATATGGAATGCCAAGCCTTCCTGAATATGTATGCAATTATCCTCCATCATGTATATGCAAGGAAGACACATCCCAGAGCCATTGCACAGAACCTTACCAACTCCAGTGAGAAAAAAATACACGGACGTCTGCCCCAGTTTTGTGTTTGGCATCCATGTTCAGTTATAATATTTAGCACCTGTTTTTATCCACAAGGAATAATTCTGGCTTCATCCAGAATTCCTGAAAATTTGTACATTAACTGTTCCGCCAGGGGTGACATTGATAATGAAATGAATGGCTTGTTGAAAACAAACAAGACAGCTGCAATTATTATTATTATTATTATTATTATTATTATTATTATTATTAAAATTTGCACATCCAAAGACCTCAAGGAGGCTTACAGGATAAAAATACAAGATGAAAACACAAAATACACAATAAGAACAAACACAAAACAAACCAATAACCCCCCTCCCTCCTTTATTTTGATAAAGATGCAGCAAATCACACCCGAGGGTATTTAAACAGGTGCTAGCATTATTAACTATCAAGTCCTGAAATGGGTCCCAATTGTTTTTGGGGAAGCACGGTGAACAGAGGAATGCATCTGGTTGGCTACTTTGAGAACAGGATGCTGAAATAGATGGGTCACTGGCCTGATCCTGCAAGTGTCTTCTAATGTCCCTATATGCAAGCAGAAAATAGCCTCGGGAATACTTTCCCCAAGGCTTTTTCTTGTGTTCTTAAATGTGAAGCTCTTGTAGTGTTGTTTCTCAGAAGATGAATCCTTCATGGGTCAATGGGACCTTCCTCCAGGAAATTGCTTAGGATTACAGCAAAGGTCCAAGGACCTTAACACCATTGCTTCATTTGAATGTAGTTTTTGATAATGATGATGACGACAACTGTAGTTTATTTTTATTTAAAAACACCATCTTTGCTTGGACACCTATTCAGACATTGGGATATTGAGCTGTATGTGTGAATTTTATGCGGGCTTAATGTACACCACCTTTGTTATGCAACCACCGTGTGCATAGGATTGCTCCTTTAGGGTGTTATTCACAGCTAGCCAAACTCAGAGTAGATCCATTGAAGTTAATGGACATAGAATCATAGAATAGTAGAGTTGGAAGAGTCCCAAGGGTCATCTAGTCCAACCCCCTACAATGCAGGAATCACAGCTAAAGAATCCCTGGCAGATAGTCATCCAACCTCTGCTTAAAAACCTCTAATGACCTTCCTTTTGAGGCAGTCCATTCCATTTTCAAACAGCTCTGACCGTCAGAGAGTTCATCCTAATGTTTAGTCGGAATTGCCTTTCTTGTAATTCGAACTCAGGACTCATTAATTTCAGGTCGTCTGCCCTGAGCAGGACTTAACGTCGAACATAACCTTTTCTATCTGCAAATTCTGCAGACACAAGTTTACCAACATCGCCAGCTAGTTTGGAGAGCTAGACTTGTGTCTAGAAACTTTCCGGCAGGTAGCTCTGGGCTGATGTTTTCCAGATCTCATTCCTGAAAAACAAGGAAACCCCTTACCTCGCTGGCTTTCTCCCCAGAGCCTACACCTGCCTTTCCATTTCTCCCATCAATTCTCCCTGGGCTCTCCCAGCTTCCTTTTTTTTGGCAAGCAAGGCTGCTCAAAGACATGTGTGTTGTTTCAGTGGTCATTGCAGAGAGATTACATTTCCTTCGCTCACGGCCGTCTTCTAAGGAATAATTAATCCCCTCCCCATAAGGTAAGAATTGGCCTCAGTTCCACACAAATGAGCCATTGCAATCCCTGATTTCCATCAATGTAAGAGTGAAGATACAGCAGGAACTGGAGAACTGATTGACATGCCAATTAGATAAAGAAAAAATATATAGATTCCTAAAGTGCTTTGTTTTTTATTCTCCGGCTCATATGTCATATGTCTCTTAGGATAAAAGTCTTCAAGGTGGTGTACACTGGAGTGCTGCCTCTCTTCTCCTTCTTTTGGTAACTGCTTTGAAGCTGAAGAAACATCTTATTGATCTTGTTTTATGTTCTGTTCATAGGCACGCAGCCAGAGCATTTCTTCTTCTTGCCGGCGGTTCAAGAAAAGAAAGCTCTTGTGGCCTGAAGAGATGTGGTTGGGAAGGAAGACAAAAAACAAAACAAAAACCCTCCAACTTTGTTTTGTTGCTGGAAAAGGGGCTTCAAAACAATCCGTCAAAGTAGCCTGCATTGAAAGGGTGCTTCGATCCATTGTAACGAGCTCTGTTTTAAACGAGTGATTTAAGGAGGAGGGCACCAAGATGTGGCGCATGATACAAACAGGCAGAGTTGCGCAAATAACTGGCAATGGGCATGTCATTTCCATGGCGAATCCACAAAGTACAGCTGCACTTAGTAGAACGAGGGCCAAAACAACATGCCCTCTCTGCCTATCTTGGTGCCCATTTCACAGATGGCAAAACTATTGCAGATATTGATATTGTGCGGCACGAAGCACTTGGATACATAATAGCTGGCTCCTCTGGGAATGGTAATTGTCCAGACCCATAAGCATTATTGAAAGCTTTACTAACCAGAACTTCTTCAAAACAGGTAGGAAGATATCAACACCCAGTTGTATAAAGCATATGCTTATCCAAGCCTAGGTTCTTCTTAAATATACATAGCATAATTGCGATCAGAGCAAAAATCAGTTCTCCATCTCTCCCATAGCTTGCATTCAACCTGCATACAGCCTAAGTCTATGGAGTTCCTGGAGAGACTCCATTTCACATTCTTCTCCCACTGTTCTTAGGACAAGGGCAACTCCCATTCAACCATCTACCTCTTTTCCCCTTTTCTTCCCAATGTCTCAACAAATGAAACTGATTTGCAAAAATGTTACGAGAGACATTGCACATATTTCTGTTAACCAAGAAAATCTTTAATTAAAAAAAAACAGAAATAAAGAATGCAGTAAAAAATAAAATAAAATAAATATTTACAATTGAATACCCTCACGTGATCTAAGGTTAAACACTCGTGTGAGTGCTAGCAGAGAACATCAACAGTTAATTATCAACCTGTTAAAGCTCAGAGAGAGCTTCATTATAGCCCAATGGAATTTTCCAAAGTTAAACCTTTCGGCAATTTATATGCAGACATTATCCATTTCAGTGTTCAATTAAACAATTATGCTTGATAAAAAACAGTGAGGGCATTTGGGCTGGTTTTGCAAGCCTGAAAAATTCCAAGCTGGGGAAGCTCAAACCTTGCTACCAGAACTTCTCCTGGTGTCTACCAGCTCACACCCTCTGCAGTGGCGTCGCAATGAGGAGACGGTGAGGGCAATGTGCTCCCGGTGCCACGTCTCCGGGGGTGACAAGGCGGCGCCCCACTGTGGCGGCAGGATCAGCCATCACGCCGCCACAGCCGCATGTGGAGGATCCTCCGTTCGCGGCTGCAGCCACGAGCAGAGGATCCCGGGACTATCCGTATGGCGCTGGAGCGCCAGCAGCAGCAAACCACTACGTAGCGTGCATGTGTGGTGGCGCTATGTACACCGCATGCATCGTACATAGTGACGCCACACATGCGCGCTACGTAGCGACCCCCCGCCCTGGGGTGCACATCATGTTTGCCGCTCCGGGTGCCTGAGCAGCTTCCTCCACCACTCACCCTCTGTTGGTGCTTTGATAATTTGCCTTTGTATGTTCCAGCTTCTGGAAGTCCCTGCTGAAGCTCTGTATTTCTTCTTCCAATGTGTGTCCAGATGAGATGTCCCCACTCCCATCATTGCTTCCTTTATTTGACTCCGACCTGTCCCATCCATAAAATGCACCTTATCAATAACTGGGCTCCTGCCTCTTCACTTGTTTAGTTGGAATCGATCCCATTTCATGCTGACATTGTGGTTGATGCAGTAATTTACTGCCTCTACCAGGCAATTTTCTCTGGGCTTCCTTGAAGAGTCTGTGGTTTTCTAGCTCCTAAGGCTGGGATAAGCACAAAGGTATTGATGATGCCTAGTGAAATAGTTTGAAACCTCAAAAGGTATATCACCCCTCCATTTAACGCTGAACTGATGGCCCTGAAAGCCTGATTCAGTGTACTTGTGTCTAAAAAGGAACAGATTGCTTCATTGTCCCTTGATCTGCAACAGTTTCCAGGATCTTTGGTGATGTGTAATTGTATTGACTAGGTATTTCAGAACTGAAGAAAAGGAGAAAAGAGAGATGTCTTCCATTCCCCAATTTCTGAGATTATGGTTGTTATTTTTTTTAAACAAAAAAAGTCATTAAAAAGAAAAACCAGATCTTTGCCTTAACACAATATACTTACTTTCATTTTAAAAGTCTTATTTCCAGAAAATGGTGCCCCTTGGGTATGGCAACTCTAAGATGTGTGAATGTGCATGTTTATTCCAATTTAAGAAATGCATTGCTTTATAACCCAAAAAGCCAATGAAAGAAAACTGGGCAAATGACATGGATGCAATATGAGTCCAAGCCTAAATTTAAGTTCACATTTATTTATTTTCAGGTAACTATCTCTGGAGATAGTTTCAGGTAACTATCACCTGGAGAAGGAACTGGCAAGCCACTTCACTATCCCTGCCAAGAAAACTCCATGGACAAAGACAACAGGCATATAAAAGTTATGGCGCTGGAAGATGAGCCCCTGAGGTCGGAAGGCGTCCAACATGCTACTGAGGAAGAGTGGAAGACAAGTACAAGTAGATTCAGAGCTGATGAAGTGGCTGGGCCAAAGCCGAAAGGTCGCTCAGATGCGGACATGCCTGGAAGTGAAAGGAAAGTCCAATGCTGTAAAGAAAAATATTGCATAGGAACCTGGAATGTAAGTACCATGGATAATGGTAAGCTGGATATGGTCAAAAATGAGATGGCAAGAATAAATATTGACATCCTGGGCATCAGTGAACTAAAATGGAAGGGAATGGGCGAATTCAGTTCGGATGACTATCATATCTACTACTGTGGGCAAAAATCTCGTAGAAGAAATGGAGTGGCCCTCATAGTCAACAAAAGAGTGGCAAAAGCTGTACTGGGATGCAATCTCAAAAATTACAGAATGATCTCGATACGAATCCAAGGCAGACCTTTTAACATCATAGTAATCCAAGTTTATGCACCAACTACCGGTGCTGAAGAAACTGAAATTGACCAATTCTATGAAGACTTAAAACACCTTCCAGAAATGACACCAAAGAAGGATGTTCTTCTTAGTACAGGGGATTGGAATGCTAAAGTAGGGAATCAAGAGATAAAAGGAACAACTGGCAAGTTTGGCCTTGGAGTTCAAAACGAAGCAGGGCAAAGGCTAATAGAGTTCTGTCAAGAGAACAAGCTGGTCATCACAAACACTCTTTTCCAACTACACAAGAGATGACTCTACACATGGATATCACCAAATGGGCAGCATCGAAATCAGATTGATTATATTCTTTTTCTTACTTGGGCTCCTTGATTACTGCAGATGGTGACAGCAGTCACGAAATTAAAAGACGCCTGCTTCTTGGGAGAAAAGCAATGACAAACCTAGACAGCATCTTAAAAAGCAGAGACATCACCTTGCCTACAAAGGTCCGTATAGTTAAAGCTATGGTTTTCCCAGTAGTGATGTATGGGAAACCCAGCCAGATGGGCGGGGTATAAATAATAAATTATTATTATTATTATTATTATTATTATTATTATTATTATTATTAAAGTGAGAGCTGGACCATAAAGAAGGCTGATCGCTGAAGAATTGATGCTTTTGAATTATGGTGCTGGAGGAGACTCTTGAGAGTCCCATGGACTGCAAGTAGATCAAACCTATCCATTTTTAAGGAAATCAGCCCTGAGTGCTCACTGGAAGCACAGATCCTGAAGCTGAGGCTCCAATACTTTGGCCACCTCATGAGAAGAGAAGACTCCCTGGAAAAGACCCTGATGTTGGGAAAGATTGAGGGCACTAGGAGAAGGGGATGACAGAGGACGAGATGGTTGGACAGTGTTCTCGAAGCTACGAACATGAGTTTGACCAAACTGCGGGAGGCAGTGCAAGACAGGAGTGCCTGGCGTGCTCTGGTCCATGGGTTCACGAAGAGTCGGACACGACTAAACGACTAAACAACAACAAACTATCTCTAGAAAGTACATATATTTATACACACAGCCTTTCTTCAGTCGTGCTAAAATTAACACTTTAATCATCTCTTTTCCACCTTCTTTATCAATATGTTAACTGTTTCCAGTACCTTCCTTTCTCCACCCCACCCCCCACCCCGATAACAATGTGAGGGAAATGAATTACATTGATTTGTTAATGTTTTGTGTGCAATTATTTAAATGATAACAGTTTCCATAGATACACAGAAGCAAGCCTGGGTGAGATCAGTGGGCTTACTCCCAGGAAAGAGGATGTGTGAAGGCTGCAGGCCTCATGCATTATATTCCATTTCCTCACTTCGCTTCAATACTTCTGTTTGACAACTTTCGGCTACTGGGAAAACCTTCCAGGTATTTTGTGCCCTTGTGCCTTATCTATACCTCATTAACATTTTGTAGCATATAAAATTAATATAGCACGTTTTTTATTGCTTTGCTTATGAAATGGAAGTCAAATAAAGATCACCAGTGGGAAAATTTATGATTCAGAAATGAATGAATGAATGGTAGCTGATTAAGTGAAATGACTCCACCAAAAATAATTGCATCTGAAGTGAGGGTGAAATGGACGTTCTGCCATCAGTGGTGTTATAACTAGAGTTGTGAAAAAGCTGACAGAATAGGGGTCTCTGCTCTCTGATGTGCTGGGCTTAGGGATGGGTGAATTTCTCAGTTTCAGTTTCTCGCTTTTCCAGTCTTAAATTCAGTTTGCCACATTTCCACATTGCTTAGCATGGTTGATGTTTTTTATGAATCCCCCCCCCTTTATAAGATGTATCAATATTTTAGCATGGTTGCAAACCAATTTTCCCCTAATAGAATGTGTTTCTAATGTTATGTTCATGTGCTTATGCATTTTAAGGCACACTTTACTCTGGTGTAAGCACTTTTCATAGACATTACCGTACCATGAAAGTGTCCTGGGAAAACTGGAACATCCTGTTCCCCCCCCACAATAGCACGGTGACCATTTTGTGTACCGTAGTCTCGCACAATTTAGTGCCGAGATCTCCCCCACCCCACCCCCCCCAAAAGAACTTTTCTGGGCTCCATGATCACATGTGAGTCACATGATGCACATGGAAGCACAGACAGGGAGACGCATGTCCCGGTTTGGGGACTCGGTGTGTTAGAGGGTATGCGTTACCTGCCTGGAGAAATGCCTTGCAAAATTTAAAAAAGGTAAAAGGACACCTGACAGTTAAGTCCAGTCGCGAACGACTCTGGGGTTGTGGCGCTCATCTCGCTTTACTGGCCGAGGGAGCCGACATTTGTCTGCAGACAATTTTTCTGGGTCATGTGGCCAGCATGACTAAGCCACTTCTGGTGAAACCAGAGCAGCGCACGGAAATGCCATTTACCTTCCCACCAGAGCAGTACCTATTTATCTACTTGCACTTTGACGTGCTTTCGAACTGCTAGGTTGGAAGGAGCTGGGACCGAACAACAGGAGCTCACCCCATCGTGGGGATTCGAACTGCCAACCTTCCGATCGGCAAGCCCTAGGCTCTGTGGTTTAGACCACAGCGCCGTCTGCGTCCCTCTTGCAAAATTAGGAGAGGTGCAAACTGGGAGAGATGGCTGTGTTTCGGTTCATGTGTTGCTTCAGAAAGTGTGGATTAGGTAGGTTCACCTTTGAACGCAGGATGAGTCCATTTTCTCCCCATCCCTAGTGCCGGCCCTTACATAGCCCAAAGCAGCACCATCTGTGAAGAAGAGGAGGTTCTCAGCAGGCTTAGAGGAACCTAGCAATTTCCTAACCAATCCTACACAATGGGCAACGCGGCAACTCATTTAGGATTCATGCCTTTGGTAAAATTCAGCAGGCCTCACTCTAGCTGCCGGGTGATGCCTGGAAGGAGGGCAACATGCAGTCTCAGAAAGAATCAAACTAATATCATGATAGGACGCAGGTATGGGAACAGGAGATTGGAGGACCTCTTTTTTGGACACCGAACAAAAGAAGAAAGAGAAGGCAAGGCATGTGAAAAATTACAGATTCCAGCGGGCTGTGAAATATAATAGAAAGTTACTTCCTGAGCGATAATTTATGGATCTGGTTCACTTCTGCAAATTGCGTTGTGTCCTGCAAATATGGCCTCATTAGTCATTGAGCTTAATTCTTTCTGCCAGCCTCAGTTCAAGGTAACACATCTCCTAAAGTTCACTTGTGTGGAATTTAAATCTAATTACACTACTTCCCCCCCCCCCCAAATTTGCTAAATCCCATTATTTTAAAAAAAATGCACACTTTCCAGAAAATCTTGCCTTTCTGCATTTACTGAATAATGGAATAGAATGGCTTTACTATTCCCATTATTTTGAAGGTCTACGCCCTCCCTTTTCTATTGCCCCTTTTGGAACTGCTCTGCCGTTTGGTTTGTAAAAGATAAAGCAAGGTCTTGGGGAGTGATTGATCGATTGTTCAATCTCAGGCCAAGTCTACGAGGGCAAAGCCTTGTAGCTGCAGCAGCAGGTTGTCAAGGTATCACTCCTAAATCTTGCCCCTGCTGACCATCAATTAAGCACAGCCTGCCCCTGATTCGTATGCTGGGGTTTCAATAGCTACAGCCTCCCAGGAGCTTGTAAAGATGGTAGGTTTCATTCCAGAGTAGCACTTTTATGATAACTCCATCATTCTTGTTTATTTATTGGCTTTCTTGCCCATCCATCTCCATAAGGCCACAGGGTTGCTCAGAACAAATGTTAAACAAAACCCCAAAACAAGACTAAAATGAATTAAAAACAATCGGAAGAAACGAGTGGATCCTTTTTTTTTAAAAAAAAAAAAACCAAATCCCAAGTGTTTCTCATCTGCCCAACTTCTCTGGTTCAAACAAGTTTTAGAGGAGTTTGTTTTTTTAAAAAATCTGGGACACTTGATTAGAGAAAAACCTATTTTTTCCTGGGGGTATGCAGGAGTACCCCTAAACGTTTTGTGAATCTAATAGGAGAAGAAACTAATTTTTAAAAATAATAATAGTTTTTTCTCTACCATGAAGAATCATCAGTTCCATTGAATAGAATAGTGAATTGTCAGTTCCATTGCTACCCCTGATGGTGACCTCATTTTTTTAAGTAAAAATGAGAGTAGGTCTACCCCATAACATTTTTTTTAAAAAATATAGAAAACAGCACTGGAGATAATCAAAACCAACCCACTACAATGCACCCCCTAGTAATAGGGGGTGAATTGAACGACTGCATGAATCAGTGGAGTGTTCTTCAACCTTTGGTCTTTTGTTGTCGTAGGACTTCGACCATCCTTAACCATCCCACATTTCCTGCAAGCTGGCAGACAAGAAAGTTCTGATCTGTACAAGCTTGGGAGGAGCAGATCAGCTCAATTCATATCAGAATTGGAAAAGACCGGACCTGCAAGGATCCTCAAGGTGGGAATGGGAGAAATCGGGTCCTCCTTAACAAGAGGGCACATGTTGTGGTGTGACCTGGCAACCACGCCCTGTGTTGTGGGTGGGAACGTTGGGATGGCCACAACACCCGATTGGAGGTCCCTCAATGTTGGGTGCAATTAGGCCAATGGGATGCCAGCTAAATTCTATCGAGCGACCTCTATTTAAGCCCATGCACGTGTCCCTGAGCTTCCTCTTTTGGGCCAGTGCATCGGAACAACCGCCCACCTCTCCCTATATTTAGGGCTTACACGCATGACCTTGCTATGCCGTCGTGTGTCGTCTGTCATTGGGACAGGAGAACGGCAGGAATTTTCCCCACTTGGCTGATTGGCTGGTGCCATTTGGGTTTCGCCTGCCGCGTAGCAAATCGTCACAACTTGTAAGGTTGCGGATAGGCTCTGGTTCAGGTGATAGGGGTGGCAGAGCGGTCTGGCCATCCCTATGTGATGGGTAATCTGTTAAAGGAATCCTGGGACTATTTGGTTAGTCAACCCTGAGAGGGGTTGTGCCCGGAGCTAGAGTCCAGGGGGGCATCTGGCTGGTGGGCCGGCTTGACCCCGTTTCCACTGTGCCGGGTGTTCACCCAAGGCTGACCTATGGTGTGCCCTGGGTCAGTGCTGCCTGCAAGGGTGCAGGGAGCTAGTTGAACCAGAGCCTATGCAACCACTCACTTGATTGTAATCAATAAAGTTGATTTTGCCAAAACTCAAACCAAAAATTTGCGTCTCGTCTGAATTTATTCGGGGATGGTTAAAGGGTCTACACATGCAACATTGGATACAGCTCTTAGTACAGGAAACAACCATTTTGTTTTGGTCCAAGGCACGTTTGACTGCATACACATGGGCCGTTTTTGGACCCGGAAGAGGGCATAATGGGGGTGGGCTTATGCTCACTCTGCCAATGCACATGATGAACCTGAACAATGCCCGCACAAATCAAGCATTGCCCGTTTGCATTTCTGAGGAGAATTTCGGGCCTACAAATGGAGCTCAAAGTCCAGCGCAGTCCTTTTTTGAAGGGCACCAGGCCCTGAGGCGATTATCATTTCTGCACAGTTTAACAACTGAGTGCTCAGACATTTTCTGCCTAGTATTCTCCTCATTACCCCATTCCTCGGGCATGCCTATAACAAGCCAAAGTTATTGAGAAGTCCTTCGTCAAGAACGTTTAGAGAAGACCTGGCACCTGTTTGCCAGTACATTTTTCATATGATCCCACTAAAGTAAGAAATCCACAAGAACGCCTAATTTATTTAGTGGCAGGCATCTTCTCCGAATCGCTTCATTCTGTCAATTCGTTTTCGGGTTGCAGCCTCACTTTCCAACTACCAAATACACACACAGCAGAGCTGCATGAAATGAGATCAGCCTGCTTTTAGGTCCTCTAAAATGTCAGACTTTATTTAGAATTGCCTCACTTTTCCCTCCTCTGCCCTTTTAACTGCAGAATAAGAAGGAGCAAGCAATACAACAGATATGTATGACTTACCCCCAAAGTAAGTAGATGGGGCAAGTTTTGAGCTCCTGCCCAGGGCCGGCTCATCGTAGACCCCCAGTGGCGCAGGGCACCATGGTGCCGGCCCGCCAGGAGGGCGCCGCGAGCTGCGCCCGCCTGCTGGCTCGCCGGTCCGCTGCGCGCGGCGCCCACCTGCCCACCGTGCTGGGAAACGGGGCGGAAGGGCGGCGGAGAGATCCGGCGCACCATGGCGACAGGGGCGCTTAAGACGGCGCTGCTCCTGGCCGATTGGCAACATCTTAGCAAACAGCAAAATCTAAAAAGGTTGCTGGCATGACATGGTGTCGTCCATCATAATCTACCATGGCTGCTCTTCTGTGTGCATTAAACTTACAATAACTGGCAGGGCCTAGATCAGGCTTCCTCAAACTCGGCCTTCCAGATGTTTTGAGACTACAATTCCCATAATCCCTGACCACTGGTCCTGCTAGCTAGGGATCATGGGAGTTGTAGGCCAAAAAAAACATCTGGAGGGCCGAGTTTGAGGAAGCCTGGCCTAGATTAACAATATGCAGATTGGAAACTCTGGTTCAGGCCCTCTGGGAAGTTTGTGCACCATTCAAGGCTCAAATAATGAATAAAAATGTGTATTTTGAGAAGAAAATACACCCAGAGACACATGCTTTTCTCTGAGAGGAAATATGGTTAGAAATACACGCTCTGAGAGAAAATGCAATTTTTTTACAATAGTATTGAAATGTGCAGCTGCTGTGAAAAAAAGCACATCCCATGTTCGGGATCATTAGAAAAGGAATCAAATATAGAACAGCCTATACCATAATGCCATTAAAAAAACCCCACAAATATTTGGTGTTGTTGCTCTTGGAATACTAAAGCTGCTGCTCTGCTCATGCAGCAAACATCCGCTTGCCCCAATGAAACTTCCCTCTGCAAACCCCCAAATCTGAGACTCAGGAGGAGATTTTGAGGGTGCAAGCAAAGCTGAAAAGAAGGGGAGGTCCTGCTGAGTGAGCAGAGCACTGCTTGCGCGACCTCAGACACAACCCAAAGTACTATTGCATACCATACTCTCCAAAATTTCCCCAATAAAAATATGGCTATCCTAATCATCATTATCATTTTACTGTTTATACCCCACCCATCTGACTGGGTTGCCCCAACCACTCTGGGTGGCTTCCAACATACAGTCACACCTCGGGTTAAGTACACTTCAGTTTGAGTACTTGCAGTTTAAGTACTCCGCAGACCCGGAAGTGTTTACTTCCAGGTTCCACCGGGTGCGCATGTGCAGAAATGTTGTGTGTGCTTTGCGCATGCGCAGAAGCGCTTTATCTTCGCGCACATGCGCTATCGCCGCTCGAATTAAGTACTTTCCGGGGTGCAAATGGCACCCTGGAACCAATTAAGTACTTAACCCGAGGTACCACTGTAGGTGTGTGTGTGTTTAGAGTGGGGTGGTGGCGCCCAAAATGGGAGTGATGTGTGCTGGGGAAAAGCTAGAGTAACGAGGAGGGAGGGGATCCCAGAGGATGTGAGGGAGGGGGGAGCTGCCCCTTTCCTCGGTTAGATTCCCCCTTCTTTCTTTTTCTTTTCTTTTCTTTTTGCTCCCACAGCTGTGATTGGATGGAGGCTGTTTTGAGATCCTCCCTCTGCATGTGTGCCGCTGCGGGGCTGGGCTGGGAGGATAAGCCTCTCCGCGCTGGGAAGGGGCAGCAAACCATGTGGGCACAGGGAGGGTTTGCCCTCCTCGGGGTGGGGCGCCCTCACGGAGAGGATGCCAGGAGGGATGTCTGCCTGCCTTCCTGCCTGGCGGTGGTTGTGGTAGCAGCGATGGCAGGAGCAGGGGGGGTTGCGGGGAGGAGTGATCGGGAGTGGTTTCTTCACACCTCTCAGGCAGGGAGGCGACCCCACTCCAGGCTAGAAATCCATGGTAGGCCAGCTACATGGTAGGGCTCCCGCCCTGCCCTGCCAGTAGGGGCCAAAATGCACAGCACTTGGTTAGGGCTGATGGGAAATGAAATTCAGAAAATAGATCATAGAATCATAGAGTTGGAAGAGACCACAAGGGCCATCCAGTCCAACCCCCTGCCAAGCAGGAAACACCATCAAAGCATTCTTGACATATGCCTGTCAAGCCTCTGCTTAAAGACCTCCAAAGAAGGAGACTCCACCACACCCCTTGGTAGCAAATTCCACTGCCGAACAGCTCTTACTGTCAGGAAGTTCTTCCTAATTTTTAGGTGGAATCTTCTTTCTTGAAGTTTGAATCCATTGCTCCGTGTCCGCTTCTCTGGAGCAGCAGAAAACAATCTTTCTCCCTCCTCCATATGACATCCTTTCATATATTTGAACATGGCTATCATATCAAAGACTGTTCATGTACGCCACAGTGGCAGCGAGAGTATTAGTAGCCCAGAGATGGAAAACGATGGAATTACCTACAATTGCGGAATGGCAAGTGAAGATGTTGGAATATCTAGAGTTGGCGAACCTGACCTGCAGAATCCAGGACCAGGAGGACCCGAAATTCAGAGAAGAATGGAGTAAATTTTGGGACTATGCAAAGGAGAACTATAAGAAGTTAAAGATTCCGGCGGGTATAAACTAGATCCTACAATGTTGATGTAATATAGATATAATCTTTGTTAGTGAGCTAGCATTTATTTTTGGGAAATGATAGAATTCCAGTATGCGCGAGTAAAGTGACCCATACTACCTACTTAAGGGAGGAGGGAAGTCATAGCCCGAGAGAGCTGTACAATGTATAAAGATGAAATTTATATGTTGATGTAAAGAATTTTGTGAAAGATAATAAAAATATATTAAACAAAAAAAACAAAAAACAAAATGCACAGCACTTGGGAGATCAGGCCAGCATGTGAGGCGGGAGGCCTTTTTGGAGACAGCCCTACAAGCGAGCCTACTGTCTTATTTATTTTATAGTACAGTACATTGATTATTGCCTTCATTTTATAGATCAATGGACTCGTTAGACAGTAGAATTTGTGTTGAATTGCTGTTTTAGGGGGTGCTTTACATCATCTGGAACGGATTAATCCACTTTCCCATTACTTTCAATGGGAATGTTCGCTTCAGGTTAAGTACGCTTCGGGTTAAGTACGGACTTCCGGAACCAATTATGTACTTAACCTGAGGTACCACTGTATATAAAAACGCAATAGAACATTTTGAAACTTCGCTGTACAAGGCTGCCTTCAGATGACTTGGGGGGTCAGATAACTCCATACCCTCCCACATTTCTCTGATGAAAATGTCCTAAGGAAAAGTGGGACATTCCAGAAACCAGGATGGCGTCTGCAAATCTAGGACTGTGCCTGGAAAATAGGGACACTAGGAGGGTCTGCTGCAAACCTCAGCTGGAATATCACAGAACGGGAGAAGTTTTAGGAAGCATTAGCCCAACAGATCAAGGGGCTGCACAGGGCCATCTTAAGCATAGCTGGCGCCCTGGCTCCGTGGCGCAAACTATCCCTCTGGTGCCCACCCGCCCCCCGTTTCTGAGTGCGGCTGCCGCACGGGCAGAGCAGTGCGGCGCCCCCCTGGCAGCCCGGCACCCTGGCGCCTTGCGCCACCCAGCCTTGCCTAAGGGCCGGCCCTGGGGCTGCAGCAACTCTCTTAAAAGAAAAGGCTGCAGCATTTGAGCCTCTTTGGGTGAGTAAGAATGGACAGAAGAGCATCATATAGACTTATGCATGCTGTGTAGAAAGTAGAGAGAAGAACTTAGATAAGATATCTTTATTGTCATTGTCCCCTTGCGGGAACAACGAAATTACTCGGTTGCTACATCCACTCAGATAAAGCATTCCGCATAATCCAAAATTACAAAACCTAATTAAAAACAGTAAATATAATACAAAATAACAAGTAAAATAAGATGACTTCAAAGTCCAGACTTACCATTTAAGGCCAAAATCGCTCTAGAGAAGAAACTGTTCCTGAGACGGCTCGTTCTTGCCTGCATTGTTCTATATCTCCGTCCCGATGGCATGAGCTGAAAGAAATGGTGACCAGGGTGCGTTGGATCTCTTGATATGTCTAGTGCTTTTCTATGGCACCTGGTGGTGTAAATTTGTTCTAAGGTGGAGAGTGAGCAGCCAATAATGCTCTCTGCTGTTTTAATAATTCTGCACAGCCCTGCTCTGTCCTGAGAAGTACAGCTTCCGTACCACACACATAAACCATACGTGAGCACGCTCTGTATGGCACAGTGATAGAAGGCAAGCAGCAGCTTTTGTGGAAGATGGTTTTTCCTTAAAATTCCCCTTGTATTAACTTAGGGAGAGAATGTAGAGATAAGCTTCCTTCTCCCTCTCATAATACTATGGACTTGGGGTCATTTAATGAAGTTTCATTTTAGATGATCCAGGGCATACAAAAGGAAGCAGTTCTTCACACCATGAAAAGTCAAACTCTGGAATTCACAGACACATGACGTTGTGATGCCACTTGGCTGGCTTGAGAAGAACATGAGACAAAGTAATCAAGAAGGCTTTCAACAGCTACTAGGCAGACGCAGTCACCTTGGGTGGGTTTAAAAACATTGGTCAAATGTGTGGAGTCTAAGACCATTAATCAAGATGGCTATGTACTGTTTTGTGCCTCTAGTTGCTAGGAACCACAACTGGGGAGAGTACTATCATGCTCTAGAGGTCTTCCAACAGGCCAGGCATGTCCAAAGTCTGTTTTGGTTAATGCAAAAATAGGACAGGAAAAACAAATAGATGAACATATATGAAAGTGGCATGGAAGATAAATAGACTGATTTGTCTCCTTGGGATTTTCGTTATACAAATGAAATTTTCGTATAGAGCGGGGAAGGCTTTTTGCATGCACTTATAGAAGAGAGAAAGCCTTATGTCTGCACATACATGGTGTTCAGTTCGGTATATGTGACAGCAAAGATAGGAGGGGGAAGAGAGAGAGAGAGAGAGAGAGAGAGAGAGAGAGAGAGAGAGAGAGAGAGAGAGAGAGAGAGAGAGAGAGAGAGAGAGAGAGGACTATTCTAAAAGTATTGTGCTACAAAGAGATTACAAAGAATACTGTTGTAAACCCTGTAAGAAGGAGGCTCTTTCCCTTCTTTTTGTACAGAACATGATTGAAGTCTTTGAAAACTGACTGATGTGGTGAAAAATGGCTGCTAATATGAGAAAATAATTGGAAGCAAGCTTGGGAAGGGGGAAGAAGGAGGGGGCGTTATCGAGTTGCCAAGAATTGTACCATCTCAGTCACTTAAGAAGTTGGTGACTGAAGTCCCGGGGCAATGAAGAATCATCTGTGCAGAGAAATAGGGTTTTTTGTTTTTTTTTTAAAAAAAATCCACTCCATTTACAACATCATCCCCAAGTATATCCACCAACTGAGAATGAATGGCAGGCATTCACTTACAAGGAAGAAGCAATGGGTGTCCTTGGAGACGGATGCCATTAGCTTGGCGGCAAATCGTGCCCCTTCTGCAAGGTGTACATGTGATTTACTTAGCTCTGCATAACTAAATGGTCACGACCGAGCTATGAGCCTGATGTAGGCAGCCAGCTGTGCTGCTGCAGATGCAACATGATGTTTCCTCTCTCTCCTCCAAGTGGTCATGCCTCTTCTGGTCATGGTCCTATGGATGCACAACCTCTCTGCCTGTCTCCAGGAACTGAGATCATCAGCAAGGGATGATGCTCTGTTTAAAGGGGCCAAGCCTTTTCTAGTAACAGCTAATAACAACAACAACAACAACAACAACAATAATAATAATAATAATAATAATATATTTATACCCCGCCCATCTGGCCGAGTTCCCCCAGCCACTCTGGGCAGCTTCCAACAAAATAGAAATCCATCAAACATTAAAAGCTTCTGGTAATTGTTGTTCTCTTTGACCTCTGGTGGGAGGGCATTCCACAGGGTGGGTGCCACTACCGAGAAGGCCCTCTGCCTGGTTCCCTGTAACTTGGCTTCTCGTAGCGAGGGAACCGCCAGAAGGCCCTCGGTGCTGGACCTTCAGTCTCTGGGCAGAACGATGGGGGTGGAGACGCTCCTTCAGGTATACTGGACCGAGGCCGTTTAGGGCTTTAAAGGTCAGCACCAACACTTTGAATTGTGCTCGGAAACGTACTGGGAGCCAATGCAGGTCTTACAAGACCGGTGTTATGTGGTCTCGGCGGCTGCTCCCAATCACCAGTCTAGCTGCCACATTCTGGATTAGTTGTAGTTTCTGGGTCACCTTCAAAGGTAGCACACAGAGTGCATTGCAGTAGTCCAAGCGGGAGATAACTAGAGCATGCACCACTCTGGTGAGACAGTCTGCGGGCAGGTAGGGTCTCAGCCTGCGTACCAGATGGAGCTGATAAACAGCTGCCCTGGATACAGAATTGACCTGTGCCTCCATGGACAGCTGTGAGTCCAAAATGACTCCCAGGCTGTGCACCTGGTCCTTCAGGGGCACAGTTACCCCATTCAGGATCAGGGAGTCCTCCACACCTGCCTGCCTCCTGTCCCCCACAAACAGTACTTCTGTCTTGTCAGGATTCAATCTCAATCTATAGTAATGGAGCAGGGAAAACTCAGGTCTTGCAGGTCCTCGACAGTGGAGTCATCAGAGTCAGAGGACAGCAGTACAGAAGTACCTTGGCTCTCAATCGCCTTGGTACTCAAACAACTTGGAACCCAAACACTGCAAACTCAGAAGTGTTCTGGTTTGTGAACGTTTTTGGGAAGCCGAACGTGCTCCGTTTTGAGTATTATGCTCCCGTTTTGAATGCCACACTTCCGTTTTGAGTGTTACGCTGAGGTCTGTCTGATTTTGCTTTCTGTTTTGCATTTTTGTTTTTGCGGCTCTTTTCGTTTTGTTTTTGTGACTGTGTGGAACCCAGTTCAGCTACTGATTCATCAATTGCTTTTGTGACCGCAGTACATTGTTTATTGCTTTCATTTTACGGATCAATGGTCTTGTTAGATAGTAAAATTCATGTCAATTTGCTGTTTTAGGGCTTGTTTTTAAAAGTCTGGAACGGATTGATCCATTTTGCATTACTTTCTATGGGAAAGCGTGCCTTGGTTTCGGAAAGCTTTGGTTTTGGAACTGATTTCCGGAACGGATTAAGTTTGAAAACCAAGGTATCACTGTATCTCATGCTTACTGTCCATACAAATTCATCTGGAAGCAGCATTTCTGGATCTGATGTTGCATGCCCTTCTGCTTCTTGTTTGCCTCCGTCACCTGATGAAAAGGAATCCAACTCCTGGACCTTGATACCACCATGCAGGCCCGGCTCTAGGTGTAGTCCCGGTTGTGCGGGGTGCATAGCTGCCAAGTCTCCCGTTTTCCCCGGGAAAACCCCTTTTTTACTTACCTTTTCCCGGTGGTCCCCCGTATCACTTCGTCTCCCGTTTTTCTCCGTTATTTTCTCCTGCCGGCAGCCATTTTTTTCTTTCCGATTTGCCCTTCTATGGGCACCAAAAATGGCTGCCGCCAGCTTCAAAAGTCGCATCTACGCATGTCCGGAAGTGCATAGACGTGACTTCCGGTGCTGGCGGCAGCCATTTTTGGTGCCCATAGATGGGCGGAGCAACACCGGAAGTTGCATTGGCGCACTTCCTGACATGCGTACAAGCGACTTTCGAAGCCGGCGGCAGCCATTTTTAGTGCCCATAGAAGGGCAAAGCGACACCGGAAGTTACATCGACGCAACTTCCGGTGTCAAATGGCTGCCGGTCCCGGATTCTGCAGTCCGGAACTTGGAAGGTAAGGCCAGGGCGCCGGGCCAACAGGGGGGGCGCTGCACAGCAAAGCCGCACGGAAGCCGTGCGGCACGCTGCGAGGGCGGGGGCGCCAGAGCGATCTCCACGCCTCAGCGCCAGGGTGCCCGACCTGCCACCATGCTGTCTTCTACTGTTTTTTACTGAAGTCAACAGTGCAGGATGGCAGAGTTTCACACCGTAACACCAATTCCACACTTTACTTCGTCTTGTTGGCAGACCTCTTAGCTTCCTCAACTGGAGGGGAAAGCAAGAGGCCTGAGCAAAGATTTGCTTACTGAAAATAAAATTAGCAGGCAGCCGCTCAGAAAAAAAAACGGAGGCAAGGTTAACTGGAAAAGAAAATACAATTAAAAGTTCTCATTTGGTTTAATAAAATACAATATTGACTCGCCTCTTAAAAAGCAGATTAGGCTGTTGACATAATGGTGGCACAACAAACAAGCCCGCTAAGCCCTTTAGTAGCAGAACAGGGAGGGTGGGAATTCAAAGTGGGGATGAAAAGTCAAAGAGAATGAATTTATTCAGGGCCATCTAAAAACCATCTGTAAGAATTCCTAATCACTCGTCTGCTGGAGAATCTGGATTATTTAACCGGTGCCCAAATTACAGCTGAGTCAACAAGATGGGTGTCAGCCAAACAGAATGCTGACATGTGTACAACATTTCCGGGAGAATGTGCTTTGCATATAGATTGAGCAACCCATTTGTGGGTTGCTTCTCAAAAAAGTTGTAGAGAGAGGGAAAGTATAGGGCTGGTTTAAATTGGAATCTCTATTAGATTTATCCTGTTGCGACATTCTAGGGGGATCTGGACGGTTCCATTTGGAGGGTTTCTATTTGAGCCAAAGAGCTGAAGAAATTTCGGGGGAAATGATTGCAGCTTCGTTTTTTTTATAAAAAATAAATAAATAGTAGAAGACCTTTGGAAGGAATGAGAAGGTACATCATCATCTATTTCACTGATGAATCAATTCCTATGGAGCATCTCAGAGTGATTTCAAAATAAAATAAAAGAACATATAAAACAGCCAGTATATGCAGAAGCCTCTCATCATCTCATCTATAGGAGTATAGCATCGAGATCAAGGGAAGTAATAGTACCACTGTATTCTGCTCTGGTCAGACCTCACCTGGAGTACTGTGTCCAGTTCTGGGCACCACAGTTCAAGAAGGATACTGACAAGCTGGAACGTGTCCAGAAGAGGGCAACCAAAATGGCCAAAGGCCTGGAAACGATGTCTTATGAGGAATGGCTTAGGGATCTGGGTATGTTTAGCCTGGAGAAGAGAAGGTTAAGGGGTGATATGATAGCCATGTTCAAATATATTAAAGGATGCCATATAGAGGAGGGAGAAAGATTGTTTTCTGCTGCTCCAGAGAAGCGGACACGGAGCAATGGATTCAAACTACAAGAAAGAATATTCCACCTAAACATTAGGAAGAACTTCCTGACAGTATGAGCTGTTTGGCAGTGGAATTTGCTACCAAGGAGTGTGGTGGAGTCTCCTTCTTTGGAGGTCTTTAAGCAGAGGCTTGACAGGTGTGGGAATATTAGGGATGTGGATTAGGATATATTATTAGATAGATCCTATCCAAGCTTGTGTTATCAAGCTTCCAATATCAGCAGAATGACATTCCCCTTTTGTGCGCAGCAAAAGTGTGTGTTCAGGTTTGTTAAAACCTCTACAACATTATACTTCCTGGGAAATCCCCTTTTTCCCTCTTAAAAGAAATACACGACACAATAGTACTAAAATAAGATAGAGTTTACTCACATGACATCCTGAGTTAACAGCGTAATCTCAGAAAGGCAGGCTTACGTAGAAAAGTTACAAATATGTACATCTGGAGTCTACCTAATAGAGTAAGGTTCCATCTGGTCTCTCTCTTGGCAGCAGGCCGAGAGGGAGAACCATCCTAACTGGAGATTCTCTGGAGATGTGTTCCCATTGAAGAAGAGATGGCTAAGAGAGAGAATGGCTGCTGGCTAGGGGCTTTTATCTGCCAGCTATTCCATCTCATCTGCATGTCTGGAGGAACAGGAAACTGAACTTAGTCAGGTGTTCCTCCAGTTGAGTTCCTCTTAGTGGACACTCTAGGAACTGTTGTAACTTGTCTGCCCCAGTATTCCATCCCACAACAGGCATATGTCAAGAATGCTTTGGTGGTGTTTCCTGCTTGGCAGGGGGTTGGACTGGATAGCCCTTGTGGTCTCTTCCAACTCTATGATTCTATGATTCTATCTCGTCTTCTCTACATTGCATATGTCTAAATTCCACATCTCTAAGTTCTACAGAGCACTCCTAGGATTTAGTACCATAATCTGGACAGAGATAACCTAAATTCCACTGTCTATGCTCAGGTAACCCCTAGGTGCAACCCCTACTGCAATGCCTTACATGCAGGGCTAACTTTGAAGGCAGTTCAGAAGCTACAGCTGTTGCAGAACTCAGCAGCCAGACTGCTGACTGAGGCAAGGTGGTTTGAACATAGGACACCTGCACTGGCTACCAGCTAGACCAAATTCAAAGCGCTGATGTTGATCTATAAAGAGAATACGACTGTACGGCAGGACTGGGGAATCTTTAGCCCTCCAGATGTTACAGGGCTTGCTTGGGCTTCTGGGAGTTGTAACAACATCTGGAAGGCCAAAGGTTGTCCATTCTTGCTTTAAGGGCACATCATCCAGTCTGAAACATATGGTGGTCTAATTTCATTCCTTCCACCTTCCACCTTTCATTCCTTCCACCTTCCACCTTTTTTTCTGAATGGGAAAAACTGAGACATTTTTCTTTTGATGTATATGGGCGGGGGGGGGGAGCCTCTTTTGATTTGCTGTTCTCCTTATATGCACAATGTACTTTTTAAAAACGCTGAGATGCCTTTTGTATATGATGGTAAGTTAAACAGCGCTTATCAAATGTTGTGGGGGTTTTGTGGGGTTTTTTTACATCAGAGTCTCCCTTTGTACAAATCCATATACAGCTGTTGAAAAGACTTGCTTTAATTTAAGACTTCCCAACCACAACATCACAGCCTTCATGCATGGAATTTTAAATACAAAAAAGGTCTCATTGCGGCCCTGGCAATCAATAGAGATGTTCACTGGGGCGTGGAGTAAATCTGAGAGCTCTTCATATTTTAGAGACTGACACCTTAAATCACAGCCCAGCCCTGCATTTCCCAGGCTGCCTCTTAATATCTTATGTGTGTATATTCAGCAGAGCAGGCAAATAAAGGAGTTTGGGGACTGCAGTGTTCCTCCGCTGGGAATTTCTGATAGATCCTCCGGTTTCCCCAGAAATTCATCCCCAAGGCTTCAGTGTAAATTATTCTGGAGACGCAAAGGGCTGTGGCTGCTCATCTCTCGCTTCCACCCCCCTGTGAGTGGCTAAAGTGATGCCTGCTTTTATGCCGTTTATTTTGGGTACCGCTTGGTCCCCTTGTGGCTTGTCTGAAAAGCTCTGTGCAGAACACAGATGTGAAGTATTCAGGTAGCTTTTCTGATGGAAATGAGACACTGCTCAGCCCTGGGAATACAGTAAGCAATTGGAATCTTCTGAGCTTCTCAATTTCTGATTCCGTTCTTCAGGATACAAGGGGACAAGAGGATTTTGTGTGTGCTTATACATGTGTGCGTATTTTAATTAAGAGGTCTATTCATAAGGTTCTGCTAATGCACACAAAGGGCTAGGCTGTGATTTAAAGTATCAGGCTCTAAAATATGAAAAAGCTCTCAAAATTTAAAAGATTGCTTACAAACCTCGGGCATTCTGTGCAAAGTTTTGTTTTCAAAATTGTCTGTTTAAAATTCTGCATGTCAGGTGCTTTGAGAACCGTAGAACAAGAGAGTTAGACAGGTGGGTGGGGCAATTGCCTGATGTTGTAACGATATCAGATGATTGACAGGTAAGGTGTCCCAACTACCAGAATCGAAGATCTACTACACCCTAAGCTGCTCATCCCAGTGGATCTTGCCATAGGATCGCTCCCTTGGTTGATTCGCATTCATCCTTCACGAAATGGTTACAAAAAGAGTTGTGAAAGTTCGTTCCAGCTCTTGTTAGGGTACACAGCTCTGCAGTATGTGTGTGCCGGGAAACCACTCGCACTCCCTTGAGCTTTTTAGGAATGGTGGTATACAAATTCAATTAACAATACAGAAATCCCTCTTGACTTTCCAGTGGAAAACCATGTTGCTGTTCAACCAAGGAGAAGCAGCATTCCGTGTTTGTTCAAATACTGGAAGATCTTAATATTTTCTTTTCAAAACCATTCGATAGGGGAGTTAACATAATTTCCCCCTATGGTCTTGATTATTTTAATTTATTTATTATTAACACTACCAGGGAGGAAAACAGTCACCCAGGCCCCCTTGCTGCTGTTCTCGAAAACCAGAGGCCTTGAAACTCCTTTTAATTATGGAGGCTTGTTTTCATTTCGTTAGGAAAATTGCCATGTTTGATCCGCTGGCTTTATAGAAAATGGGAACTGTTTCCTTCCCCATTGTTTGAAGTTTAAATTAAGCCTTGTGTTCATTTGTTCATTATATCCTTACACAAGAAGGAGCTCAGCTCCTCGGAGAGAGGTAGGCGCACCAATATCTTCTGCTCAAGGGCGCATTCCCCACAGACAATTGAGATCACTGCTGCACTCAGAGCATGCATTGTTAAAATGGTGGGAGATAGCTCAGTCAGTAGAAGTGCTGGCATCCGTCTGTCTCAGGAGACAATGGAGGAGTGCACATTTTTGAGTGAGGGTTAAGTTGTTGCAAGGTAGCAGCACCTGCTGTGGCTGTGGAGACCTATGCGGGAGAGACATGTTTTGTTGCAGCTGAGGCAGATGAAGGTGTCCAGTTGTGCTGCTGCAGATAAACCAGGGCATTTCCTCTCTCTGCACTCCTCCCAGACGTCATTCCTCCTCTGGTCACAGCTATGGAAACACGATTTGACTGCCTGTCTCCAGACACTGTGGTTGTCTGCAAGGGAGACTGAGACTCTTAATCTCAGGGTCATGGCTTCGAGCCTCGCATTGTGCAAAAGATGCTCACATTGCAGGGGGTTGGACTAGATGACCCTTGTGGCCCCTTCCAGCTCTACAATTCTGTGATTCTATGATGTGGTAGTGATGGGGGGCAGATGTGGCTCAGTGGCAGAGCATCTCCAGAAGGTCTCAGATCCAATCCCCAGCATTTTCAGGTAGGGCTGGGAGAGAGTCCCTGTATTGTTTAGTGGTTTTTGTTGCTACTGCTGTTGTTGCTGTTTCTGATATTACTTTTGGGATATTTATGTTAGATCTTATTACGTGTTTAGACCTTTAAACCTCCTCCTTAAATAAATTCACACAAGACTCAAATTTTTGGTTTGGGCTTTGGCAGAATTTAGGCCACAACTTAATTGATTACAGCAAGTGAGTGGTTGCATAGGCTCTGGTTCGACTAGCTTCCTGCACCCTTGCAGGTAGCGCTGACCCAGGGCTCTACCATAGGTCAGCCTAGGGTGAACACCTGGAATGGCGGAAAGCCAGGGACATGCTATGTCCACCACCCAGATGTCCCCCTGGACACAGGCACGGGCGCAACCCCCTCGCAGGTTTGACCAAACCATTGAGTCCCTGGATTCCTTTAATGGAATACCCCTTCACATAGGGATGGCGAGGGCGTTCCCCCATTCCTATCACCTGAACCAGAGCCTATCCACAACCTTACAAGTTGTGACACTTTGCTACGTGGCAGGCAAAACCCAAATGGCACCAGCCAATCAGCCAAGTGGGGGAAATTCCTGCCGTGCCCCTGCCCCAATGACAGACGACACACGGCGGCAGAGTAAGGTCAAGCATGCAAGCCCTAAATACAGGGAGAGGTGGGCAGGTGTTCCGATGCACTGACCAAGAGAGAAAGCTCAGGGTCACATGCATTTGCATTGATCCATTTGGCTAGCATCCCGTTGGTCAGATTAAACCCAGCATCAAGGGACTTACCAATTGGGTGTTGTGGTTATCCAATCGTACCCACTCACAACACAAGGGTTTGGTTGCCAGGCCTCACCTCTTTGAGGGAGGACACGATTTATGATTTATGTGGAAAACTTTCTTTTTGGTTGTGTACTTTTTGATGTTTCATTTATTGCTCATGACTACTTTTATTATGTTGTGATTAGGCATTTTTTCATGTTGCAAGCCACCTTGAGCACGGTTTTAACTATGGAAAGGCAGCATAGAAATAAAAGGATGTATGTGTGACCCTACAAAGTGGGCCTGGAAATACACCAGTCCTCTGTAACCAAAATAAAGACAGCAGCGCCATGGAAAGATCAGCTTTATTGCTTACTGCATGCGAAAGGCTGGACTAGATGAATCCCAAGCCGGAATTAAGATTGCCGGAAGAAATATCAACAACCTCAGATATGCAGATGACACAACCTTGATGGCAGAAAGCGAAGAGGAATTAAAGAACCTTTTAATGAGGGTGAAAGAGGAGAGCGCAAAATATGGTCTGAAGCTCAACATCAAAAAACCAAGATCATGGCCACTGGTCCCATCACCTCCTGGCAAATAGAAGGGGAAGAAATGGAGGCAGTGAGAGATTTTACTTTCTTGGGCTCCTTGATCACTGCAGATGGTGACAGCAGTCACAAAATTAAAAGAGGCCTGCTTCTTGGGAGAAAAGCAATGACAAACCTAGACAGCATCTTAAAAAGCAGAGACATCACTTTGCCGACAAAGGTCCGTATAGTTAAAGCTATGGTTTTCCCAGTAGTGATGTATGGAAGTGAGAGCTGGACCATAAAGAAGGCTGATCGTCGAAGAATTGATGCTTTTGAATTATGGTGCTGGAGGAGACTCTTGAGAGTCCCATGGACTGCAAGAAGATCAAACCTATCCATTCTTAAGGAAATCAGCTCTGAGTGCTCCCTGGAAGGACAGATCATGAAGCTGAGGCTCCAATACTTTGGCCACCTCATGAGAAGAGAAGAATCCTTGGAAAAGACCCTGATGTTGGGAAAGATTGAGGGCACTAGGAGAAGGGGACGACAGAGGACAAGATGGTTGGACAGTGTTCTCGAAGCTACGAACATGAGTTTGACCAAACTGCGGGAGGCAGTGCAAGACAGGAGTGCCTGGCGTGCTATGGTCCGTGGGGTCACGAAGAGTCGGACACGACTAAACGACTAAACAACAACAACAACATACAGCACTCTGAATACATGGAGCCCTTATGCCTGTATCATTTCTGCAATATTACTGGTTACAGCAGGCATCCCCAAACTGCGGCCCTCCAGATGTTTTGGCCTACAACTCCCATGATCCCTAGCTAATGAGACCAGTGGTCAGGGATGATGGGAATTGTAGTCCAAAACATCTGGAGGGCCGAAGTTTGGGGATGCCTGGGTTACAGCAACGTGTGAACTGCTCATGTCTCTTTACCCGGCCTTCCAGTTGGACACCCCATGCTTGGAGTTATTTTCCACTTAGAAACTCCTGTTATCTTATCAAGGTGTCTTCCTAAATCGTCTTCCAGATGACTCTGGCCAGCCTGATTGAATGTGCAGCAGCCTCCCCTTTACACTGGCGTATTCTTAGAATTTTGTGACACTTTGTTAAGACTAACAATTTTTTATTATGGAATAAGCTTTCGTAGATTAGAGCCCCCTTCATCAGAAGAACGGAGTATGATCCTCAGAGGTGTCAGATGTATATAGACGCATAGGTGTTAAGGGGAGGAAATGAAAAGGTTGGAGATAAATGGCAATGTGCAGAATCTGTCATCGATCATTTCTCACCTTTCTAGTAAAAAGTCCAAGGAGCAGATTCCATGCCCTACCCCAGTTTTAAAAAATATGATAACATAGTTACCACAACAATATAACAATAGTAAATAATATCTGAGCAAGTTAAACGACTCTGTTCCACTTTTTAAATTTTTAAAAATTAAGTTACAGGTAGGTAGCCGTGTTGGTCTGAGTCGAAGCAAAATAAAAAAATTCCTTCAGTAGCACCTTAAAGACCAACTAAGTTTATATTTTGGTATGAGCTTTCGTGTGCATGCATATCTGAAGAAGTGTGCATGCACACGAAAGCTCATACCAAAATATAAACTTAGTTGGTCTTTAAGGTGCTACTGAAGGAATTTTTTTATTAAAAATTAAGGTTCTAGTTCTCATTGTTACAGATATAAATTTGAAGCTAAGTGGTGCCTGTTTAAAAAAACAATGATGGTGTTTCACTCCGTTCATTTGTGGACATATGTTTGAATACAGGTGTGCTATTTCTCCCTGTTAATTCATCTTGCCGATGACACCTGCATTGTGGATCACCACGAATCTCAAGAGGCTGCCTCCCTCTTCATTTTTCTCAGATCAGTGAAGCCTTTGTTTGTTCCACTGTAGCCTTTAGGGAGTTGGAGATCTGGCTCTGTCTTTCTTGTTGAGGTTTCCGTTACCTGGGTTTGTTTTATGATTACTGTTACTTCTTTTGACATTTTATGATGGGATGATGTTTTACGGCCTGCTAAATGGCTGGTCTCCCTGCCTTCTTCCCAGAGCTGCCTTGAAAATCAGCGTTTCTGTTTAACCAAACCTATTTGCTGTTAACAAAGCAGCGAGGGGATTTTTTTAATAGCATGAGATAGAATCATAGGATCATAGAGTTTGAAGAGACCTCAAGGGCCATCCAGTCCAACCCCCTGCCAAGCAGGAAACACCATCAAAGCATTCCTGACAGATGGCTGTCAAGCCTCCGCTTAAAGACCTCCAAAGAAGGAGACTCCACCACACTCCTTGGCAGCAAATTCCACTGTCGGACAGCTCTTACTGTCAGGAAGTTCTTCCTAATGTTAAGGTGGAATCTTCTTTCTTGTAGCTTGAATCCATTGCTCCGTGTCCGCTTCTCTGGAGCAGCAGAAAACAACCTTTCACCCTCTTGTATATGACATCCTTTTATATATTTAAACATGGCTATCATATCACCCCTGAACCTTCTCTTCTCCAGGCTAAACATGCCCTGCTCCCTAAGCCGTTCCTCATAAGGCATCGTTTCCAAGCCTTTGACCATTTTGGTTGCCCTCCTCTGGACACGTTCCAGATGGTGAGGGGAGGAATGGGAGAGCAAGTATGAAGGCCAAAGAGCTAAAAGAACAAGTTGGGAACTGATGATTATGAGAATGGAGAACTGGGCCAACCAGGGCCAGCTCAAGACACTGTGCTGCCTGAGGCAAAGGGAAGATGGCTTCCTGCTCACTTTCAACATGCAGAAAAGGAATGGACTGGCGTTTAAATCTTAAATCAACAATGGCAAAAGCATAGTGTCCTCCAATACAACTGAGGGCTCTAGGGTAGTTATGGCTGCATAGGGCAAGTTTTGTAATGGAAATGGCACCCACCTAAGAAGTGCTGGAAATGAGTTCCGGTGAGTCCAGTTGGGGGGGGGGGAGCCCTGCAGACCATATCCTCCAACAGAAGGATATAGTCAGGGGCTCAGGAGGGGGACAGCTAGAGGTCTGCCCCTGCTGAGCTCCACTAATCTGCCACCTGAGGTGGTCAACGCATTCTGTCTAATGGTAGAGCTGGCCCTCAGGCCAATCCTTCTTAACTCTTTTCAAAATGCCCTCCCCTTCCGGAACCAGGGGAGCAACGATCTCTGAATTGAGGCGCTTTCCTAAACCTGGGTCAAATTCACACCATACTATGATTCCACTTTAAACAGCCATGGCTTCCCCCAAGGAATTATGGGAGCTGTAGTTTGTGCACCACCCTGAGCACCTTGGAGGAAAGGTGGGGGTATAAGTGTAAGTACAATAACTGGGAGTCGTATTCCGATCCTCAAGTGAATTTGGCAGCATCAGATAAGGTTGGTCCACTGTTAAAAGCAAACCAAAACAAATTCTTCCCCATCGCTAGCTAAACATCCACCTACAGCATACTGCCCCCCCCAAAACCTGCACCCCAAACAAGAATTAGACCTAGGAAAGTTACCATTCGCATACAGAAAGGAGGAGGAAGAGAAATTGGAGCAAGAGATAAGGGGAAGGGAGTTTTGACTGTGTGAATGGGTGCATGTTTGTGTGAATGAGATGTGTTTGTCCACTGCCATTGCTAGTCCCACTCACTGCTACCATATGGCCCCTGACCACTTTCCCATGAGGGAATGTGACCCTCAGCTCAAAGAAGTCCCCCGACACTTGTTTGATGCTATCACATACAAGACCGACTTCCTTGGCACTGCAGTGACATTAACAGAGCAGCATGATGGTGTGTTTTTCTGAGTCTTCCCTGTTCCAAAGCCAGAAGTTCTTGGCTGCAAGAAATACTTGTTCCAAGATCTGCATCCCTAGCTCAGGTTTAGCCATCTCCCTCTAATTGATCAATTCTTTTCCCTAAAGAGCAATGATCTCCAACAGAATGATTATTTCAAGTGGCTAAATGGACGTCCCGCGCTAAGAAGTGAATAGCTTGATGATCAATTCCTCACTTCACCAAACTAATAGCCAGGATTTTTCAATTGTAAATGTTCATTACTGCTCTCTCTTTTTTTCTCTCTCTCTCTCTGCAAGCTCTTTCTTTGACTCAGCATTGTAAAAGAGAGTCCTCGACAGAAATGAATTCATGGGTTCATGCTAAACTGTTTTTCATGTCCAAATAGGAAAGAGTTAAATGAGCTACGGGCGAGATCTAGTATAGGCTGGCAAAACTGCCACCCTTCTGATGCCGAGGAGAAGGACCTGAGTATTGGAGAGCTCTTGTGTGTAGAGAACAGAGAACCCAAACATGGATCTGCAGATGCAAGGGTATATTGGGAACCCACTGAGGGTGAGTGGGGCACAGTAGGAATTGGGGGGGGGCAGGTTATGTAAAATGTGCATACTGTGTTGGGGGAAAGCATATACAGAAATGTGTCGATTAGGAGAGAGCCACACTACAATGCTTATAATTTTTCATTAGTTTTTTTATAGTTTTTTTTTAAAGGAATTTGCAAACTGATGTGAGAATGTGGAGAACTGACTTTACAGATGGGGAATATATGCAGTTTTTGTTATATGTATCTTGACAGATTTGTTTTCACGTTGTTTTAATCCTTTTAGAGTTCAATCACTTTTAAACAGTGGTTTTTAATAGGTTTTTTTTTTATCTTGGTTGTTCTAATTCATGTAAGCCACCTTGAGTCCTGGTCTGAGAAAAAAGCGGGATAGAAATAAAAATAATAAAAATAGCAATCTTATTTTATTATTATTTATTAATTATATATTAATTAAACAACAAAGGAAACATCAAAGGATGGATTCTTCCACCCCTAGTGGGGATAGCTGTCATTTATGCAGCAGCAGCAACATAGCAAAGGGCCTTGAAGTGAGCTCAGGTCAGGATGTGCAGCAAATGTCGCTGTGCCCATGAGTGTGCCCATGAGTTCCTTCCCCCACCTGCCCCCTCACATGTTAGATTTGTATTCCACATGCCCCACAGCTGCGTCAAGGGAGCTGTCCTCAGTGCAAGACACTCATGGCTGCTGCTCGCCAATCATTCCCTTGTTAGGTAGATCCCTGTTTGACAGCAGTAACGGTCGATGGATGTTCCCTGTTTTCGTTGTGCTCATTCTGATGTATGGGGATTTACCTGACAAAGTTTGGCTATCAGCCATCACTATCACTATTTGTGATTATAAGGGAGTCTGCAAGGTTTCGTTTCTCTTTCCTCATGCAGGTCTGGGTTGAAGTTTCTCCCTGTGTCTTGAAATTGAGAAAATTGAAAGAATCAATGATAAATGGGCGATTGACTTTGGGCACAACATAGAATTTGATGATTGGGTAAAATTATGGCAAGAGAATTTAAAATTTACCGCTTGTATAACTTTAAAAGAAAATGTCTGGGAAATGATTTATCGCTGGTATTTGACTCCGGTCAAATTAGCAAAAATGTATAGATTGCAGAATAAGGCCTGCTGGAAATGTAAAATATCAAATGGAGAATTCTTTCACATGTGGTGGGGATGCCCCAAGATTAAAATATTTTGGGAGGCGGTTTATAATAAATTAAAAAAGATTCTCAAATATACCTTCAAAAAAAAAAACCCAGAAGCCTTTCTACCGGGGCTGATAGATAATGGAATTGCAAAAAGTGATCAGAGATTTTTTATGTATGCCACGGTAGCCGCTAGATTATTAATTGCCCAAAAGTGGAAATCAGATGAGTTACCCCAGATTACGGAGTGGCAAACGAAGCTGTTAGATCTTATGGAAATGGCCAAACTGATTTACAGATTACGGGACCAGGGTGACGAGAAATTCAATAGAGAATGGAGTAAATTTGTAGACTTTGCTAGGATGAACTATAAAGGAATGAAATCGTTGGCAGTTATTAATTAAATCCTATATTTGTGATCCTAAGAGAAAGTTGAAATACGCGAGAGGACGGAACTAATTTACCTGCGGAGGGGGTGGGGGGGAGTCAGAGCTGGGGAGAGCTATGTATCGCATGGTTCAATGTGTTGTTTAAATTGTTAAAAAATGAGAATAAATAAAAATTTAATGGTTAAAAGAGAGAGAGAGAAAATTGAGGCATGCAGCTCTTCAGACAGTGGCGTCTTCTTGTGCATGGTAAAGACAAGGATCTGCCTGTGAGGTTATTTGTGCATTGCCTGAGAGCAGTGCCCACAGGTGGGTAAGCAGGTAAGCACACACCCCATAATAACCATCACCAAGGTCCATTGTGCTAATGGTTAGGAGAGAGAGATGAGAATCACAAGTTATTGTAAGTTAAACTTAAGTCTGATGGAACTGGATTTCTTATGGACAGTGCCAATCCTGATTGTATTGGATTTGTGACCATTACGCGCATTTGCCTTCAGTAGCAGTAAAGCTCTGTTGGATGAAATGCCCCTGGTCTATTTATTTTATTTTATTTTTTGGAATCCTGCAACATTTTTTAGTGTTTACTCTGCTAATTATACATTGGAGTCTGCTCTGGATCAATATTGAGGTGATTTTCAATGACAAAAGGTCCCAGGTCCAATCTTTTACATCATGATCTTGACTGGGACCCTGGAGAGCCTAGATCAGGCATGGCCAAACTTGGCCCTCCAGATGTTTTGGGACTACAACTCCCATCATCCCTAGCTAACAGGACCAGTAGTCAGGGATGATGGGAATTGTAGTCCCAAAACATCTGGAGGGCCAAGTTTGGCCATGCCTGGTCTAGATGGACCATTAGTCTGGCCTAGAATTAGGTGTGTCCCTGTGCTCTTCCTCTTAGCCCCACAGATTGCTTGGTAAAAGAGATAATTCTGTACAGTGGCACCTCACAAGACGAATGCCCTGCAAGACGAATTTTTCGCAAGACAAATGGGATCTGATGGTGACTCACAAGACAAATTCGTTTTGCGAAAAATTCGTCTTGCTAATCGCGGTTTCCCATAGGAATGCATTGAAATTTAATTAATGTGTTCCAATGGGCAAAAAAAGGAATTTCAATGCATTCCTATGGGAAGCCGCAATTCGCAAGACGAATTTTTCGCAAAATGAATTGACTCATGGAACGAATTAAATTCGTCTTGTGAGGCACCACTGTATACTGGTCCTCTGTGTGGCTAAAAAGGCAGCTACCTAATACTAGATCAGACAAGTGGTCCAACCAAGTCCAGTCTTATGTAAATCAGGGGTGCTGCCCAATGTTGCAGGGGTCCCATTGTGCCCTTTCCAGGTTGTCAAGGACCTGGACTCGCTTGGGGCAGTCAAACGCCCACTTTGTGCATTGATCCACACTCACAGCCAGCTTAAGTAGCTTAGTCCATAACTCAGTAACTGCACTGCTGCAGTCCCTTGAGAATAAAGACTGCGGGGAGAAAGGGAGATGGATGTCTTTGCTTTCCACTGTGCTTCTTTATGGCTGCTTAAAATAAAGTCTGTCCTTCCCCTTGAAAGCAAATGCTTCCCCATCTCTTCCCTTGCCTTTTTTCGGGACACTAAAAAGTAATACATTTTGCTCTGAGTTTCTGGATGCCAAATGTTTCTATATATGCCTCATTACTTCTTCAAAGTCGCTGCTATCATTAGCAAACGCCATTTGGGGCTTCAGCAATGCTGGGTGGTTTTTTCCCCCCTCCCTCCCATTATCTGCTAAAAATGCTCCACTTAAGATGTTTAACCCACAACCACCAAGAAAGCACCTCTAAAAATATCTCCTGCAGAGGCATAACTGGGGGGGCAGGGGGCACTGGGAGCCACACTGCAGGGGGGGCAGCACTTACCGTGCCCGAGCCACAAGTCTCTCCAGGGCCGTCTTAAGTATATCAGGCGCCCTGGCGCTGTGGTGCGACGATCCCTCCGGCGCCCCCCGCCCCGTTTTCCAGCGCGGCTGGCTGGTGGGCACAGCGTGCAGCACAGCTTCAGCAGGCACAGCAGCGCGGCACCCCCCTGACGGCCTGGTGCCCTGCGTCACCCAGCCTTGCCCTAGAGCATGGGTGTCAAACACAAGGCCCAGGGGCCAAATCCAGCCCGCCAGACCTTGTCATGTGGCCCGCCGAGCGCCCCAGCCAGCGGGACCCAGCAATGGGACCTTGCTGCTGAAGCGCCGCGCCGACAAAGCGCCGACAAACAGCTGGGGCCTGGGGGGTAGAAAGGCGGCCGGAGCAGCACTGCAAGGAGCACCCCGAGCCACAGCAGGAGAAGGAGGAGGCAGCTTGCCGGGTCAGCGCCCAGCAGCGCCACACGGAGAGTCCCAAGCCTCTGTGACGCAGCAGTGCTCTGTAGCACTTTGAATCCTCCTCCTGCTGCCTCTGCTCGGCGCCTGGAAATGGCTGCTGCTGCTGCTGAAGCACAGACAAAGCACCCAGCAGCGCCGCGTGGAGGAGGAGGAGGATTCAAAGTGCTACAGAGCACTGCTGCATCTCAGAGACTCGGGTCTCTCCGTACGGCGCTGACGGACACCAACCCGGCAAGCCGCCTCCTCCTCCTCCTCCTGCCGTGGCTCAGCCTCATGAACGTGAGCTCAGCAGCGGCTCAGCCTCACGAATGTGCAACTCTGAGGCTTTACGCACGTCTCCTAAAACGGACACCCGCTGCCTCACGCTGCACGGGAAATGCTTTTTGCCCCTGGGTCCCTTCGCGCTCTTTTCTGGTGCTGAATCAAGGCAGCGACCCCCCCTTCCCTTTCTTTCTTCCTCTCTCTCGTTCTTATTCTTTCTTTCCCTCTCCTTCCTTCCTTCTTTATCTCTGTCTTCTCTCCCTCTTTCTTTTTCTTTCCTTCTTTATTCCCTTCCTTCTTTCCTACCCTTCTTTCTCTCCCCTCTTTCCTTCCTCTCTCCCTCCTTTTCCCTCTTTTCTTCCTTCCTTCCTTCCTTTCTCTTTCTTCCTTCCTTCCTTCCTTCCTTCCTTCCTTCCTTCCTTCCTTCCTTTCTTCCGTCTTTCCCATCTTTCTTCCTCTCCCTCATTCTTATTCTTTCTTTCCCTCTCCTTCCTTCCTTCTTTATCTCTGTCTTCTCTCCCTCTTTCTTTCCTTCTTTATTCCCCTCCTTATTTCCTACTCTTCTTTCTCTCCCCTCTTTCCTTCCTTCCTTCCTCTCTCCCTCCCACTCCCTCTTTTCTTCCTTCCTTCCTCCCTCCCCTCCCTCTCCCTCTCCTCAGAAACATAGGATGCTGCTTTATACTTCTGGCCCTTAAACCCTGGAACCAGGAGAACAGCTCCAGTGAGTCAACCTCAGCCAGTCCCTTTGGTGAAGGGTGGTGGCTCACTGGCAAAACATCTGTCCTGCATGCAGAAGGACCCCAGCATCTCCAGGTACCAGTAGCTCTGCAAAGCTCCTGCATGAAACCCTAGTGAGCCTCCACCACCCAGTGCAGTTACCAAAAATCATTTTTCAATAAATTGTACAATAATTGGTACATTTGAATATCTGCTTGCCATTATTTTGACTATGTTAGTTATTACCTACATTATTACAAAAAACAGTAATAATTGAATGCAGTGACAATAATTTATGATAATAAAGAGTAGACACATAGTCCTACAGATACAACCGGCCCTTTGAGGGTGACCAAACTGCTTATGCGGCCCCCGATGATTTTGAGTTTGACACCCCTGCCCTAGAGCCAGCCCTGCATCTCTCCTGGGGGTGATGTGGTGACTCAGGTGCCTACAGGCTCCGCACTGCCTGAAAAAGCAATGTGGGCTCAGGCACTTGCATTATGGTGCACCCTGAAGGCACTTCGCTCCACCCCCGCACGGTGCATGTGCCACACCATGCACCCAAGTGGCTAGCTATGCAGCTGATCTCCTGGCTTTACTGCACAATCATATATATATATTTGGCTGGGTGTTATTGGGTGGTGCTGTGGTCTAAACCACGGAGCCTCTTGGGCCCCGAATAAGGCGGCCATCTTCCACCACAGCAAAGTCTGAAAAGCACAGAAGCAAGAGGTATACATGGGGTGGTCAGGAGGCTTGCTGCTCTGCCAACCATGCTGGTGACGCCAAGCGCTGTCGGCTGAAATACTCTGGAGGAGGACCAGAGTGAAGACTTCTTCACTCCAGTCTGGTGCTCCGGTCGTGTGCCTCCAACCAAGGCCATGATTAGCCAATTCAAAAACAGAGTTGGCAGGCAATCCCACAAGCCCCTCCAGAAGGCTACAGAGGGTTTCAGTGGCTGGGCACAAGAAACTGTTTTGCCTGTGCCCTGAGTGGGGAGAACCGCCCTGAGACCTCCGGATATAGGGTGGTATATAAAGTCAATAATTAACAACAACAACAACGCCAGACCAAAACTTCTGCTCACCTGTGATTCTGGATCATGTTGAGAACTGGTTAAGTCTTCTCCAGAACTGCCCTCCAAATTCTTCTAGAAAGCTCAAAAATCTGCTTCCAGAATCTGCTCACCATCATCAGATTTTGTCTGAACGAAATTACCCTTCCCACGGTCTATCTAATGATTTTTTGTGATGTGTTCTGTTACAGTGGTGCTCGATAGGTAAATGTAAGGTAAAGGACTCCTGGACAGTTAAGTTCAGTCAAAGGTGAACCGGCTCCCTCGGCCAATAATGCGAGATGAGCATCACGACTGGACCTAATGGTCAGGGGTCCCTTTACCTTTACCTTAAATTGTGACATGTCAGAAGAGTTGCATGCTCCTTGCATATATATATATATCTTTTCCACGGAAGTAAAATTTGCTTTCATCCCCTTCCTCGCACCCCCTGCTTCTTGTCACCTGCTGACAGCGGATGATCTCCTTCCTAGCAAAGTTATATCCTCCTCTCCCCACCCCACCCCCATCCCCCTAAGTGTGAAATTGATTCCAAATGACAAGCAAGAGTGTGTCAATCACTCCTGACTTTTGTCATCATCAAAGACTTCTCTCCCCCTCCCCGCTCCAGTCCTTAAATAGTATTTTGATAATTGAAAATTGCTTTCAGATGACTTTAATGAATCCTTGCACTTTAGGAAGAATCTTCAAGCTGATGAAATGTTGCAGGCATGACAGGAAGATGTTCTTCGAGAGGCCGAGGAACCATTAAAATGGGAGGCTCTCCTCCTCCCCCCCCCCAAAAAGCTATGATAAGCACTCTATATCCATTTACAAATTTATGCTTGACGAAAGTCAAATAAATAGCCTTACTTTCCCCAGACCAGTTCTGGCTACCAGTATTGAATTATACCAGAGTACAGTATTATTATTTTTTGAAGCTTTGAACTTCATCACTTTCCAGATAGGTCATGTGATCCGTTGATCAGGAGCGATTTGGATGCCTTGCAGTTGATAGCATCCTGCATTTTTCCTCTGCACGATCATTTCGGAAGGAATAAGGCTGGGCCTGTAAAAAGCCATAAAGGCAAAATATAAAGCATGATATCTGCTGGGCATCCCCAGTTAATCTTATGAGAGCAAGCAGAGCGAGGAATAAACTGCTTTCAGATGATCAGGCCATGCTGTTGTTGATCATGGAGCTTAAAATGCAGACTTTTAAACAGAACAGAATATTAGATGAATTCAGTAGGATTCAAATAAGTGATCTTGGGCTCTGTATGCTTATAGCTAGAGCCAAATGGGTCTGCCAAATTCTACATGAAGTGTACATATAGGAATGCTTTTTTAAAAGAGAGGGAGAAGTAGTTGCTACCTTGCAACTACTTCTCACTATGAAAAGTTTCCAAAAGCTTAGTGGACGTCTTTGGAGCTACTTAACATACCACAATGGCAGACAGATGAAATGGCACGTAGAGACTAAGGGGAAGGTCATGGCAAATATGTGTCATGCTAACCTGACCTAACCGCCAGCACCCATGCACAATTTATTATGGATGGGAGAGTTGAATCTCTCCTGGTTTGCATGAAACCTAACCTAACCTAACAATGTCACTGAAATATGTTTATAGCAGCTGGATCAAATGTAATTTCCCAAAATCAACACTGTGTGCAGCATGTCTCTGCACTCTAAACACCGGTGTGCTATTGGTAGCAAGCATGCCAGTTCTGAACGTGGTAAATCTAGACTGGGATCTCCCTCCACCATTATTATTAATTAAATTTGTATACCGCCCTTCATCCAAAGATCTCAGGGTGGTTCACAGCATTAAAAATGCAAGATAAAAACACAAAATACATCATAAAAAACAGAATGAAGCAAAGCAACAACTCCCCCCTCTGTCAGGGACCGTGCTGAGGAAGGCTACACTGAGGAGGAATGATGGAGTCTTCCCAGGAGCAGGAGAACAGTATAGATTTGGAACAGTGGTTTGCAGAGGGACACAGTTGAGAAGGCAGAAGCTGGGAAATAATGAATGAGGAACAGCTAGGAGAAGCAGCACCGGGACAGAGAGAGTTAACAGATTCACCGTCTCTGGAAAGCATTCATCCGCTCAGCCCAAGGTCAAGAAGAGCAGATAAGGGGCAGCACAGAAAGCACAGTGGTTGTGAGATCAGGTTACAAGACGCGGAAGTGATGGCGGGGACTAGGGAGGAAGTGGGAGCACCACCATTCCTAGGAAATGGATTCTTTGTTCTCTCGCTGTGATCATTAAAGTTTCTAACTGGTAAGAAGACTCATTTTCCTTCGCATCTGAAGAAGTGTGCATGCACACGAAAGCTCATACCTATGACAAACTTAGTTGGTCTCTAAGGTGCTACGGGAAGGAATTTTTTATTTTATTTTTTGTTTCCTTTTCCTTTGTTCTGCTTATCTACTGCCAAAGAGGGGGAGGAAGCCAATTCCTTGAAGCCTGACACCCTCCCACAAGCACAATTAAAAGGATCTGCGATGTTAATCAGCCAAAGGTGATTAACTGGCTAAAGGTGTCTATTGAAGGCACCAAACGAACCTCCCTGAGGAGAACAGGGCTATTTTTTCCAGACGGAACTCACTGGAAGGCCTCTCAGGTGGGCATTGAGAACCGAGTCAGATCACTCTCGCCAGAGGTCTGAACCAATTGCGTGCAGAGGCCTTTTGAAACCAAGCACCTCCATCTCAGACAACATCTGCACACCAGGGGAGAGTGACTGGGGGGGGGGGTTGCTATAAGCTCCCACAATCCTATTTAGCTCAAACTTGATCATACTTAATGGTCTTATTTTAATTTAGTAGATTTCATAGGAGAGCTAAACGCCTTAAATTGGAGCTCCTCTGACATTTCCATTCTTTTTCTTGAGACGAAGGAGCTGCCAACATTCAACGCAATCTTTCTCATTATAAAATGGCTGTGATGATGAGGCTAGCAAAAAGGTGGGTGGATGAGCAAATTTTAGGAGCAAATGAGCAAAAAGGATGAGCATAATTGCAAAGCTGCTGGGATTTCTTTGGGAACACTTTCAGCTGATTTGTGTCACTCAGGCACTGTCAGTCACTGTTCACTTGAAGCCCTTTTCTTCTTTTTAAATACTTTAATAATTTGCAAACTGTCTTCCAGGGCATATTAGTGTGCCATGAGAAATGAGTTAGATTTAAGGGCACCCACCCACAGAGGAGAATGACCACCGCATCTCTGTCTTGCTCTCCATGTGTGGACTCCTTCTCACAAGTAGCTGAATGTGGGAATGTTGAGGGTGGTAGGAAAGGATATACTGTACTGAATAAGTATCATCCTTCACTCATGCTTGTAAGTGATGTAACAGAGCAGATTCCCCCCAATATAGCTGGAAGCAAGTTTGCAGATTCGCTTGAATCTCTTAGTTAAGTTTATTTCCTGGTGTCCCCTTTAAAGGGTAAAGGTAAAGGGGCCCCTGACCATCAGGTCCAGTCGTGTCCGACTCTGGGGTTGCGGCGCTCATCTCGCTCTATAGGCCGAGGGAGCCGGCATTTGTCCGCAAACAGCTTGTGGCCAGCATGACAAAGCTGCTTCTGGCGAACCAGAGCAGCGCACGGAAACACCGTTTACCTTCCCACCGGAGCGGTCCCTGTTTATCTACTTGCACTTTGATGTGCTTTTGAACTGCTAGGTGGGCAGGAGCTGGGACCGAGCAACGGGAGCCCACCCCGTTGCAGGGATTCGAACCGCCGACCTTCTGATCAGCAAGCCCTAGACTCTCTGGTTTAACCCACAGTGCCACCTGGGTCCCTGTGGTGTCCCCTTTAATCCCTCTTAAAAGGATAAAGACACTAGAGTCTTTCCGAGTAAAGTAACAAAAAGTTTACTCACATTTCCGTTTACGATTTGATCCCTGAAAGGCAGGCTTTGCTTAATAGTTACACAATAAACAGTGAGATCATCTCATTGGGAGACAGAAAAATCATTAATAGAACAAAACGGCTGCTGGAGAGCAGCAGGGCAGCAAAAGAACAGCAAGACAATAGAAAGACAAAACAGACTGAGAAAATGGCTGCATGACTCGGCTCTTTTATGGAGTCAGCCAGAGCCATGCCCATCTCCCAGATCATATGCAGGGGGAGGAGGGAATGTTGCATTTGATTGTACCAATGGTTTACATCCCACACTGAACATAGGCACAGATGACTCGGAATCATAGAACTGTCAAGTTGGAAGGAAGTCCAGGGGTCATCTGGGCAGCTCTACGATTCAGGAATCACAGCTAAAGAATCTCTAAAGCATCAATGACAGATGGCCATCCAGCCTCTGCTTAAAAACCTCTGAAGAAGGAGAGTCCAGAACCTCCCGAGGGAGACCGTCCCACTGTCGAACAGCTCCTACCATTAGAAAGTTCTTCCTAATGTTTGGTCCGAATCTCCTTTGGGTCCTGACCTCTGGTGTAACAGAAAACAAGCTTGATCCATGGGATAGTTCTTCAGATATTTGAAGGTGGTTCTCGTGTCACCTCTCAGTCATCTCTTCGTCAGGCTAAACATACCCAACTCCCTCAACCATTTATCGGGTCCTCCCTCAAAGAGGGCATGTGTTGCGGTGAGACCTGGAGACAGACACCCTGTGTTGTGGGTGGGTAAGATTGGTCAGCCACAACACCCGATTGGAAGGTCCCTCAATGTTGGGTTCAATCTGGCCAATGGGGCGCAGTCCAAATGGATCAAAGGACCTATATATACCCATGCACGTGACCCAGAGCTTCCTCTTTCGGTGCGTGCATTCGAAACAGCAACAGCATGTCCTTGGATTCCCCGACCACATGAGAGTCTCCTGGGTGTCCAGACGAGGAATGTGTTGGGAGGAGCTTCTCCCAATGGTGCGGGTGAAGGTGTCTGCAGAAGGCACACCTGCTGTGATGGTGGTGAAGCTGGGTGAGAATGATTTGCTGGAAGCTCCCGGCTTGAACCTGCGGACCTGCATGCAGGAGGACTTGGAAGAGTTGAAGGCAGCTCTTCCTGGACTCAAACTTTTCTGGTCGCAGCAGTTAGCAGTGACGTGTGTTGTGAGGAAGCCGGTGCCCAGCTGCCATGGAGAGGGCCAGGAGGCACATCCAGAGCGCAGTGGCCAAGAAGGTTCTGGCCTTGGACAGGACGGTGATCCATCACCCTGGAATTATCTTCCGTGATTTACAGGTTTGATGGGGTTCATCTGTCTGTGATTGGGAATTATTTATGGCTGACTGCTGTGTCAATGGAGTTAAGGGATTGGTTACAGGTGTGAGTGGTTGGCGGCGAGCATAGGTACTCATGTGGCAGATAGGCATTGGTTCAGGTGATAGGGATGGGAGAATGATCTCGCCATCCCTATGCGAAGGGGTATTCCATTAAAGGAATCCAGGGACTCAAATGGTTTGGGTCAACCCCTGTGAGGGGGTTGTGCCGGTGGCTGAGACCAGGGGGACATCTGGGTGGTGGATATAGCCTGTTCCCGGCTTTCCGCCTATCCATGTGACCTATACTGGTGCCCTGGGTCAGCGCTACCTGCAAGGGTGCAGGGAGCTAGTCAAACCAGAGCCTATGCAACCACTCACTTGCTGTAATCAATAAAGTTATGGCCTAAATTCTGCCAAAAACCAAACCAAAATTTGAGTCATGTGTGAATTTATTTAGCGGGGAGGTCTCTGGGTCTGAACACACAAAAGACACACATTCTAAGAGGTTCTAAAGAAGGTAGTACATTCAATAAAGTTATCAAAAATGGAGCTTATTTATAAACCATTGGAATAAACATCCTGAGATAAGGTACAGCCTTATGCTCTCCTCCTGATGTTCACCTTCTAGGCAATCAAACCACAGATTAATACATAAATATATACGGTAGATCTAAAAATACTCTTAACCACATAGCTGCCAAGTTTTCCCTTTTCTCGCGAGGAAGCCTATTCAGCATAAGGGGAAATCCCTTTAAAAAAGGGATAACTTGGCAGCTATGTAACCAGCTCTTTCTGTCATTCTTCATTTGTTCTGAACAGGTATGCTTAAATTCTTTTTTATTGTGTAAGATTGGTATGATATATATATATATATATAGTGGTACCTCGACTTACGAAGATGATCCGTTCCGCGCCGCTCTTCGTAAGTCGAGGTATTCGGATGTTGAAGCGCCCGTTCTGCGCATGCGCGAAGTGCGATTTTGTACTTCTGCGCATGCGCGTACCGTGCGACGCAAAAAGACTTCCGAGGATGTCGACTTCGTAAGTCGAAACCTTCATAAGTTGAAGCATTCGTATGTTGAGGTACCACTGTAGTATGCTTCTCTTAAGGAAGAAAATGTTCACAGAATTTATCAATTTATTCAGGGAAATTATACACGACATTTTCTGCGCAACCTCTTTGCAATCTTTTTTAGCACTGTGTGTGTATCACACAAACGCCACAAAAAAGGATTGCAAGTGATTTGTGGAAGTGGGATGGAGCGGACTTGTGAAACTCTAACACAGGCTGAGGCATCTATCCCCAAGCAAGCCTGAAAAAGCAAAGTACAGTCCACATTCCTGATAAGTTGATAACCCTGTCTAAATGTGATTGCTGAGCTACACCAGCCCGTGCTGTGGCCTTGACTCATCCTGCAAAGGTGTGCCATCATTCCTACAGGGTACAAAGCCATGGTTTACTGCCGAAAAGAGAGTCCCTCCTTATATGGTCAATAAATACCCTTGGCACACCAATTCTCCCTTTTAACTGCCACGGTCAGGCCATAAACACAGTGTGCTTCTGTCATTGCCTGGGGCTCCTTCAGTCTCTCGGTGGCCAAGCGGTGCTAAAACTGTGGGAAATCGTTAGCTATGATTAAATAAAGCCTCATTGATTTCTCATCCCTGGCCTTCTCCCCCATAAAAACGTATGCAAGCCATTTGCTGCCCGCCTTTAGAAGAACACCCCCTCCCCATTCGGCCAAATAAAAAATGTCACATTTTTTATCTTAACTGCTTTGTAATTTTCAAATTGCGCTGAGATGAATGTTGTATTTCTGCAGTGCGATTGTCTGCATCAACAGCAGGATTTCCAGGAAAGGACTTCGGGCAAACAGGCTCGCAAACACTCTGCATTTGCTGTCAAAGAGGCCATTGACTAGAAATTAATGCAATCACCATATGCAACCGTACGCTTGTTCACCTTTGAACAGTGGCCCAAGCTGTCTCTACATGTGTGCAAGTGGTTTCATGAAAAAGTACACGTAAACTCTATTGCTGGTTACAGGTAGGTAGCCGTGTTGGTCTGAGTCGAAGCAAAATAAAAAAATTCCTTCAGTAGCACCTTAAAGACCAACTAAGTTTATATTTTGGTATGAGCTTTCGTGTGCATGCACACTTCTTCAGATACACTAGAAACAGAAGTGTCAGACCCTATATATATACAGAGGGTGGGGGGGTGGGAATGGGAGATGGGCTGATGGGAGTGGTAAACCTGTAGATGGATGTTAATGGCTGCTGATGGCTGCAATTAGTCCTGGGCTGAGGTGCTAAAGAAAGCTTGATCATGCATAATGAGATAAGAATCCGATGTCTCTATTCATCCCAGGTGCTTCCATGGTTTTAAGCTTGGTAATGATTTCCAATTCAGCAACTTACCTTTCCAGTCTGTTCCTGAAATTTCTCTGTAATAAAACAGCTGCTTTGAGATCTTGTATAGAATGTCCTGGGAGATTGAAGTGTTCTCCTACTGGTTTTTCAGTCTTATGGTTCCTGATGTCAGATTTATGTCCATTTATCCTTTGGCGTAGGGTTTGGCCTGTTTGTCCAATATAGAGAGCTGATATCTATTGCTGATATTAATATTGCACAGTTTGAAGTGACTGGCTACATGAAAACTGTTCCTTCTGGAAGGAAGCATTGCCTAGACCCATCATAATATTATTCAGACTTTTTACTTGCAGAACTTTCTTTAAAATCGAATTAAAACATCAAATGTACATTGAAAATGATCCAGACAATATCTTGTGCTGTCCGCCACAGGCTCAGCATCTTAGAAAATATGAAATAATCCAAACTAACCTAGAAGCAAAGGTCTCTCTCTATCCATTTGGCCTGGAGCTGTTTTCATTGAGAGCTTCATTTCTATCTTCCAACTCCCTTCAAAATGCAGATTTGGAACCAAATACCTTTGTCACCTGATCTAAGGTTATAGCTAGCAGGAAACAACAGTAGTTAATTATCAGCTTGTTAAAGCTCAGAGAGAGCTCTTTTTACTGTTCTTTAGTCAACGTAATCTTCCCCTGTTAAAACTTTTCACCAATACCCAGACATTCCCACTTCAGTGTCAATTAAACCAATTATCCTTAAGCAACTATTGTGTAGACACGTTTGCAGAGTGTCAGCTTGTAGCATCCCAGGGATTTATTGAAAGGAATCATAGATTTATAATCATGTGTGTGGTTGAAGAGGATGACCCGAATTTCATAATTCAGTAGGTCAGACTTTTTCCACCTGGGTTATAGAATGTATAGTTTGTGATATAAACTCCATGGGATGCTTGTGGTCTCCATTTCTCTGTACCTGGTAAATCACATTTCAACCTAAGATGCAAGACACGAGCCATTTGCCTAAAACATTTGGCTCACATGCTTACTACAGATCTGGCCAAAAGGGCATCTGGCATTCCTCTTTTCTTTCTGTAAACAAGCCTTTGATGTAGATCCTAGAGGTGGTAAACCTGTTCCCTGATTTTCCTTCCTGCCTAATCCTCTCAGGAATCCTTTGTAGTGTTGATAAGGGGAGATGTTGGAAGGGGGTAGGATTTCAGGATAAAGGTAAAGGTAAAGGGACCCCTGACCATTAGGTCCAGTCCTGACCGACTCTGGGGTTGCGCGCTCATCTCGCATTATTGGCTGAGGGAGCCAGCATATAGCTTTCAGGTCATGTGGCCAGCATGACAAAGCCGCTTCTGGCAAACCAGAGCAGCACATGGAAACGCCGTTTACCTTCCCGCTTTAGCGGTTCCTATTTATCTACTTGCATTTTGACTTGCTTTCGAACTGCTAGGTTGGCAGGAGCTGGGACCAAGCAACGGGAGCTCACCCCGTCACAGGGATTCGAACCGCCGACCTTCTGATCGGCAAGCCCTAGGCTCAGTGGTTTAACCACAGCGCCACCTGGGTCCCCAGGGTTTCAGGATAGTCTTTGTTAATTATTCACTGTACTAGGATTTTATTGGAGCGTTTGAATTTTGGGTTGCCACCTTGATTATAATAAAAAATAGCCTGCAGGGAGAGGAGGGAAAATTCATTCTGATTCTCTCTCTCTCTCAGGGCTTCTTGCTGGTCAAAAGCTCTCTTGGTCTGTCTTTCTCTTCCCCTTTTCCTACACTCATGAGTAAACCCCACATCAGCTCACTGAATGGAGTGTGTGAAACCACTTCTCATATTTTCCTCTGGCATAGGTTTCTGGGATAGCTGAAGCCATAGCGCAGGCATAGGCAAATTCGGCCCTCCAGATGTTTTGAGACTACAATTCCCATCATCCCTGACCACTGGTCCTGTTAGCTAGAGATGATGGGAGTTGTAGTCCCAAAACATCTGGAGGGCCAAGTTTGCCTATGCCTGCCATGGAGCATGAGACTCTTAATCTCAGGGTTGTGGGTTCAAGCCACAGGTTGGGCAAAGGATCCCTGCATTGCAGAGGGTTGGACTGGATGACCCTTGTGGTCCCTTCCAAGTCTACAATTCTATTATAATCACTGGCTTTCGGTGGTGGCACTTCAGAGCGTTCCTTTGCTTTCACCTGCATTTCCATTCATCTTCAACGAAGCAATAGAGGCAACATAAACATGCCACCAGACGAATGAGATGCTGGATTTATAGGAATGAAATGTGCATTAGTGGGAAGGAGCAGCGAAGATCAAGAGGTGCTTTTAGGGGCAGACATTTAGAGGCACCCATTTTTATCTTTTGCAGACTAATTGGCCATACATTTGCCCTGTTTAATAAACACCGGACAGGTCCGACGCTGCACGCTTGACAGAGTGTACACGGCAAAGTAATTACGTTGAAGAGATTAATTGGGAGACGGGGACGGGGAAGTAATGAATACAAAGTACTTAATTAGGTCATAAGTAAACACACGGAAGCCTTCCTTCCACAGGGTGCTACAGGAGGGTGAAGGTGCTGCAGGTGGAAAACAAAGAAGGGACACAGCGCTCAGTCGTAAACAGGTACAGGTTACGAAAAGATCCAATGCCAGTGGGTGAGAGAACATTGGTACATGCAGACCTGCTGTAATGCAGGAACAACTGTTCTGCACTTGGCTTGGCCACATCTGGAGAACTAGATTCCGTTCCCAGCAAAAATCATTTAATTAATTAATTGCTATTATCAGGCCTATGGGGGGGGCATCAAAGCAGTTTAGATCTCATTCTTATTTTGATCTCATATAACCTCAGTTTTAATACAGCTTGGGACTCAGCTACATTGGCAAAGCAAAAGCGCTTTCTATGCACTGTTATATGCATTCTAACACTGTGACACCAGATGGTGCCGTGGAGTTCCGTTTTTGCTAACCCATTTCTCATACAAAGTTTGCAATGCGTTTAGCTGAAAATGCTTCTTTGGGGTGTCTAGATGGATGGATGGATGCAGAGGAATGGTGGGAGGAAGCAAGGGAAGAAGACTCAGAGCCTGGACGTTGGTGGTGGGACAACAAAGAGGGAGAAGGCGGAGAAGACTGGGAAGAGGAGGCATCGGAAGCTGTAGAGGTAACAGGGCTTCGTGAGCTGGGAGAGTCTGTGGCAGACAGGAATGCAGAAGATGAAGCAGGAGAGTGAGAGGAGGGAGGCCAAGAGGCAGCGATGAATCAGACTGCTGAAGAGTCACAGGTGTCTCCCTTGATACTGCGACAAGCTCCCTTCTCCCCTTGTCTCCCAGAACCAGAAGAGGCATGAAAAGGGCGGAGAAGAGGTTGACTGCATGCAGGTGCCGTCTCTGGTTGCTGGGGAAAAGCCCTGGGGAGGAGGGAACTTTCAGTCTCAACAACTGATTTTCATGGTGGAAGACCATGAGTTGCTCTGCTCATTAGGCATGACACTCAACCCACCTGTGGAGGTTGTGGTTCTGCTAATACAGAGTTAACTCCATCTTTGAACTGTGTGATTACTGACTGGCTCACTTCTGTGACAGTTTGTTTCTTGGCCCAATTCAAGGGGCTCATATTGGAGTTTAAAGCCCTTAGCCCAGACAATTGAAACCCCACCTATCTAAAAGACCGCCTCCTTCCCTAAAGACCTTCTTGGCTGCTTATATCAGCAGAGGGGCCCTGTTAGTTGTTTCACTGCCCTCAGATGCTCAGGGCCTGGGGGCCTGGGAGAGGGCATTCTCTGTGGTGGCCCCCTAAGCTGTAGAACTCACAGAGGTGCTTCTGGAGAATCTGGCTTTTGGCAAGGATAGCTCAGTTGGTAAAGCATGAGACTCTTAATCTCAGCATTGTGAGTTCGAGCCCTACATTGGGCAAAAGATTCCTGCATTGCAGGGGGTTGGACTATAAGACCCCGGTGGTCCCTTTTAACTCTACAATTCTATGACTGAAGATGTATGTTTTTAGGACAGACTTTATTTTTATGGTTTTAAGTTGTTTTGAACTGTATTTAATATTGTTTTAATGTTGCAACCCATCCTGGGGCCTTAGCGTATATGGCGGGTAATAGATAAAAATAGCAACCACAGGATCCTGACTCAGAGGGAGCTTGGGCCTCATCCACAGAGCTCTTATGTCCTTACCTGCATAAGCTTCTACCTCCAGTTCCTGGAACCTCTATTTTAAACAGACCTCACTTAGCATGCTTGGGGAAGATGTGGGTCTGATAAACCCATGGAGAGTTCCTCCTAGCCAGAGAACTAGACAGACCAACCATCTGATTCACAACAAGACATCTTTCTGTGTAGGTTTCATTTCTCCCATCCAACGCCAAACTTCCCGATATTTTTGCACATGTTCGGCTGTCATGCAGAAGCGTCGGGAGAATGTTTTATAACTTTGCGTAGCCTGCTACATCTGCCTCGACAGTAAGGCTGACATTTCGTTTTACTGCGCAGATGATGTCTAGGCGAAAAGACACACCTCACCTCCAGACACACTTCAGGTTACCTGCCTTCCAGCAGCACCATAATTCACTAAGCACCAACAGAGGGGTTCTGCTTCCAGAAATAGGTACGGCTGGGAATTTGAATGTAGAAAACTGAACCTAGAGAGATAAAAAGCATGTTGTTCAAGCCCTTGAACACAGGATCTGGAGCAGGGATTTTCTTCTGAAGTCTGGCAGGGTCAGGTATGGTTTAAAATCTGCGTTGTAGCTTTGGTGCAGTTGGGTCCCTTAAAGCGGGAGTGGGGAACCTTTGGTCCTCCAGATGTTGCCGAACTACAAGTCTCATCAGTCCTAGCAAGCATAAGCAAGGGTCAGGAATGGTGGGAGCAACATCTGGAGGGCAACAGGTTCTCCGTTCTTGCTTTGGAAAATAGGAAGAGTTGTGTTGGTCACTGACCTAGATGGTTGTAAAGAACAAATTCATGGAGGAGAGGACCAGAGCCCCCCCCCCCAAGCCAGAACTCAGTTCCAGCATCTCTCAGGTGGGCACTTAAGAGAATGAGGGAAGTGTTCATGGTGAGTTCTGGCACCTCTTTTTCTAGAAAAATAGCACTGGAAAAGACTATCAATGGCTACTAACCATGATTGCCTCCACAGTTGGAGGCGGCAATGCTTCTGAATACCCAGAAGCCATTGGGGGCATATCTTCAGCAGCTTCTCCTACCTCATCCCCTGTTCCCCCCAATGTTCTTGTAAGAAAGCACTTCCTAGGCAGGATTTGACTGCGTTTTGCTTTTGTTAACTCAGAAGGCCATGCGGGTTTGCTGAGTTACAGCACAGCTGTGTAGCAAATTTGCTTCATCCTGGTTTTGCCGTTGACTTTTATTTGGCCTTCAAAATGACATATGCCCTGGAAGCTATAAAGTTTGCTGAGCGGAGCCGAATCCCACGTGGAAAAGCACTTCGGTGTTCCGCTTGACGAAGTGTCTGAGAGAAGCTGCTTCCTATCTAAAAATAGGATGATGGACAGACACAAAAATAGCAATGTCCTGTAAGAACAATTTTTTAAAAATAAAAAGGTTGGAAATGGGTTTCAGTTTAGAAATGATGGGGCCTCTTGCGGCATCTCACAGGGATGGAGGTCCCCATGACAGCCCATCAAGGAGGACTGGTGGACTTCCAGTGATGATTAGTCTATCAAAGGCTCCTAGCCATATGTGATGGCCCTGGGGTGCCCAGCCCAGTGGACCCCGGGTGGGATGACCAGAAACTCAACAGTCCGGGTCAGCAGCGGTAGGTCCAAGCGAGGCAACCAAGTCCAGGGGCTGGGCGAAAGCAGAGTCAGGAAACACCCCGTGGGTCTAGCCAGGTAGTCAGAGGTCAGGAACACGCCAAGGATTTGTCCGTAAACAGGGTCAAAGTCCAGTCCTAGGTCCAGGAGTCTAGCAAGGTGTCAGTCCGGCAGGAAGCAGGGCAAGGTACAGCCACAAGGTCACAGGCAGGCTCACATTAGCAACTATGTTGCTCCCGTAACTTGGGTCTGGGTCTGGCTGGCTTTTATCTACCCCGAGGCATGGGGTGGCCCCAATCCTCCAGTGACTTGCCTCTCCTTCTGGCCTGGAGGCGAGCACTCCTCCTGCAAGAACTTAGTTCCCTTCGCCTCTCTGCCTTGAGCCTCTGCAGCTCAGGAGAGGCTGGTGGGTAACTGGACCCAGGGTCAGCCTCGGCTTCCCCTGATGGGGCTGGGAGTGGAGCAGCTGCAGGCAATGGGTCCTCCATCACATCGGGGCCCAGAGCAGACTGCACCTGAGGATCCTGCACAGGTGAGGACCCTTCAGGCTCAGGCCCTAGACCCGGCTCAGCTGGTTCTGGAGGCGGGGAACCCTGTGTAGGCTGGGACACCTCAGGTTCAGCATCTGAGTCTGAATCCCAGGCCATCACACCATGGCTGTGTTCTACCTCAACCATCAGAGACAGTAGTCCTCTGAATACCAGTATCTGAGAATCACAGGTGGGGGCAGTGCCGTTGCACTCAGATTCTGCTTGCAGGGTTCCGATGGACCTTTTGGCCTGTCTAGGAGCCACCTTCTTATGTTCTCCAAGTAGGGTTGAGGACAGGACTTCTGTGCCTTTAATTGCCCTGCTCTCTTTTTTTAGTCTGGAAACCTTAAAGAGAAACCAACAGACCCTTTGTTTAATTTCCAAGCAAAGGGTCTGCTGGTTTCTCTTTAAGGGTTCCAGACTCAAAAGAGAGCGGGGCAATCAAAGGCACAGAAGTCCTGTCCTCTATTGAGTCTGGCAACCCTATCTCCAAGAGAATGTGGAGACTGCCTGAAATATACTCGGAGTCGAGAGTAAATTTCATGCTCTTTATTCAGCTCATAGTCATCAAGGAGAAGAAGAGAAGAATGGCTCTGTTCCCAAAACCATCTGCTTATATACATTATTTACACAATGGGCCTTGCGTGATTGGCTACTTCAGGGCTACACCTGTGGGCCAATCAGGTAGTGGATTGACTTTTGCCTGCAGCCTGATTGGCTGCTCCTACAGGCCAATCAGGTTGCAGATTCACTTCTGCCAGCCGCCTGATTGGCTGCTCCTGCAGGCCAATCAGGTTGCGGATTCACTTGCACCTGGAGTTGGATTGGGTGGCTCCTGCGGACCAATCATACTGCTGATTCTGGATCCTATTGTTCTAGGATTCAGCTCAGTACATAACACTGCCTCTGTTACACAGAGGTGCCATTGGTCAGAACTGTGTGCACGGCAGTGTGACCTTTACAGCTGTGGTTTGCGTATATTGAGGTTGGGAGCTCCCAATTTGATCAGAGCAGTGGGAGGCAGGCATTAGAGAGGAATGCTGGAAGGGCCAGGGCGCTCAGAACTGCAACTCAGAAAAAGATATTTTTCCCTCTCAAGGACTCCACGTTCTTTGTTTGTTTCCAAGCACTCCATTCAAATACCCTCTCTATATTGGAGCACATCTCAGGAGTCAATAGAGTGACTGGTACAGAGCCAAGAAGAGTGAGAGATTGCAATGCAAGTATCTTCCCATTCAATGAGGATACTATTCAGTTGAACAAGACGCATTGATTTTGAATGACTCTCTGGCTGTTTCCATATGCTGAGCTGAACCTAGATCAAAACGGAATTGCTTCCACCGAGACCACTTTTCGAAAGTTAAGTTTATCATAAGTAGAGTTGAAATACTCCAGAGTCCTAGTCCGGTGTTAATGATGTACTTACATAACACTGCAATCTCTCTCTCTCTCTCTCTCTCTCTCTCGACAGTTGGAAGAACCAAAGGCCATCCACTTGAGTATTAAAAAAAAACCCTACCCATACTCCTGCTCATACATTCTTCATCACAAGCAGACAATAGGTGTACTGTCAAATGAGGCTTACCAAGCAAACATCTCCAGATGGTGTTCTCTAGCATTGCCTGCTTGTTTTCATTTGTTATCATGGTATGATGATAGCTCCTTGGCCTTTTTTCTGCCTTTCTTTCAAGCAGAAAAAAATTGCTACTGATGCTTCACCTCTCCTCACTTCAAAGAGGATATTGTAGAGTGAAACACACACACCCCAAAATGCTGGGCACAACTTGTGCCTCGGGGGAGGGGTACATTAAGCCTCCTGAATTAGAAACTAGCCTTCTCAGTCATAAAAGGACTTTTCATTCCCACTTTCTGCTGGCACTTACAAAACTGGGGAGGTATGTTTCCATTTCTGCAGAGACTCTAGTCCTCTTGAAAAGTGGGGAACAGACCCCATGAGGGGAGCAGAAAGGACGCATGGTCTCTCAACCACCACTCCAGGCCCTGTCATGGGCGTACCCAGGATCAAAACTAGGGGGGCAAGGGGAGGGGCCAAGGCACGGAAGGGGAGGGGCCACAAAGTGGGCGGGGAAAGTGCAGTCAGAGGCGCCGGGCTGATGGGCAGAGGCGGAGCACAGCCCGACAGAGCGCACCGTGGCGCGACCTCCCTCCAGCTGGGAGATTGAGAGAGAGATTGAGAGAGAGAGAGAGAGAAAGAGAGATCTGGAACCGCGCAGACGCCCCTCTCTCCTTGCGACCCTGTTCTCAGCAACTGCCGACCCCTGCACGGTTTTGCATGTGGGCAGATGACGGAGCCAAGCTCCTCCCGCTGCCTCGCTATGGCCCAATCGAAAAGACCCTGGCCAAAGGCGGGCGCCTTTGTCACAGAGAGGAAAGCTGGGGAGGCGCCGGCAATAGTGCAGCCGCCGCTGCGCCAGGAAAGGGGGCAGCAAGGCAGGAGTTCGCCAGGGCAGGAAGGCCCCCCTGCCGCGCTCCCTGGTTCCCCGCCGTGCATGGCTTTGCCTGAGGGCGTGATGGGGAGCTGGAGGGAGAGCGTGGCGCGACGGGCGGGAACGGCGAACTCGCGCTCCGCTGGGCTGTGCCCCTCCCTAGAAGCAGGGCTGGTGGGCGGAGACAGAGCCCAGCCCAGCCCAGCGGAGCGCGAGTTTGGCGTTCCCGCCCGCCGCGCCACGCTCTCTGGTTCCCCGCCGCGTTTGGCCTTGCCTGAGGGCGCGACAGGGAGCTGGAGGGAGGGCGCAGCGCGGCGGGCAGGAACGGCGAACTCACGCTCCGCCGGACTGTGCCCCTCCCTAGAAGCAGGGCTGGTGGGCGGAGGCGGAGCCTAGCCCAGCGGAGTGCGAGTTCGGCGTTCCCGCCCACCGCGCCGCGCTCCCTGGTTCCCCGCCATGCTTAGCCTTGCCTGGGGGGGGCAGCTGGCTTCTAGAGTAGGGCAGCTGCCCTAACTTGCCCCGTGGTGGGTACGCCCTTGGGCCCTGTCCTCCTTTAATCTGCTTCCAACTTGTGGAAGTTGGCTGTGGAGATTATTTTCAAACTGTAGAGGCTCCCCACACATTTTTTCAATCCAGGAAAATCAAAGAGCTACTAGTAAACCCACTGATATTTTCAAGGTTTGGTCCTTGGCATCTCCAGGTGAAAAAGGTTCAGAGGGTGAAAACAGCAGCAGGGGAAAGAAGCTCCTCCATCAACTGTAGGTTGCCAGCAGCCATTCCATCAAAGTGCACTGGAGGGAGAGATAAAGAGGCTAGCTCCCGTCCCCAGAACATAGCTGTCAAGTTTTCCCTTTTCTCGCGAGGAAGCCTATTCAGCATAAGGGAATTTCCCTTAAAAAAAGGGAGAACTTGACAGCTATGCCCCAGAAGAGCTTCCATTCTGACTGGTCATTCTAAGTACCTGTGTGTAACTTGAAGATCTGGGGCCAGAATTTGCTTGCTTTCCTCCTCCCTCCTCATTCCTTTTTCCTTTCATGTTGTGTCTTTTAGATTTCAAGCCTGCAGACAGGGACGGTCATTTCCCATTGATCTTATGTACACCGTACTGGGAGCAATTTACCCCCCCCCATCTAAAAAAACCACCTTAAGTATGGTAAGGAAACAGAGAGAAACATCAGGCAGAGTAGAAAATATTTGGTACGGATCGAGGGTGGGAAACAGGAGCCAAAATCTTTATCTCCTCCACCCCAAGCCAGATTTGAGCATGGTTGTGTTTCTGACATTATCCTGCATGCAGAATTTCTTGAGCAACGCTTACTCTTGTATGTGGCATATTTCCAAGTGTGCGACATGATCCAGTTGAAATGCTTGAAGACAGAAGCGCAGTCCTTCTGATTTGTAATTGGATGCCTCCAACATTTCAATGAGGGAGCTTAGCATCCCTGCAGAGCGGCTTCCTCCCTGTACTATTAAGACGTCCTCCTCTGTCACAAATGGAAGAAGAACAAATTGTGTAGAGGAAATTGACAGATTAAACAGTAATAAATCTCCAGGACCAGATGGCATGCATGCTAGCATTCTCAAGGAGCTCAAATCTGAAATGGATGGGCTATTGATTTGGGTATTTATCTGTTCTAAACCTCCAGACCTATACCCGAAAAAACTGGAGATAACAAATATACTGGCCCGTTTAAAGAAAGAGTAGAGAAATGGTGTGAAAAATCACAAGAGCCTGAAAAAACACTTTGGCATCAGTAGTAGTCTATACTTGCATCTTACCAGTGCAAGTCAGCATAAATGTACATCAATTAAATCACAGTGCATCCTGGCAATTGAACCCTGTGTTGTGGGTGGGTTAAATTGGATAGCCACAACACCCTATTGGTAGGTCCCTTGATGCTGGGTTGAATCATGTCACGGTCCGGCCGGCGGGCGGTTGAAGCCCTGGCTGAGGACGTCAGGACCAGAGGCAAGATGGTGGTGTAGAAGCAGGACCAGGTGCAGGGCTGAGGGTCCAGCAGCAGGCAGTCGCAGAGTGAAGGAACAAGGCGGAGGCGGAGGTCTGGGAGTCAAGGAGCAAGGCGTCGACAAGGCGAGGGTCCAAGGGTCGAGGATCAAGGCGTCGGCAAGGCGAGGGTCCAAGGGTCGAGGATCAAGGCATGGGTCCAAGGGTCGAGGATCAAGGCGTTGGCAAGGCGAGGGTCCAAGGAACAAGGTATCAGCAAGGCGTCAGCAAGGCGTCAGCAAGGCGTCAGCAAGGCGAGTGTCCAACGAGCAAGGCATTGGCAAGGCAAGGGTCCAAGGTGCAAGGAGCAAGATGCCAGATGCAACAAGGCAGGGATAGTGTTGCTGTGGCAAAGAGCTGAAGGAAAATGCTGATCTTTTATCCCTCCCAGCTCCTGCCACCAGCTGCAGTGAGTTATCAAGTGGCCTCACCTGAGTGGCCACTCCTTGCTTCCCCAGCACAAGCTGAGGCAGGCCCCAGTCCTGCAAAGCACTACAGGCTCCAGAGCCTGAGTCCTGCCCATACTCCTGACAAATCAGACCAATGGGACGCTAGCCAAACTGATCAAAGGACCTATATATGCCAATTCACGTGACCCTGAGCTTTCTCTCTTGGTCAGTGCATCATAACACCCGCCCACCTCTCCCTATTTTTAGGGCTGGCGCACTTGACCTTGCTATGCCATCGTGTGTCATCTGTCGTTGGGACAGGGGCACGGCAGGAATTTCCCCCACTTGGCTGATTGGCTGGTGCATTTTGGGTTTTGCTTGCCGCGTAGCAAATCGTCACAACTTGTAAGGTTGTGGATAGGCACTGGTTCAGGTGAAAGGGCTGGGGGAACGCTCTCGCTATCCCTATGTGAAGGGCATTCTGTTAAAGGAATCCAGGGACCCAATGGTTTGGTCAACCCTATGAGGGGGTTGCGCCCGTGCCTGAGTCCAGGGGGACATCTGGGTGGTGGACATAGCATGTCCCCAACCTTCCATCATTCCAGGTGTTCACCCTAGGCTGATCTATGGTAGAGCCCTGGGTCAGCGCTACCTGCAAGGGTGCAGGGAGCTAGTCGAACCAGAGCCTATGCAACCACTCACCTGATGTAATCAATAAAGTTGTGGCCTAAATTCTGCCAAAAACCAAACCAAAATTTGAGTCTTGTCTGAATTTATTTATAGGGTGAGGTTTAAAGGTCTAAAGATGCAAAAGGGAATTCTGATACAGTTTTGATACGGTTGCATGAGTGCATAAAGGTTGCTTTTCCCGTTTCTACTCTACAATTCTTTGTAAGCCTGTGGATTTTGAAAAATGCCAGGCAAGGGATGAAATGGAGTAGCCTAGAAACAGGCAATACTGCTTGGCTGGCCGAAACACTAAAGCAAAGCACTACATTTTGCTATAGTTTGCACTTGTACCTTTAATGGTACATTGTTGTTCAGTTACGCTTTTATGGTTTCCCCCACCCTATTAACTTTGGAGTCCCCTCCTTCCTCCGACTCCTGTCCATATAATCTTGCAGATTTAAAGGGGACGATGTTCCCATAATGGCTGGAAACTGCTATGAGCTTATGGTTTTTGAACGCCTTCCCTTTGTTGTTCCTTGTCCCCAACCCCCAACCCCTTTCTTTACTCTCCTGTGACTTGCCGCCTATCTAGATTCTGAACCATCTAGGCAAGGTAGTTTGCACTTTTTGCAAAAATGCCCTGCAAATTTTAATCACAATAATAAATAATAATTGCTGTAATGGGATTTAGGCATGCCTAATTTGCCCCAGCAGAATTCATCTTCATCTGCTGGTAGGAAAATACTAGCCGGCAACCTGGGAATGTTAACAAATCGGGCAGGCCCCCTCATTTCCTCCTGTTTATTTTATTTTATTTTTTTCAAGAGAAGGAAAATTATACATCTCCATAATTATCCTATCTGGGCAATGAAGCATATAGGTATTTGATGCCAGTTATTTCAGTTAAAGGCACGGCTAACTTTATTGACCTTGCGGCAGTTCACAGGGTTGTTAAATTAACGCCCGCAGAGGGAGAGGAAACCACGCAAAAAAACCCGGAGCTACAACTTTAATTAAGGCAATTTTGCTGTTGTTAGACTTGGGTATTACTTTTATAGCTTGAAAATGGCCTCTTATTTCACTTCAAACCGAGACTCTAAAAGGAGTAACTTGGATCCTTAAGTATCCATCTCGCAGCATGAATAGGGAGCTTAGGAGATTTGAAGAGCAATTTCCCAGGGAGATATAAATCTCCAAGATCAGAATAGCTGTTCCTTTGCAGGATTTAGCTTACACATTTGAAATATGAACACGCAAGAATCACTGATGAAGACAGAAATCTGTCTGATTTACTCATATATATGTAACATTATTGTTACTTTGCAAAGGGGTTATTTCCACCATAACTTCTTTAAAAGATGGTGGACAAAATCCATTAGGACTTTGTGCAAAATCCATTGAAATTAATGCAGTTAGCATTCTTACAGAGTTCCATAAACTGCTTGGTCTGTGGTGCATAGTGCTATCAAATTCTTCTTCAGTTTCCTGTAGAAAATGTAAGGCATATTTCTCCTGACTTCTGACAGCTCTGAGAGACACCGTGAGGAAAGTTTGCAGCATTTGTGACTGTTTAGTGAAAAGGCAAGGAAAAGGCAAAATGGCAGGAGTTTATTATTATGCATGGTATGGAGAAATTGGATACAAAAAATGCTTTTCTCCCTCTCTCATAAGGCTAAAGCTTGGGAACTTCCAATGAAGCTGAATGCATGTCCTCCAACATTTCTCTGATGAAAATAGGGAAGTCCTGTTTTATAATGATGATTATTATTGTTGTTGCTGCTGCTGCTGCTGCTGCTGTTGTTTTAGTTATAACCCCCACTCTGGATGGCTTCCCACATATTTTAAAACATAATAAAACATTTAAAAACTTCCCTATACAGAGCTGCCTTCAGATGTCTTCTAAAGGTTGTATAGCTACCTATGTTCTTGGCTCAGGGGTCACAGAACTCCATACTCTCCAACGTTTCTCCAGTGAAAATAGGGACATCTTAGGGAAAGCAGGACATTCCAGGATCAAATCAGAAACCAGGGCGGGTTCTGTAAATCCCCAACTGTCCCTGGAAAATGGGGACACTTGGAGGGTCTGTGATACTGGCAGTTACATTTTCAGTTCCTTTTCCTACTGATCTCTAGCCTTTTTCACAGCTGTTGCACGCTGGGTCAGCGTGTTCAATGAGTTGACGGCAAGGTCTTTGTCTTGGTCAGTCGCTGCCAGTTCAGACTGTAGGCTATGAGCAGTTATTGTGTACATGAGCCACTCAGCTAACATTATTTTGCCCCTTAGCTGCATCAACTCGCACAAAACGTATTCACAAACTGAACACAGAGATGGCTGTCAGCTGTGAATCTGTTTCCCTTCCTAGGCAATCTGCATTGCCATTTCGTTCCAGGTCTCTCTGTTCAACCTCAAAGTTCATAGTCTGGCATGAATATAAAAATATAACTTCTCTTATGCGGATCACGAGGGGGTGGGGAGGGCGTTGGCACTGAGAGAAAGGAGCATCTCGATTCAAAATCTCCAAAGGCAGCTGAAATTTCACAACGCTCAGGAACTTGGGGTGGGGGGAAGGAACCCTGATAAAGAGAGTCATTTCGGTTCAGTCAACGCAACCAGGAATTGGCTTTTTTCGAAAATGCACTGATGTTGCCATTTCAAGGCAAGCGCCAGTAATAGGTCATTATCGCAAAGCTCAGAGTGGACTGCAATTTGCAAGCAACCATTATCTAGGAAATGGGAAAGGAAGCCATGCTAGCAATCGAGGCAGAGTAAAAAAAAAAACTGCTTTCTGTTCAGAGGCCAAAAGCTGTCCTTATTTAGCAGAGTTAAGGTGGGTCCCAGCCGACAAAGAAGCTGGAAAGTCCATCCAGAAATTTGTTCTGGCTTTGCTGTGGAAAAGATTCAGAATGGGAAAGCGAGGTAGCCCATAATGAGCAAAAGCATCTGTTGTAGGTGGTGGTAGTAGAAGTAATAATTATTCATTTGTTTCAGGCATTTATATACTGCCTAATCATTTGCATTTCTAAGTGATCTACATTAAAACAAACCCTACAAATGACATTCAGCGTAAACCCGAACACTACCTTAAAAGACCTGCTGGAACCAGAAAGCCAGCTTGGACCCACAACCCACAAGTAGGAGCAGCATTCGCCTCATGTCCCAGTGTTGATGCTGCTGACTCAGATAAATGAATTCCTACATGTGTCTCAGTACCAATTTTGGAGTACGGTGCTAAGAGAGTTCCTGTCCTCCAGAGCAATCATGGGCTGCTCTGTCTCCCATGAACCACACAAAGCGCTTTTTGGCAGAAGCTTGCAGAGTTGGTCCAGAAAAGAAGTGCTCTTTAGGGGATAATGATAGCAGTCGGATGAATGGCTGATAGATGTGATTTGGTACGGTGAGTTACCTTGCCAGCCACTTAGGAAGAGATTATTTTTTCCCCTCTCGCCTATCTGTGTGTGCAGATAGTTTGCTTAAACTACTCCGCAGCCTCATTAACATATCCATGTGGTGGTCTAAATCACACACCCATTTGATGCAGATGGCGAAGGAAAAAAAACTCTGACTGCAGATGGCACAGAAGCTTGATGGCTCTTTTTGTCTGTGAAATTCGCTGTTTCCTTTCCTCCTCCAGCTCCTCCTCCTCACTCCTGTGTTGCACTGGGGGAGCCAAGATCAACTTCCATGTCATCCTTTCCCCCTCGGCCACCTGGGCAGGATGGCTATTGCTGCACCCTGTAGAATCTCTGCTAGCCGAGAGGGAGACACATGTTTGCTCACTCAGCTATAGTGGAGCCGAAAGATTTCAAGCCTGTGCAGGTGGAATATTGATGTGAAAAAGCTGCTCACCACCGCTGAGAGTAAGGATGCCCAAATTTGTCAATTCAAGTTATTCTCAGCACTGAGATAAGCTCACAGCCCAGCCATGGCATGGGGACATTTCAGGTTATCCTAAGCTGGCGGTTGCCAAAACAGTGTCTACAAACATGTTGTGTTGCCCCTGAATGCCTTTATTGACACTGTCCCAGGAGTTCACCGAGGGCTTGTGCTCCTTTGGAGAATGGAAAACGCGGGGGGGGGGGGTTGTCATAGCTTTAAGAAATATTATTTATTCACCTGTTTACACCTTCAGTCTGCATGGAGGGAGTACAGATCTTAGAACATGGTCATTTCAAGAGGGTCATGTCCCCCACAGCAGTGCAGCACTGGAGTCAGAAGGCACCTTTATCAGCCAACCTTCAGCCAGCCTATCCAAGATGGATCTCAGTCTTTTCTCTCTCCCTTCTTCCCAGCACACCTTGTTAAAAATTATATTTTCCTGACACTTCACACACAGTTACTCTGGCAACCTTCTGTCTGCCCAGGCCAAAGATTCCTCTTAGATGGGCCATCAACACCTTTGATCAGTTAAATGCTTCTATCCCAAGTGAGACTGGCTTGGAAAGGAAGCTTAGCTTGTATTTTCCCAGTGGGCTGCAATATTGTCTTCAATACTGCAAATACTTCAAATCCCCGCCTCTGTGTAGCCCTCCTGAAAAGAAAGTTATGAAGCAAAATGTGCAGGTACCCTTCAATTTCTGTAAAATGAGCCAGCCTGGCTGATCCTGCCAGTCAGCATTTTTAACCAGTGAATGAAGTCAGAGCTGTGAGTTGATAAGTAAATTTCTTGGATACCAGGCAATGAGGAATCTTTGGGGTCCTAAAGAGCATCTATTTCCACCCATCTATTTAGTGCACTTTTCCTGCTTCTGTCTTATTTTCTATTCCTTGGGTTCTCAGTAGTTTGCTTTCCCTTACTCCTGAGCAACCAGGAAGCATCTTTCCTGTAGTAGGTTTGTCTGAGACTAGGTCGCCCCTAGAAGAAAAGTGGGAAATCTGTGGCCTCCAGATGTTACTGGACTCTAGTTCCCATCATGCCCACACAGCATGGCCAATGGGCGGGGATGATGGGAGTTGTAGTCCAGTAACTTCTTGAGGGCTAAAGCACCCCTGCCCAATAAGTATTTTCAGTTTACTTAGAGGTAGGTTTCTCTGTGCTTAATGGGGCTTACTCCCAGGAAAGTGGGTACAGGATAGCAACATAGGATTTGGTTTGTGGTAGGAGGAAACAGAAATCAGAAATTCAACAAGTTTTTACTAGTACAGAAATATAATTATGTATAAAGCTTCACCATGACTGTACCCCAATAGCTGGCATTTTCCAACTTGCATCTCCCACACTCTCTTAAAATTCAAAATGTGCTCACTGGCCCTAAAAAGGTTGGTGACTCTAAGCTTTCTTCATTTTGGCAATCTAGTTTTGATGTACTGTTGTTAAACAACTGGTAGTCAGAAATCCTTACTGATCACCTGAAGATCTACTGTTCTGATCTACCTTGTGGCCACCTCTGCCCTCAAGGCGTCTATAAATGTAGGGATGGATTTTCGTTTATTTTACTTTCTTATTAGTCTTCATCCACCCACCCCTGCATCATTACAAAGAGGAGTTTCAGGCTGAAAGAGAGCAGATTGCCAGAAGCAATGGAGTGAGCTCATAGCTCAGGTGAAATTGACCACCTCTGTCTGTCAGCCTCTTAATAGCTTTAACAGTGACTTTTTGTGGCCATCATCCTACAAAGTCAATATACAATTTTCTTCCCTCCTGCCCGCCAAAGGAGGGAAAGTCTTAACAAAGCTGTGTGAATAAGCCTGATTGCATTTAAAAATTATTTTTAGCTGTAAAGCAGCACGTTGACTCTCCAGTGGCTGAGCAATCCCATCATTTCCAATTATATATATTTTTAAAGCAATTTTACTTACCAATTACATTTTTAGTTTCTTCTTAATGAAATTTATAGGGCCATCTTTCAACAAATATCCCCAGGGACGTGCAATATTAAAAAAATATAGCATGCCATAAAGGAACTAAGCATTTTTATTTATTACATTTATATAGCTGTTCTTCAACAAATATTCCTGGGGCAGCTTAGAAACAAGACAATATTTTTTAAAACATGGCATGCAGTAAAGGGATTGATCATTAAAGTTTCACATTGGAGGCACAATTATAAAATCCGATGTCTATTTATTTTTTTACTTTGCTTTTTTCCATCTAAGTTTGAAAAAACATAAGGAAATGAGCACCCCTGAGCTGCAGCGCTATGATGGCTCCAATTAAGCTTACGGTTGCATACCCCCCAAGTGTCCTGTTTTAAGTGAGAAATCGTAGGTCACAAAAGCCAATCCCAGATTCTGTTTGGATCCTGAAATGTCCCCTTTTTGTTGGCACAACCCTGCTGACGAGAGCCAGAACAGAAAGCCCCCTTCCTGGCGTCGCAATCTTGGGGATGAAAACGTTGGAGGGCACGTCCTTGTACTTTAGGTTTGTGGTTCATCAACGGAGACCCTCTTGTCTTATTTTCTGAAGCATCTCCATAAAGGAGTTTGTGCCAGACTTGTGCTTTGAGTGGCATGGCTGTATATGTGGAAAGAAAGTCATTGGTGTAATCAGATGGTTGGACTAGGGCCTGGGCAACCATGGTGCAAATCCCAAGACAGCCATCCATGAGGCTTGCTGGGGTGACCTTGGACCTCCCAAGAAAGTAAGTTGAGGCTGCTGGATCAAGCCTGTGATCCATCTAATCGAGCCTCCTGTTCTCACAGTGGTCAGTCTGGCGCCTGTGGGTAACCTGAAAACAGGCTTCTTGGAGCAAGCTTGACCTCCTTGTAGCAAAGGTGGGATTTAAATACAGTAACAAATGCAAGGAATTCAGAGCAGGAAAACTCAGATCCTTAGGCTGTAGCAGGGGCCCAAAGGGCCCCAATTAAGGTGATAATGTAAACCCCTATAAATCCTAGAATATGCTTATAATAGTGAATTATGGGAACTTGTTGCTTTAAGAAACTGATGATTTAGCAAGATGCCGTTCTTTTACCAGAACAGAAGGTCAGCTAACACGCAAATCACAAAGATATAATTCATAAACTAGAACACAAATTGTCACATAGTACACGTAACACAGGTTCCCAACACACATACTATCTCACAATGTAACATATTATTGAGAATCAAAGGCCTAGTTAGCAATCCTTGGCCTAGTTAGCAATGCTTATTGCGCATGCGTATTAGATTAGGTAATGATATACGTATTAAATATGAAATGAGATAATGATGAATATTAAAATATTATATGATGTAATGCTTTATGTGATTGGTTAAATCAAAATCCTTTGTCTGAAATGTTATAAATTCCTGCCCGACCTTTGGGCGGGGTTGCAGTATTCCGAAAAGATTCGGCTGTAACCTTATTGCTTTGCAATAAACATAATGGACTCCTAACTCCTCTTGTCTCTGAGTTTTATTGGCTAACTCAGAAGATAAGCCATTTTGGGGGGCTTACAACAAGGCCAGTTGGGTCCTTTTGGTTTGTGGACAACATTCACTTAAGCTGAGCTAGGTCTGCAAGGAAAATAGGCCGGCAACTATCAGCTTCAAAGGATAGCAGGCAACTTTCTACGATGGGCTATGGAACGCAGCTGAACCTTTTCATCGGAGAGGAGGCCCTGATGACTCATCCATGCTTTGCTCATCGGCAGAGAGTGAGCACGCCTTGTGTTAAATCCACATCCGGAAAGAGGCTGAGTCCGTTCCGTTTCCAACGTTCCTTTTATTAACAAACACCAGAGTAGAACAGCACTCTGAAGAACCCCATGTGGAGTGTGTGCCTGCCTAAGCTCCACTGACAGTCCCTGGCCAACTGCCAGAACTAGACTAACTGTCGGCTTCTGATTGGAGCGTTCACCTCTGCTTGGTGATTGGTCGGGTCACGCCAGCCAGGAGGCGGACCCTGTGCGGAGGAAGAATAGCTCCGATATGACTAGGTACACAACACCTTGAAAGGCACCACATCCCTTTAAGGGCATAAGAAGACCTTGCTGGATCAAGCCAGTGGTCCATCTAGACTAGCAAGTTGTTCTCTCAGTGGCCAACGAGATGCCCATGGGAAGATCACACACACCAACCCTCTCTCTTCCTTCAGTTTCCTGCAAATGGCATTCAGAGGCACTGCCTCTGACAGTGGAGGTGGAACATAACCACATAACCACACCTTTTTGCGGCCCTGTCCATGGTTCTGTGTTTTGTTTTGTTTTTTAGATGTGGCAGTCATTTTGTAGTATGCCAGACACCGTCTGGCAGCCATTTTGTGCTATGCCACATTCCCCTGGCAGCCATTTTGTGACTTGCGCTCAGGGGACGTTCTCAAAATTCAAAATGTGCCCACTGGCCCCCAAACATTGGCGAGCCATAGTCTTAAGCTGTGCACATAGGACTGGAGGGATCATGATTAACTGCGCTTTCATATGCTAACATCATCAGAACTATATTCCAAGCAAAACTATTCTATCTCAGCCCTCTCCCTGACATTTGGTTTTATAAGAGATAGTGTTCATCTGCTTTTATATTTTAACTTTTGTATATATTCAACTACAGGCTGTGACAACCCCCCCACCCCCCGGTTTTCTTGTTTTCTCTTCTTGTAAACCACACTGAGGTTTGGTTTTGGCTTTTTCAAGTGGTGATTAATTTTATAAAATAAATATAAATATGTGATTTAATTTTTTTAAATGGAAAAGCACATAAGTCCCCTCCTTCAGTCTAAAAGCAGGCAAGTCCAGATACAGGTCAGTCACTTGAGTGAAACTTAAACATCAATTTCTGCTGATTTTCAGAGGATGTAATAGCCTTCAAGATATGCAGGCAACTCGAGAGGAAAACACAATTTGGAGTCCTGCATATTTCTGAAGTGCCTTCCGCCACTAATCTGACAGCGATTATCTCTCAGAGTAAAACAGGTTGACCGTCCCCTGGAAAATAATAGGACATTATCTCTCTTTTCCAGGAAACTAATTAAACAGGCTTGCTCTGTACCAATCAAGGTATTGTCATTTCTTCATTAGTGTCACTACAGGAAAAAGGGGGGGAAAATGTGTCAGGTACCAAACCCCAGAAGCAATAAAGGAGGCATTGTTGAGGCATAATAAGGTAATTACTGCCTAAATATCTAGGAAAAGTTATTGCGTTGGCATTGTAAGGTTTTCAATTGCGGATTATCCATTTCTGCTTCAGATTATCATCATGACTCTCGCTCTCTCATTCATTCACGCATCCTTTTTCCTCTCCCCTGCCATCGCACAGCGATTTCTGTCCTGTGGTTACTCATCAGGCCAGGAAGAGGAGGTTAGCAGGTGCCTTTGCTTAGATCCATCTGAGTTCCCCATCCTTTCCTCATATTCCAGTGCCAGCTCAGACAGGGCATACCAAATTATATTTGTCTCCCTTAAAGGGGAAATTTGCACAACTGGCGTCTAGAAAGCTGGGTTATGCACCATTGACATAAGTGGGATGGCATGAAAAGCTGGAAGGGGGTGGTGGTGGGCATGATTCTAAAGGCAGCGGAAAGGGATTTGGCAGTGTTTTCTGCCATGCTGAGTTTCAGAGTGCACAAATATATGAAAACACACACACTCACATCCCCTCTGGGCAGGATTAACCTAACACATGTTTTCAGCTGAATCCCTATGCAAGAACTTCTGCTTACACCCTTTTCTCCCCCCAACATCCCCTCCCCAAAAAATTGGATGGGGGGGGAAGGTCAAGTGAACCCCCAAAACAGCACACAGGGCAAGGAGAGGTGGGATTATTCATTCTGGCTGCAGTGTGCACACAGACAGAAACTTTGTGTTGTGTTGAATTCCCCCTTGTATGTGTTGCTGAACCATATCACCTGTTTTCTTCTTCTTCTTTTATTAATGGTTTTCTTGGTTTACAAAGATATGTGCAATTAAACAAAATAGAAACATTGTCACCCGACCCCCCCACCTTGCCCCCCATCTACCTCTCTTCCCCTTTCCTACCTAATGTACCATATCACCTGTTTTATTTATTGTTTTAACGCTTCTCTTTTTTTAAAAAAAAAATGCCCTCTCTCATATGTTTGAGACAGTAAATAAGCAGTTCTGAAAATAACTCGGTACAACAACAAGTGATCCATAAGAACATTAAAATAGCAGGTAAACAGCACCAGAGTTTTATCCGGCTAAGTTATAAATAGAGCAGGCCAGTTGAAATCAATGGATGGATTAATTAGAATCCAAGCATGACTGACATTGGAATCCTGACTCCACTTACATGGGAGAAATTATTGCACTGATGGAACAATCATCCTACCCTACAACATGTCCCTGGAAAACCGGGACGCACGTCTTTCGGAGCACTCGTGTGAAGCACGTGTCTTTCAGGGTCATGCTCTTGTGGGAGCCAGTTGATGCACAAGTGAGCATGGCAGCCTAAAACATGCACTTTTCAGGGCCATGACCTCATGGGAGCCAAGTGACTCGCATGAGAGCCTGACCCCTCAAAACGGGATGTCCCACTTAAATAAGGACAGTTGAGGAGTATGCCATCACCTTAACTTTACATTGCATACAACTCTAAAAGGTAAAGGTAAAGGACCCCTGGATGGTTAAGTCCAGTCAAAGGTGACTATGGGGTGTGGCGTTCATCTTGCTTTCAGGCCGAGGGAGCCGGCGTTTGTCCACAGACAGCTTTCCGGGTCATGTGGCCAGCAGGACTAAACCGCTTTTGCTGCAATGGGACACCATGACAGAAACCAGAGCACAGAAACCTTTCCCGCCGCAGCGGTACCTATTTATCTACAGTACTTCACTGGTGTGCTTTCAAACTGCTAGGTTGGCAGGAGCTGGGCATAGCTGCCAAGTCTCCCGTTTTCCCCGGGAAAACCCCATTTTCACTTACCTTTTCCCGGTGGTCCCCCGTATCACTTCGTCTCCCGTTTTTCTCCGTTATTTTCTCCTGTCGGCGGCCATTTTTTTCCGATTTGCCCTTCTATGGGCACCAAAAATGGCAGCCGCCAGCTTCAAAAGTCGCATCTACGCATGTCCGGAAGTGCATAGACGTGACGTCCGGTGTTGGCGGCGGCCATTTTGGTGCCCATAGATGGGCAGAGCGACACCGAAAGTTGCGTCGGCACACTTCCTGACATGCGTACAAGCGACTTTTGAAGCCGGCGGCAGCCATTTTGGGTGCCCATAGAAGGGCAAAGCGACACCAGAAGTTACATCGACGCAACTTCCGGTGTCAAATGGCTGCCGGTCCCGGATTCTGCAGTCCGGAACTTGGAAGGTAAGGAGCTGGGACAGAGCAACGGGAGCTCACCCCATCGCGGGGATTCGAACCGCCGACCTTCTGATCGGCAAGCCCAAGAGGCTCAGTGGCACCACCCGCATCCCTAACAACGGATACAACTCTACATTATCTGTGTCCAGGACACTTTTTGGAACATGCAAATGTATCGATTTTGGGAGGGGACAAGGGTGTACATAGGGATCCCGCCCCAATGTCCCACCCTTCCCTTGTCAAGCAGAGAAGGTCTGCCAGGAAGGAAGGTCTTTGCATCCACCAGAACACTAGTAAAACCCTCTGGGCAAATCATAGGACTCAATCACACGGAGAGTTCTTGTCACATTCCAAGTCAACAAAAAAACCCGCTGCAAACTCTCCCCTCCCGGCATCAGAAGGCCAGGAATTCAATGTGCACACAGAGACAGTGGAGACTTATCTCCACTTGACCATGAAGCTCACTGGGTGACTTTGGGCCAGTCACTGCCTCTCAGGCAAGCCTACCTCGCAGGGTTGTTGTGGGGATGGAATGAGGAAGGATAGAACCACGTACACTACCTGGACTGCCTAGGACAGAAAGGTGGGATAGAAAGGTATCATATTTTTTCTGAAAATCTTGGTGCTGGGTGCTTCATACTTTAATGGAAGGAGATCCCAATAGGGTTTTGGAAACGACAAAACTTTCAAAGTGGCTTCCGCATGTCCATCAGAATTTGTGAGTTGAAATATACTTGGAGTCGAGAGTGAATTTCATGCTCTTTATTCAGCTCTTAGTCATCAAGGAGAAGAAGAATGGCCTTTTCCCAAAACCATCTGCTTATATACATTATTTACACAATGGGCTTTGCGTGATTGGCTACTTCAGGGCTACACCTGTGGGCCAATCAGTTTGTGGATTGACTTTTGCCAGCAGCCTGATTGGCTGCTCCTGCAGGTCAATCAGGTTGCGGATTCACTTCTGCCAGCCGCCTGATTGGCTGCTCCTGCAGGCCAATCAGGTTGCGGATTCACTTCCACCTGGAGTTGGATTGGGTGGCTCCTGCGGACCAATCAGACTGCTGATTCTGGATCCTATTGTTCTATGATTCACCTCAGTACATAACATGAGTGGTATAATAATATACTGAGCGGTCACTGAGGTTTCCAGATAGAACACTCTTTCCCATCTGGCGTGTTCCTTCTTCCCTGAACTCAATTTAAATTGGCTCGGTTGGGAACAAATTGAGGGCTGAATGGGGTAGAACTTACCATGAAAGATGCAGAGTTCTGTACACAGCATTTATTTATTTTTTTTAAGTGCTGTTCTTTTGTTCTGGATAATGATGGAGTGGAAAGACACGTTACAAACACACATTATTGAATCACTGTTACGCACCTATATTCCTTCCACAAAATTTCATTAAGACTAAGATCGTATCTGGAAGCATTTCAACTTCAGAAAGTTATAGCCAATCAGGGGATTGAATGGAAACTAACATGAAAACCATGGCTTTAGTACAGAGATAAAGATTAAATTTAAAGATGCTCTCTTAAATGGGGCTGTATTTAGAAGCTAGGAACTGGCTTATGGAACCTTACAGGTTTACAGATAATGCAACAGCAGTAACCAAATCGTCCTCAGCTTGACTTCAAGCAGGGAAAGCAATTTACCAACATGGCTGGAAAATATTTCCAGGAAGGAGCTCTACACAACTGCAGAATTCTCAAATTGCAGTTTGAGATGCAGGAAAAAAGGAAAGGAAAGGAAAGGAAAGGAAAGGAAAGGAAAGGAAAGGAAAGGAAAGGAAAGGAAAGGAAAGGAAAGGAAAGAAGAAAAACTTATCAGATAAGTGATATTCAGTTTCTAGTATGATTTGGGTCAATCTGAATCCAGACTATTTATTTATATACCGGTAAAGGTAAAGGTAAAGGGCCCCCTGACCATCAGGTCCAGTCGTGTCCGACTCTGGGGTTGCGGCGCTCATCTCGCTCTATAGGCAGAGGGAGCCGGTGTTTGTCCGCAGACAGCTTCCGGGACATGTGGCCAGCATGACAAAGCTGCTTCTGGCGAACCAGAGCAGCACACAGAAACGCTGTTTACCTTCCCGCCGGAGCGGTCCCTATTTATCTACTTGCACTTTAATGTGCTTTCGAACTGCTAGGTGGGCACGAGCTGGGACCAAGCAACGGGAGCTCACCCTGTTGCAGGGATTCGAACTGCCGACCTTCTGATCAGCAAGCCCTAGACTCTGTGGATTAACCCACAGCGCCACCTGGGTCCCTGCTTATATACCGGTACTATATATATTTATATACTATTTATTTATATAAAATTTATATGCTGCTTGGTTTTAGGAAGAAACTCAATGCGGTACACAAAGAAAGATAAACTTAACACTAAGAAAATTACAACCGTAATTTAAAATGTGCAGAAGGTAAAAGCAGCAACAAAATAGACTAATGCAGACTAAAACTCCTAAATATCTGGGTAGGTTTGTCTAAATAAGAATGTCTTCAGCAGGCAGGCTCTGCCTGAAATCAATAGGCGGGGAGTTCCAAAGTGTAGTTGCTGTACCAAAGGATTAAGTTCTTGCTGATGTGATGTGGGTATTATGTAGCACTTGCAAAAGTGCCAATTCCACTTATCAAAGCGGTCAGGTAAGGCAAATTCATAGATAAAACTGGTCGCAAAATTATTACTAAGTTCTGCGACATTGCTAAGTGTTTAATTCATTCAGTCACAGACACAGACACAGACACACACACCCTGAAAGCTATTTCAAGGCAGCTAACCATACTTAAACCAACTACAACAATTGAAAACAAGCCCCAAATAATCGAGTCAGCCAGGGTGGGGAACCTCAGACCAAGAGGCCAAATGCAGCCTTAGAAGCATCTCTATCTTGCCCTCAAGACTCTCTCCAAGCCATGCTCCACCCCAGCTGCATCTTCTCTCCCAGGCTACTACAGCCCTCTGCAGCCTTGTTTCACACCCTCTTTGAGTGTTTCTGCCTGGCTGGAAGGGCAAAGCGACACTGGAAGTTACATCAACGCAACTTCTGGTGTCAAATGGCTGCCGGTCCCGGATTCTGCAGTCCGGAACTTGGAAGGTAAGGAAAGGACTACAGCTTGGTGGTAGAACATCTGCACTGCATGCAAAAGGCTCCAGGTTCAATCCCTAATATCTCTAGGTCGGGATGGGTGCTGAAATCCTGGAGATGCCCTGGTACTCCCTATAGATTATGGGTAGCCAACATGGTGCCTTCCAGATGTTACCAACTACATCCCCCATCATTCCTGGCCATGCTGACTGGAACTGATGGGAGTTGTAGTCCAAAACATCTGGCTTGTATCGTGTTGGTATAAAGCAGCTTCCCATGACTCCTACCACATGGTGATATTTGGCAATAGCTTGTGAATGCCAAAATATTAAGACATTGTGGCATATTCTTGTGAGCATTTTCACCCCTCCCATTCTGAAAATCTGGTGATATCTGCTGTTGGGAGGGAACAGTTAGGAATTGTTACTTTGTTGTTTTTCATTCCTGACTCTGCTCTCTGCCGTGTGCTGTGTGCAGTTTAATATCTTCTGTAGACAAGATGGCTAAGTGAGAGGCTGTAACACTCACAAAGCCAGATCTGTAAATATGCAGTAGTTAATAGAAATAAATGAGGAATGTTTTGAAACCTCTACAAATGCTTCTGCTGTTTACTGCTGATTTGGTGCTCATAAAGCCCAGTTATGAGTCCATGATTCCCGGGTGTATGCTGAAGGTGTTCCAGACGTCCTGCCCAGGCATAGGGGCCTAAGAAGACCTGGACAGATCCTGGCATTTACCCACATATGGTAGCAGGCGGATGGTTGCTGGTAGCAGACTGGTGGTTGCAGATGGCTATTGATGGTTGGATAATTGGATGTTTCTGATCCATTTCCATCTGATGCTGCACATCGGAGTTGAGCTGTGAGCTGAAGCTGTTTTTCAAGCTGCTGTTTGATTTACAGAAAGGTATGTTGCTGGCTGCCAGGAAGACAGCAGAGACGCTTTTCCAGTTTGCCTGTTAATTGTGCTGAGTGGGGAGAGAAGTTGCTGAGAGAGTCAAGAGTATTTGGGGTGCATGAAGGGAAGTGTCTTGCTGTTAACTAAACACAGGCATGGCTTCTGCACATTCTGGCCAGATGTCTCTATCTTTTCCTCTCCTTACACCAGAGACCTATCCTACATGGCAGGTCAAAATGAAAGCACTTTTACAAAGGGAAAAGCTTTACCATATTATAGAAGATGACCCCCCTAATGAGGATGATGATGGATGGCCAGCGTGGCATGAGGCAGACATGAGAGCCAGGGGGACAATTATTCTGAGTGTCCAGGACCAGTTGTTGGTCAACTTGGAGAACCAGCAGACTGCACGGGCTGTTTGGAATAAACTTCGAGATATGCATCTAAGACAAAATGCAGGATCCAGTGTGCTTTTCTTTAAAAAGCTGTGTAGGCTGGAATTGCAGAAAGATGGTGATTTGCCCAGCCATCTAGCCCAATTAAAACGTCTCAGACAGGATCTTGTCCAGCGAGACTTAAATATTTCAGAAGCTGTTTTTGCAATGCTTATCATAAACAGTTTGGATGAATCTTATGATGCTGTAGCTGCTCAATTGTCGTCTTTGCCCAATGACCGTCTAACAGAAGATTATGTGTCTAGCGTGCTCTTGAATGAGTGGGATCGCAGACAGACTGCTAGAGAAAGCAGGGACAAGGCTGTTGGAAATGCCTACAAGCCTTCAACAGGGGAAAGTGAAAGTGTTGCAAAAGCTCTTAAAATGCGCCGCTGTTTTTCTTGCGGAGAGGTCGGCCATTTTAAAAATCAGTGTAAAAACTCTTCAAAGAAGAAGGGCAACTTCAAAGGCAAAGGGGGAGGAGGCCGAAAACCCCAAGGGCCAGCTGCATCAAAGGCTTTGATCTCACGCAGTTCTAATCAACTCACACGTTCTGTTTTTGTTGTCGACTCAGGAGCCACAAGGCACGTGGCCAATGATAAAAATCTCTTTCTTCATCTTGAGAAACAGGGAGGAGCAATTCATCAAGCGGATGGAACGACTATTAAAAGTTTGGCTCAGGGAACGGTTTCTTTGCAGAGCCTTAATGCAACAGTTAAAAATGTTATGTATGCTCCTCATTTGCAGGATAATCTCTTGAGTGTTTCTCAGCTAGACGCTCAAGGATTTAAAGTGGTGTTTGCAAACTCTCGGTGTGAAATTCTTCGAGACAACAAACTCATTCTTTATGCTAAGTGTGTTGATGGTTTATATGTATTGCCTTTTGTTACAGGTACAGCTGCTGGAGCAACTAAAGAAACTGAAAAGGCGTGCTGTAATATATCAGTAGATAAGAATGAGAAATTGCATAACCATTGTATTCATGATTATCATCGTTTGTTTGGTCATTTGCATTTCCAGGCAGTAGGTAAAATGCAAAATATGGTTGAGGGCATGAAAGTTCAAAAGTGTCCTTATCATATGAAATGTGTCTCATGTGCAGAGAACAAAATTAAGCAAGCTCCCAAAGGTACAAAATCTGGGAGGGAGGTTAAGAAACCTTATGAGATTGTGCATGCAGACTTGGTTGGACCTCTAGCGCTCTCTAGAGGAAACTCATGTTATTTTTTGGTTCTGATAGATGCCTATTCTAGATATGTTTGGGTCTATATGTTACAAAAGAAGTCTGAAGCCTTCTCTAAGTTTCAAAAATTTTGTGCATGGCTCAGGAATGTTCACGATGAGCATGTACGTTGTCTTTTCACTGACAGGGGTGGAGAATTTTGTTCAGAACAGTTTGAAAACTTTACTGCAGAACAGGGCATAGAGCACATGACTGCCACGCCCAGATCTCCATGGCAGAATGGTTTATGTGAAAGAGTAAACCAGACCTTGCAACAAGGAATTAAAACTCTGTTGCATGATTCAGGCCTACCCAACCCCTTTTGGGCTGAAGCTCTATCGTGTTTCACCTATATTTACAACCGCAGATATCAATCAGCCATTGATTGCACCCCATACGAAATGCTGTTCAAAAGGAAACCGTTTGTAAAACATTTAAAAATTTTCGGTTCTGAAGTTTGGGTGCACACTCTGCAAGGTGACAAACTGAGCAAATCTGGTCAACATGGCATTTTTCTAGGTTATGAAAAAGGTTCTTATCGTGTGCTGATGACAGACACAAACACAATTAGGCTGACCAGAAGCATGGATTGTAATCCAAAATGGGACAAAGTTGGCATTTTTCAATGTCATCCCATTTCAGATGATGAGGTGGTGAAACCAATTAACAAAGAGGCAAAACCTGTAATTGATGCTGATGGTAGCACAGATTCTGACACTGATACAGATGATCAGAATGAAAAGACCTCTTTTAAGAAATCAGATGGGTCTGACACTGATCTAGAGGTAGAATCTTTGCCAGATACAGGTCACCATTCTCCCAAGGAGGAGGAACCAGACCCAGAGGATCCCAGAGTATTGCGTAGATCTGAGAGAACTACCAAGGGACAAGCACCTAAACGATTTTCTAAAGAATTTGCTAAAGCTGCTATTTCAGATATGGCTGCCACTAGCAATCCAAACTCAGTTTTTGAACCAACTAACTACAAAGAGGTTCAAAATTTACCTGAAAAAGATGCCGAACCTTGGCTTAATGCCATGAAAGCTGAATTGAATTCCCTAAAGCAAAATGACACGTGGAAATTGGTTCCAGTAGAACCAGGCATGAAACTTGTAGACAGCAGGTGGATTTACAAAACCAAGACTGATCAGACTGGTAAAGTGGTCAGATATAAAGCCAGATTAGTTGCACGTGGTTTTTCTCAAGTTCCTGATCAGGACTATCATGAGACATATTCACCGACAGTCAAATTTGAGACAGTTAGGCTGTTGATGAAAATTGCTGCAGAAGAGGGCATGACCATATCTCATCACGACGTAAATACTGCGTTTTTGTACGGAATTCTCAATGAGAGTATTTACATGTCACCGCCAGACGGAGTGCAGATAAAAAAGGGAATGGTGTGTAAATTAAAAAAATCCCTGTATGGTCTAAAACAAAGTGCTCGATGCTGGCACACTAAGCTGACAGAAGTGCTGTTTTCCTTAGGTTTCCAGCAAGGAAAGGCTGATTCTTGTGTTTTTGTTAAAGAATCTAACCAGCACAAATTGTACTGCATTTGTTTTGTGGATGATATTTTGTTTTTCTGGAAGGATGCAAATATTTACAAAACCACTCTTGCAAAACTGCAAAAGCATTTTGATATGAAAGACCTAGGGGAAGTCAGCAATTATCTCTCACTGGAAGTAGAGAGAAATAAGCAAGGTGATGTTTTGCTGCATCAATCACGTAAGATCAATGATGTGATTGAAAAATTAAATCTGACAGATGCCAATTCTGTAGACACCCCCATGGTCACAGGGTACCAACATGATACTAATGCTAATGTTTTTCCTGACACTACATTGTTCAGAAGTGTTTTGGGTAAACTTAGTTTTATAGCAAGGTGCACAAGACCAGACATTGCTGTTAGCGTAAATTTGCTCAGCAGATATGTAAATCAACCTACAGTGCAAGACTGGAAGGCACTGAAACGCATAGTTAGGTATTTAAAAGGCACTATGCATTACAGGTTGAAGCTTACTAGCCAAAAATCTGGAGGTCTTGAGATCTATGCCGATGCCAGTTTTGGTAGTGATACAACTGATGGCAAGAGCACCTCAGGTGTGTGTTATTTGTACAATCAGTGCCTATTTGATTGGTCTTGTAAGAAACAGGCAACAATAAGCATGAGTTCATGTGAAGCAGAACTCAACGCTTTAAATTTTTCCCTCATGAATGTAGAGTGGTTATTGCAACTATGTGAGGATATGAGAGTTAAAATTTGTTGTCCAATTCAAGTTTATCAGGACAACAAAGCCTGCATAGAACTAATCCATTCAGAAGGGTGCAAGCAAAGAACAAAACATTTGCTAATCAAATTGCACCGTGCCAGAGAATGCATTCAGAAAGGAGTTGTAAAAGTCTCATATATGCCAGGGAAAGAAATACCTGCTGATGCTTTGACTAAAGCTGTTAATAAGGAACAACTTGGTATATATGTAAAGAAATTGCTTTTGTGCTAGATTTTCATAATGGTCAGAATGAAAAGGGGGAGGTTGTGAGCATTTTCACCCCTCCCATTCTGAAAATCTGGTGATATCTGCTGTTGGGAGGGAACAGTTAGGAATTGTTACTTTGTTGTTTTTCATTCCTGACTCTGCTCTCTGCCGTGTGCTGTGTGCAGTTTAATATCTTCTGTAGACAAGATGGCTAAGTGAGAGGCTGTAACACTCACAAAGCCAGATCTGTAAATATGCAGTAGTTAATAGAAATAAATGAGGAATGTTTTGAAACCTCTACAAATGCTTCTGCTGTTTACTGCTGATTTGGTGCTCATAAAGCCCAGTTATGAGTCCATGATTCCCGGGTGTATGCTGAAGGTGTTCCAGACGTCCTGCCCAGGCATAGGGGCCTAAGAAGACCTGGACAGATCCTGGCATTTACCCACAATTCTTCCATCATTTCCTTCCCTTAAACCAATTTTGTCCTTACGTGTTTTCCTTGCACTCCTGCCTTTATTGAGTTTGTTTCCCCATTGTCCCAAGGAGGAAGGAATTCGTTTCCTTTCCTGTTCCTTTGTTCTTCAATGAGATGATCACAAGCCGGATCACTGGTTTTATCTCTTTGTCCTTCATCCGCACATTGAGAGGAGCAAGCTGTAGAATGAATTCATACAAAAGCCATTGAAGTTACAATAGAATAGAGTGTTTGGGTAATGTTGCCTCCCGACCTCATTTCTTAAGAATTCTATTTTTATGTCTCTTAGAATCACAGAATTGTAGAGTTGGAGTGGATCAAAAGGGTCCTCTAGTCCACCCCCTGGAATGCAGAAATCACAGCTAAAGTATCCATGAAATATGACTATCCAACCCCTGTTAAAAACATCCAATGAAGGAGAGCTCACCACCTTCAAGGTAGCACAATTCAAAGTGTTGGTGTTGACCTTCAAGGCCCTAAATGGCCTTGGAGTGTCTCCACCCTCATTGTTCAGCCCTGATACTGAGATCCAGCTCTGAGGGCCTTCTGGCAGTTCCCTCACTGCAAGATGTAAAGCTACAGGGAACCAGGTAGAGGGCTTCCTCGGTAGTGGTGCCCGCCCCGTGGAACACCCTCCCATCAGATAAACAATTATTTGACTTCCAGAAGACATCTGAAGGCAGCCCTGTTCAATGAAGTTTTTAATGGTTGGTGTTTTGTTGTGTTTTTAATATTTTGTTGGGATTTACTGGGTGGCATAAAAATAATAAAATTAATATGACAGTAAGAGCTGTTCCTGACAGTAAGAGCTGTTCCTGACAGTGAGAGCTGTTCGGCAGTGGAATTTGCTACCAAGGAGTATGGTGGAGTCTCCTTCTTTGGAGGTCTTTAAGCAGAGGCTTGACAGGCATATGTCAAGAATGCTTTGATGGTGTTTCCTGCTTGGCAGGGGGTTGGACTGGATGGCCCTTGTGGTCTCTTCCAACTCTATGATTCTATGATTCTATGAACATTATTGATAATACATTATTATTATTATTATTATTATTATTATTATTATTATTATTATTATTATTCTGTTTCACTGTCAAACACTTCTTGCTGCCATAAATTTCTTCCTAATTGTCAGGGACTGGGCAGAGGAAGAATGGTGGACACCGCCTCCCCAACCTGACCTACAACCTTTCTACTCACAGGAGCATTTATTTATCACAGGATATTGCGGAATTATAGAAGCCACCCCAGCTTCTGATTGGATCCTGGAATGTCCCTTTTTTTTCGACCAGTGCTCTGGCACGAGTCACTTGGCAGGTGCCAGAGCGCTGGATCGAAAGATGCGCATCATTTGGTCCCACACTCTCGCATGAATTAGCTAACTCCCACAAAAGCTCAGGACCAAAAAAAAAGGAGCATCCTGATTTTCATCAGTGAGGTCTTAGAAGGTATGCCATTACACGTGAGCATTCACAGCTACCACCCATTGGTGGAAGACCAACAGTAGATGATGCTAGAGCCAATGACAAGAAAGAGCCAACCCATGCTAGCCCAATCCCCATGCTCTCTCCTGCTGAGTCCTACAAGGACAACACAGGCACTAAGGAAGAGAAACCTGGCAGGCAGAATCTTAGCAACCCTCTGAGCTGGTTACTAAGCTAGGAGAAGAAGAGAAGAAGAGTTTGGATTTGATATCCCACTTTATCACTACCTGAAGGAGTCTCAAAGCGGCCAACAATCTCCTTTCCCTTCCTCCCCCACAACAAACACTCTGTGAGGTGGGTGGGGCTGAGAGACTTCAAAGAAGTGTGACTAGCCCAAGGTCACCCAGCAGCTGCATGTGGAGGAGCAGAGACACGAACCCGGTTCCCCAGATTAGGAGTCTACCGCTCTTAACCACTACACCACACTGGCTCTCTGTGGTGGCTGGCTGGGGGCAACTTTAGGAGGGTGGGGCACTGCCCCCATTTCCCCAGATCGACAGCTTTCTCCTGACAAGACCTTCCAGTTGGGTTTAATTGTGCATCCTGAATTTGTCCGTTTGCGATTGCATCCCACCTGAAAATTGAGACTTGATTCGGAAGCCCACCTGGTCTCAGATGTCCATCTAGGAAATGAAAATATTGGGGGGGGGGGCGTTCCAGGCTGGGTTTGCTTGTTAGTCGTGGTAGCAACACAACACACCAAAACCCGAACAGAAGGTAAATGTAGCTAAGAGAATCAACACTTAGAACTGCATCCAAGTCAGTAAGCATCTAATTATGGAAGAAAACTATCTGGGAGTCAGCATCTCCAAGGCTGATGAATTTTGCTGCGAGGTAGCTGATAGAGGAGTCAGCATATTTGGCACAGATGAAAAAGTCGTTAAAAACCAGAAACAAAATTAGAATCTGAAGTGGGGGGGGGAAAGATATGAATGCCAATATTCAAAGAATGCAATGATGTAGGTAACAGACCAGAAATCCTGTCTGTTTTACAGGAGTTGGAAACAAAGCATTGATTCTTTTATCATGGGGTGCGGGGGGAATAGTAGCCTAAAAAGTTTTAAACTAAGATATAGCAAGGAAGGAGAATGCAGCCACGAGCACCTGCAGGAGAATTTGTATCCCAAGCTTGATTTTAGGACAGACCTGTGTAAACAGGATGTTTTGCAAGCATTCTGCCTTTAGGGAATTATTGGTGGAATAGTCTCACATGGAAGGTGGTGGAATCTCCTTCATAGGAGGAGGAGGAGGAGGAGGAGGAGGAGGAGGAGGAGGAGGAGGAGGAGGAGGAGGAGAGGGAGGAGGAGGTGGAGGAGGAGAGGGAGGAGGAGGAGGTGGAGGAGGTGGTGGAGGAGGAGAGTTTGGATTTGATATCCCACTTTATCACTACCCGAAGGAGTCTCAAAGTGGCTCACAATCTCCTTTCCCTTCCTCCTCCACAACAAACACTCTGTGAGGTGAGTGGTGCTGAGAGACTTCAAAGAAGTGTGTCTAGCCCAAGGTCACCCAGCAGCTGCATGTGGAGGAGCGGAGACGCGAACCCAGTTCCCCAGATTACGAGTCTACCACTATACCACACTGGCTCTCACATTGGAGGTTTTTAAGCAGAGGTTGGATGGCCATCTGTCATACCCAGTAGATGCTTTAGCTGATATTCCTACTCAGAGTCCTTTCCAACTCTACAATTCTATGATTCTACGATTACCAAAAAGCAAATATCTATGGAGGAACCTCTGAGCATCCAACATGGGCTTCATGCTGCATCCAGCATGGGTTTCATGCTGCAGAGGATTATGGGACATGTTCTCATTTACACCCTCAGGGAAAGGGCAGAGGAAAATGTCATTAGTTTCCAGGCCAAACTCATTTTTTAAAATGAGTTTTTTTACCTGCACCACACTCTCTTCTCTTTGTCGATTACTCATAGCCGAGTAAGATTGTCTTCCATAACACGGTTTTAACAATGAGTCCATACGTGACTTTGGAGGCCAATTCTGGATCCACACGTCCTTCCACAGTGGGGACATTGGTTCCTGGGTGGGAGTTGGTCACGGTGTGGATTTGCCAAGCGTGCCTTCCTCTTAGCACGTTTCTCCCTTGCGTCCTGAGTTTGAGTGTCTTCAAAGCCCATGACACCTTTGGTAAAGGCTGTTCTCCAACTGGAGTGCTCACAGGCCAGTGTTTCCCAGTTGTCAGTGTTTATACAGTACTACATTTTTTAAAGATTTGCCTTGAAACAGCCTTTAAACCTCTTTTGTTGACCACCAGCATTACACTTTCCATTTTTAAGTTCGGAATAGAGTAGTTGCTTTGGAAGACAATAATCAGGCATCTGCACAACATGACCAGTCCAACGAAGTGATGGTGTGTTTTTTAGGTATAGGTTTATTTACACGTATGTACTGGAAGGGCACACAGCAATTGCTCTCCAACAGATCTTGCTAACCTATTTGTTTTCCAGGAAGGCCTCTGAAAGCCATAACTTTGGTTTCAGCAGAGAGAGCATGTCTTTGTCTTTACAGCTTCTGCTGAGACTAGACCCTGGCCTTTTGTTCTCCTACCCACAGGTGAGGAGGAGAGAAGGCCTGCCCTCTCATTCTGAAAGCACCATTAGCTAGTTGTTTCTATGGCAACACACATGTACTTGGCCAACTCTCTAGACATGTAAAACTGATGCTTAATGGGCTAGGCTAAGGCCATTAACTTAACAAAGGGTTTGTCTTTACTTCTGCAGCTCCTTCCACCACAGAATCCCATCCCATTGATACAAAACCACAGGCTGTGTGTGTGTCAGTGTCAAGGACTGGGCGGAGGAGGAATGGTGGAGACTGCCTCCCCAGCCTGACCCTTCCAGAAAAGAAGACAGTTCAGAATTACAACAGGGGTTTGAGGGAGGTCACAGCTCTGAGGGAGAGACAGCTCTGATGGACTCTCTGTATTTAGAAAGCATTCCAGACCCCCGCTCCCAGAACATGGCGGGCCTAGAAAGTAGGAGAGCAAAGAGCTCAAAGGCAAAAGGCACTTTCCAGCACCCATGGTGATGACTCATGAGGAAGTGGGAGAGACAGAGGGGGTGGGGTTTCACTCGGAGCAACACCATTATTCCAAGAGGCTGCATTTCTAAGCCTCTCTCTGTGAATATTGAATAAAAAGCATTGGTAGGAACTTTCCTTGTCTTATCCATTCCTGGCAACCTACCATGGGGGGGTGTATCCTCTTGACGTGTGTGTGTGTGTGTGTGTGTGTGTGTGTGTGTGTGTGTGTGCAAAGATATAATTCAAACAGACCCCCCCACCACCACCATATAAGTTAAGGACTGGGAATCTATGGTCTGCCAGATATAACTGGACTACAGTTTCCATTGTTCTTGCTGAAACAAGTTGGGAGTCCACAGTTTCTGGAGGGCCACACCTGTTATCCCACCCTTCTGAATTTGAGCACAATGCAAACTCTGTGCAGCACCTAAACTTTCCTCAAAACTCGAGAAAAAGTCTCCCCCACAGTAATGGATACAGAATGCCAGTTTTTGCAATGAATTCTGTTGATGCTTTTTTTACGAGCCAGAAAAAGGCAGCCGCAAATTTGAATTTCACGTTCTTGGCAACAGGAATGTAGTACCATTGCCGATTTGAAAAGCTCTCATTTGTTTCACTTTTCCTAACTGATGATCACAGCTGAGACTTTTAAAGAAATGATGAAAACAAACTTTCCGCCCTTTTGCATATCCCCCTCCCCTTATAGGGATGGCAAAGAGGCAAACCTTTCCCGTCAATCACATACAGTACTTCCCTGTGTTCTAGCAGGACTAGAACTATAGATTCTGGTGGAAAAGAACATAGGAAGCTGCCTTATACTGACTCAGACCATTGGAGCATCTAGCTGAATACTGCCCACACTGACTTGCAGAGGCTCTCCAGGGTTTGAGGCAGAAGTCTCTCTCGACCTGACCTGGAAATACGGTAGGGATTGAACCTGCTCTGTATCTAAGTGGTAGAGCAGGTTCAATCCCTACCACTTAGATACAGCCTTTCTGCCACAAGGCTGGATGCCTGGATCTTATCTCCGTGGCATGAAAGCTGCTCGCATTTTCAGGACGCAGAGCAAAAGCAGATACAGTGGTATCTTGGTTCGCAATCTTAATCTGTTCCGGAAGTCCATTCCAAAACCAAAGCGTCCCAAAACCAAGGCACGCTTTCCCATAGAAAGTCATGCAAAACAGATTAATCCATTCCAGACTAAAACAGCAATTCAACATGAATTTTACTATCTAACGAGATCCGTGATCCATAAAATGAAAGCAATAATCAATGTTGTTGTTGTCGTTTAGTCATGTCCGACTCTTCGTGACCCCATGGACCAGAGCACGCCAGGCACTCCTGTCTTGCACTGCCTCCCGCAGTTTGGTCAAACTCATGTTGGTAGCTTCGAGAACACTGTCCAACCATCTCGTCCTCTGTCGTCCCCTTCTCTTTGTGCCCTCCATCTTTCCCAACATCAGGGTCTTTTCCAGGGAGTCTTCTCTTCTCATGAGGTGGCCAAAGTACTGGAGCCTCAGCTTCAATGTACTGTACTATAAAAAGTAATGTACTGTACTATAAAAAGAATAAGACAGTATTGTAGATGATAAAAATAAAAATTATATTTCTTTCTTACGTGCACTGATGATAGGTAGTCATTGTTTGGATGGGGGGCTTTTATCCATTTCCACAGTCACACAATCAATCAATCAATCAATCAATCAGTAGCTGAACTGGGTTCCACACAGTCACAAAAACAATTTAACCCAAAAAGCCACAAAAACACAAGATAAATAGCAAAAACTTAATCTCTTCCGGAAGTCCATTTGACTTCTGAAATGCTTGAAAACCAAGGCCTTCTGATTAGTGCATGCGCCCTGGAAACAATAGCCGACAGCCATAAGAGATGTTTGGCTTCTAAAAAACGTTCAAAAACCGGAACACTTACTTCCGGGTTTTCGGCGCTTGGGAACCAAGGCGTTTGAGAACCAAGGTACCACTGAGCCGGCACTTCAACGGCTGTAGGACAGCTGCCAGGTTCAAGACCTGCAAACATTTTCATGCGACAGCAAAGGGACAGTGGCCCAGTGGTGCCCTGTAAGCAATGCATCTCAGCACGTGTTCCCTTGCTAATGGGAACACATTGTTAGAAGGAGCCAAGTTCAAGCCTGCAGATGTATCCGTCTTCTTCATTCCTTTACCATTTAGAGGAAATTATGAAACATTACCGCTGGGATTCTATTCTAAAGTCAGAGATGGACCCTTTACTGCTATTTGTGGGCGGGAGAGGGAGGAAGAGAGATTTTGTCAGCAGGGTCTGCTTTAATCAAGGCATCAGCTGTAGCCTGTCTGGAGTGTGGAGTCCAGACCTCCGGGGCATCCTCATTATAAGCTAAAATGAGTTGTTTTGGCTCCGTCTTGCCACCTTCCTTGAAAAACGAAATCTCAGAATAACAGAGCCCGATTCTCTTTGATTGAACGAAGAAGCACAGGTTGCTGGAAGAGGAGGAGAAGCAGGGACGGGGGCAGCTGGGTTTATTTTCAGCTCTTGAAATGTGGATTCGAATACCTCTATTGTTTTGATGTACATTCGCCTAGGAACAAGGCGGGAACAAATTTATTTGTTTATTTATTTATTAAATCTCTTAAATCTATTAAAGGCATGTTTATTTATTTATTAAATCTCTACCCCTCTCTTCTTCCCCAAAGGGGCCCCCGGGCGGGAAACATGTCAGTGAGGAAGCAGCGCAATTTAAAAAAAATGAAACAAAAAGCACATTGGAAAATACTAAAACTTCTAAAAACATTTTTTAAGACATGCAAAGGAATCCATTTCGCCTTCTTTTGCTGCCTGCAATGCTGAAATGAAAGGAAGCAAGAAGCTGCTCTCCAGCAGCAGCAGCAGCAGCAACAAAGTTCTTTTAATGCAATAGACGCGAGGAAACCATCTAGCATTCGGATGCCAAAGGACTCAAAGGTGTGCTAAAGGAGGGTGGAGAGATTATTGAGAAACTGAGTGAGTTATTTGCAACTGTCTCCACAATGGAAGGTGCAGGGCAAATTTCTGGGCCTGAACTAACATTCGGAGGAAGGGATGCATCACCAATGACTGTTCCTTTTCTTGAAGTGGCTCAGCAAGCAGTCTTGCACATTGTGGAGTTTTGAGGGGGATACAGAGACCTTTCATGGGTGTCATGGGAGGTATTGCTGGGCAAACTGGCCCCTGGATGTCAGGGTGACAACCCCTGATCTGAGGAGAAAAAGGACATCTGGGTTCAGAAATTGCTCCACAAAGACATTGCGTGGACAGGCGGAGTCCCCCCAAACCCAGGCGACCCCTGAGCGGAATAAAGACTCAAGACAATGTGCTATGTTGGCCACAACTTTATTAAGTATCAGATGTAGGGAGACCTTGGCTCGGGCACTGGGCGTTTATCCTTCCCAGCCCCCAGCCAGGGATCTGGGAGACTTCAGGGTTATCCAGAATGTGTGGGGATTGGGCTGGCTCTGGAGAACATATGTTCAAGCAGAGAGCCCGCCCCCCATTTTGCCACTGTTGGAGGGGAGAGTAATGACAACCTCCTGGCCAATGCCTCCCCTCAAGACCCCTTTAACGGGGAACCCTGGTATCACCGCCGCAAGGGGGGCGTGGGTCACTGTTTCACGACACACACACCCCTTTAGGAAGATAGACTAAAGCAGGGGTCAGCAAACTTTTTCAGCAGGGGGCTGGTCCACTGTCCCTCAGACCTTGTGGGGGGCCGGGCTATATTTTGAAAAAAATATATGAATGAATTCCTATGCCCCACAAATAACCCAGAGATGCATTTTAAATAAAAGGACACTTTCTACTCATGTAAAAACATGCTGATTCCGGACTGTCTGTGGGCCGGATTTAGAAGGCAATTGGGCCGCATCTGGCCCCTGGGCCTTAGTTTGGGGAGCCCTGGACTAAAGGATTCCGCCCAAGGCCTGAAACGGCCAAAGTTGTGATGTTTTGCTACAGGAAAGGCAAAACCTGCCAATGCAGGAAAATTCCTTTCCGGCCCTTCAACAGCGACCTTGACGTAGCAGCGACTGCGTACCTGTGGAGAAGAAGTTAACCTGCAAAAGAAGACTTAACAGAGGGAGGGGAGTGTGGGAGAAGCTCTGGAGCCGACTGCCACTTTGCAGGTAAGATTCACCTTCCGTTGTGTAGGCAGGACGGTTCCCTCCCCTTACCTGGCTAATCCCCTGGCAACGCCTCCCCAGACAGGATTGGATGATTGGCTAAGGTAGGCGGAGACCTCCAGGTATCCAGCCTGGGAGGGGGGGGGATGAGGCCAGCCCAAACTACCAGGAGTTGCATTGGGATGGGGGGGCTGTGCGCAACCACGCAAAAAGTGCCCCCCATTTGATGTGGGGAGCAGTCATTGCTCTTACAGAAACATCCTAGCAAGGATGTTTGAATGGTTCAGCGAGCCTTTCAAAGTGTTGGCACTATCATTTGAGGGGTGGGGGGGCAATAGGTGTTGAAATTTGGTGCTCCACTTAAGGCAGCAAAATTATTTGGTTCGGCACCACATAAAACAAGACGCTGCACAAAAACTGATCCGGTGGGGCTCCCTTGACATTCTCTTGTCCTTGTGTACATTTTACTCTTACAAGGCAGCACACCTTCCTTTCCCCGCTTTCAAGGAGGCTACACCTGAGCACTGAGGGTACACAATGACGCATCTTATGAGCATCTGTAAATTTAGCCTCTCCTTCTCCTCTTTGTCATCTTAATCTCTTCCTCCTCTCTGCTTTGGCTCTGACCATCTCAGTTCAACCTGAGATGTTTTTAGCCTTCTTGCTTTCTCATACGGAAAGAGCTCCATGCAGAAGCAGGAGGCTGAGCTACATCCCCACAAACCAAAATATTGCAGTAAAATGCCATTCTGATTCTTGCACTGAGCACTGAAGCAGCTCCGCACGGGTGACATTGGAGAGTTGCAATTATACTTACTGAAATTAATTTTCTGTCGGTGATAGGGAAATCCTGACTCAGTAATCCTCACCTGCTGTGATTCAAAGGTGCATTCTGAATACTAACAACATTCCCACTTATTATGGATGGTTTATTTATTCTTTTAATTATATATATAGATAGAGAGATCCAGCCTCACATTGTAAATAAGAATGAACAACCCAAAGGAGCTAACATCATAACATTATTTTTTTTAAAAAAATATGAAGATCTGTGTTTAATGTTTTCATAGAATCATAGAGTTGGAAGAGACCACAAGGGCCATCCAGTCCAACCCCCTGCCAAGCAGGAAACACCATCAAAGCATTCTTGACATATGTCTGTCAAGCCTCTGCTTAAAGACCTCCAAAGACCTCCACCACACTCCTTGGTAGCAAATTCCACTGCCGAACAGCTCTTACTGTCAGGAAGTTCTTCCTAATGTTTAGGTGGAATCTTCTTTCTTGTAGTTTGAATCCATTGCTCCGTGTCCGCTTCTCTGGAGCAGCAGAAAACAATCTTTCCCCCTCCTCCATATGACATCCTTTCATATATTTGAACATGGCTATCATATCACCCCTTAACCTTCTCTAACGTTTTAATTTGCTGCAAGCTACCAAGTCAGTCAGATAGGTGGCATATTATTATTATTATTATTATTATTATTATTATTATTATTAGCTGGATCAACGAGAACACGAGAACTCTATGGTAAGGCCAGTCCTATTCTGTGTCCAAAAGTCAAGAAATAAAGAACCACCACTGATATTGACTGTAGCCTTAGGAATGTGTGTTTGAGCTTGCATTTCCCTCTTCCCTGCTCTTCCTTTTTCCTCAGATGCCATGTCTTTTCAGATGATGAGCCTAAGAGCAGGGACCATCTTATTGGAGCGCCTTCTTTGGCCAATGGGTGGAGCGTAGAACTGTAAATTGACAAATCCTGGTGATGTCATGGCATCAGGTCCAATTAGGCTTGTGAAAATGATGAAGGACCATGCCCTAAGACCTCGTACATGTTTGGTATATGCAGTTTACTCCTCTGTTTATGCATCACCCGCTTCAACTCAGCCAGAAGAGAAACGGCAAGATGATGAACTGCAAAGCCATTTCTCCTAACGCCATTCAAGATGGCAACACTTTGCAAAGTGTAGGTCGGAAACGGATTTGAATTATTAAAGAGAACACTGCTAAATCTACCTTTGAAGGGAGGGAGAGCAAAATATAAGGAATATCTCAGTTATGTACAGTATATTAGTGGGATAAATCACAGCTAACAATACAGCAAGAGCTGCAGGCTACCAGTAAACTGAAATCCATACAATATTTGAAGCAAATGACCTGGAACCCAGCTCAGTATGAGGAATTATATTATTTACCACGTTGTGCTGAGGCAGGGAGGTCTGCATTCTGCTGTGGGGCCTGCGCGGCTCAACCCAAAACATGCCTTTCAGGAATCAGATAATTTGGGCATAATATGCAATAAGAGTCTCACATACGGTTCCCGTTGAGCCTTTGGTGAAATGACAATTACGAGGGTTCAGAATGTAGGGAACTGCATTGTACCAAGTTAGTCTATTTTGTCTCCCTAGACCAAGGCTTTTTCAATCTGAGGGCCACATTCCCTACTACGCAACCACCTGGGAGCCACATGGCAGTGGTGGGCGTGGCCAGAGGCAAAAGTGGGTGGGGCGATTAATGCAAATGTTAACTTTATACAGTAAGCTGGTTTCTATTCATTTTCACACACCCCTGTCTAAGTTTCAGCCAGGGAAACAAGAGTCATTATGAGCCACTCAAGAACATGCTCCAGCCAGGCTCCTTCGCTTTGATTATTATGCACAAAAATGTGCGTGCAAGGGTAAAGTATGCCTTAAAATGCCTACCCCATTATGCTCACTTACCTGGAAGCAAGCCTCAAAGAACTCAGTGGGTCTTACTTCTTAGTAGATATGGCAATCTGTCAAGAAATTTGTGGCTAAAAGACCCAAGGCACCATTTATTGATACAGTTCCCCGCAGAATATTTATATTTGCAATTTTTCATGCAAAAAAGGGGCTTGGTTTTTTTGCTTTATGTTGATTTCTGTACACATGCTCCGGAGATCTTTGATCCCAGAGATCAAAAGGCTGCTCCTTGCACTGAGAAGAAAACGTTCAGTCGATAGATTTAAAAGAAACAGAAACGGAGGGGTGTGCATCGAGCTGTCAGGTGGAGCGTGCACGCGCACACACACACACGGAATCCCAGATCCATTTCCTGAGATCCCTCAGATCTGAGAGGAACGGGAAAATGTAGGTCATCCCCATCAACCAGTTATTAGGTTATTGTCTTTGATCATGAGGAAAAAGCTGATAAGAATAGCTGTCAGATATCGTTTTATCACTCTGGTGAAGCCTGCAGATCTGCCATGGCAAATGGCAAGCATTATAACTCAGGTGCTGCCTTCCATTGATTCCATATTAGACCCACTTCCCTGGGAGTAAGCCCCATTGAACCTTACTTTTGAGCCAGGGGTCAGCAACCTTTTTCAGCCATGGGCCAGTCCACTGTCCCTCAGACCATGTGGTGGGCCAGACTATATTTTTGGGGGGGGAATGAACGAATTCCTATGCCCCACAAATAACCCAGAGGTGCACCGCAGCTTTCCAGCAAGTTGGCAGCTTCTCTTATAATATTGAAAATACCAGAGGAAAGTAGTTATGTGTCGATCCTATTGTACGCTTACATGGTCCGAGATAGATGGACCCCATATTTCACTCTGAAGAAAGGGTTTATTTCCAGCAGTAAATATGATGTTTGCAAAATGGGAAGAGGCTATTTCAGAGCTGTTACAAGACCACTGAATAATTGAATTATTACTCACGGGTGGCCAATGGAATTTGTTACCTGTAAGCTCCCAGTGCCCTGAATCAAAGTAATTACACTCACAGTTTCACAAAGGTGAAATAATGGCACAGGGCTGTTCATGATGAAAAAGGCAATTGCAACAAAAAGAGGGTTCGGTAGAATAATGGCACCGATGCAGAGGCTTTCTTGCCTCCTTCCTGGTTACTTTATTATATGGCTTAAATAGCTCATTCCATTTTGCTTCACTGGAGTGACAAATAAGAGCGCTGGGAAGTCCGTCTCCGGAGAAATGAGCGTGCCGCGCTTAATGGAAAATAATGCACAGGTCGTTGTTTATATGCTCAAGCAAAGCCACATAACAAAGGGCTGGCGGATATGACTATGGCTTTCTCCAAAAGGGGAAGTCTTAATTGTTCTTTAATAATCCTAAAGAGGATCTCTCCTTGGGTGTGCCTTGTCTGTATATTGTAATGGCTTCTTCCGAGAAAGATGGATGATGAAATGAGAGGATTTGCGGCAGGCTTGTGGCTCAGTTATAGAGCCTGTGCTCCGTCTGCAGAAGGCCCCGGGTTCAATCCCTGGCATTTCCAGATAGAGAAGGCATTCTGCTTTAAACCACAGAGAGCTGCTGCCAGTCAGTGCTGCCAGAACTGAGCTAGATGGGGCAGTCTTCTGCCTTAGCGTAAGGCAGCTCCCTATATTTCGACAACTCTTACGATCAAGGAGCAAGTTTGGGTCTCTGTTTGGATTGATGCCTTTAAATATATATATATATCAGGGCAGTTTACAACAATTATATATAAAGCCATCAAATGAAATTTTAAAAAGCATATACCGGTATGTGTTTTCATTTTGTATTTCGGACAGATCATGAAGCTGAGGCTCCAATACTTTGGCCACCTCATGAGAAGAGAAGACTCCCTGGAAAAGACCCTGATGTTGGGAAAGATTGATGGCACTAGGAGAAGGGGACGACAGAGGACGAGATGGTTGGACAGTGTTCTTGAAGCTATGAACATGAGTTTGACCAAACTGCGGGAGGCAGTGGAAGACAGGAGTGCCTGGCGTGCTATGGTCCATGGGGTCACGAAGAGTCGGACACGACTAAACGACTAAACAACAACAACAACATGTTGTAAAATGCCCTGTGGTTGTCAGATGAAGGATGTGGTAAAATTGATTAAAGATGACAGACAACATTTCAAAACCATACTGCTTTTAGCCATAGATTTATAAACTGAACTGATTCTTTTCGTGGTTTCTTGGAATTCCCAAGCAATGCTGCCTAGCATATTATACAGAAAGCAGTACAGTATTAAACATTCTGCCCCTAAAGAACCTTGTAGCTCAGAATTTAAAGGTCTTGTGCTCCACCTCTTTGGATGGCACTGTGAATAAAAGCTTGGTCACACTTCCGCTTGTTCCATGCCCAGAAAACCTGGATCCGAGTGGTTTTCCCCTTGCCTTGCTCCTTTCCCAGGGAAAGACCTATTCTTTAGCTCTAAATCAGAGCAAACATCAATCCAGAGAAAACCCAAATTGCTGTTTGCTCCGATTGAGTGCTAAAGAGCAGTTTTCCCTGGGGGGAAACAGCAGGGCAAGAGAAAGTATGGCTAAGCCCTTATTGCACTTCTTTCAAAATGTATTAGGCCAACCATTTGGGGCCACTTCAGCTCATTCTGCTGAATCGGGGCCCTTGACGTCTGCCCCCAAAGTCCTTCCCCAAAGGCACCACCGCCCAAAGCAATCACTCTTCATGCTTTGCATAAAACCATTGTCTCTTATCAGCATTCACATCCCTCTCTAAAAAATGAATTCACGAACGATGAACTGCTCTTCGTCATCCAAACGCGTACGAAATCAGAAATTTCATCTGGGCTTAAATTGCGCCCAAATATATTAAATAAATGAGAACTGCATAGGAAGCGAGTTGCAATGAAGAACACATTCTTAATACAAAAAAATAAAAAAATAAAAATTCATTCTTATGATGATAACTCTGTTTCCCAGACAGCCTGGGTACACATTATTATTATTATTATTTTGCAAATTGCCATCCTGGATCTAATTTATGATGAGATAGGTTTTGCCAGGAAGGATGTAAGGAGCAAACTTTCTTTTGTGCTTACATTAATCCCTTCATTATATTGCACTGTTTTCTTGCTTGTTCCCTGGGGAACTGAGATTAGATAGATAGATAGATAGATAGATAGATAGATAGATAGATAGATAGATAGATAGAAAGATAGATAGATATATGCATGCACGCAAACAAGAAAAGAATAAATCTCTTTGATTTGGAATCCTCTGGTAATTGCAAAGGGCAAGTACTGCTTGTTACACTTGCAGCCTAGCACTGTTACCTGTACATTTTAATGAGGCTGTGGGTGACCTGGGGGGGGGGGGTACTGCCCTTCAGCATTTTTGGAGGCTCGGTTCTAAAAAGAAACTCAGGCAGAGAGATGTGTTAAGGGTGAAACTGCCTGGCTTGCAGGCAAAAGAGTCACCCTGCGTTCTAAATCTGGTTCAGTTCTCCGAGTGCCAGTCCTTATGTGGTCAAATAGGCAACAGCTGTGCAGAAGAGAAAACGGCAGGCTCCCCACAACCCTGATATTTGCAGAAGTACCTAAAAAAATCATTAGTGGGGGAAACAATGGAGTGGGGCGGGGGACAATCTAAGTGTGCTCAGTGTCCACAGGATGCTGACTGACTGTTCGGGGAAATGGAGCAGTGGGAGGCGGGGAGTGGAGAGGCTGGAATTGTAAACAGCAGCTCTTCACGCTGCTACACTTTGCTTGCAGAGCTCACTTGCATCTCCTCCACATGCACAAGGCCATCTAAAGCAGGCATCCCCAAATGTTGTCCCTCCAGCTGTTTTGGGACTACAATTCCCATCATCCCTGACCACTGGTCCTGTTAGCTAGGGATGATGAGAGTTGTAGTCCCAAAACATCTGGAGGGCCGAGTTTGGGGGTGCATAGCACAGAGAGACAGTGCTGGATTTACGTACAGTGGTACCTCGACTTACGAACGACTCGACAACCGAATTTTACGACTTACGAATGGGGCAAATGGCCGCACGCTTACAAATTTCCCGACATCCAAATGGAAGCCGAGGCGGTTTTAGATACGGTTTTATTCGACTTACCAATTTTTAGATGGAGTTGCTTCGACTTACGGATTTTTTCATTTCCAATGCATTCCTATGGGAAATCGCGTTTCCAATGGCGCTTTTCGACTTATGGATTTTCCGACCTACGAAGGTGCCTTCAGAACGGATTAAATTCGTAAGTTGAGGCACCACTGTATAAGCTAAACAAGCTATAGCTTAGGGCCCCACTCTCTTGGGTGGCCCCAAAAAATTAAGGAAAAAACAAACTGGATGTACATTTCCAAAATATAAGATAAAAAACAAATAAAATAAAAACCTACATACAGCAACAGTGTTTTGTGTTGTGTAGGCTCCTATGATGTAAGTAATGGGCCCCGCCTGCTAGCCTGCTCCCTAAAATATCACTGGTTTGCTCATTTCTATATATAGGGTTCTGCATGGACTCTGCATTCTGCATGGACTTTTCAACAATTACTTTGATAAAATACATATTTTGTTATGTGCAAATGGCTTTAGATACCTTTTGGGTCCATAAATTACCACATAGCATATATTCAACACAAAAAACAGTGACAATTTGTTGTTGACAAAGGACAGCTGGACATCTAAAGGGCCCCATTACCTTCAGTAGCTTAGGGCCTCATCAAACCTAAATCCGGCCCTGCATAGAGAGATCATGTGGTGTAGTGGTTGGAGTTTTAGACTAAGGGCCTGGGAGATCAGGGTTTGAATCCCTAGCCAGTCATTTGCCTCAAGGTCTGGAGCCCCCCCCCCCAACCCCACCCTAAGGTGGAATCTAGAGACCTATTAAAAACACTGTGAAAATGTGTGTTGTTGGTTTTTTTTAAAAAAAGTTTTAAAAATATGTGTTAATTTGCCATAAGCTCACCATCACCACCTAGTGCCGCATTTGTATAATGCACTTAAAACGTTACATTTGCAGCTGTATAGCTGAGTCCTAAGTCCAAACAGTAATTCATATTAACTGGGAGGTTTTATAATTTTAACATGACATCTTTCCTCATGAGTAGTGGTTGGTGCCAGCCTTGTCTGTTTCTGCTGGTTTGGGATTTTAGTGTGAAACTTTACCATGTAGCCGGCATGCTTTGAATCTTGCTTCGTGCTCATTTTTTGTGTACCACCTGAGAATTCGCACCAGGAGCAGACGAAGCAGCTATAAGTAAAAATTAAGTGGCAAAAACAAATCGTAAAGTACAATTCCTTCTTATCAGATGGAGGGGAACCTGGCACACAGTTCTCTCTCTCTCTCTCTCTCTCTCTCTCTCTCTCTCTCTCTCTCTCTCTCTCTCTCTCTCTATATATATATATATATATATATATATATATTCTCCATGATTTCAATTAACTGGAGCTGTCTCTCCAAAATCCCTTAGCAAATTCGACACACTCAGAACCGAAAAAGACCCCCCCCCCGGAGTGAATTCTTAATTCACGTGTCAGAGAGACTTGGCTCATCCAGGAGGATAGTGAGAATTCCTCAGCTAATGAAATTTTTATATGAGGTCTACTTTCAGTTTAACTAATATGCCAGTTTATGCTGCTGGAAATGGCCACAGGGATTCAGGGATATAGGTGGCAACTCGGTCTCATGACAGTAAGGAAATTGATTTTCTTTTTAATGCCATATGGAAACAAAGAATTTCACAGTATGTTGTTTGCTATGGGAAGAATTCCCACATGTTTAGATTCACGATTCAAGTGGGTGACAATGTACATTCCCTTTAATCGCTGGACACGTCTAATTTTTTTTTGAAAAAGTCTCTTTTGGTCATTTGTTGGGTGCAGTGGGTGGGCCACAACAAAACATTCTCAGGAGATTTGGCTTGGGGGGGGGGAACGTCTCTGGAATTTTTGAGAGGGGGTTGTGACTTCCTCTCTCAAATAGTAATTTGCCATTACCTTGGTGAGATAGGGGCAGTTTTTCCTCGCAGGCATTAACCAGCAAGGCAAGGCAAAGGTTTAAGCAGTGTCTAAGATGGCAGAGACAACAGAAACCATATCACTTTAACTAATCTTAACTTATAGGGAGCTAGGGGGGAGAAGGCACATGCTAAGGGACCCCTGACCGTTAGGTCCAGTCGCGGGCGACTCTGGGGTTGCGGCACTCATCTCACTTTACTGGCCGAGGGAGCCGGCGTACAGCTTTCGAGTCATGTGGCCAGCATGACAAAGCCGCTTCTGGTGAACCAGAGCAGCACACGGAAACGCCGTTTACCTTCCCGACGGAAGACCTATTTATCTACTTGCATTTTTTGCTTTCAAACTGCCAGGTTGGCAGGAGCAGGGACTGAGCAACGAGAGCTCACCCCATCATGGGGATTCGAACCGCCGACCTTCTGATCAGCAAGTCCTAGGCTCTGTGGTTTAACCCACAGCGCCACCCGCGTCCCTGCCACATGCTAAGGTAGAGGGCAGCAAACATGGTGCCCTCTGTTGGTGCAATTTGGCGATACAGGTGAAATTGCACTAACTTCTTGGTCGGGGTTTGGAGTTGCCCATCTCTCAATGTCTGAATCCTGTTCAGGTTTAGCACGCCAGCTGGGTTGCTAGAAACAGCTCAAGGTTAAAGGCTTCTGGTATTACTCATCCACCCTCCCTTCCTCTAAGGAATATGTGTATGTATATTAGCAGTTATAAAGCCAAGGCTGCAGTTCAGCTGTGATTACAGGAAGCCCGGGTCTTACCATCCCTCTTGCATTACTGAGCTGTGCTGTATGCAGAACTGTGGATAGGACTGAGCTGGATCTCTCTGTGTCATTGAATCTCTGCCTCTAAGACCAGAGAGCTGTACTTAGTAGAATAGCTCGTGATCCACCGGCATCTTTTAAGTTCAGATAGTGTGTTGGACTGACTTGTCGAGTGTTTTGAGGCAATAAACACTTTACACTGAACTGTGGGGGCGAGGAATTTTCTTAATCGTCAACCCTGGAAAAGCTGCCAACGACAGGGGAAGAGGACCCTCATGTTCGGCTGGACTACTCTGTCAGAGCTGTGCATACAAGGGCGTAGGAAGATAGGGGCGGTGGGGGCGGGTCGCCCCGAGCAGCGCGATCCCAGGGGCGCCATCACGGCTGCCCGTCCCACCCCCAAAACGCATGCCCCGCCCCTGTGCGTGGTGCGCCCCGCCCCAAAACGCGCACCCTGCGCCCAAAGCATGCGCCATGTCCCTGGGGGCAGCCGCTGTGTGCATACTCTGCTGCTCAGACTGGTCCAGGTGTGAAAACATATTGCTACCACCCTCCAAATTAGCCCCAGGCAAGGTAGCCAGTGATCAATGGAAATTGTAGCCCAGTGATGTCTGAGAGCATTGCATTCGCTTCCCTTACCCTGAGGCCACTTAAGACTTAGTTATTGGTTTTATTTCTATTTTATTGCATTGAATTGAATTGCATTTCTATCCAGTGGCATAGCGTGGGTTGCCAGTGCCCAGGGCCATGCGGAGGGGTGGATGAGAGGAAGGGAAACAGCCGGAGTATGCATGTGCATCCAACAGCCCAACAGCATCCCCATCACCCAGGAGTTGGCAGCCACAGACATTAAAAAGAAGAAGAGGTGTTCCATTGTCTGGAGAGGTCACTTCCTGGTTCACATGCAGAAGCCCTTTTCAATGAAAGCCTGGGACAGAAGCACACAGCTGTATTGAGGCAGCACCATGTGTTGAAACTGCCCCTGTGCCCCCCCCCCACATTACAGCACTGTTTCTATCCCTCCTTTTTCTCCAAGTTGGCAGACATGGTTCTCCCCATCCTCATTTAATCCCCAAAAGACCCCTGTGAGGTAGGTTAGGCTGAGAGGTAGTGACTGGCCTAAAGTCACCCAACGAGCTTTATGGCTAAGTGGGGATTTGAACCCCGGTCTCCCAGGTCCTAGTTCAACACTCCACACTATCTTTCTCTTTATTACATTCATATTTCACCTCTATTCTAATGTACTCGAACCGCTCTACATGGTTCCCCTACCCCAATCTTATCCTCACCACAACATAGACACACAGTGGCTGGCTCATAGTCACTTGTTGAGCTTCATGACGAGTCGGGATTTGAACTCTGGTCTCCCAGGTCCTAGCCTGACACTCTAACCATTGCGCTACACTGGCTTACACTATCGCTAGCTCACTCTGCAGGCATTAATGCAGGGCTGAGAAACTTGTAGCCCTCCAGAGGTTGTTAGACTCCAACTCCCATCAGCACCACCCAACATGGTCTGGGATGATGGGAGTCCAAGAACACACAGGAGGGTCACAGGTCACCCACCCCTGCTTTAAAAGAAAGAAGCAGCCGGGGTGGGGGTGGAATCAGAGTCAATAGCTTGATGGGTCCCATTGGCCAAGCAAATTGGAACCAGAAAACCTGAAGGATAGACACACAGGACTATGCCCCCCTTAGGCTCACTGATAAGGAACCAAAGACTTGCAGAGTGGTAGCATCCAAGCGACAAGGAAAGGAGAGATTGCTTCAGGTGCAAAAAGCAATTTGCAGCTTGACATCTGCATTCTGTTTCTTTTCTGTTTTCCTTTTAAAGGGCCTGACAGCAGAGAAAAACCGAGGAAAAGACAAGCATTGTGCTTTATTTAGATATGTACCGCACAGGCTGTTTCGAATGCATAAGCCAATTATATGGGAACACCTGGAGTGGGTTATATGAAGAGATGCTTAGGTAAATATCCAGCCAGGATATATATATTGCACAAGGCAATGGAGATGCTGTAAAGTGAGGATCATGGGAGGTTGGCCCTGAGCCATCGCTTGCCATTTCGGCGTGCCGACTTTCCCTATCCCTAACAATGGCGTTGAAGCACAAAGCCCCTGTCCCGCTCTCCTTCTGCTGACAATTTAATAAATGCCAGTGTGAGAAGCAAATGCAGCGCTGATCCAGACAAGACGGTCTCTGTGCTGCAGCGATAAACACAAGAATGGTGAAGTTTGTCAGGGCCTCAGACAGTTGGGCAACTTGAAAAAGATAAAGGAATGATTTTTGCACACAAAAAGAGAGAGAGTTTTTAACATGGCAAATACAAGGGAGAAGAATTTCCTGATCCACACCCTCCAACATCTCTCTGATGAAAATAGGGACGTCCTAATAATAATATTAGCATGAGTAGCACTGTGGGTTAAACCACAGAGCCTAGGGCTTACCGATCAGAAGGTCGGCGGTTCGAATCCCCATGATGGGGTGAGCTCCCGTTGCTCGGTCCCAGCTCCTGCCCACCTAGCAGTTCAAAACCACGTCAAAGTGCAAGTAGATAAATAGGTACCACTCTGGCAGGAAGGTAAACGACGTTTCCGTGCACTGCTCTGGTTCACCAGAAGCGGCTTAGTCCTGCTGGCCACATGACCCGGAAGCTGTACGCCAGCTCCCTCAGCCAGTAAAGCGAGATGAGCGACGCAACCCCAGAGTTGTCCGTGAATGGACCTAATGGCCAGGGGTCCCTTTACCTTTAATAAGAATAAGAATAAGAATAAGAATAAGAATAATAAAATTTATTGTTTATACCCCACCCATCTGACTATGTTGCCCTAGCCACTCTGGGCAGTTTCCAACATATACTAAAACATAATAAAACATCAAACATCAACAAACTTCCCTATACAGGGCTGCCTTCAGATGTCTTCTAAACGTTGTATAGTTATTCATCTCCTTGACATCTGATGGAAGGGCATTCCACAGGGCAGGTGCCACCACCGAGAAGGCCTTCTGTCTGGTTCCCTGCAACCTCACTTCTCACAGTGAAGGAACCACCAGAAGGCCCTCAGAGGTGGATCTCTGTGTCCGGGCTGAAGAATAGGAGTGGAGATGGTCGTATGGACTGAAGTGAAGAATATTAAATAATTAAGCTATTTGTACATTGCCTGGATTTTTTAAATGAGGCAACCAATAAATATAAATGATAAGAAATGATTGATACCTAGATAGCCAGATTTGCCAAGAGCTATAACAGGGTGGATGCAAAAATTTTACACTTTCACTGGCCCCAATGGGGGTATTCATCTGTCCCTGTATCTAGAGCAGGAGCCTTGCTGGTCAGAGCAACCCAGATTGACTCATTTGTCAGAAGAACAAATCCAAACAGGTCCTCCCACAAATAACCAAGAGTAATTGTTCACCCACCATTAAGTTCATTATAGGAATGGGTGGAAATTTTGCAGATTATCGTGAACTCAACTGCGTGGCATGCCCTGCTTGTTTTGTGGAGCGCTGGTACATTTAGCACCGAAAACATTAAGCGTAATGTGTTCATTAAGGAAAATAAAATTAAAAACCCACCGGTGACGATTAACATGAAATAAATCTCCAAGTGTTCTTCACAACCGGGTATCTTCAAAGGCTACCAAGAAGAGCACGAGGAAGAAAAGTCAAGGAGGTGTGCTGATCCCCATTGATCCTCCTTCTGCAGAGTCCTATACTCTCCCTATTGTTTTGGGAGCCAAAACTATAGGCGGCTTTCCAGAAGCAGCTGACTGGCCACTGTGAGAACAGTATGGACCTTGGGCCCGATCCAACAGCCGTTCCTTATGTTCTTAAGCCCCATGTTGCAAGGACTGCAGAACCACGCATCGGCCATTTGAGTTTTTGCCAGATGCAACAGAGGACAGAACTCCTGCATCTCTTAAGTGTGGGTTTCAGCACATCTTGGCTACCATGGGAAGCTACGCCTTGCACGGCTACCAATTCTCACACAACTCTTACAATTTTGGGAGTGTTGTCCTCTTTTGCATCTGAAGCAGCTGGTTGGCTACCGTGAGAACAGGATGCGGGACCTTGCTGGACCTTCTTTGGCCTGATCCAGCAGGCATCTTTTGGTGTGATCCTGTCCTCTAAGCACAACTCAAAGTTCTTTGAAAAGGTTCCGGAAAGGGCAGTTTAATGATCAGGGGGCGGGAGCAACTCCGCTTTGAGGAAATGCTAGAACACGTGGGGAACTTTAGCTTAGCAAACTGGTGAGTATGGGGAACATAGGAGATTGTCTTATTCTAAGTTAGACCCTTGGCCCAGCCATCTCAGGATTATTGTCAGGAGTCCTGGTTCTCAGCTTATAACATAGTAAGTGTAGGTAGTCTGCAGCTGCTGGCTCTCCCCTGTCTGACTAACATCTAAGCCTCTCTGTTCCTGGCTGCTTTCTGCCTGACATCAATACCAGGAAAGATTCTAGAGCAGATCATCAAGCAAACAGTCTGTGAGCACCTAGAAAGGAACTCTGTGATCACTAAAAGTCAGCATGGGTTTAAAAAAGGAAAGTTATCTTGCACTACATGCTGAGGGATGCGTACAATAATATAAGGGAATTATTACCTTAATAACATAAAACATGTTCTCTCTGGGGTGCAGGAAGTGAGACAGCCAAGCTTTGCTGGCTATTGGAAACAAGGATTGGCTACAACATCCAGCCAAGATTTGTGGAACCCAATAATAATAATAATAATAATAATAATAATAATAATAATAATTTATTATTCATACCCCACCCATCTGGCTGGGTTTCTGCAGCATTGTCTAGCCCGCATTTTACCAGCTTCTTTACAAGAATATCATGTCAAAGGCCTTGCTGAAATCAAGATAGATGAAGGGAACGCTGTGGATGTAGCCTAACAGGTTTGTAATTTTGTCAAAAAATGAGATCAGATTAGTCTGACATGACTTATTTTTCAGAAACCCTTTTTTAAAAAAATTTATTTATAATTTTCAGTTATGTACATTTCAATAGTTTTACAATCATTTAAACATTTCAAAACTCCCTTCCCCCTCATTCTGCGGTTCCTTAAATTTATTCTTGGCACTTTCTGCATGTTCCAAATTAACTTAACTTATTCATTTATTCATCTACTTTAAATATATACAGTACTCTTATAAAACTACAGGATATTACAATAATCCTGCCAGTGTTCTTGTCTGTTTACAGCTTGTTTGTAAATATTCCATAAACCATTGCCATTCTTTTATCAAAAAAAAGTTCGTTATCTTGATTTCTTATTTTTCTGGTAAGTTTCGCCATTTCTGCATATTCCATCAGTTTTTGTATCGATTCTTCTTTCGTTGGGCCTTCTCCTTCTTTCCATTTTTGGACAAATAACATTCTTGCCGCTGTGGTCGCATGCATGAATAAATTTCTATACAGTTTGGGTAGTTCTGCCCCTATAAAAAGGTAAAGGGACCCCTGACCATTAGGTCCAGTCGTGACCGACTCTGGGGTTGCGCGCTCATCTCGCATTATTGGCCGAGGGAGCCGGCGTATAGCTTCCAGGTCATGTGGCCAGCATGACAAAGCCGCTTCTGGCAAACCAGAGCAGCACATGGAAACGCCGTTTACCTTCCCGCTGTAGCGGTTCCTATTTATCTACTTGCATTTTGACGTGCTTTCGAACTGCTAGGTTGGCAGGAGCTGGGACCAAGCAACGGGAGCTCACCCCGTCACAGGGATTCGAACCGCCGACCTTCTGATCAGCAAGCCCTAGGCTCAGTGGTTTAACCACAGCACCACCTGGGTCCCTATAATCTCCCCCAAAGGAAGATAACTTTCACAAGCAAATAACCCATAACTTGCATGGGTGATTAAACCGGGGACTTAAAAAAAAAATATTAAAAATTGCCTGCTTCCTATGGTAAGCTCTTGGAGGAAAAGTGAACAATTTAGTGCTGCCGTTTAGTGCGGCAAAGATGCTTGGCAAATTTATTAATGCTTTGGAAACAGATAATCAATCCTCCAGGTCAGAGATGAAAGAGTTTGCTAGCAGGGCTTAAGATGAAAACCTTGAGGAGGTCGCTTAGTATTGGCTAAGGATTATGTGGCCTCACTACCTTCAGATGAAAGTCCTGTCATTCCAATGAATGCTTTTTAATCTTTACCCTCAACCTCATTTAACTAAAAAGTCTTGTAAACTGAGTAAAGGGAATACCCCCCTTGGCTGTCATAACTGATGTGCTTTCCTGCGAAATATCGGCTTGCTTTGCATTCAAAAATAGCAACCTGCCTGGTGTAGGGAACTTGCTATTCAAGCCCATGGAGCAAGAGTGGGGGAGCCGGTGGACTTGCAGATGTTTTGCTGGACTGCAGCACCCCACCGTTCTCAGCCGTTGGCTGTACTGGATTGGGCAGCTGGGGGTTGGAGTACAGCAACATCTGGAAGGCCGCTGGTTCCCCATTCCAGCCGCAGGTTCAATGAGGGCTGGTAAAAGAAAGGACTTCTTCATGTAGTGCACGGTTAAACTATGGAACACCCTGCCACGGGAAAAAGTGATGGCCACTAACTGGGATAATAAGAATAAGAATCGTTTATTATTTTTACCCCGCCCATCTGGCTGGGTTTCCCCAGCCACTCTGGGCAGCTCTCAATCGAATATTAAAAACAAAATACAGCATTAAACATTTATAACTTCCCTAAACAGGGCTGCCTTCAGATGGCTTTTAAAAGTAGGATAGTTGCTTATTCCCTTGACATCTGATGGGAGGGTGTTCCACAGGGCAGGCGCCACTACCAAGAAGGCCCCCTGCCTGGTTCCCTGAAACCTCGCTTCTCACAGTGAGGGAACTGCCAGAAGGCCCTTGGAGCTGGACTTCAGTGTCTGGGCTGAATGATGGGGGTGGAGACGCTCCTTCAGGTATACTGGGCCAAGGCCGTTTAGGGCTTTAAAGGTCAGCACCAACACTTTGAATTGTGCTCGGAAACATACGGAAAGGATTGGAGCAGAGCCGTCTCTCCCATTGGTCTTAGTGGTTCATTGTGCCAGGGCTCTCTGGGGCGCCCTAGCAAGTGGGGGAGCTGCGCGGCTTTCCCGGCAGCCTCCCCTTTCCCTGTACGCCCACCAACTGCGCCCCACCAACTATATGGCTGGTGGGCGTGCAGCTTCCTTCCCAAGCCTCCGCAGGAGAAGAGCGATTCCTGCAGAGGCTTAGGATAGAAGCTGTGCGCAGCTTCCCTCCCAAGCCTCTGCATCTGCTAAAGACGGGGTTGTTGTCCTCCTCCTGCTTCCTGGTGAAAGGTGGCACACAGCCTTCCCGGGCTGCCTTTTCGGAGCGCCCCCACACTGGATAGCATGTCCGCCAGCATGTTTTCCTGCTTGATCGCTGCCACCACGCTGGGGATCGGGGTGGGGGGCGGGGAGGCAGAGGACATTTTCCACCGCCCCCTCCCTTGTTTTGGAGTTTTGGGGGGGGCACCGGAGGGATCTTTGCACCACAGCGCCAGATATGCTTAAGGCGGCCCTGGATTGGAGAGCAGGGAATGACGGGAATGACCCCTGCCAGAGTCTGTGGAGAGCTGCCATCAGTCAGGGAAGACAACCATGCCCATTGAGACTGGTAGGGCAGAAGGACCAACCGTACGTAGGTGGAGCCAGAACCAATGGCAAGTGGAGCCAACTTCAGTCTTGCCCGCATCCTCTTCTTGGAAACAAAGTGAATCTGGTCCTACATGGAAGGCTACCAAAGGGCCATCTACATACAAGCTCCTTTTTGGTCCTGGGAAGAAGAGCACTGCATTGAGCCATCCTCAATGCACGGTGTGCAATTCAAACACCGTCCTTGCACATTTGACCCAGGGTGTAGCCCTGAGAGCCCATGTAGGTCTTTCAGGACCGGTGTTATGTGGTCTCGGCAGCCGCTCCCAGTCACCCGTCTAGCTGCCGCATTCTGGATTAATTGTAGTTTCCGGGTCACCTTCAAAGGTAGCATCATGTCGAGTGTGGCTTTAAAAGAGGATTGGATTAGTTCATGAGAGGTTTGGGACTATTCATGACTGCTATGCTCTTCTCCCATGGGCAGAGGCAGAAATGCTTCTGAATACCAGTTGCGAGCCAAGACCCCCCAGAAATTCCCCACCAATAACTCAGACAGACACATTATTTTAGGTTTTGTTTTTGGCATAATTTTGGCCACAACTTTATTTAAAATTACAAATTAATTTTGAGTGTTGGCCTTTGTTGTTGTTGTTGTTTAGTCGTTTAGTCGTGTCCGACTCTTCGTGACCCCATGGACCATAGCACGCCAGGCACTCCTGTCTTTTGGTTAATCTTCTGCCCCACGGTGGGACAGGACCAGCTCTGACTTCCTGCAATAGGAAAGTCAAGTAAACACCGCATGGTGGAGGAGATAGCTGAGCACAGGCAATCTCCCCCTCCAGAAATGTTCCCCAAGGCTCGTGCTCTGTATTGGCCCCAGCCCCGCACCATTGCGGGGGTGTAAGGACTAGAGCCCCGGAGCCCCAGGATTCTTTTAACGGAATACTTCTATAAGAGCAACCACTGAGGGGCATGCACCTCCATGCGATGCCCCTCCCAAACTCATAAACCAAAGCCTAACCCGCCAACCTAACAAGTCGTGACTATTGCTAAGCAGTAGGCGAAAAAACCAGATGGCAACAGCCAATCAGCCAAATGGAAAAATCCTACTGGCCCCTGAATACAGGCGGCACCATAGCAAGGTCAACCTAATCCTGCAGGAAAAAAGGAGGTGGGCGGGAGGGAGATTAAATTCACTAGCAGGAAGGAGCTAAACCCCAGGGACGCTGAGTATTTAAAGGATCCCCCTGTCAATCAAAATTGGATACATACAGTTCCCCCAGCGACAGTCAGCTCTCCAATCAGCTTCTCCCAATTAGCTTAAACCCCACCCCCACAAAAACACAGTAAATTTCTGCCAGGCCTGGTCGCAACCCTCACTATATCCCTATGGGGGTTAATGAGCTTTGCTGGAGAACACAGGAGTGTGTTATTGTACTCAGTTCCTGCTTCTAGGTTTCCCTCAGGCATCTGGTTGGCCACAGTGAGTACAGGATGCTGGACTGGATGGGCCATTGGCCTGATCCAGCAGGCTCTTCTTGTGTCCTTGAGGGGGAATGATAAAAGAACTTGATCCTCATACCTGCATGCTGCTGCACATCTTTCTCTGAGGGCGCATGGTGTGCCTGAGCCCAGAAGACTGCAAGATACAGAGTCATACTGAGTCTCTGGCTTTATGCTTGTTCTCCATAAGTCATATCAGCTCAATCATCTCCCCCCCTCTGTTTTATTCATCATATGCCTAACAAGAGACACAAGGGCGGAGGCTCGGGCTGGGTGGGGAGAAGGGAGGAAATGCAAAACTGATTGCGACTGGAAACAGATAACTGTGCCATCTATATTATGCATTATTTTTAGAAGGGGAGAAAGATTGCACAAGAAATCTTCACTTTCATGGCATTCCAAGCAGACAGTGGCAATTTGCTTCTGAGGCTACCTGCATTCTTTAGTTAACAATGGCTGTAGATTAAAGACTATTTACAGGCGCGGTATATATTGCCGTGGTTGGCAGAAAGGAGGACAGAATAAATTATGGGCTACATCGAATCGTGTGGAAAACTGGCTCTCTTGTGTTTAAGGCCATCATTTCTTTCAGAATATCCTTTGGGAGCAGCGAGGGACTAAACCAGGGGTCAGCATCCTTTTTCAGCCGTGGGCCGGTCCACCGTCCCTCAGACCATGTGGTGGGCCGGACTTAGGGGGGAAATGAACGAATTCCTATGCCCCACAAATAACCCAGAGATGCATTTTAAATAAAAGCACACCTTCTGCTCATGTAAAAACACCAGGCAGGCCCCACAAATAACCCAGAGATACATTTTAAATAGAAGAACACATTCTACTCATGTAAAAACATGCTGATTCCCAGACCAGAGGAACCGCAGGCCGGATTGAGAAGGTGATTGGGCCGCATCTGGCCCACGGGCCTTAGGTTGCCTACCCCTGGACTAAACTATCAGAAGACCTCTGTGAGATTTATAAGGATCATAGGGAAAAGGATTGCCAGCTTTCTTCTCCCACCTGTGTGACTATGCCACTCCTATGGTAAGCATCCTTGTGACAAGCACAGGTTCAAGGGGAAAGGGTTGTGCAGGACTGAGGTACAGTCATGGGGAAAAGCTTCCCCTATCAAGGAACCACTGGCAGGGCATGTATTTTCACACATAAATCTTATTTTCATTTCATTCATTTATTTACTGCATTCCTATCCCACCTTTTTCTCCAAGGAGCTCAAGGTGGGGAACATTGTTCTCCTCTCCTTATTTAATCCACAGAAACAACCCTATGAGGTAGGTCACCAAGTCAGCTTCATGGCTGAGTGGGGATTCGAACCCTGGTTTCGCAGACCCTAGTCCAACTCTCAAACCGCTACACCACACCGGGCTCTCGGTTGTCTGTATCATCTTACCAAGTAGCAAGGGGAATTGAGGTTTCCTAAAAGGTCGTGGGGAAATAAGGTAAGGGCAAGCATGCTGGATCACATCTCATGGTGACCGGTCCATTAGCAGGACCAGCCCACCCATGAGGCAATCTAAGGCAGTCGCCTCAGGCAGCAGAATTTCATGAGACAGTGCCCTTGCCTGCCGCTGCCACTGCCATAGAAGCAAGGAGTAGTGGCGATGGCCGCTGCCAAGATCTCATGAGAGTGCCATGAGATATCACGAGATCTTCTGAGATCTTGCCAGAAGCTGCCGCCATGCAACCCCAGTAAGTGAGCCATCGGGGGAGGGAGGGTGCGCCTTCCCATCATACCTGCCAAGTTGCTGTCAGAGAAATAAGGGACCGGGCGGAAATAGCAGACCGGAAGTAGCGCTGCTGCCATTTTGGAGCTGGGCGGAGCATGCTCAGAAGTGACTTTTGATGCTGCTTTGCCCAGTTCCAAAATGGCCGCTGCGCCAGAAGTCGCACTGCAGCCATTTTGGAACTGGGCAAAGCAGCATCAAAAGTCGCTTCTGAGCATGCTCCGCCCAGTTCCAAAATGGCCGCCACGCCAGAATAAACTGGGGGGAAACAAAAAAAAAAACCATTTTTTCAGCTAGGAACAGCTGGGAAAATGGGGATTTCCAGGGGGGAACGGGAGACTTGGCAGCTATGCTTTCCATTCTCCACCCCTGGACAACCTCTCTCCCCATCACCAGATCTGCTCCAGAAGGTTGGGGGGAAACCTTGAACAGAATTAAGGGGAGACACGGGGGGTGTTCAATTGTGCAAGGAGACTTCCTTATGCTGAGAGAACATTTGTCATTGTGCTACATTCAACACAACTCCTAGTATCTTTGAATTTCACTATTAGATTTTTTTTTTTAAGAAAAAAGAACAACAACTCTCAATTTATTTCTCCTAAGGAACCTGCCATTTTCCAAACAGCGGTCACTAATCTCATCCAGCGCTTGGAAACCACAGTATCCAGCTATCGTTTGGCTAATCTCAATTTCCAAGCTAGCATGTCCCCTATCATCTCCGACAAAGATGTTCAGGCCGGATTAAATCTGACAGGTCAGCATCAGGCAATTTGTGCTGGCCTCACATGTGGCTTTCTCATTTATTTATTTTTATTATTATTTTAAGATACGGCCTCACTCCCGGGGCCTTCGCATCGTTTAGCGTTCAAACGCAAATACCTAAGAGCAAGGGGGATGTGTTTGAAGACAGAGGCAAATCTGTCATCTGGTGTATGTTACTCTTTCTTCTTGTTAAATTCCCTCCCCCCTCCTGAAAACCAAAAGGGAAACATATCTTGAGTGCCACCTTTTGGTTATTGAAGAGCATTTCCAGGGACAAGTGCAATTTTGCAGGGGCTTTGTGGACACACACGCAAACACACACGCACAAATATAACAACCTTATTTTAATACACAAACGGCACAGAATGTCTGCCTGACAAAGTGACGGAGCACGTTCAGCTTCCGAAGAAAGTTTGCAAACCGGAACACTTATTCCCGGGTTTGCAGTGTTTGGGTTCCAAGTTGTTTGAGTACCAAGGCATTTGAGAACTAAGGTGCCACTGCACAGTGGTACCTCTACTTACGAATAACTCTACTTACGAATAACTCTACTTACGAATGGAGCTCCATCCGCCATCTTGGATGTGGTTTGGATAGGATTTTTTCTACTTACGATTTTTTTGATAGGGTTTTTCTCCCAATGCATTCCTTTGGGATTCAACTTACAATTTTTTTTTCTACTTACGAATGTGCGTTCGGAACACATTAAATTCGTAAGTAGAGGTACCACTGTATCTGATTTTTAGAAGACATCTGGAAGCAGCCCTATATTGGGAAGTTTTTAATGCTTGATGTTTTACTTTGTTTTGAGGTTTTAATTCGCTGGAAGCCACCCAGAGTGGCTGGAGCAACCTGTTCATATGGGTGGCATATAAAGAGTATGTTGTTGTTGTTTTGTTGTTGTTGTTATATGAGCAGCGATAATGAACCATGTACTCTATACCACCTTAAGCTCCTTAGAGAATAATGTGGGAGAGAAATGCAATAAGGAAATGAACTGGATGCTGAACTTTGGACCTTCAGCACACAAAGCAGATGCTCTCTCTCTCTCTCTCTCTCTCTCTCTCTCTCTCTCTCTCTCTCTCTCTCTCTCTCTCTCTCTCTCTCTTCCCCAATAAATGCAACTTGTGACACATACAACCTTGAACGTACTTCAGAATCCTCTGTAGCATATCAGGGTTTCTGTATCCGTTGTGCAGGGGTCCTTCCGCAGACAAGCTGATACGGAAAGTGGATTTTGAAGGTAGAACATTTGACAGCCACAGTCCTAGGCATTGCAGAGTTGCAGATTTCGAACAACTTATTGGTTCCGGCCAGTTAGCTACTGAAGTTTTTCTCCCACTAACTGTATTGATTGAAAAGACAAACAGGAGTGGGGGCTGCAGACAACACAACCTACAGCACATGTAATGATCTAGCTCCAGAGCTACAATTAGTTATTTCAAAAGATGTGTGCATCTTAATTTTAGCAGAACAATTTTTATTCCCTGTTCAGAGTTATGGAAATGTTATTCATGAAGCGTTCGGAGCCCTCGCCTTCTGTTGTTCCTGCTTTTATTTACATATCATTATAATCCCCTCGTTTTGAAACAAAAAAAAAAACAACCCCAAAATTGAAGCTTATTTCAACTCTGAATTCCACCCTTAAATGAAATAAATTGCTAGTGTTTATTTTCCCTTTGATCTGCCTTTAGTTTATGGTTCAATCCCTTTCTTCTCGCGGCAAAAACAAGGGAGAATCTTGCAGCCCTGAAGACTATTTTTTTTTATTGTGGTGAAAGCTTTCGCGGGCCAAAATCCACATTGCCTGATACATAAAGCAGTCACTTAGGTGGGCTGATGTGAGCCCTGTGTACAGAGGGAAGAAAGGAAATATATGTTCACAAAAAGGAGGGCAAAAAAAAAAACCCAGACAGCCGTAGGCATTGTCAAGTTCCTGCAGACACTACAAAGGAATACAAGATGCAGTCAAATAAATTCCAGTAGGAGGGTGCCAAAGAATTTAGCCAAAACACGAAAGGTTGACTCTTACCAACACACAGATGCTGTAGTCTGTGATCATCCTATATCATATGCAAGCAGGTCGGAATTCACTTTGCTTCTAAAAAAGTTTTTAGGGTCCAAGAAGAACATGTATGCAACAACAACAACAAGGATGCTTCTTGCCCAGAGATGGGAAGAAGTAGATCAGAAACCAGGAAGACCAAGTATTTTTTTAAAAAAGACTAGAATAACTTTCTAACATATTTGAGAGATCACTGTAAACAGTTGAAATCATTGGCAGGAATACAATGACACTTGAATTGCAACGTAGATTTTGGATGCTATGATTATATAACAGATAGATTACAGTAAAAGATGCAGGAATAAAATTTAGAATTGGAACCCATGGAGGGAAGGAAGGTCTCAAGGTTTGAAAGAACCCTTTTCTTTAATGTGTGGAAATGTTATGTTTGTGGTGTATAACTTTAATGTAGAACTAATACAAAATTATTTTAAAATACAATACAATAAATGCTGATTGGTTGTCTTTATTGTGTGTGTGTGTGTGTGTGTGTGTGTGTGCTACATGGGATTGTTCGGCTTGACATGACAGGGCCTGAATGCAAGAACTGGGGCATGCCAGGCCTTTGCTATTTTGAATGTTGGGGTTGAGATACGAGGGGAGTATGTCGAACCATATATTTGAGCATTGGCAGTTTTTACAACACCTCAGTAAAGGCCTTGCCATAATATGTCATAACCGTTTTGGTTTTTAATTTACAAGAGTTTTCTGAGTTTAGCCCAGGAGTGCCATCTACTGGTACATGTAGAAGCTGTGCTCAATACTTTGGCAAAACGAAATGTTTGAGCTCATTGAAAATTGGGATCTTATTTGAGGTTGTCACCTGGAAGCCCTTAGCTTGTATAAGAGAGGTCCTGGGATCAATTACTGGAATCTCTAGAAAAAATATTTCGAGAAGCAGGGATGAGATGGGCCTCAAGAGTCTGGAAAGCCACTGTCAACCAGAGTAGACAATGCTGGCTGAGTGAAAAGCACTTTCCTTCATAAGCTAGCTCAGGGGTAGCCATTGTGGTGGCCTCCAGCTATTGCTGGAGTGACCCACCCATGAGGTAAATTGAGGTGAGAGGATCCACAGAGACAACAGGTTCCGACAGAGATCTTTATTACCCCCTTGTTCCTAATGTAGCTCTTCTCTCACCCCTTATTCCCTAGTGGGGAGTGGAGTGCCATTTTGTGATTCACCTCAGGTGCCAAAATGTCCTGGCCGGCATTGTCCCCCTCAACATTAACCATGCTGACTGGTAGGGCTGGGCAATCTATCGATACATCAATCCATTGCTCCGTGTCCACTTCTCTGGAGCAGCAGAAAACAACCTTTCTCCCTCCTCTATATGACATCCTTTTATATATTTGAACATGGCTATCATATCACCCCTTCTCTTCTCCAGGCTAAACATACCCAGCTTTATAAGCAGTTCCTCATAAGGCATCATTTCCAGGCCTTTGACCATTTTGGTTGCCCTCCTCTGGACACGTTCCAGCTTGTCAGTATCCTTCTTAAACTGTGGTGCCCAGAACTGGACACAGTACTCCAGGTGAGGTCTGACCAGAGCAGAATACAGTGGTACGATTACTTCCCTAGATCTAGATGCTATACTCCTATTGATGCAGCCCAGAATTGCATTGGCTTTTGTGAACAGCTGCTGGCTGCGCAGGCTGCTGCTGCTCCTGTTTGGTAAGGCTGCGAGTGAAGGATATGCCCTTTCAGAACTGGGATCTGTAAATGTGAGATTCCAAGTTTGATTTGCTGCTGTCCGTGCAGCGTCGAAGTCTGCCTGCCACACTTAACATGTCTTGGAAGGCAACAATCTGGGCTTGGCAACTGTAGCCCTATTTTAACATTTCAACAAAGTTTTGGAAAAACAGAAACAAACTCGCAACTTGGTGGGAAGCAGATCATGCAGGGGATAAAAAAATTCCTTCCAGCAGCACCTTAGAGACCAACTAAGTTTGTCATTGGTATGAACTTTTGTGTGCATGCACACTTCTTCAGATTCGAGCGCATGCACATGAAAGCTCATACCAATGACAAACTTCGTTGGTCTCTAAGGTGCTGCTGGAAGGAATTTTTTAATTTTGTTTCGACTACGTCAGACCAACACGGCTATCTACCTGTATGCAGGGGATAGTTTCCCTCTGCTTTGCCTTGCCCTGGCAAGAGGGCTTGTTGCTGCACTGCTACGGCACGTGCATTTAAAACGCTTGATGCAGGAGGAGGTCAGGAGGAGAAGGAGCAGAAGGGCGGCTGGCTGGCCCAATAGGTGTCCGCAGCCCCTTTAAGCTGTTGCCATTGCTGCGGGCCACCAAGGCATGAGCGCCAGGGAAGAGGCAGAGGCTGGGCGCGGTGCCCTCGCCCGCTGCACTGAAGCAGCGCCACGCCTGGAGCCTCCGCCTGCCGTGGCCACGAGGCACGGGAGCTGTGTCCCTTTCCCGCCCTCTATGTGTTGCCTCACAGGAGGACGAGAGGGGCTGCATTTGACTGCGCCAGATCCACGCAAAGGAATGTGCAGATTGCGTGTTTTAACACCCCCAGCACTAAAGCCTCAGATTCTGCCAAAGCACTTCACTCACTGATCTCTGAGGGGCTTATCTTCTGGGGAAACGTGAGCCCATGAATTCACACTCCTGAATCTGCCCCCACAGGGATTATAATCCTCCTCTGAACCCAGTATCCCGAGGTGGATCTTTGCTTCATACTCAGTCAGTCTACCCCAGGCATCCCCAAACTGCAGCCCTCCAGGTGTTTTGGCCTACAACTCCCATGATCCCTAGCTAACAGGACCAGTGGCTGGGGAAGATGGGAATTGTAGTCCAAAGCATCTGGAGGGCTGAAGTTTGGGGATGCCTAGTCTACCCTTTATGAAGCTGAGGCTCCAATACTTTTGCCACCTCATGAGAAGAGAAGACTCCCTGGAAAAGACCCTGATGTTGGGAAAGATTGAGGGCACTAGAAGGGGACAACAGAGGACGAGATGGCTGGACAGTGTTCTTGAAGCTACGAACATGAGTTTGACCAAACTGCGGGAGGCAGTGGAAGACAGGAGTGCCTGGCATGCTATGGTCCATAGGGTCACGAGGAGTCGGACGCGACTAAACAACTAAACAACAACAAGTCTACCCTTTAAATGTCAACTGACCAGTACTCCCCCCCCCACCTTTCTTTCCAAAATTTTAAAAGTGTGGCATTTAACTGTAACAACCTCATGGTGAGTACTGGCACCTTTTTTCATATATTTTTTAAAGCACTGCAAATCGTTTGTTTGTTTTTTTAAAAAAAGCACTGCAAATCGTTAAAACCACAGTTCCAACAGAGTAGTCTGCACATCCTATGGAAGCCTAGCTAGGCAGGTACAGATAAAATGCTCCACAAGGTTCAAGAATGATATTTTAGTTTACTCCGGTGTACTTCATACAGCATTAGATGAGCATCTCTGAAAGGGAATTAAAACATATGATGCGGTTTGGGGATTAGATTATGCATGAACAAGCCTTATTTCATAGCACAAGGCTATGCACGTTTACTCAGGTGTAAGTGTGCATTGGATGGCAGCCATTTATCTTCCTGCCCACAGCTTTAATTTTTAAGGCAAGGATGGGGAACCTCTGGCCCTCCGGATGTTGGTCTGCAGCCCCCATCATCCCTGACCATTAGCGCAAGGCGGGGATAAATTTGCTCTTTCCCTCAAAATTCACCCCAGACCCTAAAGGCTATCCCCTCCCCCCTCGCAGAAGGGTACATCAAACTCTGGGATCAGGTTGGGAAGCCATCTAGTTCTTTTGAAGCCCAAGGCAGGCAGGGCCCCGATCCTTCACGACCAGCTTTACTATGAAGTAAGTCTCACTGGATTCAACAGAGGTCTTTCCTAGGGCAGTGTAAATGATGAAGACTGTATTGCTGGAAAGGGGCGGCGGCGGCAGCGGCGGCTAGCTTCAGTTTTGTTTTGCTCTTGCATTCAAACCTGCTTAGGATCACGCTGCACGTGCTTTAGATACACAGGGCATTTTCAATCAACAAGCAACGGGGAATGGTATCCTACAGCAACTCTGGGAAACGGGGGGGGAGGGGGGCTCGCCGGAGGGATCTTTGAACCATGGTGCTGGATAGGCTTAAGACTGCCCTGGCTATGGCTGATGCAAATAAAGATTCCTTCCTTCCTTCTCTGTGCAGATGTGGGCCAGGGTAGCCCAGGGCAGAGGGATCTGTGCAGAAGGCAGGGAAGTTTCGAACTCTTCTCCTCACTGGCCCCGCTGGCCAACTCTCCCTTTGATGCACCTGCCATTCATTGGGGTCTGGACTGCCGCTCTTCTTGCCCTCCTGCTTCTTGGAACCAACTGGTTCTGTGTGGGCAGGGAAACTGGACGACTTAAAAAAAAACAGGACTGGGTGGTAATTCAACTCAATTATGCTAGTGGATGTGGTGGTTGCTTTTTAAAATCAAGCGGTGTATAAATTTTAGGAACTAAAGCAATAGATAATGTTGATGGTGCCTGCTTGATCCTAGTACACATTGCTGAGCTGGGGAATTGTGTTGCAAAATGCAGGGAAGGGCCCATTTTGAAGGCTTTGGGTAAGTTTGCCTTCCAATGACCAGCTATCCTTCTTGACTCGTCCTCCAAACTTCACTGGGGGGGGGTTCTGTGCTGCCCCCCCCCGTGTCATTCCCTGCTGGATCCAATGAGATGGGGTACATTAGGGGAAGCACTGCTTCTTTGGCCAAGGACTCCCCACCCAAATTCTTCCTTGCAAACTCAGCTAGATTTATTGTATTTTTAATATTTTGTTGGAAGTCACCCAGTGTGGCTGGGGAAACCCAGCCAGATGGGCAGGGTATAAATAATATAGCATCATCACCACCACCACAAAGAAAAAGCGATTAAATATAGGGGACCCACCTCAGGGTACATCCATTGAACAAATGTCTACAATTTCCCACAGGCTACTTTGTGGGGCGTCTTGTGTGAGGGAAACTGTGATTCAGGAAAAAAGTCTAAATTTCAAATTGAATTGTTGGAAGGCAGAAGTAAATTGTTATCTAAAATTTATAACGTTTTGTTTACAAAAGATGGTTTTGAATGGTTTACAAGAGATGAATTGATGAAAGAAGTGATGATAAAATGGGCAATGGATTTTGGTTATAATATTGAGTATGACGCGTGGTTGAAATTATGGAATGAAACATTGAAATTTACAGCATGTACCGCCTTGAAAGAAAATGTAATGAAAATTTGCTAAAATGTACAGGTGAAATTTGCTAAAATGTACAGGATGAGTAATAAAGCATGCTAGAAATGTAAAGATAAAGATGTTAAATTTTTTCATATGTGGTGGACATGTGAGAAAGTAGAAGGATTTTGGGAAATGATTTATAATGAACTGAAAAAGATGTTTAAGGAATGGCAAACAAAGATGATGGACTATGCTGAACTGGCATAGACTATGCTGACCTGCGGGATCCGAAACCAGGGAAAGACAAAGTTCTAGAGGGAATGGAGTAAATTTATTGACTACAGGTGAAACTCGGAAAATTAGAATATTATCAAAAAGTGCATTTATTTCAGTAATGTCACTTACTATTTTTTATTTTTATTTTTACAAATGCTTTCTTTTGGAAATTCCACAGTAATAAAACAAATAGTTACAATAGCAATAAAGCTCTGCTGGATGAAATACAATTGCCTCTGGTCTATTTTTGGGAATGGTATAACATGTTTAGGTTTTTACTCTGCTAATTATACATTTGAATTCTGCTCTGGATCAATATTGAGTCGAATTCCTTCACGAACTCAGCTGCTGAGAGTGAAGGCCCTTGGCTCCCCACAGCTTTCTAAGTCCCCTCCCCTCTGGGTTCTTCTGGCAAGTGACCGAACAGTGCAGCCTGCCTTTGCTCCTCCATTGTCAGACGCCTCCTGGCTCTGAGAGAAAAGCAGGGAGGGTGGCTTCTGGCAGAAGGAGAGGGAGCCACTGGTGGCTCCTCCTTCTCCTGACTCACCTCTGCCTCTCGACCTCCCTCCTCCCACTCACCTCTGATTCTGCACTGCATTCTGCCAAAGTGTCTCCCAGCTCACTAAGCCCTGTTATGCCTTCAGCTTCTGACACCTCCTCTTCCCAGGCTTTCCCCCCGACTGCCCGTCCTTCTTCCACCTCCAATCCTTCGGCTCTGAGCCGTCTTCCTTTCCTGGTTCCCCAGCTGCTTCCTCCCACCATTCCACTCTGCCCAACCAGTCCATGGCATTGCTCCATCCCTCAGCCTCTGTCCGCACAAGGCATCTTCCCCAGACCTGATCTGGTTCCACAGCCGCTGCTTCCCTTCTGCCCCCATGAAAAGACGGATTAGGAAGTCTTGCCGGCATCATTCTGTCACCTGCAAGAGATAAAAGGTAAGTAGGATGCCAGGAGTGCCTGCTCTCACAGGTGAAACAGGGCATCTCTAACCACAGATGGGCCTTTGAGAAAGCCTTACCTGCTGAGTGCATTTGGAGGTTTGCGCCCATTTCATGTCAGTTGTCCAAAAATATATCTCCCCTCCTCTGAACCCTTGTTCCCAACTCCCCCCCCCCAAAAAAAAACAAGATGAAAAGAACCCTAAGATGAGTTGGAAAAGCAACGGAATGAGACCAAATGGAGAAAAGCCACCAAAATTTTTCAAAACCAAACCAAATCAAATAAATGTTGGAAATGCAAGGATAAAGTAGGCAGTTATTTTTATTGTTGGTGGCAATGTAAAAAAATTGGTGGATTTTAGAATGAAAAATTAAAAAGGATGTTAAGAATCACGTTTTGGGGAAAAAACCAGAAGCCTTCTTACTGAGCATGATTCCTGAAAATATTCCAGATGATAGTAAGAATATATTTTTGTATGCATGCGCAGCAGCATGATAGCTCAAAAATGGAAGGGGGAGGAAATCCCAACGGTTCAAGAATGGCAAATAAAGCTAGTGGAATTTATGAATTTAGCCAAGATGACAGTGGCGATTAGGAATGTAGCCAATCAAAAATATAAGGCAGAGTGGAAATAGGTAGAGGAGTATTTGAATAAAGGTTTTAAAACAGAGCTAGTGATATGCTTAGAATGAGACACATATAGGAAGAGATAAATGTAAGATAGATTTAATTCTTTTTTGTAAGATATTATATTAGAAATAGCAAGACAGAAATGACTGTTAATGGAAACGATGTACAAACAATTGGGAGTCAATTTTAAATTCTGATTTTTCATTGTTCTTTTTTTAAACTATCATTCTTTCTCTTTTTCCTCTTTTTCCTTTCTAATTGTTTATGTACTGTATTCTTTTTTTTGGATATGAGATTGTATATTTTCTTTTATAAATTGATTTTTTTGTATCTCTTTTAAGAAGAAATTAAATAAAGTTTATATTAAATAAATAAATAAAATGATGAAAATGGTTCAACACCGGTATTAAAAATATCTAAAGGATTATGAAAATCGTCAACAGCTAAAAAGGAATAAAACATATATCTTGATAAGCTTGCCTAAACAAAACAAAAAAAAAACCTTAAGCACATACCGAATAGTACAGTGAATGTCCATAGGCCTATGTCCCTATGCGGGGAATTCCAAGAGTAGATCCTACCACTCTAAAAGATCCCTTTCTTCCAGGTGTGGAATGAGTATTATGTATTATGTACAGTATTATGAGTATTATGGGCATATTGCAAAAAAAATTTAAAATTTAAAAATAAAAATAAAAATCGCAGTAAAATGGGGGGGGGGTCACAACCATACATCAAGAGCATACAAAAGTGTAAATACGAAAAACAGATTAGAATCACCCAATTTTCTAAGCATCTGCGTAGTATTGTCTAAACAGGAAGGTTTCCAGCAGGTGCTGTAAAATAGTGCCTGCTGGATCTCAAGAGGCAGGGAGTTCCAAAGTGTACACGCCGCCACACTCTAGTACGGTGATGGCGAACCTATGACACGCGTGTCACCACTCACATGCTTAGCAGCGGAAAACCGCCGCCGCCACCATTTCCAGTTTCCCACTGATTGTTGCTGGTCGCTCGTCGTGGGAGGCCGGAGATGAGGACACCCGGCCTTCGGCCGAGCAGAGCTCCAAAGCCCCGAGGCCTGGGTCAGCCCACCCCGCAGAGTGTCGGTGCCCTGGAGGGGAAGGAGGAGAGCCCAGACCTTGTTGCCGAGGCCCCGCCGCTGCCACTCCCACCCCTCGCCTTTGAGGCAAGGAGCCTCTGTCTTACCCCCCTGCTGCTGCTCCATTGCGCCGGGACGCCTGGCCACCCGGAACTCTGGGGCAGGAGGACCCAGGAACAAGCATGAGGGGGGAAGGGAGAGGCCCAGCCGTTGGGCTGCCACTGCTACCGCTGCCGCAACCATCACCGAGGGAGAGGAGGAGACGTAGGTGGGCAAACTAAGGCCGTGGGGAAGCGCACGGCTGAGCCCGGCCCCGGCCCAAGCCCACCCACCCCTCCATAGGCGAGCCAAAAGCAAATTGTAGCCCGGAGGGAGGCTCATTGGAAAGACCCCTGCTGAGTGCATTTGGAGGTTTGCGCCCATTTCATGTCAGTTGTCCAAAAATATATCTCCCCTCCTCTGAACCCTTGTTCCCAACTCCCCCCCCCCCAAAAAAAAAACAAGATGAAAAGAACCCTAAGATGAGTTGGAAAAGCAACGGAATGAGACCAAATGGAGAAAAGCCACCTTCCTCCTTACCCAGTGACCTAACTCTGGTGTCCAACGGTGGCCTCTCTGCCTCACAGGAATCTACGTCCATTTCTGCAAAATGATCCTTTTCCTGAAAAAGAAACAAGGATTCAAAACAGAGAATGAATGGCAAAAAATATTAGGAGGAGAATGACAAAGATAAAAACATTAAGGGTGTTAGATCTCATTACATGGATGCTTTCCCAGAAAAAGAATGAGCAATCAGTAGAGCATTTTTGGATGTTCTCTGTCCTGTTTGGAGCCCCTTGGGAGTATCCAGAGGAAAGTCTCTCTCACCCGATTTCTCTTTGCCTGCTTTCTCTCCTCTGCCTGACTCAGGAGGAAACCTTCGGCCAGGGCCACTGCCTGGGAACTGGTCTCCACTCCGCATTCCCTCACCCAGCTCTCCACCTCCGGGGGAAGGACAGCCAGGAACTGCTCCAAGATCACCAGGTCCAGCATCTCAACTTTGGTGTGCCTTTCTGGCTTCAGCCACAGACAGTCAAGGTGGTAGAGTCGGCTGCAAGGGGTCCTTTGGCTCCCTGGCAGCAGAACTGCCTAAACTGCTGGCTCAGCACCTCTGAGCGGAGGGTGTCCTCCTCACCCAGGATCTTCTGCACAGAGTTTTCCCAGAATCCCCCACTGCTCCCAGATTGGATGGCATGGCCTCTTCCTGCTTCTGGGCCAGCTGAATCTTGCTCATCCATCTGTGCTCTCAGGAAGCCTCCGAGAGATCAGAAGGAACCCTTTGGTCTTCTGCCAAGTTTTGTATGTCTGAATGAGAAGCTCTAGCAAATCTTACAAAGCAAACACATTGTTCCGTTACAAAAGTTGCACAATATCAGGAGAAGAAAAAGGTTCCCTGAGCAAGCATGGAATGAGTCTTGCTGAGAACCAGTGTAGGGCTGCACCACAGCCCAGACTCTGAGCTATCTTTCTAAAAAGGAGGAGGAGGAGGAGATGTAAGCCTCTAGCCCTCCTAGAAGGGAGATTGTGGAAATGTGGAGGCAAGTGAAGGGATTTCTGTGAGATTAATCAGCCTGGTGGCGCCTTCCTTCCAGTCAATGCATGAAGTCAGAACTGATTGACAAGGGAGTCATTGGCGCCTAGTCAAAAATGACTAGGGATGTTGAGTCGGAATCTCCTTTCTTGTAGCTTGAAGCCCTTGGTTTGAATCCTACCCCCAAAGCAGGAGAAAACAAGCCTGCTCCCTCTTCCATGGGACATAGCTCTCCTATCTCCTCTTTTCCAGCTCCTCCCACCGTCCCGCCTAAAGTTTGGCTCGATCTGCTTGCATGGCCTCCTCTGCCAATAAGGGGGTGGTAGAAGCAGCAAGAAAGAAGAGAAACGAAGAGGTTTTTGAGCAACCATTCACACAGGTTCCCTCTCTTATACAATGACGCTGACCCATGTCACACAGAGCAAAGGTTGGACTGATAACCTTATTTAAAGAAGCTAGATTTCTATCTGCTAGATTTACCAGGGGGTTCCGAATAATTTTTTTGAAAGGGGGGGGGAATGATTTAATGTCACTGTCTCATTGACTTATTGCCAATGGGCTACAACCAACATGAATGGAGCTGCAAATTACAGCCCGCATCATGCCCTTTGAAGTCATGTATACACGCTCTTGAATGTCACACTGACATCGTAAATGGTCACTGTCCAATTTATCAGGCTGCCGCAGTCATTAAGCGTGTCATCAGTGTAGTCGGAAAGAGCAGTAAAACTGGGGTTAATGAGCAATCATCCCTTCTAAGTAGGGTGACTTTAACATCCTGGTGGGAACAGAAACATGTAATGGGCTCCGACCAATGGGAACGTTTTTCTGATGCGGACTAATAACATATTGCAAGGAACGTGTAAGAGATCTACTCAGATTATTGCCTAAAACAACAAGGAAAACTGAAGAGGTCTTGGCACCCCCGAGACTGTGCACGAGTCTGGGATACTCCTCTCCCAAAGTTGAATAGTCACAGGATGTTGTGCATATTTCAAGATTTGCCAAACGTGATTTGCATTTGGCGCCTGATAACATCTGATTTCAAGGTTCAAATACTCACTGGATGCTCTGCCTATTTCAATATTTGCCAAATATTGCCCATATTTGGCAGCCGGTTGCATTTCATTCCATTGCTTGATATTTGACAGTCGGTGTTTGACAACGCTTGGCATGTAATGCTGAGCTTGACAGTTGGCGGCACGTGGTGGCACTTAGTATCTGACAGCCGACCTTGTAAGACTTCATATTGGATAAAAATTGCAAAGCAATATGACATACGGGGAATGTGAGCATCCATTAATCTGGAACACAGGGGGGTGCTTTTGTTCACAAGTCCTTTTTCATATATGCCTGGAAAAAATGCCGAACAAGAACAATACTGTACAATGCTTTGGGGTTCAAAGGGCTTCCTGTACATTATTACCATGTTGGAATCCAGGACCGATTCTGCTTCTTTCAAGACTGATTTGAGCAGGGAGAGGTGACCCGTGGCTGCCAGAAAAGGGCTCTGAGAGCACATGCGCATCCATGGTTGCCATGTTGGCAACCCCTGTGCAATTTTTACAGCAGCCTCGTGAACTATTATCTTCATATGGCGGATGTGGAGGATGCATGTTTCTGTGTCACGGACTGGCTGGATGCAGAGGAATGGTGGGAGGGAGTATCCAACCGGGGAACCCCCCCCCCAAGGGAAGATGGCTCAGAGCCTGGGATGTAGTGGTGAGACCATGATTAGTGGCCCGAGGAAGAAGACTGGGAAGAGGAGGTGTCAGAAGCTGACGAGATAACAGGGCTTAGTGACCAGTAAAGCCTGTGGCAGACAGAAATCCAGAATCAGAGGCAGAAGGTAAAGCAGCAAAGTGGTAAGAGAGGAGGAGGAGAGATGAGTCACAGGTGTATCCCCCTCCTGCTACGACACGCTCCCTACCCTTGCTGGTCTCCCATAACCAGAAGTGGCATGGAAAGAGTGGAGGAGAGGTTGTCTGCATGCAGGCACAGTCTCCGATTGCTTTGGGAAAGCCCTGCTAAGGAGGCGGAGACTTTCAGTGTTGGCAACTGATTTTCATGGAGGAAGACAACCGGGAATGAGCTGCTCTCTTCATTAGGCCTGACACTCAAACTAAGTCTGTAGCGATCACATTTTTTGAACTGTGAGATTACTGACCAACATGCTCCCGTGAGACTTGCCTACGGTCTCACAGTGCGGTCATCTTTATTTGCAGGTGCTATGAAATGCTAAGGAAACTCTCCACATTCTCACCTTCTAGAGCAGAGATGTGGAACCTCAGTCCAGGAGGATGAATGGGCTACTCCAGGTCTCTCTCCCTAAGAAAACCCCACACCCAACTTGCTTAGTACCCACCTCAGTGGCTTTTGCCTCACTAGAATGTGCCCTTGAGCTCCAATATTGCTAATCTACTGTATAAAGGTAACAATCACAATTGTTGCTCTGACCACTTTTGCCTCTCGCCCTGTCCACCAACTTTGAGGGTGTCAGGAATTTTACTTCTTGAAATATGGCAACCCTAGGCCAGTTGCCATCTCTCAGCCAAAACGACCTCGCAGGGTTGTTGTGGGATGAAATGAGGGAAAACGACATACACCTTGAGTTCCTTAGAGGAAAAGGTGGGGTATAAATACAATGAATAAAATTGTACCCCATCCATTTTTCTAGAGCGCAAAAGCAGTCCAGTGATCCACATGAACTGGGATCAAAATCTAGAACATACCAGCACTCGCCATGCTTTCTCTCAAGGAAACATACTGTCTATTGTCGTCGTCCTCTGATGCATCCAAAGAACCCCAGGCTTCCTTGAAAACTTCCACGAATGTCACTCATCGAAAGAGATCATTCTACTTCTAGCTCCACTGAGGAGCTAGAAAATTTTCAACAGGGCGACATCTGGCTTCACCAGAGAACTCTTGGCATTTGAATCTGCAAAGGCTTCGCTGAGCTAATTATCCCAAACCTACCGCTTTGCTGGGAACACATCATGTCACAAGCAAAATAAAATATGCCTTTTAAAGAAAATAAAAACTGAGGCCTTGCGCGGTATGAAAGAAGCCCTTTTTTAAAAATACTTTAAAAAGGGGTGGGGTGTTGGAAGCTTAAGACAGTTTAACATCACAGATGGTTCCCTCTACAGGAGATTCCAACACAAATATTTTATGTGTTAAGTAAGAATTCATGAAAATATAGGCCTTTATGGATTTCTGTGATCACTTCACAGCTGTGGATTTAAAGTGTTCGGTTTATGGGGAGATCCAAGGGTATTTTCTTTGTCCATCGAGTTTTGAAAACTTAAGATGCAGAATAGTCCGATGGGTCCCCCCGTCCCCCCCCCCCCCGGTTTTTGAAGATTCGAGGTGGAGAGAATTCCCTTTGATTTTCTGCATTGTTCTTTGACACCTTGACTCAAAGATAGACTGCAGAAGGTACTGTCAACCCCCTTTTCCTTCTTTGCTTAGTGCTCCCTCCCCACTCCCCTTTTTTTTAAAGAGACAGAGAATGAAGGAAAAACAAAGGACAAAGGTCTCCTTTTCGAGAAGGACGAATTTAAACAAAGGCAGCTTTCGTCACTCCTGCATGATTGACAACTGGAACACGCCCAAATTCCTATTGACTGTACAATTTTTAAAGGTAGAGAATCCTTAGTGTCATCCCTTGTAACAGCCTTCTCTAACCTTGCATGTGCTCCAAAAAACCTAGAGGGCACCAGGATGGGGAAAGCTGCCTAATGTCAAGGCATCCCAGAAACAAAAGTAGGGTACATACCATTCCAAATAAACCAACCCAGACAGAACAAATGCATATAAATATCCCATTCTGTGTCTGTATCTGTGCTAGACACAGTTTTCACAGTCTTTTTTATTGTTAAATCGCTTCAGGGCCTTCTTAGATGAAGTGGTCCAGAATATGATTTAATTGAATAAATAAAAGATAAGGGGAAAGGACTGTGGTAATGGGCAACTTCCCCACCCAACCCTACCCCTCTGCCAACGTTGAAGTGATTGTGTTGAAAGACCCTGCATGCACCCAAGCTATACATGTGCCCACTCTGAACTCATCATGGTCATGTTTGAATCCCCACTCGGCCATGAACTTCACTAGGAGACCTTGGATCCAGTGTTAGAAACTCAAGATATATAAGCCGGATGCCAATAAGGGCTCCTTAAACCAGGGTTACCGTCACCCAAACGGAATGCCTAGTTGCCATTTTGAGCCCAGATGGCTGGAAAGCTGCATTTTTCAATATGAATTTTTGGTTCCTGAAATTCATTCCGATTGTGCAGATGAAATAGAATGGATAGAATTCTACAGGGTGTGTTGCTAGTGTGTGAAAACAGGCAAGATCCAGGGATCCCCTAGGCATGCACCTTTAGATGGCGGAGATGTCAGGTGCCATCCTTGCGCCCGGGCATCTTCACTTGGTCGCAAGAGGCTGACAGCCAAGTGCAAACTGTGCCTGGCACCTGGTGAATTTCGAATGCTGCTTGGATCAGTCAGTTACCACCTCGACCCAGCCTGCCTCACTGATGAGCAATGCCTCCTTGGAGGAATGGTGGAATTTATTTTCAAAAACAAAATTCATCTACCCCTTGACTTTTTTTATACAGTGGTACCTCTACTTACAAATTTAATGCGTTCCGAACACACATTTGTAAGTCGAAAAAAATTGTAAGTCGAATCCCATAGGAATGCATTGGGAGAAAAAATTCGTAAGTAGAAAAAAATCCTTTCTAAACCGCATCCAAGATGGCGGACGGAGCTCCATTTGTAAGTAGAAAAATTCGTAAGTAGAGTTATTTGTAAGTAGAGGTACCACTGTAATGGGCCTACAGTACCAAACACTAAGAGCTATCAATAAAAATGGTTCAACACAGGTTGCCAGGGTGCGCTAGTGAGCGGGTCGGGGGGGGGGAACAGAGCTCCGCTTCAACGGGGCTAACCAACAGCTGGGGGTAAAAACTGGGGGGGGGGATTTAGCGTCTAAAATCCTCCCCTTAAAAGCGAAAGTACATGGCTTTCACTGGGAAAGCTAAAAAGCGGCATCGGAGGGCAGAACTCTGTGCCGGCACTTTGATAGTGGAGGTTATGGAGAGGAGCCAGACACAGAACAAAATGAGTTACCCCTTGGCAAGACGCCATAGAACCCGCCTAGCAAGCACCCGAGACTCTCCAATATAATTGAGAAAAAGAAAAAACGCAACTGACCTGCAAATAAGTGAAGCTGCATGAATTGGGAAATGGAAGACCCAGGCCGGACAGCGAGGTCGGAGAATTGTTTTGATACATCGTGGAGAGGAACTGCTAAACAGAAACCTGTATGTTCTTTTTTCATTATTCTTGAGAGTGGGGAAGAGCATAACACTGGTGAACTGCTGAGATAGAATTGAAAAGAAAAGGAGAGGCGGCGGGAGGCGGGACTCTGAGCCGGCGCCCTCAATGGTGGAGGCTGCAGAGAGGAGCCGGACACCAAGTAGGTAAAGCAGAGTATGACGTTATTTAAAACGAAGACTAAATTTACTGCCACTTGGAATTGAGAGCTGAGAGGAACAGAGACAGTGAAGGGGTAGCGGTGGAAAAGACAGGAGAGAAGGGAGAAAAAGATGGAGCTTCAGGTGTAATGGAGATTTGCTGATTTACTTCCCCCATCTTACCAATCATAAGTAAAAGAGAAATATTTGAAGTATGGAGGAAAGGTCTAAGTAATTTCATTTGGTTGGGGAAAAGGGCTAGAATTCAATATAAAATATTGACAGATATAAAAGAAAGAGGAGGTTGGGGGGGTACCAGATCTTAAATTATATTATGCCTCGGCTGGTTTATGTTGGATCAAAGACTGGATTGTGTTGGAGAATAAATAACTATTGGAGTTAGAAGGTTTAGGAATGTTACGGGATGGCACTCTTATCTATTACTCAAATAGAGAGGAAGTCATAAAGGATTTATGGACCATATAATCAAAAACCTTTATTTAAAATCTGGGAAGAACATAGAAATATTCTTGAACCAAAGACTGCTGGTGGGCTGCCCCAATGGAGATGATTGTAATGAATAGCCGCTGTAAGGAGGGAAAATGGTTAACCTATCAGGAATTCACAAGAAAAGAAGAGGATCAAATCATATTAAAACCGTATTCACAAATTAGACAACATTGCACAAGCTGGCTTCAATATTACCAAATCCAAAGCTTATTTAAAAACATAGGGAGATTGGCTTTTCACAAAATAAATTGAAATTGCAAGAACTTTTGGTGGAAAATATCAATAAACCTCTAGCAAAAATATATAAATTTCTGTTAGAATGGGAACTAAAAGATGAAGAGGTAAAATGTGTTGTATAAAGGGGGCACAGGATTTGGGAAGACCAATATATAGAAACCAGTGGGATAAGCTATGGAAATCTGATATGAAATTCACAGCTTGTTCAGGAATTAAGGAAAATATTATGAAACTGGTATATAGGTGGCATTTAACACTGGAAAAATTGGCAAAAAATTTCAAAACCAAATCAAATAAATGTTGGAAATGCAAGGATAAAGTAGGCAGTTATTTTTATTGTTGGTGGCAATGTAAAAAAAATGGTGGATTTTAGAATGAAAAATTAAAAAGGATGTTAAGAATCACGTTTTTGGGAAAAAACCAGAAGCCTTCTTACTGAGCATGATTCCTGAAAATATTCCAGATGATAGTAAGAATATATTTTTGTATGCATGCGCAGCAGCATGATAGCTCAAAAATGGAAGGGGGAGGAAATCCCAACGGTTCAAGAATGGCAAATAAAGCTAGTGGAATTTATGAATTTAGCCAAGATGACAGTGGCGATTATATTTTGTAGCCAATCAAAAATATAAGGCAGAGTGGAAATAGGTAGAGGAGTATTTGAATAAAGGTTTTAAAACAGAGCTAGTGATATGCTTATGAGACACATATAGGAAGAGATAAATGTAAGATAGATTTAATTCTTTTTTTGTAAGATATTATATTAGAAATAGCAAGACAGAAATGACTGTTAATGGACTGTTAATGGAAACGATGTACAAACAATTGGGAGTCAATTTTAAATTCTGATTTTTCATTGTTCTTTTTTTAAACTATCATTCTTTCTCTTTTTCCTCTTTTTCCTTTCTAATTGTTTATGTACTGTATTCTTTTTTTGGATATGTGATTGTATATTTTCTTTTATAAATTGATTTTTTTGTATCTCTTTTAAGAAGAAATTAAATAAAGTTTATATTAAATAAATAAATAAAATGATGAAAAAGGTTCAACACCGGTATTAAAAATATCTAAAGGATTATGAAAATCAACAACAGCTAAAAAGGAATAAAACATATATCTTGATAAGCTTGCCTAAACAAAACAAAAAACCTTAAGCACATACCGAATAGTACAGTGAATGTCCATAGGCCTATGTCCCTATGCGGGGAATTCCAAGAGTAGATCCTGCCACTCTAAAAGATCCCTTTCTTCCAGGTGTGGAATGAGTATTATGTATTATGTACAGTATTATGAGTATTATGGGCATATTGCAAAAAAAAATAAAAAATAAAAATAAAAATCGCAGTAAAATTGGGGGGGGGGCACAACCATACATCAAGAGCATACAAAAGTGTAAATACGAAAAACAGATTAGAATCACCCAATTTTCTAAGCATCTGCGTAGTATTGTCTAAACAGGAAGGTTTCCAGCAGGTGCTGTAAAATAGTGCCTGCTGGATCTCAAGAGGCAGGGAGTTCCAAAGTGCATACGCCGCCACACTCTAGTACGGTGATGGCGAACCTATGACACGCGTGTCACCACTCACATGCTTAGCCATTTCAGTGACACGTGGAGGGATCTTCGACCTTACTTCCGTCCGGCAGCGGAAAACCTCCGCCGCCGCCATTTCCAGTTTCCCGCTGATTGTTGCTGGTCGCTCGTCGTGGGAGGCCGGAGATGAGGACACCCGGCCTTCGGCCGAGAAGAGCTCCAAAGCCCCGAGGCCTGGGTCAGCCCACCCCGCAGAGTGTCGGTGCCCTGGAGGGGATAGAGGAGAGCCCAGACCTTGTTGCCGAGGCCCCGCCGCTGCCACTCCCACCCCTCGCCTTTGAGGCAAGGAGCCTCTGTCTTACCCCCCTGCTGCTGCTCCATTGCGCCGGGACGCCTGGCCACCCGGAACTCTGGGGCAGGAGGACCCAGGAACAAGCATGAGGGGGGAAGGGAGAGGCCCAGCCGTTGGGCTGCCACTGCTACCGCCGCCGCAACCATCACCGAGGGAGAGGAGGAGACGTAGGTGGGCAAACTAAGGCCGTGGGGAAGCGCACGGCTGAGCCCGACCCCGGCCCACCCACCCCTCCATAGGCGAGCCAAAAGCAAATCGGAGCCCGGAGGGAGGCTCATTGGAAAGACCCCGCTTCTGCAAATTTTTTAAATAATGTTTCTTTCTTTTTGCTTTAAATATAAATTTTTATTTCCTTTTTCTTCTCATTTTTATTATTTTTTTTCTTTTTTTAAAAAAAGTCCTTTAAAAACATTTTTTTAAAAAAATTAACCAATATTTTTAGTATTATTACCACTTTATTTCCCTACCCTCCTCGTCTTTTTTCCTCCCCTTTAGCTATACTTCTTACCGTTTAAAAATCTTCCCACATTTTTGTTACCTTTATTATTATTATTACTTTTACTTTTTAACTTCATTTTTTTTAAAAAATCCCCCTTTCCCCCTCCCCGCCAATATCAACACTTCTACATCACTATTATCACCCCCATCTCCCACTTTTAATACATTGACCCCCCCCTTCATTTTATACACCAAATCCCCCCCCCTTTACTCATTTCCTCCTTATCATCCTCACCTACCCCACTTCTCACTCCCCCTTTTGTCACTGTTGTTTGACTGCTGGTTGGCACTGCCTTTAAATTGAAACCTGCTTGTCTGACTGTTTTTGAGAAGGGAGCCTTTTCTCTCCCCCTTCCCCACCCCCCTTTCTTTAAAATAATAATAATAATAATAATAATAATAATAATAATAATAATAATAATAATAATAATAATAATACTGCGGTACAAGGCTGGGTGAAACAAAGCCGGGAAGCTGTTAAAAATCTGGGAGACTGAAGCAGGAGACCGTGGTGGGTGCAAAAAAAAACGCAAGGGGAAGAGGGGGTCAACCTCAATGCATTTTAAACCTCCTCTCAAGGAGTGGGAGTGAGGGGAGAGGTGGGCCAAAGAGGGCCAGAAGGAGGCATAGGCCCAACGTTGGAGGAAGGCTTGAGCCAAGAGTCCCACTAGGAAAGACCTCTGGGTTTTGCCTTATTTTTCCCCCTTTTTAAATATTTTTTTAAAAAATAAATAAGTTAAATAATTATTTTTTTGGTTTATTAAATACAGTTACCGTATATATTGGAATTATACATTTTTGTTATTTAAACTATAAATATCGTGAAATTATAGTTTTTTTCTCCAAGTGACACACCACCCGAGTTATGCTCAGTTTTGGGGCAAATTTTAATACACCAAGCTAAAAAGGTTGCCCATCACTGCTCTAGTATAACCACACTTACTTATGAGAAATCCCATTGGACGCAATGGGGTCTATTATCCGAGGCACGTAACAAGCACCGCTACTATAACTCCGCGTGCACTAAATAAATGCACGAGAAGTTGCTACACCTTGCGCGCCGCAGCGTCTATTTCCCGGAGCAAGACGCTGCAGCGTTGAACCTGCCCCCGTTAAATAAATAAAAAAGTCCCGCCATCCAATCACTGCCGTTCCAACGACTCCGCCCTCCGACGCTCACGCAACACTTAAGCCCCGCCCCCACACTGCTCCCTCTCTCACAAACACATCGCCCACCTCACCCCGCACTGCGCATGTGCATTTCCCGCGCCGCCGTTCCGCCCCCCCCTCCCCGTCTACCTTCCCTCGCGCCGGCCGAAGCGCCCTGCGCGTGCGCCCTGAGCATTCCCTCCTCCGAAGTTTCGCGAAGGGGCCCCCTCCTGCGCCGAAGCTTCCGCCCGGCTTTTTCCGGAAAGAGCGCGAGAGAGCCTCTTCCTTCCCGTCAGCTAAGCGACGGCTTCTCCTCGGTTCCCTCTTCGCTCGCTACCGCCGGCTCCTTCCTCATCGCTTCTCGGCCATGGCTCTGCTGTGCTACAACCGGGGCTGCGGGCAGCGCTTCGACCCCGAGGCCAACGTGGGCGGTGAGAAATAATATGATATTCTTCTACTATAATGGTATCTTAGCTTTTCTCCTCTCGACTGCGCCCTCACAACCACCCCGTGAGGTAGGCCAGGCTGACAGAGGGGGGTGGAGAGAGAGTGGCTGGCCCAAGAAGGCCATGCGAGGGAGTGTGGCGTAGTGGTTAGAGCAGTCTCACTTTCTCTCCTACACACGTCCTACGCAGAGCTCCCCCCTCTTCATTTCATCCTCACAACAACCCCGTGAGGTGGGCCAGGCTGAGAGAGGGGAGGGGAGGGGAGTGACTGGCCTAAGGTCATGCAGAGGAGTGTGGTGTAGTGGTTAGAGCAGTCTTGCTCTCTCTCCCTCTCTCCCTCCACATAACGTGTGTCTTCACCCCGTTGTATGCTGTATATGTGTGTGTGTGTGTTGTATTATGTTATATACAGTATTCTCTTTTCTCTAAGGAACTCAAGGTTCGAGGCTACACAGATCTCCCCCCCCTTCTTGATTTCATACTTACAACAACCCTGTGAGGTGGGCCAGGCTGAGAGAGAGGGAGAGAGGAGTGACTGGCCTGAGGCCATGCAAGGGAGTGTGGTATAGTGGTTAGAGCAGCCTCATGCACATATGCATGTCCTCATCCCCCTATTCTATACTGTCCAAAGCTGGTGCTCTACCACTGAGCTATGGACCAGTCACATAAATACGTGTGTGTACACACACATATGGATTAGAACCAAGGAGACCCAGATTCAAATCCTATTTTTTCAGCCATGAAGTTCATCACTGCAGCTACTTCACAAGATTGTTGTGAGTATAAAAGAGTGTTGAGCTATTTATGCCAACTCTGTGGAGGAAGACTGAGATGTGAATGAAGTAATGCAGGGGTGGGGAACTTGTGGCCCTCCAACTTCCTTGGTCATTGGCCATGCTGGCTGGAACTGATAAGGAGTTGGGAGCCCAGCAGGGTCTGAAGGGCAGCAGGTTGGGCAATGTATTCCAGTATTGCATCTCTTGGATTTTTTCCCTAATATAGTGAGTGATAGGGCTACTTGGAAAGTGTGTTTGTTTATGTACCACTTGCACACTTTTCTCTCCCCATAGCATGGTGGTTATAAATGTAACAAATGTGTGTGTAAAAGACATATAGAGGAAATATTTGTTAGACACACAATTGACATTAAATTGTATTAGAATAACATGTTCCTCCTCTCCCATATCATGTAGGTTGAACTAAGATACAGCAGATGCCCTGTGCTGCTTATCAGCAACATGGTCCAAATACTTCTGTGGGAACAGGATAGTTTCTGAGGGCTTTAAGTCAACAATAGAGAAGACCCTGCATCAGTTTTTTTGTCCTCTCCTGGCATGGATAATGTTTTGTGCTTGTTTTGGGAACATCATGTTTTGTTCCCATGCACTGATACTGGTCTTGAGTTACAAAACAACATTAAGTTGTCTTAGGAGATGAGCCTTCGTAGCACATGTGATACAAATGCCCATGCAGAATGCAGAGTCCTGGGGTGCAAGTGGGCGAGTGCCGTTCAAGTGTTTTAAAAATAACAGATCTATGATTTCACCCAGGAAACTTCCAGCATACGACCCTGAGAGGTAGTATCATAATATGGCGTTATGCTAACATAACAAAACACATACAATACTCTATACTTCTTGAATTGAGCAGGGAGGTAGATGTGCCAGAGGGCTTACAACCCACCCAGCCTCCAAATCTGATTCTATGATCTTACCATGACAAGCTTACTGTAAACTGTAAATTTAGTCTAGGGCAGGCATCCCCACACTGCAGCCCTCCAGATGTTTTGGCCTACAACTCCCATGATCCCTAGCTAACAGGACCAGTGGTCGGGGAAGATGGGAATTGTAATACAAAACATCTGGAGGGCCAAAGTTTGGGGATGCCTGGTCTAGGGGGTAGGAACAATGAAGTAAGAAAGGGGCAAGGATAATAAACTAGTAGAGAGGAAGGAATGGACAAATAACAGGGTGACTGCAAGTAAATGCAATTACTGTACTCATATGGGCTTTAGTTGGGGATGAGGACTGAGAAGTTGAAACTAATGACTTCATGTAAGGAGTGGTTTTGAAGCAGGGTGGAGCTGTGTAAATCAGGTGTAGGGAACCTTTGGCCCTCAAGATGTTGCTGCACTAAAACTCCCATTATCCCTGGCAATGGCCATGCTTGCTGGGGCTAATGGGAGTTATTGTTCAGCAACAACTGGTAGGTGAAAGGTTACCTACGCCTGCCATAAGTGATCTGGCATTACTGAAAAGAGCAGAAGAAGGAAGAGTTGAGTGTGGATATGAAGGTGGTCCCATTGTGAAGAAATCCGAACATTTCATCTTTGCAGTTCTCAGCACCTTTGAGACTCCTGTTACTGTAGTCATTAGGATAATTACATGTGTGGCACCTGCAGTTCGCTTATTTTTTCCATCTAGACTGGTACACACATAGTAATTCAGATGTTCTAATGTACGGTAGATACTGGTCGGTAACACTTCAAAGAGCTCAGTGTTAGGACTAAGAATGTCAGTAGCATGTTCAGTATTGTAAAAAAAAAGTAGCTTGATTTCTTTTATATTATATTTAATGCTTTGAGGTTTGATTGCACTGGGCATACTGTTTATCATAGCAGGATAAGACGTCTTGAACTTGGAAGCAACTGGGTCTGTGCTACGTATGATAGAACTGTAAGCAAGTTAATGATTCTTATTTGGAACAAGTATGGAATAGAACTGGCATTTTGACTTCTGAATTAATATATTCTACTAAGCATGGGGATTCTGTTGTCAGAATGGCTTCACAATTTAGTTGAGTTCTAGAAAGCAAATCATGCCCATTTTTCACTTGTTTTCTGGCATTTAGTAACTCATCTGGTCCTGCTGCTAAGACAGCAGATCTGTACCCACTAAGCTGGTATTACATTGTGGTCTGGCTGGTGAGAAGGGCATCATAGGAATATACTGTCATTAGTAAAACGGTTCTGTTACAGGTAGTACTTTTGTTTGACTGGCAAGCTTAGGAAGAAAGATACTGTACGCTGAAGTTAGACTCTGGAAGATTTTTAATTGTATCAGCAGACTGCTTCTGAAGTGATCTACATCTTGGATGGGGAAAGGTCTGGATGTGTCAGGTGTTTTGCTGGAATTGAAACTTAATTTTTAAGGTGCCTTACTTTTGAAGCTGAGCTGATGATATCACTCATGTGAAGTTGAGATGCTGTATTGTGTTTCCTGTTGAGGAGTAAGTGCTTGCTGTGCATCACCTGAACTGTACCTGAACTACTACTGCCTGGATAGTGGGCACAAGTTCTTATTTATAATTACTTACATCCTACTTTTCAGGATGCAAATACTTCCAGGGTACAAGGGGGTGGTGTAGTGAAGAAAGAGAGAGACAGTCCATTTCCTCTTTTTCCCCACTCCACAAAGTATGCTTTGCCTAGAGACATTTCAGGCAAGTATTTTGGTGTTGGATTGTGGAACTTTATATATAAATTGTGGGTTTCAAAACTGCCCTATATTTATTTGGTTACTTGTTCTGGAAAAGAATCATGTAGCTCCTTGAAACTTGTTTGCACGCTTAAGAAGCGGTACTTGAGTCCATTGCAAACACTTACACTGGAATCCAAAGACGTACTTTAGGCATGTCAAATGATTTGGGCACACCTGGTAGGATCTCATCTTTTAAATGCTCTTCTGCTTTGAAATCACCATCAGTTACAAGTAGAGTGCTTAAAGAAATACAAGCTCAAAACACACTACTGTACTTGATTTTCTTTTCTGAATCCTAGCCTTGACCTCTTTCTTGAATGGTATTCATGTTTCGATTGTATGTGATATAGGCAGTGCCAGTGGAGCTGGGTCATAGAATCATATAATTATAGAGTTGGAAGGGATCCTGGGGGTCTCATCTAGTCCAACCTCCTTCAGTGCAGGGCTCTCAACTGAAGCATCCATGGCAGATGGAATTTTTTCTCTCCTTAAAACCCTCTAGTGATGGAGTGTCCACCACCTCCTGGAGGAGTCCTTCCACTATCTAAAGGCTCTTACCTTCAGAAAGTTCTTTCTGATGTTTAGTTGGAATCTCCATTCTTATAAATTGAAGCCATTGGTTCAGGTCCTATCTTCCAGAGTAGGAGAAAACAAAGTTGCTCCATCTTCTATGTGACAGCCCTTTAGATATTTGAAGATGGCTATCCGATCTCCTTCTTAATAAGGTAATCATACCTAACTCCCTCAGCCATTCCTCATAAAGCTTGGTTTCCAGACCCTCGATCATCTCGGTTGCCCTCTTCTACACACATTCCAGATTGTCAGTATCCTCCTTAAATTGTGGTGTCCAGAACTGGACACAGTATTCCGGGTGTGGTCTGACCAAGGCAGAATAGAGTGGTACAATTACTTCCCTTGACACTATCTTTCTGTTGTGGCAGCCTAGACTAGCATTAGCATTTTCCCCTGTAGCTTCACATTGTTGATTCATGTTCATATTGTGGTCTGCTATTTGTGTTGCTGGTTCTTTTGGCCTAAGTGTAAAACCTTGTATTTGTCCCTTGAAATTCATTTTGTTAGTTTGAGCCCAGTTCTCCACTCTGTTAAGGTCATATTGAATCCAGTTCAGTACTCAGCAGTATTGGCTACCTATCCACCCATCTCCTACCCCCATTTTGGTGTCATCTGCAGAATTGAGCATATCCTCAATTCCTTAATCCAATTAATTTATAAAGATGCTCCACTTGTCCCTTTTTTCGAGGATGGTGAGGAACCATTAGTGAGCTCTCTTTGGATTTGGTCATTCAACCCAACTACAAATCCACCTAATAGTTTAGGCTACGTATGTCTACTTATTAAAATGTATATATAATTTTATGCCTCAATTCATTTCTGGATTTTATAGATAACATGCTATCCAGGAAAGCACATGAACGCCCAAAGGGAGTATTTTGTAACAACTGCTTATGTTTCCTGAATTCTGTGCTCTGTTTCCAACTGAAAAAGTGTTCAGTGTGCTGCCACATGATGAATATGAAAATATTGACAGCAATCACAAGACTGATTAACTTACTTTGCTAAATATAACCTGTAGTTTTAGGGATGGTATCACTGCTGTCCTCTGCTAATCCTTCTTTTTTCTCTCCTCCTTTTAGAGTCCTGTACCTATCACCCAGGAGTACCAGTCTTTCATGATGCTCTTAAAGTAGGTGTACAAACATAATTGTTTAAAAGCCTTCCAAAACTTCTGCTAAATCATGCTCATGGCAATATTTCAATTTCTTTCATGGCCTTTGATGTATCAATCTGCTTGAGTTTGGTGGAATGCCCACTTCTTCCTGAAATAAAAGATTTGCCCCCTTTAGTTATTATAGAAACATGCTGTTCCAGGCAGCAGTGGTCACTTGAATGCATTGTGTTAAACATGTTCCAGTTCTCTATTGAACCTTGTGCTACAGTACATCACTCCCAAAGTATGTTGGTGAAACTTGTTATTGCATATTGTTGGATACCAGTGTTGGAATGTTCAGTGAGTTTTTATTGCTTTTTAACAAAGTGATGATTATCGCTTTATCTAAAAATAACATTGGCCTTTTCGTGTAGCTTTATTATCTCACATTGGGGAAACATTCACTTTTTTCTCCCTAGGTGTTTTTTGATATTAAGATGGTAAATTTATGTTTCACATGGCTTGTATCTTACAGGGCTGGTCATGCTGTAAAAGAAGGACCACAGACTTTTCTGACTTCTTAAGCATTGCAGTATGTATTAATAATTTGTATTGGTTGTATTTTACTACAAATGGAAAAACTGAAAGTTGCTCATTTGAGTGGGTGGGAATCCCTTAGAACAGGCATGAGCAACATGTGGTTGCTAGACTCTGGCTCGTATTTTAGCTTAGACTGTAGTCAACAACATTAGGACCACAGGTTGCCTAGACACACTTAGAAAAATCAGGTTCCAAAAACCTACATTTGCTTGTAGCTTCACCTGTAGGTGTTGTACAACTGTTTGGCACTGACATGGAGTGTTCAAATCAGCAGCCTTCAAGTGAAGAAAGTGTGTGTCTTTTCCGCAGGTGTTTCAAATATTTCTTGACATTTTGATTATAAAAGTGGGACCTGCACCAAAAGTTGTAGTGTGTGCAGTGTGTGTGTGCCAGCCATGCCATTTTCCAGGTTACTCATTTCATCTCTCTCCTGACATTCTGTTCCAAAGTCACCGTGCATGCTTAGTCCTCGCTAGGCTCTTTGACTTTTTGCCAAATATTTTGTTGCGTTTCCCTGATCCTGCTGCTTCCCTCTTACACATGAATGCTACTGTTTGGGCTAGATAATGATTGACAGTGGAATAACTGAATCTGCTATTACTTTGTATGATTCTAATAAGTATGGAAGACCTTTAAAACCATGCGTGTGTGCAGGGCTGTGCTGAGCTTGTCTGAGGCACGGGGAAGGAGTCTTGTTCCTGGCATGATAGCGTAGGTCCGGCAGGTCCCCCGGCCAGCTTAGCCCTCTGAGGCTTGGGGCGAGTGTACAGTGATACCTCGCAAGATGAAATTAATTCGTTCTGCGAGTCGTGTTGTATTGCGAAAACGTTGTCTTGAGAGGCACCACTGTATTTCCACTATATATCCAGTAGTTGGCGCTGTGGCTTTAGGGGGGGGAATCGTCTTGCGAAGCACGGCCATATAAAACTTCATTTTGCGAGACGCCTCGCGCAATGCAAAACGCTGTCGTCTTGCGAGTTTTTTGTTGCTCGAGGCATTCGTCTTGCGAGGTACCACTGTACCTGTCTGCACCGCCCCCTACACAGGCCTGCCAGTAATAACTTAAAAGACCGTAGGTTGCTGCATTTGAGAAACTGATGGGAGAAAGTTGATCTGAATGTCTGTACTTAACCCTAGTATTTACTTCTAAATATTAAGTGCTCAAATGGCAGAACTAGCTTAAGAAATTGCATGGTTAGAGCTGAATATACAGTCGACATTAGGTACTGTACTAGTATGCATACATGATTTTATGTGCTGTAAGCTGCCCAGAGAGGCTGGGGAAATCCAGCCAGATGGGCGGGGTATAAATAATAACATTATTATTGTTGTTGTTCTTTCTACAACAGGGCTGTACAAAGGGCTTACATAATAGTGAGAAGCCCCCTGAACCTGTCAAACCTGAAGTTAAAACTACCTCTGAGCGAAAGGAGTTAGCTGACCTGAAACCTAAATTTCAAGAACACATAATTCAGGCACCAAAGCCTGTGGAAGCAATACAGAGGCCTAGGTATTGTCCTGAGAGCGGGCACTTGTGCCAAATATCTATCTATCTTACATATATATGCCCCGTTTTCCAGCCTTTTGGGAGTGGATATGTAATGTTAAAACCTGCTTTATTTGTATATTTTGTAGTTGAGCAGCTTCAGGATGCAGTCAGAGGATGCCTTGTTTCTGTGACCAAATACCAAGCAAAGGAAAGAAGCGCTTATTGTCTCTTGGGGGAATAATATGTATCCAGTAGTGATGAAACTCTTGAGTCAGATGGCAAAGCTTCTTTAAACGATGTATAGGAGAGCAGAGCCATTTCTCCTCATCCAGAGCCTGAGCATCCTTGCTGGTTCTTGGCTTACTCCTCTTCTCTGGGACTGAAATTGGTTTGCTGTTTTTAGAGTTTGTACGGATGAAAGTCATGGGAAATGGAAAGAGAACAACTATAGCTTACCAAATAAGCACAAGCTTTTCATAATGGAAGTTCCCATTCTATCCCAGGCATCTCTAGTTAAAGGACCTGGAGGCAAGAGTGTGAAAGGTGTTGGAGAGCCACTCCTTTTCAGGCTAGACAGTATTGGGCTTGAGGGGCCAGAGGGAGCTGCTAATAAGGTAGCTTACTGTGTTCATATGAAAGTTCTCTCCAGAAAAGTGCTTTTCAACCTTTTCAGTCCCTGGGTGCACCTTTAGTCAGATCCAAATCATAACCCCCATTTTCCCATTTATTTATACACCACTTACGTGTTCATGCTGGTGCCGCTGGTGCAAACTACCTTGGGTCAGGCTGCAGCTTATTTATCTGTCCTAATGCACCTGTAAAATACCAGTGTTCTAGAAGACTTCATAAGTATTTTGAAGTGAATTGTTTTTGTCACGTTAAAAAGTAACACAACTTCTTCCCTCTGCTTTCTTTAGCCCAGATGAGCCGATGAGTTGCTTGCAGCTGAAAGTATCTGCTTCCTTGAAGCAAGCATTAGAGAAGCTAAAGCTGTCGTCGGGCAACGAAATAAAAAAAGGTATATAGCTTGATAGGGTTCCATGTTTTTTACCTAAATGAGTGTGCTGTAGCTCAGTGCTAGATAGTTTCAGTGAATCTATTGCTATTATTATTGAACCCCTCCTTGGAGTTCAGAGCACTGAACATGGAAGTATCCTATCTGATTGTGTAGCAGACGGTAGCTGAAAGATAAATGTCATTTGTATACACCTTTATGCTTGAGTTCTGCTCATTTCTTTAGAAGAAAAGTGAATTCTTAAGACTTATAAAGCAAACTATTCCTGTTTTACAGAGGATGATAGTGATGAGATAAAGATTGGGACTCCATGTAAAAATTCAGGCTGTAAAAAGGTAAATATCTCAATGTTATGTAAATGTGCCACATTTCAAACCCCCTTAGTTCCCCATCTTTTTGTAAGTTGCTGAAAACTTTTCTTTGCTGCCAAGCTTATGCAGGGAATTAGGTGGTCTTGGATTTTAGATTTGTTGTACATATGTATGTATGTTGTTGGGACCCAGGTGGCGCTGTGGTTAAACCACTGAGCCTAGGGCTTGCTGATCAGAAGGTCGGCGGTTCGAATCCCTGTGACGGGGTGAGCTCCCGTTGCTTGGTCCCAGCTCCTGCCAACCTAGCAGTTCGAAAGCACGTCAAAATGCAAGTAGATAAATAGGAACCGCTACAGCGGGAAGGTAAATGGCGTATCCATGTGCTGCTCTGGTTTGCCAGAAGCGGCTTTGTCATGCTGGCCACATGACCTGGAAGCTATACGCCGGCTCCCTCGGCCAATAATGCGAGATGAGCACGCAACCCCAGAGTCAGTCATGACTGGACCTAATGGTCAGGGGTCCCTTTACCTTTTTATGTATGTTGTTAACTCCTTTGATTTATGTCTAGCGGTATAAAAATATCTTTATAAATAAAATCAATCAGTAAGTTGTCACTTCAGTACAGATCACATTACCCAATATTGCATAATGTCCCTCGGCACACACCAGTATTGTAATTCTTGAGTACAGGTGAGGGATATTTGTATGGGCATGTGTTTTTTCACTGCCAAGAAAGTGAGCTGTGACTCATTTCTTTTACAGTTATAAAGCTTCTATGTTACACTTCCATGAGAATTTTGTGATGTGCCATAGTGTAGTTTCAGAAATGTAAAAAGCGTAATTTTAGAATTAAAGGTGAAACCTCTTTCATGACTCGTAAGGTTGCATGGATGGAATGGCTCATGTTATGGGTCATGGGGGGGGGGGCAATGTTACAGGTTTCTACTAGACCCCCAAACAAATGCTTTGGCACTGATTGGACTAGTCAGCCGGAGGAAACTGAGCTGCGTGATGCAACTGCAGTCCTAACTTTACCTACCTGGGAGTAAGCTCCATTGAATTGTATAGACTTTTTGAGTAGATGTGGTTGGGATTGCACTGTAAGCGGCTACCTCAGTGGTTGGGTGGAAGCTGTGGAGCAATAATCTAATGCAGTGACTAGTAAAACATTATGTATCTGTTAATATTTCCCTTAGACATTTGAAGGACCACACAGCATGGAAGAAACATGTACATACCACGCAGGTGTCCCTATATTCCATGAAGGGTTAGTATTATGTGTCTTCCTTGAATTCTCGGTTAATCATCCGCTAGCTAGACATAATGAAACTTGAGATTAGTTTTGTTGCAGTTGTTTATATGATGTCTTTACATCTTAATACACAGGATGAAATACTGGAGTTGCTGCAAGAGGAAAACATCAGACTTCAATACTTTCTTGTCTCAAGAGGGTTGTGCGGCAGGAATACATGCATGGATTAAGAAGGATGCTGTAAGTAGCAAGGGCTGTGTTATTAATAGCCTACTATTCTTACCTGTGTTGCTAAACATAATACACCTGCTTGGATAGACCGACTTGTGTGTGTGAAACTTTGAATATTTTTTTTTTCATCATTGGTCAATCAACTTGTACCTTACAACAACGACTTGAAAGCAGTGAGATATTACCTGACAATATTTTGACTTTTGCAGATTGCACAAAGTTTAGTGGAGCAACTAACCAGATAGAACCATAACAGATACGTTAAACACCTCTGGAAAAAGGTGGTTCTGTGGGTTTCTCTGTTTTTGTTTTCTTCTACCTAGGCTATATACTGTACTATATGACAAATGCTGAAACATGGACTCCCTTTCCATCCTGTTAAATTGAGCTTCTGGCTTCAGCCATAGAACATTTACGGAGGGGCAATAAAAATGACATTGAAGGGATTGTAAAGAATCGGTATGGAAAGAGTCTTAGGCTATGCGTCCATAGAGCCCAATGTACTTTGGAAAAAAGATAAGTAGCAATGAAAGCATTTGCAAATGGGTTGCAACCATGATTTGTTATTTTAACTCTAATCGCCTACAGGAGAAAAAAGTGGTTCCATGCAGGCACGATTGGCATCAAACTGGAGGTGAAGTGACAATTTCTATTTATGCCAAGAATTCCATTCCTGAGCTTAGTCACGTAGAAGCAAATAGCACGGTGGTGAGTTACCCTAATTGATCTGTATTTGTTACTGTTTTAACTCCAAATTCAAATTGATTGTTTAGTGTGGCGGCACCTGCATTTTGAAACTTCACTGTAGTCTTCTCGGTGCCTGCTAAAAACATTCCTGTTTAGACGAGCCTACTCAGTTGCCTAGAAAATTTAGGTAACTTTAATCTGTTTTAGCACTTTACCATGTTTTAAAGCAGGGTTGTAAATATTTCTTGATTTTACTGTTTTATCTTTTGTACTGTTCTATCTTTTTCACAATCAAGCAATGTAAAAATTTTATGGAATGAGTGAGTGAATGAATGAATGGTACTCCCACCTGGGGAAAACCCCCTCTGCTTTCTAGCTTTGCAAGCTGAAATAAATACTGCATGTTTAGCTACTACTGCTACTGCATAAACCTTTCCTTCTTTTCCAGTTAAATATCCATATCGTCTTTGAAGGTGATAAGGAATTTAATCAGAATCTGAATCTATGGGGTGTAAGTACATACATATTTGCATTCAAGTAAACTTCAGGCAGGTTCGAAATCACAATTAAGTGACAAGATAAGTACTACAAGATATGTATATCCTGCATTTGTCCTGCTCATGTCCATTGAAATTAATGGACATGACTAACTTCTGATTAAGAGGGACCCAGGTGGCGCTGTGGTTAAACCACTGAGCCTAGGGCTTGCTGATCAGAAGGTCGGCGGTTCAAATCCCTGTGACGGGGTGAGCTCCCGTTGCTTGGTCCCAGCTCCTGCCAACCTAGCAGTTCGAAAGCACGTCAAAATGCAAGTAGATAAATAGGAACCGCTACAGCGGGAAGGTAAACGGCGTTTCCGTGTGCTATTCTGGTTTGCCAGAAGCGGCTTTGTTATGCTGGCCTCATGACCTGGAAGCTATACGCCGGCTCCCTCGGCCAATAACGCGAGATGAGCGCGCAACCCCAGAGTCGGTCACGACTGGACCTAATGGTCAGGGGTCCCTTTACCTTTTAACTTCTGATTATAACTTAGTTGGATAAGTAGATACTACTACAGAATACCTCTCATTCAATAGACTGCCTGAAATGCAATTAAAGATACAAATCATAAAATATACACTTTCCTTGTTCCTTTTGTATTCTGATTTATTGCAAACCTGAGGCATTTAGAATAGTCCACTTTTGTGTAAAAATAAATAAAAATCCTGGATTGTGATGAGTAATGCTTAGTTTCCTGAACATAACTTTCTGCTTTTCAGTTTTGACTGAATTAGTATCTGGTTTAGAATAAAATGCTCTCAAGTAAATGTCAGCCCTTAAACAATTCACTCTTTCCTCGAGAGCATCGTAATCTGTGAGCAAAACGGTCAGTGTGTTCAGCATAGGAGGCAACTTGTATCTTGGAACATGTGTCAATGGGGCAGCAATTACTTGTTTCACTGTATTCATGAGACCTTATACTTAGGCTCATTTTTCTAGTCCTATGTTACACAGGACTATGTTTAAATTTTCCCTTACCAATAGTTACATTATTTTGGGGAGGGGGGTTGCTTGTTTGTTTTTTAAAAACAGTTACTTTATAGCAGTGAGTTGAAGAAACTCAATTCTGTGGTGTTAATCAGGCATGAAGTCAAGTCGTAAACTGAAATGTACGTCTTCTTCCAGGTGATTGATGTGAAAAGGAGCTACGTAAATATGACGGCTACAAAGATTGAGCTCACGATGAGGAAAGCTGAGCCCATGTTATGGGCAGGCTTGGAACTCCCAGTATCCAAAGTAAAACCAAAAGAGCAGCAAGAAATTGCGGCGCAAGCTTGAAATCCGAGAAGAGGCCAGTTTTTGCCCCTGGTGAAGTGGCGACTTTGCTGTTTTAATGTAACTTAATTTTACGCATAACCACAAAAAAGTTGCATTCCAGATTGGGTGTAGTTCTAGGCTTTTCAGTAGCACAATGGTTGTTTTGCTTGTTGTACTGGATCTTCCCCAGACAGTTTAGGCTGGTGCTCATGGAAGTGTTGTGGGTGTGAGCAGCAGCAGTTGGAACCAACAGCCACAGACACCTGTAGAAGATGCCCTTTGCCACCTTCTCAGCACAGCTGTTGCTCATTGGTTCTCTCCCCCTGGCAAGTCCCGGTTTTTAACACCAGAAAAAGGGCTGAGGAAATTCTTTGTTTATTCCTCCCTATTGCAGGGCAGAGTTATGCAACCTTTTATTTGCTTAAGGCTGTGTTCTGTTGTGAGTACTTACTGCTTACTGGCAGTGTATAGGGCCGAGCTCAATGTTCACGACCTAATACAGCTGTCAGTTTTGTCAGCTGCTGCAACAATCAACCCTGAGCCCTTTCAACATATAGGATTAGTTGGCAAGCTGGAGACTGGACCACGACTTTTAGTTTTAGAATTCCAAAGCTGTACATGCATCCTGGTTCAGCATCAACATATGTTCATATTGTGGTCCACACTGTGTTAAGATTTCCTCAGTGCTTGAAATGTTATTCAGCCAAGTCACCACTTCAGCAGCCTGTGCTCTTTAATTGTATTGCCTTGAAAAGAATTGGTTCTGTGTAATAATGCAGCTACTTGCTTTAAATTATAGCATGACGATTAAAAAGATGCATATACAACAGTGGTTAAGTTAAATCAGTTTTTCCATATTGCGGCCGTGAATTTCATTTGTATAGGGAAACTGGGAAAAGTAGGTGTCTGGAACACCTAAAAAACCCTTAAGGTTCTTTTTTAAAAAAGCAAAAACCAACTTCTTTTCCTAGTGGTTTCCCCCCCTGCATGGATGTGTGTGTTAATTTTTGTTGATGAAGAACATTTGTTAAAGGTCTCATCCCTTCAGACCTTTTTATAAATTTATGGAATAAACAGTTAACCTGGAGCTGGTTTCATTAAGTTCCTGATTTCTACAGTGTGAGCAGAATGAGTGTTTGAACAAGTTTTGGTTATGTATTAGGAGTTCAATTAAACAAATTCAGTAAATATTTCTTTTGGTCTAACATCCTGCCTTCTGTTCTGCCTACCCCAGTCAGAAAACATTCCTTGCACAACTTAATGGCTTTCTTTACAGTGGTAAAACGATGTAGAAGGTACACTTTTATTTAAGAGCAGTTACACATAGTAGAGTTACCCATTTAAAGAAGCACTCACAACCACATTGAACACTTAATAGACTTTTAAAATCATTTCACTTTTGTTCTACATCCAGGTGCTTCTACTCAGCTTTGAAGGGAAACCCTCTTTCCAATAGCATCTGAGTTATGATTGTTGAGGATTTATTCTTCTTGCGTGTTTCATGCAATCCATATATCACTGTTGTAGAACAGAGGTGGAAACTACAAACAGTGAAGGAGTGGAATTAGATGAACTAGTGAGTAGAGAGTCAAATGAATGCAAGGTGAAATGGATTCAGCTGGGCTTCTGAGTGAAATACTGTTCCAGGCAAGGTTAAATGGTGGCTGGTGCTGAAAACATATAATTCTTCCATTATGGCTATCAAAATCACTGGCAGCTGCCCACCTTGCTGGAAATGTGCTCAGTCTTGGCCCATGCTGTAAATGAGAGCTTTGGAGCTGGCTAAGGACAGCTTAGAAATGGCATGTGAGTGAATGCTTAAAACTGCCAGAAGTAGCACTGTCTGATTAAAAAGTATTATTGTCACCAGTCTGGGTTGAAAGTGTAGATGAGCAGCAAAGAAGATCTCTTGCTAAGTCCATTTTTTAACGGTGTTCATCCCACCCCTTCTTCCAAGGTCCTGGGGGTGGGCAGTCTTAACTTTCCATCCCCTCCAGTCAAACTTGATGGTTCTTTCTGATCATGAGCACTGAACATGACAAGGGAAGTAGCCTCATAGTGCTGCTGTTTGAATATTATGTCTGCGTTGAGAAGAATCAGCTTTCTGGGCATGCAATTCAAATAGATTGTTTCTGTTCTCATTCCTGCTGCTCCCAACCATCCTAGAACACAGTTTTCAGTGTTCCTGCAGCAGCCTGAACTGCGAAAGTTGCAATAGAGATTTGCCTCTTGACTTCCTCCCAAGCTTTGCGTTGATCTGTCCTGCTGTCGATATCAAACATGGCATCATAGATTCCAGGGAAGGACACGCCTGCATACTTGTTGCGGCTGCTAGGAGCAAAGATGATGTGTCTGTGGGGCAAGGGAACACATTTTTTTTTTAAAAAAAAGAGCAAGCAAACTCTTGCAGGAAGTTAGCCAAGTTTTAGTCAGTATAGACCTATTAAAATTAATGGACCTAATTTGTTTCATTAATTTCAGTGGGTCTACTCAAGTAAAACAGCTGACTACAGCCCCCCCCCCCAAGTCTTAATTTCTGTTGCTGGACCTTTATAGCCAGGGCCATTTCCCAAAGCAATAAAACATCGGAAGCTACAGTTCAGGGAGAGCATTACACTAAAGCAGCACAAGTGTAAGCATTTTAGAAGCCTGAAATAATTAAAACACATCTTTCCTGACACAAATGATAATGGCATAGCTGCTATATCAGGCATCCCCAAACTTCGGCCCTCCAGATGTTTTGGACTACAATTCCCTTCATCCCTGACCACTGGTCCTCTTAGCTAGGGATCATGGGAGTTGTAGGCCAAAACATCTAGAGGGCCGCAGTTTGGGGATGCCTGTGCTATATGAACTTTCTTGGGGATGAGCTGCACAAACAAGGACACTACAATTGAGAATACTCCCTCTCCTCATGCAGCACTGCCTCCCCTCCCTGGAAAGGACCACTGCTGATGACCTTAATGTATAGCCCAGTAAATGCAGCAAACCTTTCAGGCATTTGGGCCCAAAGCCATATAGGGTTTTATGAGTTGAGTTAAGCAGCACCTGGCTTAGAAATTGTGCAAGACATTACTGGCAAGATAGGTTGGCAAGGACCTGTCCCGATGCTAGGTGTTTAGTAGCCTGGACTGTTTAGTGCAGTATGTGGTCAGTGTAAGTGCCCATTGCTCAAACGAGGGGTCAACATCACTAGGAATATGCAAAGGCATTTAATTTTTTGGTTTGGAAATCTGCAGGTGCGGGAATGCATATTCCCAACTCCCTACTTTCCATTATTTATTATTATGATTATTGATAATAATTCTCTGGAATGGAGGCTCCCTCTTTTTCCTTGCATTAACTGTGGTTCCACATCCATCTGCTCAACTGTTATCATAGAAAACATTGCTTTTAGAAGCTGCCCAACTTGTCCTCCTATTGGGGTAACTGTGGACATTGACACTGGGAAAATGGGTACCTTAATTCAAGGTTTCCCAGACCACCGGTGGTCCGTGAGCTTCATTCAGGTGAAGAAGAAGAAGAAGAGTTTGGACTTGATATCCCGCTTTATCACTCCCTTAAGGAGTCTCAAAGCGGCCAACAATCTCCTTTCCCTTCCTCCCCCACAACAAACACTCTGTGAGGTGGGTGGGGCTGAGAGACTTCAAAGAAGTGTGACTAGCCCAAGGTCACCCAGCAGCTGCATGTGGAGGAGCAGAGACACGAACCCCTCTTAACCACTATACCACACTGGCTCTGCAGGTGGTCTGCAGGATGACTGTTTTAAATCTACATGCTGATTTTTTATAGCACTTATACCACTTATCTTACATTGCTTTTTATTGTAATGCAATTTTGAGTCCTGTGGAATTCAGGTTGTTGTAATACAATGAAATACAGCATAGTTGAAATAAAAGAAGCAACAAAAAATAACATTTAAAAATCATGAAGTGTCTTTCCCAGAACATTACAATTGCTACAAAAGGCAGAAAAATGATAATGTCCCCCCCCCTCACCCCAATGCCATTAGCAAATTTTGAGTGGTCTGTTGGGTGTGGGAGGGGGAAAACCACAGCTCTAATCCACTTGTCTGACAGAGCGAGGAAACAACTCTACTGGCCTATGCCCTGCAAACAACCTCTCTCTGTGTTATGATGGCTTACCTGTAAAATCGCCTGCCTGGCAACCCAAGGGGATCAATGAACGCTCTCTCCAGAAGCATCAGCTGATCATTCACCATCCGCACAGCAATGGGGCTGTAAAGTGAGAGAGACATCATAAGAACATAGGAAAGCCCTGTTGGATCACACCAATGACCATTTCTTCCAATGGCCAAGCATGTCTCTGGGAAAGCCCACAAGCACAGCAAGAGGACAAGAACCCAGCGATGGGTCTTCAGAAGCACACAGCCTGGAGGTAGAAGACAAACATTATGCCCATTACTGTCTCCAGGCTATATGCTACCTCCAATGCTAGCTTTATCCTCGATGTGTTTGCCCAGTCCTTTCTTAGATCTGTAAGTTTGCATGGCATCAGACGATTCTGGGCACATGGAAGGCGCTTTAGCCTAATGTTCTGCTTTCCATAGGCTCTCTCCTAAAGTGTGTGATGCTACATTCCAACCAGTTTGGGTTTAATGTATTTTTAGCAATCATGTTGCTTAGAAGATCCAGGCTGTTTTGCCTTTCCTTGCTTTTTCATTCACCCACTCAGCTGCTCGCCTGCCTTCCATCTGCTGTCAACAGAGCCTGTGACATACAGAAGCGGCCTCTGTGGCTTCGTTTCCCTATATATTTAAATAAGCCGCACTACTGTTGAAGCAATGATTCTTCAACATCAACTTCGTTGGACTGGTCATGTTTGGATGCCTGGTTATCGTCTTCCAAAGCAACTACTCTATTCCGAACTTAAAAATGGAAAGTGTAATGCTGGTGGTCAACAAAAGAGGTTTAAAGACACCAGGGCCGTCTTAAACGCCCCTGCCGCTGTGGTGCGCCGGATCTCTCCGGCGCCCTCCCGTCCCGTTTCCCAGCGCGGTGGGCACAGCGGCGGGCGGGCGGGCAGGCACAGCGTGATCTCTCTGGCGCCCTCCCGCCCCGTTTCCCAGCGCGGTGGGCGGGTGGGCGCAGCGCGTAGCGCGGCTCCCACAGGCGCAGCTGCGCGGCGGACCAGCGGATCGGCCGGCCAGCGGGCGGGCGCAGCTCGCGGCGCCTTTCTGGTGGGCCGGCACCATGGTGCCCTGCGCCACCGGGGGTCTACCTAGAGCCGGGCCTGAAAGACACTCTCAAGGCAAATCTTTAAAAAAATGTAGTATAAACACTGGCAACTGGGAAACACTGGCCTGCGAGCGCTCCAATTGGAGAACAGCCTTTACCAAAGGTGTCATGGGCTTTGAAGACACTCGAACTCAGGACGCAAGGGAGAAACTTGCTAAGAGGAAGGCACGCTTGGCAAATCTACACCGTGATCAACTCCTGCCCAGAAACCTATGTCCCCACTGTGGAAGGACGTGTGGTTCCAGAATTGGCCTCCACAGTCACTTACGGACTCATTGTTAAAACCGTGTTTATGGAAGACAATCTTACTCGGCTACGAGTGATCGATAAAGAAGAAGAATACCAGTGATGGCAGCTGCACCTGCAGCTTTACTTAAGTTGCATAAAGGCATTCTTGTTTCAGCAACAGGGTAGGAATCTTGGGTTCGATGAAAATGCAATGCTGGTTCCAAGTGTACTGGTTTGCAAATCAGGGGTATGGACTGAAGTTTGCCAGGCTCTTTATTAACCCCAAACCATTTTTATTTTCATTTTTTAGTTGCTTATTGCTTTTAAATGTGCCTTGTGTTTGTAATGCAACTCAACATTGATCTCCATCTCCGTTGCATAAATTTAAAAATAGAGTATTTGAAAAATGCTGAACAGCAGTGCATTCCATCTGTTTATTTATTTATTTTTTTAAAAAAGAAAAACCAGTTTTGCAAACACATACTCACTCGTTCTGATCAAGCTGTGATAATCTATGGTGAAAATCAGCAGCTGCCTCCGTGAAATTAGCCACAGCGGAAAAGAGAGGATCTGCAAATACAGAGTTGATAAGTCAATTTCCTAATCTAAAAAAGAGAAAGGCTCACAGTTCAGTGGCAGGGGGTCCCAGGCTTAAATCCTGGTCATCTTAGTTACAAACAAACAAGAAGCTGCCTTAAGGTGGCCAATCAGATCTAACTCAGTATTGACTATGCTGATGAGTGGTGGTTTCAAATGGGTCATAGACCACTGAGCCTCTTGGGCTTGCTGGTCAGCGGTTTGAAACCCCACAATGTAGTGAGCTCCCGTTGCTCTGTCCCAGCTCCTGCCAACCTAGCAGTTCGAAAGCACACTGGCACAAGTAGATAAATAGGTACCGCTGCAGCAGGAAGGTAAACGGTGTTTCCGTGCGCTCTGGCTTCCATCACTGTGTCCCGTTGCACCAGAGGTGGTTTAGTCCTGCTGGTCACATGACCCGGAAAGCTGTCTGGACAAACACCAGCTCTCTTAGCCTGAAAGCGAGATGTGTGCCGCAACCCCATAGTCGCCTTTGACTGGACTTAACCCTCCAGGGGTCCTTTACCTTTCTACCGTAGAGAATTGGGCTATCAGTGGGTACTATGTTCTATATCCACTGAAAGAAGCATTACTCTTCTCAATGCTAGTTGCAAGGAAATCACAGGTGGACAGAATGCTCTTGCGCTCATGCCCAACTTTCAGGCTTCACTCAGGAATCTGTTCAGCCACTGTGAGAACAGGCTTCTGGACTAGATGGGCCATTGGCCTGATCCAGCAGGCTTGTCTTATGTTCTTGTATTAAGTCACGGGAGGATAGTTTGTTGGCTGAGCATTGGGGGGAAATCTTGGACGGTAAGAGCAGTTCTAAAGCCGAACCAACTTTCAAATGGGGTGGTGGACTCTCCCTGACTTGGAGGTCTTCAAGCAGATCTTGGGCAACCAACTCTTGGAGATACTTTAGCTCCGGCTTCCCTGCCAGATTCATGATTCCATACTATTCAATTAAAGCACATGGCTTCCCTCGCCACAATCCTGAGTACTGTAGCTCCCTTCTCACAGAGCTATAATTCCCAGAAGTATTATTATTATTATTATTATTATTATTATTATTATTATTATTATTATTATATTTGCCCCTTCCCCTGACAGGGAGGCAAGGCAGCTTACAAATAAAATAGGAACAACTAAAAACATTGGGGGAAATGCCATTAAAAAAAGAATAAAACATTAATAGAATTAAAGTGATTAAAGATACACATATATAAACATACAAATAACTACAATAAAAATAGCACAGCACCAGCCCTTTCATTAGAAGCAGTCAATTTCCCAAAGCTTGTTGGAACAAGAAGGTCTTCACCTGCTGGTGGGAAGACCACAAGGTGGGAGCTAGTCTGGCTCATTCAGGAAGGAGTTTCAGAGTTGTTTGGGAGCAACCACCGAGAAGGCCCTCTCCTGCACTAAGCGTCTCAGTGAGGGTGGTGGGACCAAGAGAAGGGGGGACTGAGAGATCTTCTGAAGATCTCCGAACCCGGGCAGGTTCACAGAAGAGAATACAGTCTTTCAAATAACAAATTTCATTTCCCAGGATGCTCTGGGGGGAAGCCATCTGCTTTAAACGTGTGGGTGTGACCCATATCTGTCGCTAACGGAGAGAGGCCCGTAGCAACAGGAAGCACACCTGTACGGACTTTGTATCCCTTTTGTGTCAGGCTCACCAAATGATACTTGGTAGGTTCCCAGGTGTGCTTTGTGCCTCTTGGCCACGTCGTAGATTCCGTTGGCGTGGGTCCTCAATGCTTCTGCATAATCTTGGCAACGGAGAGGAAGGACCTGGGAATTGGCCAGTTCGTAGACCAAGCCTGCCCGGAGGTGAGCGACGGCAAGCTGCTTCCTGAACGTGGGGTCGTAAAACCGCTCGACTAATTCAAAGGTCTCGTATGTGGTGTGGTAGAGAGGGTAGTTACTGAATTTGTCTACTTTCTGGAAAAGGAGAGCAAAGAAATGGGTCAAATGTGCCTGTTCTGGATGCTTTAGTTGAGATTCCTGCATTGAAGGAGGTGACTCTCGGGGTCTCTTCCAACTCTACAGTTCTATGATTCTAAGAAAGGTGGAAACTCAATTACAGTCATACCTTGGTTCTCGAATGGCTTAGTTGCCGAACAAATCAGCTCCCGGACGCCGCAAACCCGGAAGCAAGTGTTCTGGTTTGCGAACGTTTTTCGGAGCCAAACGCCCGACGCGGCTTCTGCTTGAGTGCAGGACGCTCCTGCAGCCAATAGGAAGGTGCGCCTTGCTTTTCGAATGGTTTCAGGATTGGCACGCACTCCCGGAACGGATTAAGTTTGAGAACCAAGGTACCACTGTATTAAAGTTTCCCCACATCACAGGTCCAGTCCAACTCGGCTCACTGTCAGTTTAGTGGAGACAAAATCAAGCACTAAGGGGCAAATTGGGCACAGGAATATAGAGAGCTATCTTATACAGAGTCAGAGACCATCCACCTCCATAATGTCTACACTGACTGTCAGCAGCACCCCAGGTTTTCAGGCAGGGAGATGGAACCTGAGGCCTTTTTCAAAAGCTCTGCCACTCCGCAGGGCATATGATTTATCCCATGAGAGTGTGCAATGGACTGTTGCTTTATTCTTTTACTTTTCTTTGCAGAAGACTGGATTGGTGCTTCCCTGTCCATTTTTCCCCCATTGGGAGCTTTCCCAAAAATAAAAAAGGAGACCCGATTGCTGTGGGGTGTTCACAGCTGTCCAGAAATAAACAGAGGGGTGTTGTTATGTACTGAGCTGAATCATAGAACAATAGGATCCAGAATCAGCAGTCTGATTGGTCCGCAGGAGCCACCCAATCCAACTCCAGGTGGAAGTGAATCTGCAACCTGATTGGCCTGCAGGAGCAGCCAATCAGGCTGCTGGCAGAAGTCAATCCACAAACTGATTGGCCCACAGGTGTAGCCCTGAAGTAGCCAATCACGCAAGGCCCATTATGTAAATAATGTATATAAGCAGATGGTTTTGGGGAAAGGGCATTCTTCTTCTCTTCTTCTCCTTGATGACTACGAGCTGAATAAAGAGCATGAAATTCACTCTCGACTCCGAGTATATTTCAGGTGTCATCTTTCGGACAGGCTGCTCGGCTTACCCTATTCTTAGTGTATCGGGCTCTGCCGGACACGATCCCCAACCGCTGGAAGAAAGCTTCGAAATCGCTGCCTGATCCAAGCTTGCTGATCCTGCCCAGAGAGAGGGGAAGAGGCTGCTATAGTTAGATCTAGTGCTTTTTTTCTGGGGGGATGCAGGGGTACGCATACCTCTAAACATTTTGGCCTTATTGAGGGGCAGTATTTCGATATGAGAAGGAAACATATATTTTTTTAAAGAAAAAAAAGTACTGGTTAGATCTCTTGCAAAGGCACAGCAAAAAATAAAGCTTTGGAGCACAGGAATGAGCAATGTGGTCGCACTCTGAAAATAATGAGGGTGGCTCAAAGTGAGGACCCAAATGGGAAGCTTACCTACATGCCCACAATTTGCCAGATCACCATGGGTGACATCCAAAAAGGCAAGGAAACTCTGGAGCTAAAGCTGAAAATTGGGAGTATGTGTGGAAGGGGGGGGGGGTTGTTAGATAAGGCCATAAGGATCTGTATCAGACTTTTCCACCCTAGTGCCCCCCCCAGATGTTTTGGACTACAATTTAGTTACTTATTAATTTAAGTATGTCTACTTTTTGTTTTTTTAAGCCAGTGTTGATTTTAATCATCTTTTGGTTAAAATAATTAAAAAACCTGGTTTTGACTGTTTTAAATCAATGATTTTAATGTTTTGTTTTATATTTCTGTAAAGCACTCACTCAGAGGGGATTCTTTTGTTTTGCAATCAAGAGCTATATAAATGTTACAGGTAGGTAGCCGTGTTGGTCTGAGTCGAAGCAAAATAAAAAAATTCTTTCAGTAGCACCTTAAAGTCCAACTAAGTTTTTATTTTGGTATGAGCTTTCGTGTGCATGCACACTTCTTCAGATACGAATCTGAAGAATATCTGAAGAATAAGTGTGCATGCACATGAAAGCTCATACCAAAATAAAAACTTAGTTGGACTTTAAGGTGCTACTGAAAGATTTTTTTTATATAAATGTTGTTAATGATAAACAGATAAAACCACATTTTAGAATTTTGAATAAAAATTCACATTTATTATTATTTATTAAAATTTGTATACCACCCTCCATCCAAATCTCGGGGGAGCTGATAAGTGAAACATACAATATAGGATACATAATAAAACCAAAGCAAACCAACGACCCACTTCCCACAGACACATTTTAAAAGTCATAGACGAACTCCTGGTTGAAAAGAAACTTTTTTTTTGCCTGGTGTAATGAAGGCGCCAGGCAAGCCTTCCTGGGGAGGGCATTCCACAAATAATCATTAAGGTGACTGGCTAAGATGAAAATTAAAGCGCAGAAACGTCTGCTGGCATAAATAGTCGTTCAAGGAACTTGTGAAAATAAAAAGCGAGGGTGCCTGCCAAATCCCTGTTGGAAGAGTGTTCTGCAGCACAGGGCTGGTGACACTAAATGAATGAAAGCAGGGATAGGAAAGCTCTATCTGCCCCTTGTGGGACCCAGGTGGCGCTGTGGTTAAACCACTGGGCTTGCTGATCAGAAGGTTGGCGGTTCGAATCCCTGTGACGGGGTGACCTCCCGTTGCTTGGTCCCAGCTCCTGCCAACCTAGCAGTTTGAAAGCACGTCAAAGTGCAAGTAGATGAATAGGAACCGCAACAGCGGGAAGGTAAACGGCGTTTCCATGTGCTGCTCTGGTTTGCCAGAAGCGGCTTTGTCATGCTGGCCACATGACCTGGAAGCTATACGCTGGCTCCCTCGGCCAATAATGCGAGATGAGCGCGCAACCCCAGAGTCGGTCACGACTGGACCTAATGGTCAGGGGTCCCTTTACCTTTACCTTTTATCTGCCCCTTGTGTGGGAATTTTGATGGGACACTCATATGTGCAATTATTTAAGTAATGGATGTTTGTGCTAGGGCTGCCATACGTCCGGAATTTCCCAGACATAGCTGGGATTCGGCCCTCGCAAACAGCGTCAGGGCAGAAATTGTCCGGGAAAATCCGGACGCATGACAATCTATGCTAATGCTGGAAGTGTAGATTTTGGCAAATTTCCTTAAAAATAGCTTAAAACTTTTGTGTGTGAGAGCCTTTGCAAAAAAAAAAAAAAAACCACCAACCCACCCCCACCCCCCAAAAAATATGGCAATCCCTAGTTTATGCCAATAAACTTTTAATTTTTAAAAAAGGTTCTGGACTTGCATGTGTGGATTAAGTAAGGGATTCTCTTACCTGGGCAGAGTCTTACTTTCTGAGGATGGGTCCTTCTCCAACCAGCTTTCATAGAGGGTTTTGCTTCCATATCCATCATCAGGGCTTGCGATCTAGGGAAGGAAAACAATGTGTCTGAATATGACGATTTCAGCTCTATAAGAGAGGTGCCACCAGTCCTATACGTTTAAAGCAGTGTCCTTTCACTTTAAACAGCCAGTTCCCCCAAAGAACCACGGGAACCGTAGTTCTGTTAAGGGCGCTGAGAGTTCTCAGAAAACCCCTATTCTCCCTGGAAAGCCAAAATTCTGAGTGGTTTAACAGGCGATTCCACTTCCCAGGGAACTGTGGGACCCCTGCCTCCTTTGGAATGTCCATTCAGCACAAAACGCTGCACAAACGCAAGACCGGCCTTTGCGCCTATCCTCAGAACCATGAGGTCTAGAAACTTGATTTTTTTTATTTAAAAAAACTGTGATTCCTTAAGAAGCATTCCTTGCACTCGAATGGACTCAGCAGCCCACCCTGCACTGAGGATTCCTGCCATTGTTCCCCTCAAGTCATTCTCCCAGCCTCACAAGGACAGATGAAGACTAAGAGGAGGAGGAAGGGGGTGGGGGCGGAGCCATAAAAATGAGATTATTTGTACCTCTTTTGTCAGATTATACACCAACCGATTGAGAAGAGGAGTGCAGTCAACTCTTAATGTGTAGTTGCCTGAAAACCAAAGTATAATTAGACGTTTAATGGGACACTCTCTTTTTTTTTTTAAATTGACTTTAAAAAACTATAATAGGCTACATCATACCAGGTCAGACTTTTTGTCTACCTCTCTCGGTACTGGCTATTCGAGTGCCGTCTCTCAGTATTGGCTATTTAAGCACCGGTATCTCTTCGAATGTAAAAGCGGCACTGAACTGAAACCTGAACTGCGGGTCGCAGTTTTTGGAAGACGGCCAAAGGATGCTCACCTTCTATAGAAGAGTCCGAGTTGATGTAAGCCACAGCCCGTGCTTGAAGAATTTTGGCATTCTCCTGCAGTTACAAAAAGATACAAGCGCCGCCAGGTTGATGACAAAGTTAACTGGGTTGTTTTCTACAAAAAGCAGCAGCAGCTGCATATGAAACAGACATCCAAGTGCAATCACATGTATGGACTGTGATAGCTATGCCCTTTTCTCCAGTTGCCACAGGGATAGAACAATAGAACTTTAGAGTTCAAAGGCACTCCCAAGGGTCATCTAGTCCACCCCCTGCATGCAATGCAGGAATCACAGATAAAGCATCCCGGACAGATCCTACCTCTGTTTAAAAACCTCCAAGGAAGGAGACTCCATCACTGTCCAAGGGAGTCTGTTCCACTGTGGAACAGCTCTTACCATCAGAAGGTTCTTCCTAATGTTTAGTCTTTTCTTACTGTATGTTTATCTGTGGTGTTGTTGTTTAATTGTAAGCTGCCCTGCGATCTTTGGATGAAGGGTGATATAGAAATTTAATTAATGATAATGATAATCACCACGTAGAGCAGAATTGGGGGCAGAGCGAAATGAAGACAATAGAAGGGAGGGCTCCCTCTTGGGATTTACTGGTGCAGACCCCCCAATCTGCTAATAACCCACATTGTAAAAGATGTTTGTGCTATTTGTGGGAAAACTCAGGGCCCCTCCAGGCCAGTGTATTCTTGTTGCCTGGAGGGGCACATTGCAATTCATGAACAAGACTAGGTTAGATCCTTCACTTCCATGGGTCTGTTCTGAGTAAAAATTTAGAGAGTTCCTGCGAGTCTCAGCAAAACATTCTGGTCCCGGGTTCACCACTTACCTCCGCCCATTCTGTGGAACCCAACAGCCCAAATTCTTCCGCATCCCAACTGGCAAAAATGATTGTTCTCCTGGGCTTCCAACCTGTTGGCATTGAAAAGGTCATCATCTCTCTGGGTGGCTCGCAGGGCAAGTCTGAACGTGACTGCTCAGAAGGGAGGACTACTGAGTTCATTTAAAGATGATTTTTTTTAATTTTTAAAAAATCAACTTATAACAGTGATGGCGAACCTATGACACGTGTGTCAGACATGACACGCAGAGCCCTCACTGCTGGCACACGCCCCATCGGCCCATTCGCGCTGTTGTTGTTGTCCCCCCCCCCCATTTGTTCTCCCGCTCCTCCTCACGCTACAGCTTGTCTCCACTGTTAAAACCCGGATCCTTTGTTGTTGCTGCTGCTGCTGCTGGTAACCAGAAATTGGTTTTTTAACCCTTTCTGTGCTGTTTTTTCTGGCGCTTTGGCAGACTATGATTGGGTGTAACAGCGTTCTTTTTTAAGCCGTTCTGTGCTGGTGTTTTTTGGCGCTTTGGCAGACTATGTTGGTGCTGTGTGTTAGTTCCAGCGAAGGTATTATTCGCCATTTATTTCTGTTCTCTTCCCCCCCCCAAAAGTGCAGCAGCTTTGGGGTATCCCCCCCAAAAAAGCAATGCAACTTTTGCACCCCCCAAAAAACCTCCAAAACTTTGGTTAGCAGCTTCCCCCCAAAATGCTCAAAAACTCTGGGCACTTTGTGATAAATAAGGGATTTTTGGCTCGGTTTGGTTAAATAATTTGTTTTTGGTTTATCAAATGCAATTATATATTACAATTATACATTTTTGTAATTTAAACTATAAGTATCACAAAATTATGTTTTTTTTTCTCGAAGTGACACACTACCCAAGTTATGCTCGGTTTTTTGGCGAATTTTGACACACCAAGCTCAAAAGGTTGCCCATCACTGACTTATAACAAGGCTGAGGAATCTGTGGTCTTCCATCTGGATTGGACCACAACTCCCATCAGCCTCAGCTAGCATGGCCAATGGCCAGGGAGGATAGGAGTTGTAGTCTAGCAACAGCTGGAGAACCAAAGGTTTCCCAGGCCTGCTTTTTAAACACAGCCCCGGGGCAGTTAAAAACCATGCTTCAGTAACCTCTATAAAATAAGGATCTGTTTCTGATTGCCTTAGTTTGGGATCAGGATTTTGTTTTATTCGTTGCTTTTCATTCCATCCGCCGGCAATTATATTTCTTAAGCAAAGGACCAGGCAGCCTTACAACCTCTTAAAAGAAAACATTTAAAATTTCAACTCCCACTCTGATCAATAAGAGCAATCAAAATTGAAAAGGCAATGCCATTAAAAAATGGAATCGGGTTTTAGAAATGCCTTTGAAACATGAGAAGGAGGAGGAGGAGGAGGAGGAGGAGGAGGAGGAGGAGGAGGAGGAGACTAATAAGCATCTTTCAAGAAACTGTTCCACCAAAGAAGTTCTCACACCCCAAGGAAGTGCTCATGAAACCTAAGTGTTCAAACCCAAATCATCTCCAGATCTTAGAGTTTAGGAAGAAATACTTTGTGGGCTCAGAATGGACTTGAGGGTCTAAACCAGCTTCCCCAACCTGGTGACCTCCACACACTAGTGGCCAAAATAGTGGAAATCTTTAGGTGAAAGTGTATTTCCAAGGTTTGATGGCTCATAACACCTGATTGGCTCTCTAAACGCCTCATGCTCATTGGCTACATTCAAATGAAGGAAAGCTACTGCATACCAACCTAAGCAAGTTGTGCTTCTTTTTTCTGGTTATTAGGCTATAACTTTTAATAGAATTCAAATAACTGAACAAACTTTGTTGCATTACATTCCTCGTTAAATGATCTTTCCATTGATATATAATTTTATGGTATCACTCCAAAAATAAAATGGTGTTATGAGACATCAAATCTCAGAAATGCACTTTTCCCAAAAGGTTTCCACAATTTTGGCCACTAGTGTATATTGTTGGACGACAACTCCCATCATTCATGTTCCCTGGCTATTCTGGGAGGGACTGATGGTACGGTAGCTGAAGTCAAACACCTTCTAGAGGGGAAAGCTGCCTTAGGCTTATATAAGTCTGCAATCCTGTACCCATTTAACTTTATAAAAGTTGCGCTAGACTTGCCAAGACTTATTTCTAGCTTGGGCAGCATGCTTCATGTTTTATTTTCTATTTGCGCAGTTCATTACCTTTCATCACCAACTTGCCAAAACTCCGAGCGACCTCTTGAAGGACAGCTGCCCCAGTGGTTGGGTCGATGCCGCCAAAGACCCAAGAATCTCTGTGGCCTCCCAAAATTATATACCTATCTAGGGAGGAGGAGCAAAAACCAGAGAGAGAGAGAGAGAGAGAGAGAGAGAGAGAGAGAGAGAGAGAGAGAGAGAGAGAGAGAGAGAGAGAGAGAGAGAGATTACAAAGAACTGGATCTAACTCAAAATATACTTGGCAGATTTTTCTTTCCTTATTCAGATCAGACCCCCCCCCCAAAGGGGCTAGTGGGGTGAGAGAACAATAGAATTTTTCAGAGGAAGAATAAGAGGAAACCCAATTCATTCCATTCAGGGATGCTGCAAAAATTGCTCTTTCAGAGTCTCAAATTCCAGTTATCTCTGAAGCTTCTGCAAAAGAAATGACTACAAATGACTACAAAGTACTAACAGGCTCAAAAACGAGGTTGAGCCGAAGTGATCTACGAAGTGATCTACGAAGGATTGTCTTTGCTAGCTGTGCTTGCAGCTCCCCACAGTGGCGTCAGCAGGGGTAAGGCTTGGGGGGGGGGGGCAGAAGCCTGGAGCCCCACTCAGCAGAACGAACTTCCAAAAACAGAAGGAGCTGGGGTCTAGCAGAAGTTCCTGCTGCAGTTCAGGAAGGAGAAACATTTATTTTACTGATCTCCCCCCTTTCTAACTGCAGCCCCTTGTACCATCTCTCATGCTGCTCTTCAGGGTCCCAACAAACTCTTCCAAGCAGGGTTTCCAAGGGGCTGCAGGAAGTGATCAGCAGAAATAAGCAGGACAGAAGGAACCCCAGTATCTGCAAATAGCTTTAAAGGGACTGAGCTTGTTCTACCATGTAAAAAAAAAATCCATCTCAAGGAGGGACAAGATGGCGAAATGAGCCTGGGGGTGGACCTTTCACTCTAGGAACACTTAAAAACCAACAGCTGTTAGGCCAGAAAAAGGCTCACCGGGTTCCACTGCTCCTTTGATGGTCCCGATAACGTTGTATATTCGTGTGATTTTATTGACTGTGTGTACGTGCATTCTGACTTTCCTGTAGAATAAAAGCACAGTATTCTGTGAGAGCATAGTACCGTAGTGTCAACCAAACTAGGACTTGCCAGATCAACAGTGAGGGGATGAATTAGCATTGGGGGTCTGCTCCTTCTGGTGCCAAAGAACGAAGCTAATCTCTTGATTGTACAGTTGTACCTTGGTTCTTGAACAGAATGCGTTTCGGGAGTCCATCTGACTCCCGGAACCATTAAAAAACCAAAGCTTGGCTTCCTGCAGCCAACTGGAAGCCATGAAAGCTGCGCTGGATGTTCAGCTTCTGAAAACTGTTTGGAAACCAGAACATGCGCTTCTGGGTTTTGATCATCAGGGAGCCAATTTGTTCGGGAGCCAAGGCGTTCAGCTTCCAAGGTACGACTGTACAAGAAAACAAGGCTTTGGTGCTATGATATGCTGCCATGGGTAAGCTGTTCCTTGGATCAAGCCTTCAGGTAGTCCTGCTCTGGCTCATGCAACCTCTTTCAGGGTGAACTCATTAACTGGGTCAGCACAAGAAATTTGCCAACTGAGGCAAGAGGCAACATGGAACCTGCCGCCACCGCTCAAAGTTGACTCAACTGCCAGTAGAAACCTTGACACTGGTGACAGGACAGCATCTTCCACTGCAGGGTAGCTGAGGGAGGTGCAAAACAGGTCATGTGTCCCACAACACCACACCACCCAGCACTCCAGCATCCACCACCTGAGATGGTCACGTCTTTCTGCCTAATGATAGGGCTAGCCCTAATTGGGGGAAAGGGTCATAGCTCAGTAGCAGAGCTAGAGGGACCCAATGGTTTGCCTCAGTATAAGTCCACTTCCTATGTTCTTCTATTTCTCCTTAGTCTCAAGTTTTCCCCTTGTTGAACACTGCAGGGAGAACAAGGACAAGAACAGAATGAGTTGGCTCAGCCTGCCTTTGGCTTTGGCACCACCTACTGTTGGCCGCCATACCTCCTGCCTTGCCAGTCCTGATGGGCACCAGCTACCACTGGGATATGCCATTTGTGTAGGCGATTATGCTACATGAAAGACACAGAAGACCTTCCAGGAAATGGCAGCAACTCTCATATTTCATAGGCTGCTTCCTAGGGTTTGGAATGGCAGCTGGTTCGTAGAAGTGTTCAGACTGACCTTTTGGAGTAGGTGCCGGAAAATCCGGGCCCAATGTTATAGGACACGTTGAGATTTCCCTTCCAACTCTCATCCGGAGGTGGAGGACCTCCCATGGACCTGCAGCAGGGAAAGCAAGATAGACAGATCTTGGCAAGGTCATTGAATTAGCAGCCATCATCTCCTTAACACAGTGATTCCCAAAACGGGTTCTCCAATTATGGAGAGCACGTGTTGCAGGAGGGGAAGTCAGGATGACCCTGTTGTTGCTAGGTAGATTAAATAAAATGGCCACTGGCATGACTGGGCAATTTGGTGCTGTTGCCGGGGAGAAAAGAGTGTTGCAGTTTGAAATAAGGGATGGCCCCTAGCCTATAAAACCCCCCTGCGGGGCCATATTGGTTTCACTTTTGCCAAGCACTTCGGATTTCCCGCCCACCCACCTCTTTTTGAGGATGCTTTGCGTATTGACATTGCTGTGCCTGTCATGGGGTCGCCTGCTTTGGGGCAGGGGCCCGGTAGGAATTTTGCCATCTGGCTGATTGGCTGTTGCCATTTGGTTTTTGCCTACTGCATAGCAAATCTTCACAACTTGTAAGGTTGGCGGTTAGGCATTGATTAAAATTCGCTGGTAAGAAATTGGCTGGAAAGAGGAGTATGGAAAGGCTGAAATTACGCTAAATTGCTGCTGCTTATAGAGGTATTCCATTAAAGGAATCCTGGGGCTCGAACGGCTCTTGTCAGTACCCCGCTAGGGGAATTGGGCCTAACACAGAGCAAATTGAGCCTCGGGGAACATTCGAGGGAGGACAAGAAGGGCCTAGTACCCGGCTCCGTCCTCCCGCTGAGAATGTTTACCTACTGACTTCCACAATTGACTAGAGGAAGTCAGTGCAGGATCTGTCCCAGGGCGGGGGACAGATGTGTTAGCCAATGCCTAAGCAATCACTCACATTTGATTGTATTTTAATAAAGTTGTGGCCAAAATAATGCCAAAAACCTTAAACTTAATTCACGTGTGTGCGTGAATTTATTGGGGGGAATCCGGTGACCTCGACACGCAAATGGCAAGTATGAAGGGGGCCCAACATTTAGTGTCATCAAATTAATATGCGATATGCTTTCTGTTTTAGGGTCAAGGCTTCTGGATATGCACACAGTTGCCCCTTGTCAATTGCTGTATTGCGGGTAGCAGACCTATGTCAAAATGATTGTGTTTCACTGTCCCTTTCAGAGGAAACATCCAGTTTAACTTATTTTCTTACTTATAATGTTTTCAATCCGATCGTTCCTCCAAGGAGCTCAGGAGAGCATATAAGCATGCCTACCTCACAATTTTGTTCTCACAGATACATTGAAATTCAGTTAGGCTAAAAATAAGCTAGGCTGACCCACCCAGTGACCTTCATAGCTAAATGGGAGATTTGAGCCTAAATCTTAGCTTAAGCAGTGTGAGATTAGGAGCCAAGCTCATATTTCCAACCCACCATGAAGATAAATATGGTGTTGTGCCAGCTTTTTATCCATATCAATAAAAATAGGGGGTAAGAAACAACAATATTTTAATACTGCTAGAATAACAATATTAGCTCGCCCTGCTTTCTGCAAACACCAAAGACGATTAAACTATACATACCGTAATAATATTTCAGCATCATGGTAGCCAATGGGATGAACTGGGATTCTGGGAATCCCCACTCCATTGTCAACTCCATATCTGAAGGTATACTCTGAGGAACCAAGAAGAGTTTCCAGATAACCACTGTGTAAGCTTTGTGCAAGCAAATCTGGGTGGATGCCAAACAGGCAGAAAACCTTGAAACTCACCCCATGAAACAAATGGTTAAACTTACTTCCCAAGTGTAAGATTGTGCTGAGTATATTACAGTACTAACCTTTGGCTGGATACCCCGGGGTAAGGGGATCTCCTGCACCGTTGAGGTTTAAGACATTCCCGCGCTGCACTCCTCCTCCGGGGAGATTCCACCCATCCGGATAGGGATCGACTCCAGGTGCGCAGTAATCCGCAGAGTCTGAGTAAAGGATAATCCCTTTAGCTCCAGCTAACATGGCATTTTTAACCTACAGAGCAGCCAAACATTAAGAAGTGGTTTTCAAAAGGTGCGTCGCCATAGCCCAAGAGATAAGTGGCATTTGTTCCTTGTCTTGTTGCCAATGGAATAAGGCTGGTGCTCAAAACTGTGACTGGAGAGCCCATGGCCTTTTTAGATGTGCTTGGACCCCCAACTACCGTGTTTCTCCTAAAATAAGACGGTCCTCAAAAATAAGCCATGTCAGGCTTTTCATTAGTAGAATAAATATAAGACATCCCCCAAAAATAAGCCGGGGGTGGGAGCCGCTTCGGGGAGCGCAGCGCAGCGCAAAGAGCCTGGTGAGAGGCAGCTGCGGCGGGCTGATCGGGTGCCTCTTCACTACCGCCGCAGCGCTCAGGGCGCTCGCCCCCAGTCACCCACACAGATCCCGGGCTTCACCTGCAGCCGCAGCTGCCTCTCACCAGACTCTTCGCGCTGTGCTGCGCTCCCCGAAGCGGCTCCCGTGCAGCCGCCTCTTGCCAGTTCCTCCGCCGCCGCTTCTCTCGCAGCCGCCTCTGCGGCTGCTTCCTGCTCCGCCGACGCGTTTGGATCCTTGGATCACAGCGTTTCTTCTGCTCCCCAGCAGCATGAAAATGGGAGGGCCGAAACCCCGCTGAGCTCCGCAGTATTACGGTATTATTGTGCTTTGTTACAAGGGCAGCCTTGCCATTTTTATTTTCTGCTCCCCAGCTCTCAACGGGTCGGGGCTCGGCGCAGCATGCTGTTGCCAGCTCCCGCTCGAAAAAATAAGACATCCCCCGAAAATAAGCCGTGGTGTGTTTTTTTGGAGGAAAAATAAATATAAGACGTGTCTTATTTTAGGAGAAACACGGTACCTACCATCGGGGCGGACTTTGGTAATATGGTGCCTGGAGCAAGGATAAAATTTGGTGCCCCCTGCTGCAGCGGGGCCTGCAGGAGGAGAAGTTCAAAGTGGTCTACTTTGAGGTGGCGTTGGAGCAGCAGGAAGGAGGAGGAGGAGGAGGAGGAGGAGGAGGAGGAGGAGGAGGAGGAGGAGGAGGAGGAGGCAGAGAAGAGCTGCCCACCCTGCTGGAATTGGGGGAGCCCCTCTGGCTGCATCCTGCGGCTCCTCTCCAGTAGGGGCCAAGCTTTTGCCTCCCCTGACACCCCCTCGCCTCTGGGGAACAGAAGGATCTGCCCTGATAGGGATCTGGGGTTAGCTAGGCAGCACAACTCAGTTTCATTCAACTCAGTCAAATTCCTAGAAGAGACAGCGAGAGTGTTGCTGGTGTGGTAATATTAATAGGTGGAAATAGTCTATCCTGAGACTGGGGACTCAGCTACATTTGCCAAGAAACAACGTTTGGGATGCGTTATAAACATGCAACACCAGATGGCACCAGAGAGCAAAACAAAAATTAAGCAATTTCCATAGCAGTTTTTCTCTTGTTATAACAATTTTATTTCTAATTTATTTATAATGTTTCCCCCCAGTGTGTAGATCCACCCCATTGTTCAAATAAGCTGAATAAGCTTTTGAAGTTCTCTGTAAAGAGCATTTGCCTGAAGCTAAGGATTGTGACTCACAGGAATAAACCATAAAGCTTGAAACCCTCATTGAGTGTAAATAAATAAAAATATATAGTTTGGTTTCAGAAATTCCTCCTCTTTAATGTGACCCTCTGGATGGGAGATAAGTGGGCACAAAGCAATATTCACATGAACAAAATACCCGGCTACGCTTTAATAAAGGAACCTTACAACAAACAGTTAAAACAGACATCTCCATTATAGCTAAGAGGGAGAGCTGACTCTTTTAAACACCCAGAACACTGGCTACCCATCTGCCACCTTTAGTGAGAGAGTCTGTCATACAACTAGATGATGAAATGGAACACACCACTGCAAACTATAGGGGAACATAATATATTCGAACGCTCCCTGGCATTAACAAAGAAACAAAGCTTTTCAGGTAAAAACAAACCGCAGTAATATTAGGGATAATGCTTCTGGCATAATTTGCTTCACGCTATGCAGGTTTCTACTTGTGGAGAGGTGCTTTTTTAGCAGAGAGAGCTCAAAAATGGGATCTCTACCTGCAGGCTGAAGTGGTATGATCCACCCTAACACACACACACACACACACCCCGGAGTTTGCTCCCTCTTTCCCACCTGATGTATTTCCACACTGGAACCTGAAAAGCAGCACCTGAAAAGTTTTATTATTAGGGAAGGGAATGCGGGGAAGAAGGAAAGAAAAGGCAGCAGCAGAGATAGCATCAACTTACTTTGTTTCCTCGGAATATTTTCCCATATCGGGCAATGGCAATCTTTCCTGTACAGTTGATTCCCATCTCACGCTCTAGTTTGAAAAAGTCTTCAGTGCGGCCATAATTCACATACACCAGATCTGCCTTTTTGTGGGGTGGGGGGGAAAAATACGTTTGATGTTACTGTCCATGGTTACTTTGGGAATCTCTTATACAGTCATACCTCATGTTACGTTCACTGCGGGATACGTCTTTTCATGTTGCGAACGGGCCGAATCCAGAAGTCCCAGAACGGGTTACTTCCGGGTTCGATGCGCGCGCGCATGCGCAGAATCACTAAATTGTGCTTTGTGCATGCGCCGAAGCCCCGAATTACGTCACACGCCCGCGCAGACATGGTGCTTCAGGATGCGCCTTTTCAGGTTGCGAACGGGCCTCCGGAATGGATCCCGTTCGCAACCAGAGGTACCACTGTACAGTGGAAAACTGGTTCTCGAACGCCTCTGTTGACAAATGTTTCTGAACCCAAACGCCCCAAACCCAGAAGTAAATGCTTCCATTTTCGAACGTGCCTCGGAAGTCGAACAGCTTCTACTACATGCTTTTCAATTTTCTCAATTGAATTTGCCGACAGCCCTTTGTGCCTTGGTTTTCGAACGTTTCGGAAGTAAAATAGCCTTCTGGAACGAATTATGTTCGAAAACCGAGGTTCCACTGTACTTGTGTTGAGTCTTTAAAACACCTATATCAAAACGCATGAACTTGGGGAGCCCTGCAATGATCAACTCCCATCTAGACTACTGTAATACATTATACAGGGGCTGCCCTTGGAGATGGGCCAGAAAATGAATAAGTAAGACCTGCTACAAAATGTTGTATTGTGTTCTTAGCTCCTGGCAGAATATTCCTTGTTCAGGATTCCAGCCCTGCCTTCTTCCAGGACACTCGGTTGTATCCCACAACCAATTTTCCATTTTCTTTACCATTTGAAACTCAAGAAACAATTGTTTTTTACCTGCTTTGGTGGTAGGGGTTCCTTCTTCCACAGTAAGTTTGAACATATTGATATCTCCCCTCTTGTTTCTCAGTTTTGACTCCACAACTGTAGACACTGACTACTTGAGTTCAATATTATAGAGCATGGGTAGGCAAACTAAGGCCCGGGCTCCGGGGCCGGCCCAATCGCCTTCTAAATCCTGCCCACAGACTGTCCGGGAATCACGTGTTTTTACATGAGTAGAATGTGTGCTTTTATTTAAAATGCATCTCTGGGTTATTTGTGGGGCATAGGAATTTGTTCTCCCCCCCCTTTTTCCAAAATATAGTCCGGCCCCCCACAAGGTCTGAGGGACAGTGGACCAGCCCCCTGCTGAAAAAGTTTGCTGACCCCTGTTATAGAGGAAGAGATGCTAATGTTGCTCACAGGGTACTGACTAGAGATTTTGGGATATTCCAGGAAAAACAGAAGCAGAAATTACTGTCTTTCATTCATTCGTCTCATGTCCAGAATGGAAATCATATCAGCGAATAAGTTTGGTATTTACTGCTGTTGCTTTCATTCCACAAACAATACGTAACTGATTGATGTTTTGTTTTATTGGCTATTGTATAAATGTGGAATATATGTAACAGAAAATTTTCAAGAAAAAATTACGCTGCTTTAAAAAAAATTCAAATTGCAGCCTACAGTTAAACCATAAAATCTTGAAGTTAGGATGTAGTTGAAGTAAACACCTGCTTTCTGCCACACTATTAGCTGTAGCAATTTGACCTTATCACAACGAAGTCACAGAAAGCCTGGATGGGTTTGTTTTAGGAAGCTGAAGCAAGGAGGCTGAGATAAGTGTTATTTTCAAGGTCCCGTTGATACGGAGGAAAGAAGAAAGGAGATAGAAGAACAGCCCATTTGGGGTGCTCAATGACTCTAAAACCAGTGATGCGCAAGCTGGAAAGACTGTAAGTCCACACATGTCAGGAAGACGTATGGGAGATGTAGAGACATGCAAGGGGCAACAATACCCTAACTCACTCTCTTTTCAGCTCTGCACCCCATAATAAGAGTGTCCAGACCCAGGCACCAAGACTTTATGTTTATGAAACTTGTGGTTTATGATCTGCAGGATTGAGGTAAGAAAAGGACCATCATTGGTGAGGGCCAGTGAGGTTTTGTACTCCAAAGAACTCTATGGACTTACTAGGGCCTGGCGTACCTGCTCATATCACTCGCCAACCTCAGACCCTACTGTAAGGGTGACTCCCTACAGGGAGCCAGCCCCCATCATCCTGACGTCCACCTCGTCAAGCACAGAGAGCAGCAGTGGGTCTGAAGCAGCCTGAGGGGAGGGGAAGGACTCAAAGGGAGAGAGAGAAATCAGCGTGGGGAACAATGGGAAAGCTCGGGGGCAGGAGCTCATGGATGTTGGAGAGCCCTCTCAACGATCGCTCAGGGAGGAGACTGAGAGGGCATCGCTCCTTCCGGCGCAAGAGTTAAGGAGAGCACCGTGACGCAGGTCAAGGGGGAGGCGTTTTGGGGGTGCCCCGACTACTTTGCTGGCGTAAGAACAGACGTACGCCATTGCCGGATTCTGGTTCGGGATGAGAGGTCATGTTTTAAGCTGTCTCTGCACTGCAAATATCTTGCACAATAAAAGTCTTTAAGGACAAATTGGACTCAAGCGGAGTTACTCTAGAGTAGCCACGGCAACCCTCTGACACCTCCCTTTACACTTTGCTCACGCTCAGAGGCACAAGGTGGAGATCCTCAATATAAATACCAGGATGGCCATTACTGTCTTCTTGCCTGGCTTGCGAACTTTTCACTCTCCTTCCCATACTGACTTCCGAGGGCTGGATTTGTGCTTCCCCACTCCTTACCATTGGCGTGCCTTGCGCCGAAAAAGCGTTATATGGCGGCAGCACCCCTGAGACGTTTTCATATCCTTCAGGAGGAAGCTCAAAGAGTGACGTGTTGAAAATCTGTTCGGAAGAAGGGACACTATTAGAGAGCTGGAGTCACATACATTCAGAAAAGGTTTGTACTCACTGAGAATTGGAATTTGGTATTTTGAATGCCAAATAGCCTCTGTTGTTGTTGTTATTACTATTTCTGGAAAGAGCTGGGCTACCAGCTAGGTGCCTGTGGTTTGAGGACCTCCCTGGTATCCACAAACTCTCCCAGTCCTCCAACGACCTTGCTCACTGCCCCTTCAGGACGAGGTGGTGAGCATGGCTACCCCTCTTGAAAAACACACAAAATGAAAGGAGGGAATTGGGAGAGGACTGCCTTTCTCAACTCCTCTCCTAGCTCTGTGTTCTTCTCAGGGCTCAGGTCGGTACTTGAGCAGCTAAAACGGGGGCTGCCAAGCATTTTGGCCCATGATGTGTGGCATCATTTGTTGGTCACACTGTTTTAAAAAAATATTGAAGACTTGATGACCTGTGCCTTCGGTTAACAGGCGACATCCAACAAAGTGCTTCTGCTAATGCAGGGAATTTTGGCTGTCCAACAGAATTCGCTTCCCTTTCCTGCAACCCCCCCCCCCAAAAAATAAATCTGTTCAGGGAGAGGAAAGGGAAGGAAAGTTTGTTGGTTTATACACCACCTTTTTCACTCGCTTGTTCAAGGTGGTGGGTATGGTTCTCCCTCTCCTCATTGAATCCACCCAACAACCATCTGAGGTAGGTTATAGTAAGAGGCTATGCCTGACCTAAGGTCACTCAGGGAGCTCCCTGACTAAGTGGGGACTTGATCCCGGGTCTCCCGGGTCCTAGTCTGACACTATCTATTACACTGGTCCAGTTCTTCTCAACACTGGTTCGAATGCACAGGTGGAAAGCCTTTTCCTAGCAGAAGCATTCCAATGTTTTTCTGGCTCTGGCAAACACACTAGATCTGTGAGTTTTTCACAGGTTCTGCTTATGGGCTTCCCATAAGACACCTGGCTGGCCACTGTGAGAACAGAGTGCTGGACAAGATGGGCCTTGGGCCTGATCCTGCACTGCTCTTCTTACTTTGAAGTGCCCCAAAAAGGTTTGATTTGATAGTGGGGTGAGGGTTGTTTTTTTTTGGAGAGGACACCAATGAAATCATGCAAACTAATGTGAATCCATCTTCATTCCACTAGATCCATTTACTACTCAGTAAAGAGTCTCCGTGTGTGCACACACATGTGTGGGGTTCCTCTCTTTCTGTGTGTCTGCCAGGGCAGGGGAGAGAAGCAAGCTGAAGAGCCGGTAATCTTGGCACCCTCTCAAAAATACAAATGTCCCCGTGGAACCCCCCCCCCCAAAAGATTGGCAGCTCCTGGAATACAAAAGCCACCCACTTTCAAATTTGATTGCGAGATCTGACACAGTTTAGCCCTCCTGAATGTGATTCTCTTTCTTTCTTTTCTTTCAACTCGCATGCAGCAGAGAGAACATTCTGCCCTCTTTACCTCGTTTCCATGATCATCGGTAATAGCAACATAGTTGGGGTTGCTTTGATTTGGGTAGGAAAGTAGGACGTCGTAATGAACCAGCTCGGCTGTATCCAAGCCAAATTCCTTCCACTGGGCTTGTATTTGTCTTGCCAGGTGAAGATTTTGTTCTGTTCCTGCCACATGAGGGAGCTTCGTGAAAGAGCTGAAATGAACCACAGAGGATGGCTTTTTTAATAAAAAAAAAGAGAGGATAAGCGCTGGGATGTCCTGTTCCCCAAAGGGCAAAGCAGGCAAACCTTTTCCAAAATGGTTTAGAATAGCCAAGGTGGGTGATTCCAAAATAATTCTATTCCATATCATCTCTTCCCCCCCCCTCCAATGGATGCATCTTTGTGTTAAAAAATGGGTGTGGTATTTAAGACAGTCCAGGGCAGTTTTTTTCTCAAGTTTAGTTCCTCAACTGTTGTGAGACTACAACTCCCATTATTCCTGACCACTGGTCCTGCTAGCTAGGGATGATGGGAATTGTGGTCCAACAACAGCTGGGGGGCGAACTGGTCCAGGGGCTTGAATGCGGCCCTCTGGATCTGGCCCTCAAAACTCTCCTCAGGGGACACACACTCTCACTGGCCCTTACTTTGTTCCTTGAGTGTATTTGCCTGACTGAGCTCTGGCCTGAACTCTGCTGGGATAGCTCAGTCAGTAGAGCACAAGACTCTTAATCTCAGGGTTGTGGGTTCAAGCCCCACATTGGGCAGAAGATTCCTGTGTTGCAGGGGGTTGGACTAGACGACCCTCATGGTCCCTTCCAAACTCTACAGTTCTATGATTCTATGATGTCTCTTGTTTTACTGGATGAAAGATAGAGAGGGGTGTCTGAGCGTGACTAACCTGCCGTGTAAAGGCACTATTTGCATGCATTGCTCTGCCCAGTTTACCTCTGACCCTGTCTGCCCTGGCTATGTGCCCCTCAGAAGGTTTCCCAGATCTGAAAGCAGTTGCCTACTCCTTATTTAAGAAAATTCATCAGTCCATCTAGCGAACTATTGTACTACTCTAAACCTAAGATCCTACTGCATCAGCCAAACCATCTGTGAAGTATCTCCCTCCCTCTATGATTCTTGATTATACAGCTTGCCTGGGCCGTCTGCTACTGGCCATGCAAACTGCAGCGTGACGACAGCCTTACTTTTCTTTATATATAGTAAGATAATGCTTACAGTACCACAAGTTTGTACTGCCGTGTCCAAAAGCAAACGAATTAAGTTGTCATAATTTGGCAAAGGGCAAGAATAATTCACTGCTGCCTTAAGCAGAGCAGATATACGGCAAACTGGAACATATCCAACTTAAATAAATGCATCCTTTTCAGCGTATTTCCCAAGAGTGGATTCTCAAGTGGGTTAAAGTTTAAATGAGACGAGTGCTATGTCTATATGTGAAATTGCAGAGTTGTGGTCAGTAGGGTATGCGGAATATGTGTGGGGGTGGTGAGGGATAAAAGAAAACCAGGTTAGATAGGATGGAGGCACATGACTGCCTCCTCTCCAAAGGCAGACATTGTGGTTCAATGATTAATCAACGTCTGCAGCAAATTACAGTCCAAGCAACTCTGATGGTTAGTCAGCTGAGTCTGTTCTTCACGTGATGCTCTTCATCTGAGAAGGTTTCCAAGCTGTACCTCCTTTATCTCTCCCCAGATGTTCAACATTTGAGCAGCAAGAGCAGGGGGAAAGAGTGCTAAGCACCACCCCTGTCACTCTCTAGGACAGAGGTGGGGAACCCTCAGGCCTAGAGGTCAAATGTGGCCCTCCAAGCTTCTCCAAGCATGGTGCATGCTCTGGTTATCTCCCGCTTGGATTACTGCGTTTTGCTCTACATGGGGCTAGCTTTGAAGGTGACCCGGAAACTGCAACTAATCCAGAATGCGGCAGCTAGATTGGTGAGTGGGAGCGGCCGCCAAGACCACATAACACCAGTCCTAAGAGACCTACATTGGCTCCCAGTACATTTCCGAGCACAATTCAAAGTGTTGGTGCTGACCTCGAAAGCCCTGAACGGCCTTGGTCTCCAACCCCACCATTCAGCCAGGACACTGAGATCCAGCGCCGAGGGCCTTCTGGTGGTTCCCTCATTGTGAGAAGTGAGGTTACAGGGAATCAGACAGAGGGCCTTCTCGGTAGCAGCACCCGCCCTGTGGAACGCCCTTCCATCAGATGTCAAGGAAATAAGCAGCTATCCTAATTTTAAAAGACATCTGAAGGCAGCCCTGTTTAGGGAAGCTTTTAATATTTAAAGCTGTATTGTTTTAATATTCAATTGGGAGCCACCCAGAGTGACTGGAGAGACTCAGCCAGATGGGCGGGGTATAAATAATAAATTATTAATATTATTATTATTATTAGTAGTAGTAGTAGTAGTAGTATTTTCTCTCTCTGGGCCTTGGAAATCTCCCTAGCCCGCCCGCCCCCTGCCTTGTACCTGGAGCATTTCTGCCTGACCTCTGATGGCACCTCTTGCTCATCTGAATGGAGCATAGAGAAGGGTGTGTGAGCATGTGCAGAAGCTAGCCTCCTGCACAAAAAGTCAAGTTCACATTTATTGCTCCACCCACTTTTGCTTTGGGCCCCACCCACCACTGACATGTGGATCCTTGGAAGACTGCCCAGAATAAAATGTGGCCCTCAGCCACAATCTCCAATTTCTGTTGTAGACTGCCTCTTTCTGTGATGTTGTGTATGATGCTTTTTGGGGTGTTTTTTGGCTAAGGGGCCAGGCGATATTTAAAGTCTTTGAAAGTTCTTGCACACATTTGTTCTGGGTCCTCACCTCCCTGCAATGGGGGTGGGGTGGGAACTCTGTTGCAACAGAAGAAGAAAGATCTGCCTTGCTTTCACTGGATTTTGCCTCCATCCATTCTTTTCTGACTGATAATGGATTTAGAGGACACAGAGTCCCTTGATGGGGAGTTGGGCTGCATATGCCAACCCCATTTTTTCCTATAACAGACCGAAGCAGGGGCCTGACCCTGTTCTGGCTGCCACTGCCTTTCACCTGGCAGTCTGTTGATGTCACCTGGAGAGACGCTTCTGGAGTTTTGCTCTGCATTTTTACAACTTTTTAAACAGTTACCGGTAGTCACCAAAGAAAGCTGCAAAACTCACCGCAGAAATTCCCGGATGTTTTCCGCCTTCAGTTCTGCAAAAAGTTGCCTTCTTGCATTTCGAAAGACGTGTGTTGTGCCAGCTGGCTTGTTCGCCGATTTCACGCACCATCCTGCAATGCCGTCGCAATGACAACCGTCAGTTCTGTCCCCCCTGTCCTTCCAAGCACTACTATTATGGGATTGCATCAAGGTTCCTTCCCCTTGCCCATCATCCAATGTGATGGGATTACAGTGGTACCTCTGGTTAAGAACTTAATTCGTTCCGGAGGCCAGTTCTTAACCTGAAACTGTTCTTAACCTGAGGTACCACTTTAGCTAATGGATCCTCCTGCTGCCGCCGCCGCACCGCTGCAGCACGCATTCTGTTCTCATCCCGAAGTAAAGTTCTTAGCCCGAGGTACTACTTCCGGGTTAGCAGAGTCTGTAACCCTGAAGTGTTTGTAATCCGAAGCCTTTGTAACCTGAGGTACCACTGTATTTGCAGGGAAGACGTGTGCTTTAAATGTGCCGTGTGGATGTGACCAGAGAAATCAGTAGGCTTCTCATACTGTGGAACAAAAAGATTGGCTAGATTGGCCTCTACTAGAGCCAGGGCCTTTTCAGTACTGGCCCCAACCTGGTGGAACGCTCTTTCCCAGGAGACCAGGGCCCTGCGGGATTTGTCATCTTTCCGCAGGGCCTGCAAGACAGAGCTGTTCCGCCTGGCCTTTGGGTAGACTCAGCCTGACCCCTGTGTTTTTCTCCCTCATGGCTTGGATTTATGGCCTACTTGAAATGAGGCTGCACTTTAAATTTTAATACTGTATTTTAATCTGTATTTTAATTAATTGTTTTTATGTTTTATTGTGGTTCTGTTGGTGTCAGCCGCCCTGAGCCCGGTTTTTGACTGGGGAGGGCGGGGTATAAATAAAAAATTATTATTATTATTATTATTATTATTATTATTATTATTATTATCATCGGCAAGTTCTGCATCTGTTAAAGGAGGGATGATGAATCTCTGCTCCATGGGCCATATCAAGGTCATGCAAGGGAGTGGGGCACAGTGGTTAGAGGAGTCTCTCTCTCCCTCCCTCCCTCTCCTTGTGTCCCAGTTGTGTGTGTGTGTGTGTGTGTGTGTGTGTGTGTGCTCTTTTTTCCAAGGAGCTCAAAGGGTTCTACCTCAGATCCCCCCCTCTTGATTTCACCCTCAAAACAACCCCATGAGGTCGGCTAGGCTAAGAGGGAGTTACTGGCCCAAGGTCATGCAAGGCAGTGTAATGTAATGGTTAGAGCAGCCTCCCTCTCTCCCTCCCCCCATGTGTCCTCACACCTCAGGTATATACTGCATAGATATATTTAGGTCTTAATACAGGGTGATTCATAATGAAGTATACAGCTTCCATTATGAATCACCCTGTATTGTCTCAAAGGAACTCAAGGTGGCCAACATGGATCTCCCCCCTTCTCCTCTCAATTTCATCCTCACAACAACCCCGTGAGGAGTGGTGCAGCAGTAAATCTGCTAGCACATTTGCAAAGCTAAGCAGGGTCCTGGATGGTTTCAAACTGGATGGGGAACCATGTGTTGAGATTCCTGCACTGCAGGACGTTGGGCTAGATGGCCCTTGCCTTGGGTTCCCTTCCAACTCTACAATTCTATAATTCAGTAGTTAGGCTTGGAATTGGCCTCCTACTAGAGCCAATGGAAGACTGTATTCAGTCCAGCGGTTATAGGGGACATCTTTGGGGAAGGCTCGCAGCTGGGGATCGAAGGGTTAACTCCTCCCCATGTACTCTAGGGAGCAAACGGACCTCTATAGGAGCCACTTCAAAAGTTGGCAACACCAGGCTAAACGAAAGCAGCTGCCAAGACGCAGGAAAGAATCTTGTATATATACTCAGGCAAGTTTGGGTAAGCGGCCCACATTTCTGTTTCGTTCTGTTTATTAAAAAAATAAAATTAGAAAGCCCTTGAGCTGAGCAAGAGCTATCTGAGTCACCGCTCCCTTGGGTTGCCTAATAAAGAGATGAGCAGAGCTCGGCTGGTTCGGTGGCATTGCTCAGATGCCTTCCCTCGCTCAGGGATCGCAAAGGAGAGTTGTCAGCAAGAGGCACTGCAGGAGGGAAATGAATTCCCTAAGCCTTATCTCTAGAGCAAGGGGTGGGAAAGATTTTTCAGTCTGAGGGCCACATTCTCTTTGGGGCAACTTTCTGGGGGCCACATGCCACGGGAGGGAGGGGCCAGTGACTTGGAGTAGCTGCCGAGACTATATAACACCAGTCCTGAAAGACCTACATTGGCTCCCAGCATGTTTCCGAGCACAATTCAAAGTGTTGGTGCTGACCTTTAAAGCCCTAAACCAGACATCCCCAAACTGCGGCCCTCCAGATGTTTTGGCCTACAACTCCCATGATCCCTAGCTAACAGGACTAGTGGTCGGGGAAGATGGGAATTGTAGTCCAAAACATCTGGAGGGCCGAAGTTTGGGGATGCCTGCCCTAAACAGCCTTGGCCCAGTATACCTGAAGGAGCGTCTCCACCCCCATCGTTCACTGAGGTCCAGCGCTGAGGGCCTTCTGGCAGTTCCCTCCCTGCGAGAAGTGAGGTTACAGGGAACCAGGCAGAGGGCCTTCTCGGTAGTGGCGCCCGCCTTGTGGAACATCCTCCCATCAGATGTCGAGGAAATAAACAACTATCTGTCTTTTAAAAGACATCTGAAGGCAGCCCTATTTAGGGAAGTTTTTCATGTTTGATGTTTTATTGTGTTTTTAATATCCTGTTGGAAGCTGCCCAGAGTGGCTGGGGAGTAAGTATTATATTATTATTATTATTATTATTATTATTGATGGAGCAATGAATGTGTATTTTACCACTGTGCAGTAGGCTAGCTTGAAACCCACCAGCTATCCTTACCTGGTTTAGCTGGCAAGGGGAAGCTGTTCCCCAAGTTGTGACTACTGTCACCTCAGCTGAGAGCTGAGTGCAGGGTGGGAACCAAAGGTAGACAAACTACCCCAGAAGGAGCATGGTGTGTCCCCACCTGAAACAGGACCCCTCCTCTAACACCCCATACGCTCTCAGTACGTTTCCAAGCACAATTCAAAGTGTTGGTGCTGACCTTTGAAGCCCTAAACGGCCTCGGTCCAGTATACCTGAAGGAGCGTCTCCACCTCCATCGCTCTGCCCGGACACTGAGGTCCAGCGCCGAGGGCCTTCTGGCGGTTCCCTCTTTGCGAGAAGCCAAGTTACAGGGAACCAGGCAGAGGGCCTTCTCGGTAGTGGCACCCGCCCTGTGGAACGCCCTCCCACAAGATGTCAAAAAGAAAAATAACTACCAGACTTTTAGAGGACATCTGAAGGCAGCCCTGTTTAGGGAGGCTTTTAATGTTTAATCGATTATTTTATTTTATTTTATTTTATTTTATTTTGCTGTTGGAAGCCACCCAGAGTGGCTGGGGAAACCCAGCCAGATGGGCGGGGTGTAAATAATAAAGTATTATTTATTATTATTATTATTATTATTATTATTATTATTATTATTATTATTATTTTATATTAACATTACTTAAACATTACTTCACTGGTTTCAAAATGTGATGAGCCCATGCTGGGGTTGCGCATTCTGCTGAGTCGAGCCTGGGGCACCTGCCACTAAGTCCTGTTCAGAGACCACCACTCCTAGAAAGATACAGGCCTGCCTCCTTTAGAAAAACCCTCAGCAGCTTAAAGCAAAAACAGAAGTTTTAGATGATGGGGGTGTGGGGGGTGAGGAACCAGCATGACATGATAAAAGTCCCCACTGTCAGCTTATATTTCTATCGCCTCTTTTCATCTTCATGACCAACATAACACAGAGCTTTCCAAATTACTCATTTTGGGTATTTGAGAGCAGACGGAAGGAGGAAAAACAACAATTACAACAATCTTGCCTCGACAAACTTGTACTTGTTTCCTTTACCGGGAAGGGTTATGTAAGTGTTCAGTCTCAGCAAAAGGCCTGCCTGTCTTGGAGTTGTGCTGTTTCAAAGCTTCACCTCTCTCCTCCCCCATAAAGAGGGCCTTTTTTTTTAAAAAAAAAGCATAAAGATGCATTGAGCCAAAACAGTCTCACTGCTACAGAACACAGGGAACCCGCCTTATCATTTTGGCCAATTCATCTAGGCCAATATTGTCTGCTCTGGCTGGTAGCGGTCCCCCAAGGTCTCAGGTCTTTCTCATTAATCCTTCTAACAGTGAACTCGGGTGCCGACAGGACTGGAGCCAAAACAGGGTGATCCAGCGTATTCAAGGTATCCCCTGAAGCTTGCGGAAGTACAAAACCTCAAGGCTCACATACAAAATAGGAGATTAATCTGCATGCTCAATATCCACAGAATATTGACTATCAGTTGGAAAACAAAAACAAAAAAACAGACAGAAAACCAGGATTTGGGAGGATTGGGATAACCTGTTTGGAATGAATGGCTGATCTGAACCCTCAACAGGAGCACTCCTCTTCAGAGGGAAGATGCGCTGCAACACTCTGTTGCAGGTCACACTCCTCACCTGTCAACATTTTTTTTAAAATAACAAAAGCCATGAGGCTTTACATGAGGCTTGCTTTCTGATGCCCTATAAATACATTAGAAAAGGGAAATTTGAGGATGTGGTGCCAGAAACATATTGATTACTCTGTTATTATCTAGGTCCTAGATGATACAATGGGTCTCCTTCCTTTGTAATTGGTTGTGTCGCTTTGGAAGAATAAAGGGCACCTGATTATCCATGCATCACCAGAGCTTGGATGGGCAATACGATGGGCATGGAAAATTTAAGGGATGGTCTTCCTCAATAACATTACCCGCTGAAGGGTCCAGCAGGTTTGCCAAAAACCCTGTGCCTTGGTGGGGAAAGGTTCCGAATCCGAAGGGTGCCTCCTGTGACAAGGTTTATCAGAAACGGAATACAAAAAGTCATTGGGGTTCGCTGGGACTTCCAGCGAACGGCAGAGTCCGTTTGGAATGCCTGCGCTCAGCCTTGGAGCAGCTGCAAAGCGGGAGCAACTAGAGCGCCTCGGAGCATGTGCAAAGCGCTTGTCCCATGCAGCGTGGGTGTACAGGAAGGTGCCTTTAATTAGGTCGGAACTATTCGTCCCACACCCGCCGGAGTGTCAGACAGCAGAGATTTCCCCCTTCTGTTGTTGCTACCTGACCCCATCGCCACCTCTCCTCTCACTGTGCGCTGCGCCCAGCTCAGGACTGGCAGCAGCAAACGCAGGATTTCAGACAGGTTTCTCTCCCGACCCTCCCTGGAGATGCCGGGGATCGAACCCGCGACCTTCTTGCTCTAACCACTGAGCCGTAGCCCCTCCCCCGAAGGGCTCCCTTATCCGTGCGCTCAGGGAAGCCCGTCTGGCAGCTTTGACGCGCGCGAAGCCCAGCTCTGATTTCCCTCGCCCACCCCACCTCGCGCGCCCTGTTCCAAGTAGGGGGCTGCCCCCTTTCCCGGAGCCCACAAGCCAGGATCCTCTCTCGACTCACCCACCAAGATCCCCAGCAGGAAGATCGCCAGGAGAGCCACGAAGCCCAGCCAGCTGCAGATAGCCACCTTCCTCCTGGCCATGGCGCGTCCCGGAGCGAAAGGAGGCTTGCTCAGGACGGGACGGGCTTTCGCAACCCTCCTGGGAGAGGATCCGAGCCGTCCCTCCTCCCACAGTGAGATCTTTCTCACGTCGAGAGAAAGGGGGCAGGGGAGAGTTGAACCGAGGTTGCTGGAGGGGCGCTCCAGGCCAGGAGGGGGCCCCTGTGTGGGCACTGGACGTCTCCTGCCAGCAAGATGCAAAGGTTCCCTCCTCCAGAAGTTTGCAAAACTGCCATTAAAAAAGAAAACAAGGAAAACAAGGAATGATCAAGATGTTTTTCTCTCTTCCACCCCCCCTCTCTGTACTTAATTACACTGCCCTGGGATCTTTGGATAAAGGGCAGTATAGGAATCAGATAAATAATAATTAGGGGGTTGTGGTTTGTCTTAATGATTACTCTAAGACTCAGCACCTGCAAATAGGGTTGCCAGACTCAATAGAGGACAGGACTTCTGTGCTTTTAATTGCCCTGCTCTCTTTTGAGTCTGGAAACCTTAAAGAGAAACCAGCAGACCCATTCCTTGGAAATTAAACAAAGGGTCTGCTGGTTTCTCTTTAATGTTTCCAGACTTAAAAGACAGCCGGGCAATTAAAGGCACAGAAGTCCTGTCCTCTATTAAGTCTGGCAACCCTACCTGCAAAGCAGGGCTTGTTTTGAGGGAGTTTTGAATTTGTTTTGTAGTAGCTGGGGCCCCCAAGCATGTGCAAAGTGCCTTTCCATTGTGCTGTTTGAATGTGGGGCTTCCTGGAACTCTCTCTCCCTTTGGAAGGATTTTTTTTTTAGTAGGGATAAATGTCAGGTTTTGCAATCAGGCAGGAAGAACCAGCTGCACAAATATAAGATGGGGAACAGCTGGCCTGCAAGAGGCAACCCACCATTAACTGGAAACAAAGAGGAACAGTTGAGGGAATTGGGTATGTTTGGCCTGGAAAAGAGGAGACTGGAGGAGAGATAATGGTGGCCATCTTCAAATATCTTAAGGGCTCTCACGTGGAAGATGGAGAAAGCTTGTTTTCTCCTGCTCCGGTGGGTAGGACTTGAACCAATGGCTTTGAGTTACAAGAAGTAGGTCTTCGTCCCTTCTTCCCTGACACCAGTTTAGGTTCTGCCTCAGGTTCCAAGATGTTTTGGATCAGCCATGGTCCCAGGTTCTATCCTTGTCAAGGCCAAGCATGTACAAATTTTAGTTTATGAAGGAGGCCCTGTTCCCCTCCCAGAGATCCCCTTCCTATAGTGGTTTAACAGTCAAGTCCTCTTCTCGAGGAACTCTGGGAATTGTAACTTTGTGAGGGCAGCAGGGGTCTCCAGAAAGAAAAAGCCTTATGAAGTGGTGTTTTTCTCCTAACACCCATATGCCAAGGAAATACTGTCAAGAAAATATGAAGAATACTCTTCCAAAATGCCTAAAACATACCTTCCTCCCACCCCCACCCCCGGGGGGAAATTGTGTAGGTGTCCCATTTGCTGCTCTCGTTTTTAAAAGCTGTCCTCTTCATAGCCATAGCAAAAAAATACCTTCTGCTGCTTCCTTTTGTTACTTTTTTGTACTAGCTGAATCAGGGATTTTGGATGCCGAGTTGCAGCTTTAAGTCATGTTGCAGATGCTGCACATGAGCCTCTCCACATGTCCTTTTCATTATGCATGCCCATTGAATAGGGGTGGCTATGCCCAAGCTTGCTTTCAATCCTGCTGCAGAGCCACTGCCAGTCAGCTAATGGCCCGACTCAACATAAGGCAGCTGAGACTTTGCTCGATGCTCCTTGGGTGTGATTCTGCTGCAGTTCTTGTTTCCTTCAAGATACGAGCTGTATCAGTTGCTTTCAGCTATCCTACTGGTCTCTCAAAACCTAGCTGTCCTTAGGGTTGCCAGACTCAATAGAGGACAGGACTTCTGTGCCTTTAATTGCCCTGCTCTCTTTTGAGTCTGGAAACCTTAAAAAGAAACCAGCAGACCCTTTGTTTAATTTCCAAGCAAAGGGTCTGGGCAATTAAAGGCACAGAAGTTCTGTCCTCTATTGAGTCTGGCAACCCTAGCTGTTTGTCATTATGCCCTTTGATGGCATCTTGTGACGCTCTCGCCAAATCCGAGGTGCCCCTGCTTCAACAAATCTCGCCAAAGCTACATCTAACCAGATGGGACGCCACCTCCACAAACCATAGCTGTGAAAGCAACGTGTATTATTAGCAGTGTTATGTAAGCCTTTAGGTGGTGATGTTAGGAAAGCTTCACTCCGCGAAAAGCAGGAGATAAATGTTATATGAGTTGGGGCTCAGGACCCATACATCAAGGGTGAGGGATGAGAAGATGACATGATAGCAGAAAGCTCTTTGGTGAGTGCCTTGGTCTGTCCTTGTTCATCCCTTTGACCGTTTCTGCAGCTGGTGTGGTGTAGTGGTTAGAGCAGGCATCCCCAAACTGCGGCTCTCCAGATGTTTTGGCCTACAAGTCCCATCATCCCTAGCTAACAGGACCAGTGGTCAGGGATGATGGGAATTGTAGTCCAAAACATCTGGAGGGCCGAAGTTTGGGGATGCCTGGGTTAGAGTATCAGAACAGGACTTGGGAGACCAGGGTTCAAATCCACTACTCTTATTGGGTGACCTTGAGTCAGGCACAGCTTGAACTGCCTCTATCTGAAGTCCTGTATGGTTGAAGTCCAATTTAAAGATAGACGACTACGAAGGAGAGCTCCAGGGCCTTGCAGTTGCCCATCAGTAGCTAGCAGAGGTCACCTGGTTGCTCTTCCCAAAAGTGGTAAGGTGTATTTCATATTAATAATAGTAATTATTTTCTCATCATTGATCAGCAACCTTCTCATCCTGTAACAGGTCAGGTTAAAGTTTAAAGCATTTGCTCTGTAAACCAACATCCTGGGAGAACAATATGCCACACTCTGCAATCTTTTTAGAGGGAACTTTATTTTTATTTGTAAAGGCACAAAAGCAAAACTGATTTCTAAAGGGAGGTTCTGTTGATGGGGAAATTGTACAGCAATTGCACCTGTGGTTTTTCAGTGTATGTTCCAGAAGTTTGGGATCATTTGCTTTTCAAAGCCAATAGGGGCCCCCAGGGCCACATCTGTCTGTGGGGCCACTCCTATGCCCAATGCTCCCCTCCCCACATGGCCTTCCATGGTGACGGCACTCCAGGTAGCACCAGAACTTAATTTTATTTAAATTTCCAGCATTTAAGTTTCACACAGTGCCCCAGAATAACCAATGTAGACTTGTTCTGTGGCATTGTGGGAAATTTAAAATGGCATCTAACATGTGTTCACCACCAGTGAGAATACCAATCATGATGGGACCTTTCAGCTTCTAAGTTCTAAACGTAGATATCCAAAAGTTCAGTAGCTCATTCACCCTCCTTTCCATAGAACTTTTGTTTGTTTTTGTTTTTGGTTGTGTACAAGTTTGTAAAGGCACACTCAAAACTTTGGGGTGCAAGTAGATAATGAGGCCATGGAATTTAAAAGCAAGTTTTAAAATAAAGCCCAAATTTAAATCCTTTGCAAAGTGAGTCATATTGTATGTAATGTGTGAACACCCCACAAGCTTTCAAGGGAACCGAGATCCATCAACACATTGGTGTGCCATCATATCACATCCTTGGGGATCTGGAAGGTGGGCATTCTTCTGTATCAAGGTCCGCACCAATTGGACTACTTGTTTGTTTGTTTTTCCATCAAGAAATTGGCTTTGATGGCCCTCAAAACCTCAACGCAGGGAAGGCAATGAAAGACATGCCTGTCAAGATTGGGTTGTGATGGTGTGAATAGCTTGGATTTCTCTGAGCTGAAAACCTATATGGTTAGCCATGATTAAGTCCCTGTTGAAATCCTTGGGATTTATGAGTGTACAACCTGTGTGTACCTGTGTGCACAGTAATGTTCAGTGCCTGTGTTGTCTGTGTGCACAATGGTTGAGCAGAACAAATCAACAAGGGCGCACTCTTTCACACAATCACTTGTACATGGGTAAAGGCAGTTTGTAGCTGTGTTCAGTGCAACATGTGAACAAGCCTCCCCAAGGAAAGTCTCTACGGCCACCAAGTTCCAAACTCAGCAGGACTTAGAGCCAGCTCCTTGGACCTTCTAGGGATTCATGCTGTTTCTTTCAGAGTCCCAGCTGCGGCGGTGACTGTGAAGGCTGCAATGGAGATCTGTCTCTTGACTTCCTCCCAGGCCTTGTGCTGGACCTCTGCGTTGGCAATGTCAAACAGGGCATCGCAGATACCAGGAAAGGACACTCCAGCATACTTGTTGTGGCTGTTCGGAGCAAAGATGATGTGTCTGGAAACACAAGCAACAATATTTAAAAAGCAGAGCTCATGATAACATCTGGGGAGGTTGTGCCTGGTGAGGAACCTTAACCAACCCTACTGAAATTTTCAAGGGACTCAAGTCCTATCTTTCAATATCCATCCCTTTGTTCCTCTTTGTCAGGAGTGGGGAGTTTCTTTCTGCCATGGACCAGAGGCAAAAGCGTTTTTCTTGTCTCTGATAGATGTACCTCACACTTAGGAAGACAGGAATCATAGAATCATAGAATCATAGAGTTGGAAGAGACCACAAGGGCCATCCAGTCCAACTCCCTGCCAAGCAGGAAACACCATCAAAGCATTCCTGACAGCTGGCTGTCAAGCCTCTGCTTAAAGACCTCCAAAGAAGGAGACTCCACCACACTCCTTGGCAGCAAATTCCACTGCCGAACAGCTCTTACTGTCAGGAAGTTCTTCCTAATGTTTAGGTGGAATTTTCTTTCTTGTAGTTTGAATCCGTTGCTCCGTGTCCGCTTCTCTGGAGCAGCAGAAAACAACCTTTCTCCCTCCTTTATATGACATCCTTTTATATATTTGAACATGGTTATCATATCACCCCTTAACCTTCTCTTCTCCAGGCTAAACATACCCAGCTCCCTAAGCCGTTCCTCATAAGGCATCGTTTCCAGGCCTTTGACCATTTTGGTTGCCCTCTTCTGGACACGTTCCAGCTTATCAGTATCCTTCTTGAACTGTGGTGCCCAGACTGGACACAATACTCCAGGTGAGGTCTGACCAGAGCAGAATACAGTGGTACTATTACTTCCCTTGATCTAGATGCTATACTCCTATTGATGCAGCCCAGAATTGCATTGGCTTTTTTAGCTTCTGCATCACACTGCTGACTCATGTCAAGTTTGTGGTCAACCAAAACTCCTAGATCCTTTTCACATGTACTGCTCTCAAGCCAGGTGTCTCCCATCCTGTATTTGTGCCTTTCATTTTTTTTGCCCAAGTGTAGTACTTTACATTTCTCCTTGTTAAAATTCATCTTGTTTGCTTTGGCCCAGTTGTCTAATCTGTTAAGGTCATTCTGAAGTGTGATCCTGTCCTCTGGGGTGTTAGCCACCCCTCCCAATTTGGTGTCATCTGCAAACTTGCTCAGGATTCCCTCAAGCCCATCATCCAAGTCATTGATAAAGATGTTGAACAAGACTGGGCCCAAGACAGAACCCTGTGGCACCCCACTAGTCACTACTCTCCAGGATGAGGAGGAGCCATTGATGAGCACCCTTTGGGTTCGGTCAGTAAGCCAGCTACAAATCCACTGAATGGTAGCATTGTCTAGCCCACATTTTACCAGCTTCTTTACAAGAATATCATGGGGCACCTTGTCAAAGGAAGGTGATTTATACCAGGTCTGACTCCAACATCAGCCGAAGAAGGAAGGGTGGAAAGACCACCTGTTTTTCCTTCTCAAGGCGGTTGGAGAACCATCACTCCTTCCACCATTGCTGGCTCCAGTAAGTGAGGTTCGAAGGGGAAAGGGGATAGATTAGGATAGGTAGGAGGAAGGGAGTTGAGGGGTTTGGGGGGAGAAGCTCAGGTCACATTTGGAAATGCTTGGAAATCAAATGAGCCATTTCCTAATTATGATTTGTTTTTGGCATTTGGGTTATTTATATGCCAATGCAAACATGGGCTGGTGTTTGAGGCTCCCCATCACTTGTTAAACACTTTAAAACCACGAGATAACTGGTCTCTGTATCCAACTCAGAGGTAGCTTTTTTGGTAATGAAAGGGGTGAAGAATCTAAAGACTTTTAAGGAAGGGAAGGGAATGTAGGAGTGATAAATCATAGAATTGTAGCCTTGGAAAGGATCCCAAGGGTAATCTAGTCCAAGATCCTGCAATGCAGGAATCTTTTGCCGAAGGTCGATCTCAGAACCCTGAGATTAAGAATCTCATGCTCTACCAACTGAGCTATAAAGAGCATATGTTTTCTTACCTATAGAACGGCCTGCCAGGTAATCCAAGGGGATCAATAAATGCTCTTTCCAGAAACATCAGCTGATCGTTCCAAGATCTCACTGCAATAGGGCTGAAAATTAGACCACAGGGACAAAAAAGAAGAAGCATCAAAGCTGCTCCAACAGAGTCATTAGGTGCTGCCCTTTGGGAGCCAACACAAAAGCTGACATTCTCAAATGCACACAGGTCTATTCAACAACTTCTTGGAAGTTGAGCACTGGACTTCCCTAGCTAGACCCTCCCAGTCCACTGAGGGGGTGTCTCTCTTTTGCATGTATTTATCAGCAGACCTCAGCCTGAAGAATTCTGCCCCGGGGCAGAACAGGCCAGATGTCCAATAATCTAGGTGACTTACTTATTGGTGTCCAGTAGTTGCGATCTCTTGTGAAAGTCACTGGCAGATTCTGAAAACTTCCCCACTGCATCAAGGAGAGAACCTGGGACAGCAAGGAGGGGGGGGGGGGGAAAGCTCGTCATTGGATTTCGTGAATCTTGTCTGCTGCATCCATGGAGATATAGGGCAGACACTCCTATTAAATGCTTATTATGCTGGTGGTTTGATTTTAAGTTTCTCAAAGGATTCAAAATAAAAAAAATCCTTCCAGTAGCACCTTAGAGACCAACTAAGTTTGTCATTGGTATGAGCTTTTGTGTGCATGCACGGCTACCTACCTGTAACTAGAATCAAATAATTCACTTCCTAATGGTCCCTGTAATTGAATTTGCCTTTTTCACAGCTGTTGCACACTGGGCAGCAGCTTCACTGAAAAAGCCACTACAGCCCCAAGGTCTCTTCTAGCTCCACACCGACTGCTCTGATGGGCCAGTGGTTCTCCGGGATGTCAAAGGGAGGTAATTTTCAACTGCACTGGCTAAAGTGCTTTATTTGGAGATGTCGGGGCAAACTGAAACCTTCTGCATGCGATCAGAAAGGAATATTTATGTATGCTACAACAGCTGCGTGGATGCTACTTGCCCAAAGATGGAAGGAGGACAACCTACCTACAAAAGAAGAATGGTTGATAAAGATGATGGATTATGCCGAATTGGCGAAAACGACCGGGAAAATCAGAGATCAAGAGGACAATAAATTTAATAAAGAATGGGGAATTTTTTTAAAAGTTACTTGAAAGAACACTGTAAACAATTGAAAATATTGGCAGGATTTTAAAAAAAAACACTTGCAATGAAGTGAGAATTATGATAAAAATGGAGCTTTAGGAAAATATGGAGAATATGATATGATGCAAATTGAAAAGAATATCTGGGGAAACCATGGAGGGAAGTTTGGGGATTCTGAAAATCCTGTTTGTAAAATGATTATGATTTATGTATGATGTTAAATGGTAAAAGTGAAAATCAATTTAAAAAAACTAAAGAGACCTTCTGCATGTGAAAGATGTGCTCAGCCACTGGCTTGTGGTTTCTCCCCTAAGCAACGGGAAGCCTAGTTGCTGACCAGGGAAAAATCAGGGCTTTTTCATAAGACCTGGACACAAGCAGCGTACGTAGCAAGGAAAAGAGCCCACAAAGGGAATCGTGGGGTACTCATGCGCAGGTGGGGGACTGATCTAACGCCAGTGGGATGTGCAAAGTAGCTGGATTAACAGAGTCACTGGGGGACTGTTTGTCTTTTTAGGAGTCCCACTTTGCACCCTTCCCCTTGAGACTTTCCAGGGTCCCTCTACGAGTCTTTGCTGCAAGATTCCTGCATTGCAGCAAGGCAAAGGTGGGCAGAAGGTTTACCTGGTAGATCCTTGGGTGATTTTTGCAGTGGTCATCAATGGATTTTGACCACGGCAATGAACAAAATTACTTTCCCCATCTAAATCAGGCTGCTGAAATAAAGAAAGGTAATCAGGGCGTGTGAAAGGACTGCGAGTTCGGTTCAGTTAGGGTAATGAAAACAAATCCCTAGGCTCAGAGTGTGCTCAGTGCCACCCGCTTCATTAATTCTGCTCAGAGATCTGCACTGGGTGCTGATTTGTTTCCAGGACAAGTACAAAATGTTACTATTAGCCTGTAAGGACCATAACAGCTTGGGACCATTTTGACTGCAGGATGTCCTTACCCCCATGCATGTTCTCTGAACCCCTTTGATCTGTGGAACTGGCACAGTTACAGATGGACATCATACACTGTTCTGCACTTGAAAGAAATCCCTCTGTGACAACACTTTGGAACTCTCTGCCTATTGATATCTGGGGGTGGGGGGTTTCCTTGTACTCTTTTGGGTGCCTGCTTAAAAACGTTTTATTTAGGCAAGCCTATCCAGTCATGCAGACTACTGACAGGTGTTTTAACCTTTTTGCTCAGTGTTGATTTTAATTATTTTTGAATGTTTTCAACAGCCTGTTTTAAATGTCTTTTATTTATAATTTTAATTGTTTGTGGGTCCCTCCAAATCTGCTTAGATGGTGATGATAATGATGATGATGATGATAATAATAATAATAATAATATTTATACCCCGCCCACTCTTAGAGGTCTTATTACAATCAAGTTAGTACAGTGGTACCTCAGTTTAAGTACACAATTGATCCGGAAGTCTGTACTTAATCTGAAGTGAACTTTCCCATTGAAAGTAATGGAAAGTGGATTAATCCGTTCCAGACGGGTCCGTGGAGTACTCAACCTGAAGCGTACTTAACCTGAAGTATGAGTGTAATTGGTTCTGGAAGTCCATACTTAACCTGAAGCGTACATAACCTGAAGCGAACTTTCCCATTGAAAGTAATGGAAAGTGGATTAATCCGTTCCAGATGTGTCCGCGGAGTACTTAAACTGAAAGTACTCAAACCGAAGCATACTTAAACTGAGGTATGACTGTATACAAACATTGTTAAATGAGAAAATAAAATACCGGTAGAATTCTAACGGAATGTCTTTAGCCTCTTAGGGTTCTGGTAGGAAGAAAGCACGGATTGCCAACATGATGAATAATGTGGTTTGCTATGGGTTTTGTTGGGCTCCACCTTCTATCATCCCTCACCATCCATTGGTCCACGCTGGCCGGAACTGATGGGATATGTAGTCCCAAACATCTAGTGGTTAGCTACCCCTGGAACAAAGGACCTCCAAGATTGCTTCCAACTCTGCAGTTCTCTGATTCTTGTCTTATGCCTGGTAGCACATACCTAACGACACGTTGTACGTCACCAAGGCTTCCTGGTGTTTCAGGGTCATGTTGTGAATGACGTTCACGTAACTGCTGAGTGCCTTGGCGTAATCCCGGCAGTCGAAAGGAAGGACGATGGAATCTGCCAGTTCAAACACCATTCCTCCACGCACCTGAGCCACAGCAAGGTGGTTCTTAAAAGTGGGGTCATAAAACTGCTCCACGATCTCGTAGGTCTCGTAGACGCTGTGATAAACAGGGTAGCTACTGTATTTGTCCACCCTCTGAAAAGTAAGAAGTGGGCACACTCAGATTGCATTTTCACATCTCATCAGTTTTTATGCGCAGCAAAAGAATAAAATAAAAAATCCTACAAGTTGGGTTGGGTGAAATGTGCAGCCACCCAAACTTTGCAAACTCTCGGCAGCCACTGCCACATCGGCTGCCTGGTCACTCAAGGCAGGATCAGGAGGTGCTGTGGTGGGAGATAGATTGGGCTCCATGCTGGACAGCACTGGCTGTGAGATCAGCTCAGCATCCAGTGGATATGGGCCAGCTCAGTCTTGCCTCACTGCCAGGGACTGGACATCGGAGGAGGAAAGTTGGAGACAGCCTCCCCCTCTTCCTGAACCTTCCCAAGAAGAGGAGGACAGTATAGATCAGGGGTCAGCAAACTTTTTCAGCAGGGGGCCGGTCCACTGTCCCTAAGACCTTGTGGGGGGCCAGACTATATTTTGAAGAGAGAAAAAATATGAATGAATTCCTATGCCCCACAAATAACCCAGAGATGCATTTTAAATAAAATGACACATTCTACTCATGTAAAAACATGCTGTCTGTGGGCTGGATTTAGAAGGCGATTGGGCCGCATCCGGCCCCCGGGGCTGAGTTTGGGAACCCCTGGTATAGATTTACAACGGTGGTTTGCAGAGGGTCACAGCTCAGGGATAGAAGAGGGGCAAAGCTGGGAAATAATGGAAGAAGCAGAGCAAGAACAGCTGGATGACACATTCTCTCTCTCTCTCTCTCTCTCTCTCTCTCTCTCTCTCTCTCTCTCTCTCTCTCTCTCTCTCCCTCCCTCCCTCTCTCCCTCCCTCTCCCTCTCCCTCCCTCTCCCTCTCCCTCTATATAATTGTCCAGTAGCACCGTAGAGACCAACTAAGTTTGTTCTTGGTATAAACTTTCATGTGCATGCACACTTCTTCAGATACATGCACATGAAAGTTTATACCAAGAACAAACTTAGTTGGTCTCTAAGGTGCTACTGGATAATTTATTATTATTTTTATATATTTTGACTGCGTCAGACCAACACTGCTACCTACATTATCACTAGAGAGCATTCCAGACCCACCTTCTCCCAGAACACGGTGAGCAGTGAAAGTAGGAGAACAAAGGGCTAAGAGGCAATTGGCCTTAAGCAGCCACCATAAAATGGGTGGCACTGTTGACGACTGAGAAGGGAAGGGAGAAGGAGATTACTCTGAGCAATGCCACTACCCCAAGAGGCGGATACTGAATAAAGACTTTGGTAAGAGCTTCTTGTTTATCTATTACTGGCAGCCTGCTGTGAGGGAGTGGGGTCAGATTCCCCGAAGCCTGAAACTCACTCTTAGAATGTCATGCTTTAAGGGCTTTCTGTTGGACTCTGAAATATTCTGCTGGTCAACTTTCTGTCTTGCCTGCCCCATTCAGGTATGGAATTCAGGGTTTCCAAGTTGCATGACCAACTGGACATAGTTAGGATCCACGCTATGTCTCCCTGTCTTTGGTCTTGCCATGCAATGCCTCCAGAACACCCCTTTTGGGGGAACCTCACTAGCCTCAGCTCAGTCATCTGAGCCCCATCTGAGATGCAATGAGTAAATTATGCTGAGCTGGGGTTGGGGACTTAAGAATGGAAGAAGAGCCTTGCTGGGTCAGGTCAATGGCCCATCTAGTCCAGCATCCTATTTTCACAGTGGCCAACCAGAAACCTACAAGCGGGTTTTGAGCCCAAGGGCGCTTTCTTCTCCTGCCGTTTGCAGCAACTGGCTTAACTTTGGGCTGAGCCAAGCTGAGCCAGGAATTGGCTGAATGAGCCAAAGATGCAATGAATCCTAAACTGCTCATGCTGGCACATCTTGCCATAGGATCTCCTCCTTAGTGTTGCCTTTATAGATTTGGGAGGAGGACGGAGGCAAAAGCAGAATTGCTTTCCTCTACAGTGGTACCTCGAGTTGAGTACACAATCTGTTCTGGGCTGCCGTTTGCACCCCAAAAAGTACTCAACCCGAGCGGCGCTTTAGTGCATGTGCGAAGCGCTGATAGAGCATTTCTGCACACGCACACAGTGTGCAGAATGCTTCTGCGCATGGACACGGGGTGAAAACCGGAAGTAAACACTTCCAGGTCCACCAAGTACTTAACCTGGAAATACACAACCTGCAGAGAATGCAACCCAAGGTATGACTGTACTTGTCAGTGGCTTCCACCCTATGAATCTGAATGAGTGCCAGCCTCCATTGGTCTTAAATGATTTTTGGAATTGGTCTTAGTCTTACAGAACTCCACAGCCAGACCCCTTTCGTTTCCAGTGAATTTTGCCAGGTTAACTTGGCATCTACAATAAATACGCAGTGCCTGGAGACCAGGGGTGCCAGCTTGAATAAAATATTGAGGGAAGGGGCAGAAGACACACACTATTTGAATGGCAATGTTCACCAGCCCCTCAAATATTTTACGGAGGGGTGGGTGGGCTGAAGGGACCTCAGCCCCTAGGAATTGGCTCCTATGCTTGAGACAGACAGTCAGGATGTGCATCCACAGTACTGACCAGAGAAGGAATGACGACTGGGAGGAGTACAGAGAGATGAAATGCCATGGTGCGTCTGCAGCAGCACAACCGGACACCTTCATCTGCCCCAGCTGCAACAAAACCTGTCTCTCCCATATCGGTCTCTGCAGCCACAGCAGGTGCTGCAACCTTCCAACAGTTTGACTTCACCTCCAAAAGGTGCACTCCTCCATCGTCTTCCCAGATAAGACATATGCCAACAACAATAAACCACAGTGAGCTTTTAAAGGGATTCATATCCAAATTCCCCAGGACGCTTATTTCAGGATGCTGTGGAAGTAACAGAACAGGCTTACCCAGTTTTTAGTGTATCGAGCTCTTCCGGAAGCCATGCCCAATCTCTGGAAAAAGACTTCAAAATCATTGCCGGAGCCCAGCTTGTTAATCCTTTTGTTAAATGAAAAAAAAAAAGACAGGACAGAGGGCAAACTGGGTAAACATTGCCATAGAATTATTGTTTTCAAAGCAACACAGTGTACATACTGATCCACCGGCAGATCTTTTTTATGGGTTATTGCCTAGCTTTCATTGCAACACATTGCTCTTTTTTTCTTAATTTTATGTTACACGTTTAAAATTCTGCTATTGTCTCTGCCTCCCAAAGGCTTGCATGGCTGTTTGTTGTAGCAGCAGTCCTGGCTACAAGCTCCGCAGGCGAATGGTGCCTCTGGGGCCGGCCAGGGGGTGCTTCCCAGGCCCCTGTGGGGCAGTGTGAGAAGGCACCTCTCTTTGGGGCAGGGGGGGGCAGCTCAGAGATCAGAGGTGTCAGTTGTGGCTCTCCAGAGGACTCCCAAGGAGAGGAGAGGAGAGGGGAGGCTGAGGGAACACTCCAAAAAGGAGGGTGACTCGGTAGTAGTAATAAATACTACTACTACCGGTAGTACTACTAATAATAAAACTACATCCATCTGGCTGGGTTGCCACTTAGAGACCCTTTACAGTGGTGCCTCAGTTTACAAACACAATTGGTTCCGGAAGTCTGTACTTAACCTGAAGCGTACTTAACCTGAAGCAAACTTTCCCATTGACAGTAATGGAAAGTGGATTAATCCGTTCCAGATGGATCCACGGAGTACTCAACCTGAAGCGTACTTAACCCGAAGTATGAGTGTAATTGGTTCTGGAAGTCCGCTCTTAACCTGAAGAGTACTTAACTGAAGCGAACTTTCCCATTGAAAGTAATGGAAAGTGGATTAATCCGTTCCAGACGGATCCGCGGAGTACTTAAACTGAAAGTACTCAAACCGAGGCGTACTTAAACCGAGGTATGACTGTACATAGTAAGTGACTAATAAATTGAAACAATAGTAACGAATGCATAACCCATCTTTCCTCCAAACAGATCACAGTGGTGTACAGTGGTGCCTCGCTAGACGAAATTAATTCGTTCCACGGGTCTTTTCTTATAGCGAAAAATTCGTCTAGCGAATCCCATAGGAATGCATTGATTTTTTTTTTGATTTTTTTTGCCCTTAGGAATGCATTAATTGAATTTCAATGCATTCCTATGGGAAACCGCGATTCACTAGACGAATTTTTCGTAAAACGCATTCGTCTAGCGAGGCAAGCTCCGCTCGAAAAATCCTTTCGTTAAGCGGAAATTTCGTTAAGCAGGGCATTAGTTAAGCGAGGCACCACTGTACTTGGCTCTCTCTGTTCTCATTTTATCCTCACAACAACCCAGTGAGGTAGGCTGACTGGCCCAACAACACTAGTGAGGTTTCATGGCCCAGTGGGGGTTTGAACCCTACTGTCCAAGCTCCTAGCCCTGGCCTCTAACCACTACACCACTTTAGAGAGACCCATTGAAGGCCAACCGGGCTCAACTGTCCCACTTCTGCCCTGCTTGTTTTGCACTTCGGTCCTTGTGACACAACAGGTAGACGAAGAAACCCCACCTCTGGAAGGAACTACAGTGGTTTCCTCCGCCATCCCCTCTCCATCCCAAACCTTTTGGGATTTACCTGGGCACACCTTCCTCCCCTGTTGAGGGGTTTTTCTCATACCAGCTTTCATAAAGAGATCTGCCTTCAAAGCCTTCATCGGGGCTTGGTATCTATTAAAACACAGTAAGTTTTGCAAATGTGATAATAATAATAATAATAATAATAATAATAATAATAATAATAATAATAATAAAATTCATACCCCGCCCATCTGGCCAGGTTTCCCCAGCCACTCTGGGCGGCTTCCAGAAGGATATTAAAATACAATAATCTATTAAACCTTAAAAGCTTCCCTAAACAGGGCTCCCTTCAGATGTCTTCTAAAAGTCTGGTACATGTTTTTCTCTTTGACATCTGGTGGGAGGGCGTTCCACAGGGCAAGCGCCACCACCGAGAAGGCCCTCTGCCTGGTTCCCTGTAACTTGGCTTCTTGCAGCGAGGGAACCACCAGAAGGCCCTCAGCACTGGACCTTCGTGTCTGGGCAGAATGATGGGGGTGGAGACACTCCTTCAGGTATACTGGACCGAGGCTGTTTAGGGCTTTAAAGGTCAGCATCGACACTTTGAATTGTGCTCGGAAACGTACTGGGAGCCAATGTAGGTTTTTCAGGACCAGTGGTCTCGGCGGCCGCTCCCAGGCACTAGTCTAGCTGCCGCATTCTGGATTAGTTGTAGTTTCCGGGTCACCTTCAAAGGTAGCCCCACATAGAGCGCATTGCAGTAGTCCAAGCGGGAGATAACTAGAGCATGCAACACTCTGGCGAGACAGTCTGCGGGCAGGTAGGGTCTCAGCCTGCGTACCAGATAGAGCTGATAAACAGCTGCCCTGGACACAGAATTGACCTGCGCCTCCATGGACAGCTGTGAGTCCAAAATGACTGCCCTGAAAAAAATGTTTAAAATAACCATTTCCTGGGGGGGGGGGAGCCCTGAAGCTTTCCTTTTAGGAATTCTAGGTGCCAAAATCCCAAGAGAGCAGAAAAGACTATTTATGTATGCAGCCACAACTGTGCAGATGTTATTGACCCAGAGATGGAAAGCAGATGAACTCCCTACCAGAGAAGAAGGGCAGATCAAGTTGCTGGATTATGCTGAAATGGCTAAAATGACCGGAAGAATCAGAAAGCAGGAAGAAAGACCAAAATTTTAATAAGGAATGGGGGGAAATTTATACCTTATCTTAAAGACCATTGTAAACAGTTAAAATATTTAGTAGGATTGGAATATGACTTGTCATTTAATGGTGAATTATGGATACCTTGGAGAGATTTGGATTATTAGAAAAGATGAAGGAGGAAATGACTAACAATCAGACCCACAAAGGGGAGGAGGGAAGTCCAAGAGATTCCTTGGAATCTTGTTCTTATGTTGTATGTTGGACTGTAAAAATTTAATCTGAAAAACCAAATAAACAAAGTTTTCAAAAAGGTTGTCATCGAAGCCAAGCCAATGGGATTGGACTGTATGCAGGGGAGGAGGTTGAGAGTCTCAGGTGAGGCTCCCCAAAAAGGAAGAGTGGGATAGATCTATAACAAATGAATAAATCTATTATGTTTCTTCTTAGAGTTAATTTTTCCCTCCTCTTCTTTTATTTTACCTCTTTAGTCAGATTGTATACCAGGCTATACATCAGCGGCGTGCAGTCAACTCGAAGGGTGTAGTTGCCTGGAAGAGAAGTAGTATCAATTAACGGCATTTGTATCACGCCTTTCCTCCAGGGAGGTTGAGCTCTCCTCCCCATTTTACCCTCACAACAACCCTGTGGTGTAGGTTGGGCAGAGAGGCAGTGACTCGATCAAAGTCGCCCAGCGAGCTTCACGACCAGGTGGGGATTTGAACCCTGGTCTCCCGGATCATAGTCCTTCACTCTAACCACTACGCCACACGGGTAGTTGCCACATTACTGTCTTTTAGATAGCTCAGTTGGTAGAGCACAAGGCTCTGAATCTTAGGGTCGTGGGTTTGAGCCCCATGTTGGGCAAGGGGGTCCTGGATTGCAGAAGGTTGGACTGGATGAATCTTCCAACTCTATGATTCTATTCCAGGACTATTAAATGGGCTCCGAATATGAAAACCATGAAGTTTTTTTTAAAACATCTATATGCACATTTGTTGAACCAGTAGCAGAGCATGCACCAAACTCCACTAATGGAAGGCTCTTTAATCCAAGGGACAGCTTCCCATAAACAGAAGGGAAAGGAGGGGATTCTAGCCGATTCCCCCTGCTATCTGCAATCCTTGCACCCCCTTGATCTGTTCCATAGGGTTGGGGGCCATTTGGAACTGTGGGAGGCAACGGAAATTTAAGACCTCTTTTCTCCCAATTGCAGAAGCCCCTGCTAGATCAAAGAGCAGAGGATACAACCCATCTTTTTTAAATTTCTGGTTTGAGTTTCACTGCATGATGTTGCATTTCACTTCTCTTTTGTGATGCATGCTGGCCTGAATGCTTTATTGGGTGGTATTCAACTAAGTTTGTTGTTGTTGTTGTTTAGTCGTTTAGTCGTGTCTGACTCTTCGTGACCCCATGGACCATAGCACGCCAGGCACTCCTGTCTTCCACTGCCTCCCGCAGTTTGGTCAAACTCATGTTCGTAGCTTTGAGAACACAGTCCAACCATCTCGTCCTCTGTCGTCCCCTTCTCCTAGTGCCCTCAATCTTTCCCAACATCAGGGTCTTTTCCAAGGATTCTTCTCTTCTCATGAGGTGGCCAAAGTATTGGAGCCTCAGCTTCATGATCTGTCCTTCCAGTGAGCAGTCAGGGCTGATTTCCTTCAGAATGGATAGGTTTGATCTTCTTGCAGTCCATGGGACTCTCAAGAGTCTCCTCCAGCACCATAATTCAAAAGCATCAATTCTTCGGCGATCAGCCTTCTGAGTTTAACTCAGCAAACCAAGGACTCAGCTACATTAGCAAAGATACATCGATTTGAATGCGCTATGAACATGCAACACCCAACGGCGCCAGAGAGCAGGAAATTCTAAAACGCGGCTTTCCATAGAGATATCTTTCTTTTGTCATAACAATCTAATTTATTTACAGCGGTTTGCCCACTGTGTCTAGATCCACCCCCGAAGAAATTAATGAACCGAATATTCATTTTAGTTGGGGAACGGAAGTACAAATGAAGTCACTGTTGCATCACATTACAGCCACGGGTGGGAAGGAAATTTAGCATGGCGTGGTGGTATATTGAGAAAAAATAATAATTAAAAAATCCACAGTTCCATAAAATGCATTGTAAAGGGACATTAGAAACCAGGAGAGAAGCATTAGCATTTTATAACCAGGAAAAATAAGACAGATGTTTGAATGCACCACAAGATTGGGCCAGATTCAGCACAACTCATCCCAAATTCTGCCCAAACAAGCAAATGCAAACAAAACCTGTTCCCCAATCCAGCGATTAGGAAGAACTTCCTGACAGTAAGAGCTGTTCGACAGTGGAATTTGCTGCCAAGAAGTGTGGTAGAGTCTCCTTCTTTGGAGGTCTTTAAGCAGAGGATTGATAGCCATATGTCAAGAATGCTTTGATGGTGTTTCCTGCTTGGCAGTGGGTTGGACTGGATGGCCCTTGTGGTCTCTTCCAACTCTATGATTCTATGATTCTATTCTATGATTACGGTACATGTTTATGAAGTTCAACCCCAAAAGACATCCAGATATTCTTATCTGAAGAAGTGTGCATGCACACGAAAGCTCATACCAATGACAAACTTAGTTGGTCTCTAAGGTGCTACTGGAATGAATTTTTTTATTTTTGTCCCAAAAGACAACTCAATGACCACACCCTTCTCATTCTCTATTAAAACGTGCATATATTTTACCTTCTATGGAGGAATCAGCATTGATATAGGCCACACCACGCTCCTGCAGTATTTTGACATTTTCCTACAACAGAAATGAAGAAAATGTTTGTTCATGTTCATGCCTAAAATATTTCTCCATGGTGAAAATGATGTACAGATGGTATATGACACCAGTGAAATGCACAAAACAAATAATAAATGCTGGAAATGTAAGGGAAAAGAAGGTACTTTTTACCATATGTGGTGGGAATGTAAGAAAGTAAAAGACTTCTGGGAAACGATTTACAATGAGATTAAAAAAATGTTGAAATATACATTTGTAAAAAAAACCAGAAGCCTTTTTTGGTATAGTAGGTACAGAGATTCACAAGCATGATAAAAAATTGTTTTTATATGCAACAACTGCAGTAAGAATACTATTAGCCCAGTGATGGAAGCAGGAAGAACTACCAACAAAAGAAGAGTGGCAGATGAAACTCATGGACTTTGCCGAGTTGGCAAAATTAACTGGGAAAGTTCGAAACCAACAAGACCAGACTTTCCTGAAAGACTGGAAGAAATTGATGATATATTTGAAAGACAATTGTAATCAATTGAAATCTCTTGTAGGGTTGCAAGAAGTTTTGTAAAGAGAACCATATGAATTATTGAGAAAGAGGACTAAGAAGGAGTTTATTTGGGATATGGATTTCATAGCAATAACTATTAAAATAAAATGCAAAATCAGAAAGAAAGTTAGAAAACCATTAGTCAAGGTTGACAGAAGTCTCAGGCTGTGATAGCCGGAGGTTTGTTATGTGGTATAGGATGGGATATTATGTTTGGAAAATATGTACAAAAACCAATAAAAAATTAAAATTCTCCATGGGCCAATTCACACATGCAGGGTCAAGCGACAATGACTGGCAAGTGTGTGTTTGGCCCATCACAGATCAAACCCACGAGCCTCTGTGTTTGGAGGCAGCAACGCTCCTGAAACCAAAGGAGAGGAGGGTCTCTCGAACTCAGGTCCTGAATGTGGTTGGCCTCTGTGAGAGCAGTGATCTAGGACTCAACTACTGTACTTTAGTTTAAAAAATAAAGTGCTTCAAATGCGTTATAACACTGTGACACCAGATGACGCTGTGGAGTTCTTTCTTTCGGCAACTGGACTTCCCATTATGAGGTTTACAACACGTTTTCCTGAAACGTTTTTTTTTTTTTTAATGTGTCTAGATCCAGCCCTAGTTGGGCCATTGGCCTGATCCAGCAGGCTCTTCTTATGTTCTTATCCCGCATTTTACAGTGGAATTTCCTCAGCATTTTCCTTACCACAAAAAATCTGATCTTTTTAGGACGTGCATTTGTTGTACAAGAGTTCCAAATCGGCTGTAACTATGCAGCCTGAATTGGGGACTACAGTGGTACCTTGGTTCTCAAACTAAACCCGTTCCGGAAGTCCAAAACCAAAGCATTCCAAAACCACGGCACGCTTTCCCACAGAAAGCAATGCAAAACGGATTAATCCATTCCAGACTGTTAAAAATGACCCCTAAAACAGCAAATTGACATGAATTTTACTATCTAATGAGACCATTGATCCATAAAATGAAAGCAATAAGCAATGTACTGCACATAGCTGCCAAGTCTCCCGTTTTCCCCGGGAAACCCTCGTTTTTCCAGCTGTCCCCAGCTGAAAAAACGGATTTTTTTGTTTTCCCCCGGTTTATTCTGGCGCGGCGGCCATTTTGGAACTGGGCGGCACATGCTCAGAAGCGACTTTTGATGCTGCTCTGCCCAGTTCCAAAATGGCTGCAGCGCGACTAATGGTGCGGCGGCCATTTTGGAACTGGGCACAGCAGCATCAAAAGTCACTTCTGAGCATGCTCCGCCCAGTTCCAAAATGGCCACCGAGCTACTTCCGGTATGCTACTTCCGGTCCAGTCCCTTATTTTTCAGAGAGTAACTTGGCAGGTATGGTACTGCAGCCACATAATCAATCAATCAGTAGCTGATCTGGGTTCCACACAGTCATAAAAACAAAACAAAAAGAGACGCAAAATAGCAAAAATAGACACACCTCAGCGTAACACTCAATACTGAAGTGTGGCACTCAAAACAGAAGTGTAACACTGAAAACGGAGTATGTTTGGCTTCCGGGAAAAGTCCGCAAACTAGAACACTTACTTCCGGGTTTGCAGTGTTTGGGTTCCAAGTTGTTTGAGTACCAAGGCGTCTGAGAACCAAGGTACCACTGTATGTGAATGGATCCTACTCAGAGACAGCGATCATCTGGAAGTATCTTTCCTTATTGATTTACCTCAGCCCACTCTGTAGATCCCATCAAGCCAAACTCCTCAGCATCCCAGCTGGCAAATATCACCGTTCTCCTTGGCCTCCATCCTGCAGTTGAGATATTTAGAGCATCATTATGAACACAATATATATTTGTTTATTAGAAACCATTTCTGAACCCCTTAGCATTCCAAAAGCCTCCTCAGCAGCGCATGCCGTGCGTGATATAAAAACCCCTATTGATTAAAACAAAAATACAATCGGAAAGCATAAAACTAAAACAAATAAAATAAAACTTTTTTTTAAAAAAAGCACCTAAAACAGAAATCCAGGGGATTCATACATGAAACACAGGGTCCCATCTTATGGGTCAGAATGGCATAGGCGAAGGAGAAGGCTTTGCAAGACATTTGAAGCAATGAACGGTTGCTGTGTCGAGTACGGCAGAGGGAAGAATTTCTGCAAATGCATTTCGCAGTATAGGGGCAACAGCAAAAGAAAAAAAAGGCCATTCTTGGGGTTCACTGTGGTGTGAGATTCTGTAGGGTGAGATACCATGAATATAATTTCCCCGGAAATGATCTCACAGGTCTATACAGGGGCAAGTGGTCTTTCAAGTCACCTGGTCCTGAGTTCTTAGGGGAATTATATGTCAACTAGAAGACCTCGGCAGGGACAGCGGGTGACGCCGCGGGTTAAACCACAGAGCCTAGGGCTTGCCAATCAGAAGGTCGGCGGTTTGAATCCCCGCGACGGGGTGAGCTCCCGTTGCTTGGTCCCTGCTCCTGCCAACCTAGCAGTTCGAAAGCACATCAAAGTGCAAGTAGATAAATAGGTACCACTCTGGCAGGAAGGTAAACGGCATTTCCGTGTGCTGCTCTGGTTCACCAGAAGCGGCTTTGTCATGCTGGCCACATGACCCAGAAGCTGTATGTCGGCTCCCTCGGCCAGTAAAACGAGATGAGCGCCGCAACCCCAGTGTCGATTATGACTGGACCTAATGGTCAGGGGTTCCTTTACCTTTACCAAGAAGACCTCAGCAGCTGATCAAAAGGCAGGAAAAACTTGGCACAGGTGCAATATGTGTGTGTCTAGGTGTTTCAGACAACAATCTGGCCACTGCAATCTGCGCCAGCTCTCTCTCTCTCTCTCTCTCTCTCTCTCTCTCTCTCTCTCTCTCTCTCTCTCTCTCTCTCTCTCTCTCACTCACACACACACACACAGAGAGAGAGAGAGAGAGAGAGAGAGAGAGAGAGAGAGAGAGAGAGAGAGAGAGAGAGAGAGAGAGAGATCATCAGAGGATGAAGCTAGTGGTGAAAATAGCCTTGAGGTAGGCCATTTTCTGAGGGCGATCAGGACCAGAATTTAACAAGAGGGACCTGCAAGAGAATGTTTCAATGTATGCTCCTTGATTTGTTGTAAGAGGGAATCCCATTTAGGGTTGCGTGTCTACCAACTGTGCCTTCATCCAGGATACTACAAGCTGCAAGGACTGCAGGAAGAGCTTTCCACCATCACCCCCCCCCTTTGGGTTTGCTTGTTTTCCTCTCCAACTGACAGTCAGCGTTCTGTGGCTACTGAACAGGCTCAGTTTCAGTGGGCTAAGGCATTTTTATTTTTTTCAGAGGGGAAGTTTGGCCCTTCTAAAGTGCCTTTTGCAGATTTTTTTTATACTACTGCCAATCTCAGGGTCCCTCAGGCATGTTGATTCCTCCTCCTCCTATTATTATTATTATTATTATTATTATTATTATTATTATTATTATTCTGTCATATAACCGCAGGTTTCAGTGCAGTTCACGGGGTAAAATCAAACTATAAAACTACAAAATACATAATCAAAACAACAACAACCACAACCCAATAACCTCCCCCCCAACACATTATAAAAGGGCCATGTTGTCAGCGTCCCATTTTGGCTACAATCCTGTCAGCACTCACTATCAACAGGAGTAATTTGTATCATGCTTCTTTACCCATTAAGATGCCATAGAATCATAGAATCATAGAGTTGGAAGAGACCACAAGGGCCATCCAGTCCAACCCCCTGCCAAGCAGGAAACACCACCAAAGCATTCTTGACATATGGCTGTCAAGCCTCTGCTTAAAGACCTCCAAAGAAGGAGACTCCACCACACTCCTTGGTAGCAAATTCCACTGCTGAACAGCTCTTACTGTCAGGAAGTTCTTCCTAATGTTTAGGTGGAAGCTTCTTTCTTGTAGTTTGAATCCATTGCTCCATGTCCGCTTCTCTGGAGCAGCAGAAAACAACCTTTCATCCTCCTCTATTCTACTCTATTCGTCTGCAAAATGTTATTCACAACAAACCGAGCAAGTCCTTTGCAGTTCTGACTTTGTCATTTAACAACAACAACAACAAGCCATTGTTCCTTAAAGCCTCTCCATTATCAATCAAACAATTCAAAGGCAAGATATTTACATGCACTGTTCTTTTCTGCTTGTCAGTCCTTGTGGCTGCTTAAATCCCAATGATTTCAATCAGACCCGAGCAATCTCAGTGCATGCAGGATTGCAGCTGTTATGGGAAATAATGAAAAAAGACTGAAACCCTCTGAACCGCAAGGATTTTTGCTTCATTTTTTGTTTTGTTTTGGATTTTAGGAAGCTGCCTTATACCAAGGCAGACCATTGCTCCATCTACCCCAGCACTGTCTGCACTGACTGGCAGCAGCTCTGCGGGATTTCAGGCAGGAGTATCTCCCAGCCCTAACAAGAGATGCTGGGATTTGAACCCGGGACCTTCTGCTCTGCTGCTGAGCTGTGGCCTTTCCTTGCAAAGGTTCTGCATGTTGCTACATTACATTGCATATTAGACAGATCGAAAGACACACACAATAAAGTAAAAAATAAATAAATCTGTACCCAAAATCACATCCTCAAGATAGCCCAAACCAGAATAGATTATGTCTAAATAGGGGATATTGCCCTTATGCGTTCTATTGTCATCAATTATTCAGGTTGCAGAATTCAGGTACCACCCCCCCCCCCCCGCGTGCAGAATTTGAACTGCTGTCCTACAGAACTCATTTTACGAAGTGGCAAACTAATAAACAGATAAACCTATTTTGTAACACAGTGTTCACACCAGGGGGTGGGGCAGGGAAGATGTAGATCATACGAGGATAAAAAGAGGAACCCTTCCCCCAACCTTACATTAGACTCCCAATCTTTACTATCCAAGATGTAGAATCATACGGTATATGCAGAACATCCCAGTGTACGGATTATAGGGTCCAAAAAGTGATTGGCTGCATGGCTGAATGTCTTGCATCCCACCCATGCCAGTATTTTGCACCTGGCTCCAGGAGGTGGAAGCAACCATTTCCATTTTCAGCTGTGGGTTTTTGTTATGTCCAAACCAGGAACTATGGTCAGTTGTTATCTATGGTTTATTTGAAGAAGCTGGGCTCATAAAAATGGGGCGCAGGAGTTGTAGCTTGGTCCCATGACCATGGGTGCCCAGGGCTGTGGGTGCCATGCAGCATGCATGGCCCTGACACTGAAATTTGTGGGTGCCCATGCTACGTGTTTAAGTTTTTTCCTGCTCCCCCTTTAATGGACGACAGGTTATGGGCCCAGGCTCCTCCGGCATTTCGGCACAGCTACTAACCTTCAGTAGCAAGTAAAGCTCTGCTGGATGAAGTACAATTGCCTCTGGTCTATTTATTTATTTTTTTAAACTCTGCTACATGTTTAAGTTTTTCCCCCTGCTCCCCCTTCATGCACAGCAACCCAGCCCCTTCATGGGGAATTTTGTGGGTGCTTGGGCACCCAGGGCCCCAGGGAGTTGGCACCTATGACTGGGCTGGACTCAAGTAGCACGTTCTGCTAGCAGAAGCCTAGGCTTTCCCCTCCATCTGTGCACCCCTCAAAAATGGCTCAGGGTAAGGGGTGAAAGAACCTGCAGAACAGCACACAGGAAGACGAGATGTTGGATGGATGGATGGATGCATGGATCCCCGAACTGACAGATTTTTAGGTTCTGTATTCTTCTTGCCTCACCTTGCTGCTTCAGCTTTCCAAAGCTTCGGACAATCTCGTGAACAACAGCCGCTCCGCTCTGCGGGTCAATCCCACCAAAGACCCAAGAGTCTCGGTGACCCCCTAGGATAACGTACCTGTCTGGATCAATGGACATGAGGATTAATTTTTAAATGGGCACAATAAATCACGACAAGAGTTCTACTTAAGGGCCCCTCTGAGGATAATCTGGAGCTCGAGATGAGAGGATCTGACCATTTTGGTCTCCCTTTCTCATCCTTGCAATCTTTACTTCAGTTCCCACATCAGTTTGCAATTTGATTTAAAAAGTCCTCATGAAAATTCACCAGCATTTTAGTGTCACTTTTCCCCTAGTGTACATTTTTATGTGCCGTTTGGTCTGATATACATTTTTGCAGAGACATTCCCTCTAACAAATTGCATTTTTAAAGGCTATTTTCAGTAATAAAATGCATTTAAATGCACACCCCAGTATGTGCCTTTTTTTGAAGCACATTTTTCTGTAGCTGGAGAAGTGCACATTTGGAGATGTGTGAATTTTGAAGGACGTCTGGTCTTTGGTTCCATGATGGAAGGAGGAATAGCAGGATAAAAACAAATAAATAGAAGTGGTTTTGACTAGACAGCCTTGCATGGCTCAAGACCTCGATATCTTTCAGAACATATCTTCAGAACATACGTACCTACCCAGACCCTTCAATCTGAGGTCCCTCTTCTGCCTCTGAGGGAAGATTAAAGGGTGCTGACAAGGGAGGGGGCCTTTTCAGTTGTGGCTCACTGCATGTCTAATGCTGTCCCCCCCCAAAGGCAGCAACCGGGCACCATCATTATTTTCCTTCAGCATCTTCTAGCAAGCATCTGATGGATTATGACAATTATGGTGTCTATGAAAGTACTTTTTTCCCACTGAATTTTTACTGTTGTTTTGCTGGATTTCATTTATAGGTTACTAGCTGGCTCTGCCACGCATTGCTGTGGCTAATTCCTGTGACTGCCCCCACCCTGCACTGATCCATGATGTATCCCACCCCTCCACCACCCACCCCCAGCTTATCCCTGTGATTCCCCCCACCCTGTCCCGACCCATGATGTATCATGCCCCCTCTTCCTTCCATCCCCAGCTCATCCCTGTGACTGGTCCCACCGTGTCCTGAGTCCTGACTTATCCCGTCCCCCCACCCCCACCCCCCCACCCAGGTGAGTCAGTACCTCCATTCAGCCTAGTCTGTAAAGGCTTCGGCCTAGTATGTAAATGGGAGCCAAGGTGCTGTTGAGAGGGAAGGTTTTATAGGTGCAGTACCAGTGTAGCCACCGCTAGAGGGTGCTGGTTTGCAACCTCGTTCTTTTCCCAGAATGCATTTCCGTCTGAGTGGTGTGTTTTGAGACACGGGGTTTTACGTGGCACAGGTGTGACATCTGTCTTTGAAAACTGTTATGGGCTTGGCTTGCTCTCATATTCGCATGCAGCATTGTGTCAAAATTTGAATGCAATCGGTCAAGCGGTTTTGGTGAAACGTGGATACTAACAGACATGGCCAGTTTACATTTATATATATATAGATAGATTGAATGTTGCATGGCATTTCTATGTTCTTAAAGTTACTTTAAGGCTTTTTACATGAATGCCTTGTGAGTCAAGCGTTTTGGCTCGAGTGTTTGTAAACTTTTTTTGGAAGCCGAGTGCCTGACGCGGCTTCCAATTGAGTGCAGGAAGCTCCTGCAGCCAATCAGAAGCCATGCCTTGGTTTCCGAACGTTTTTGGAAGTCGAATGGACTTCTGGAACAGATTCTGTTTGAGAACCAAGGTACAATGGTATTAGGAAAAAATAGCATTATTATTATTAAAATAGGTGTCGGATCATTGGTCCATCTAGTCTGGAGGACTAGCTAAATTTGAAGGACTTCCTGGATCTCAGGTGAAAGCCTTTCTTAGGGGGCATTTATCATACTAACCATGCATCCTACCTCTGAACTACAACCCTTTCCCTGGCTTGATCCCACAGACAACATGAGCAAGGGAATGGCTTTACCTGGCTCTGTTGAACCTTGGAGAGTACCGATCACGTTGTAAATTCTTCTTACTTCTTTGATGCTGTGGACATGCATTTTGACTTTGCTAATGCAAGTGCAATAAAAAAAATCAAGTGTTAAATGTCAGGTTAAGAAATAAATGCACACTTTAGACTTTAAAGTCAGAATGGATTAGGGCTGAAATTCTGCATAGTTATAGTCCTGTATAAGTTATGAAATATCGTTTTCAGAAGGTGGATTTAGTTTTAACACCAGCCTTCGGCATGAGAGCCACTTCTTTTTGGACCCATGTGCTCATCTTTCTAGATGGAGTCCAACATGTGAGCATCCGTCCGTGAAACAGAAGTTGTTGGCAGAATGGAGTCCCCTTCCCTCTGCAGTTCCCCCACACTGCCCCACTCAAGGTGCTTTGAAGGGTTTGAGGGGACTATTTGATGCAGATCTGAGGGGAGGGGGGTGCTGTGTGGGGGCTGCAGAGGGAAGAAAGAATGCGGGAGTCCCAGCAGTGATGAGGTCATACGCAAAACCAGCAGCAATGAGGTCATATATATTTCCCTAGTGAGGGAATTCCAAAGTTGAGGGGCCACCACCGAGAAGACCATGTTTTTGTATCCGCTACTCTAGCATCTTCTACCGGTCAAAAAGAAGAAGAGGAGTTTGGATTTGATATCCCGCTTTATCACTACCCAAAGGAGTCTCAAAGAGGCTAACATTTTCCCTTCCCTTCCTCCCCCACACCAAACACTCTGTGAGGTGAGTGGGGCTGAGAGACTTCAAAGAAGTGTGACTAGCCCAAGGTCACCCAGCAGCTGCATGTGGAGGAGCGGGGAATTGAACCCAGTTCACCAGATTATGAGTCCACCGCTCTTAACCACTACACCACACTGTAGTGTAGGAACATGGGTGGTGCTGTGGTCTAAACCCCTGAGCCTCTTAGGTTTGCCGATCAGAAGGTCAGCAGGTCAAATCCCTGCAATGGAGTGAGCTCACGTTGCTCTGTCCCAGTTCCTGCCAACCGAGCAGTTCGAAAGCACGCCAGTGCAAGTAGATGAATAGGTACCACTGTGGTGGGAAGGTAAATGGCATTTCTGTGTGCTCTGGCTTCTGTCACAGTTTTCTGTTGCACCAGTAGTGGTTTAGTCCTGCTTGTCACATGCCCCAGAAAGCTGTCTGTAGACAAACGCCGGCTCCCTCAGCCTAAAAGCGAGATGAGAACTGCAACCCCATAGTCGCCTTTGACTGGACTTAACCTTTACCTTTACCTTTCTACCAGTCAGCCAGAAAGCTGGAGTACAAACACTGATCTTCTCAGCGGCTGCTCCCAGACTTTGAAACGCCCTCCCTAGAGAAGTTATTGACTTGCTCCCTCCTTATTGTTCTTCTTTCAGCAACTGAATATTTTTTTGTTCCAAAAGGATTTGGGGGAACTAACTGCTTTCCATTAAAGGGCTGGTGCTGTGCTCTGTTTTTATTGTAATTATTGGTATGTTTTGAACAGGTTTTATATATGCACATCATTTTAATTCCATCAATATTTAATTGCATTTTAATGACTGATTTTTCTATGTTTTTAGTGTTCTTGCATTTAGATAAAAGTTTCCTTGAGTCCCCGTCAGGGAAAAGGTGGCATATAAGTAAATAAATAAAGTTTAGGTATGTTCATACAAGTACAAGAAGGTAGTCTTAAGGAGGGATCTTCGTTTGGTCCCAAACAAAGAGGATAGACAGACAGCCTACATTACCCTAACCAACTAAACCTTTCTTATTCAAGTTACAGGTAGGTAGCCATGTTGGACTGAAGAAGTTTGCATGCACACGGAATCTCATACCAATGACAAACTTGGTTGGTCTCTAAGGTGCTACTGGAAGGAATTTTTTTTGTTTGTTTCGCCTTTCTTATTCAGTGTAGGTTCTGTGGCTCCATTTTCCTATTGGCCATTTACTCAACACCACAAGATTATATTCTCCTCCCACCTTTTTGAAGAACTGCCTTTGAAGCCTGGCCCAACGTTGTAAGGCACAGAGAGGTTTCCCTTCCAGCTGTCATCTGGCGGGGGTGGTCCTGCCATGTCCCTGTTGGGAAAAGATAACATTACAGTTGGCATCCATCCGAGAAAGAAGTAGGAGCAATGGTGTGTTCCTCCTTATAATATTCCGTAACTTCTAGCATGTAGGCTTTCAGAATATTTTTTTCCCCAAGTCCCTCTTTTGGCGCTTCCATTTTGTAGCTGCGAAACCCCAAAGGGTAATGATTGGCAAATAAAAATTGGAAGGCAAAAAGACTTCAGGCATAACCAAGCTTTCAAACTTGGTCGTGGGTTGTTTTGTCTTTCAGTCTGGAAGATCGCTTGCAAGCTGAGTTGCCACAGGGTGGAAGACCTTGTTTCCTAGAATGCCTTAGGCTAGAGATGGGTGATCCACTAGGAAGACCCACCTGCTGTGGAAGCATCAAGAGAGAAGAGGAAAACCCAATCCTACCAGCGACCATAAGGAACACAAGAACTTAAGAGGAGATGTTCTGGATCAATACAAATCCCTATCTAGTCTGGAATCATGTTCTCACAGTGACTGACCACATCATAGCTGCCAAGTACCCCGTTTTCCCCGGGAAACCCCCCGTTTTTACTTACCTTTTCCCGGTGGTCCCCCGTATCACTTCGCCTCCCGTTTTTCTCCATTATTTTCTCTTGCCAGCAGCCATTTTTTTTCCTGATTTGCCCTTCTATGGGCACAAAAAATGGCCGCCGCCGGCTTCAAAAGTCGCATCTACGCATGACCGGAAGTGCGTAGACACGACTTCCGGTGTCGTCGTCGGCCATTTTTGGTGCCCATAGATGGGCGGGCCGACACTTCCAGTCATGCGTAGAAGCTACTTTTGAAGCTGGCAGCGGCCATTTTTGGTGCCCATAGAAGGGCAAAGCGACACCGGAAGTTATGTCGATGCAACTTCCGGTGTCACACGGCTGCCGGTCCCGGATTCTGCAGTCTGGGACTTGGAAGGTAAGGACCACATGTCTATGAGAAGCCTCCAAGCAGGACCTGAATTCACCCTATTTGTGATTTCCAGCAACTGGTATTCAGAGACCTACTGCTTCCAACAGTGAATGTGAAACACAGTCAGCATGGGAAGTAGCCACTCTTAAGTCTTACCTTCCATGAATTTGTCTAATCCTCTTACAAAACCATATAAGTTGCTGGCCACCAGTACTTCTTGGGAGAGTGAAAGGAGGCAGTTTTGGAGGCATGGAACACCTGAGAAACAAGACCCTAGGAACCTCCAACACAGATTACTACAATGCACTCCTTGTGGGTCTGCCCTTGAAGATAGTTCCCAAGCCATAGAATGCTAATGCAGAACAGTGCACCATTTCCCCCTTATTATTTTTTGAAGGAAAATCTGGAATGCCAAAGCATGTAATGCAGAAACGAGCAAGGCAAAAGAAAAAGAAAAAGAAAAAACCTGAAATGAAAAAGTAACTTTGCGATTCCTGTATATATACAGTTTTCATATAAAGGAGGAGAAAACGAAGAAAATAACATAGGATTACAGCACACCAAAATAAGCTATATGGTTGCACATTATCTGTTCCAGTACTGTACAATAATAACCACTGGCCATATTTCCAATGAAACTTTTAGTTCCTTGGCCTGCCTTCTCTATATTTAATACTGTCAGTCATTTTCAACATAAATCCGGCTTTCACGGCCTATATCCTGCTCAATGAATCTCTGATTAATAGAGGATACTTTTCGTCTGTACTTATGGCTGATTGCTTATCTACGAACAGCAGTTGGCCAGGGTGGCAATCATTTCTCCATCTCCATCCAATACTTCACTTTTAAGATTGCCAAACAAGATAACCCACTGACTGTCTCTCCAGAGTGGTGCATGCTCTAGTTATCTCTCGCTTGGACTACTGCAATGCGCTCTACGTGGGGCTACCTTTGAAGGTGACCCGGAAACTACAACTAATCCAGAATGCGGCAGCTAGACTGGTGACTGGGAGCGGCCGCCGAGACCACATAACACCGGTCCTGAAAGACCTACATTGGCTCCCAGTACGTTTCCGAGCACAATTCAAAGTGTTGGTGTTGACCTTTAAAGCCCTAAACGGCCTCGGTCCGGTATACCTGAAGGAGCGTCTCCACCCCCATCGTTCTGCCCGGACACTGAGGTCCAGCTCCGAGGGCCTTCTGGCGGTTCCCTCACTACGAGAAGCCAAGTTACAGGGAACCAGGCAGAGGGCCTTCTCGGTAGTGGCACCCACCCTGTGGAATGCCCTCCCACTAGAGGTCAAAGAGAACAACAATTACCAGACCTTTAGAAGGCATCTCAAGGCAGCCCTGTTTAGGGAAGCTTTTAATGTTTGATGGATTTCTGTATTTTAATGTTTGATGGATCTCTGTATTTTAGAATTTCTGTTTTGTTGGAAGCCGCCCAGAGTGGCTGGGGGAACCCGGCCAGATGGGCGGGGTATAAATAATAAATTATTATTATTATTATTATAACTATCAGAACAGGAGTTAATCAATATCCTTTCATTTTATTGACATTGCTTCTTCTTCTTTTTTTTCTTTCTTTGTTTTTTAAAATACTAGCACACTTATATTTATCTTCAACTTCTGGAAATAGCTAGCTCATTCTTTTAGATAACAACTCAACAAGAGCTTTGTAGAAGCTTTTTCATGATAAAGACGTGGAGTTTTGGAAGGGACCAGCCACCAAACTCATTTCCATGTTTCGTTGGAAATCCTCCCTCCAAAACCCCACTCCCATTTATTTTATTAAGGGTTGTGTGTGTACTTCTGATTCTGCCATAATGTATTTCCTTAAGAAAATTCTGCTAGCGCAGAATGGAGCATCACAGAATGGAGTTAGCCTCACAAAGAACATGTCTCACCAGTCTTGAAATATTTGCACTCCTTCCCTATTAACTCCCAGGCTCAAGGTACCTCCCCCTCTCTTTAGTGGCCCGGGATCTTCACATCTAAGGGGGAAAACTTCTCTCTTTCACCTCCATATTTCCTCACACCATCAAATAAGGCCTTGATCAAAATTTAGTAATGTTCTGTTGTCAGAACTGCTAAGGCAGTGTGGTGTAGTGGTTAAGAGCGTTGGACTCATAATCTGGTGAACCAGGTTTGCTTCCCCGCTCCTCCACGTACAGCTGCTGGGTGACCTTGGGCTACCGGTAGTCACACTTCTCTGAAGTCTCTCAGCCTCACTCACCTCACAGAGCGTTTGTTGTGGGGGAGCAAGGAAAAGGAGATTTTTAGCCGCTTTGAGCCTCCTTAAGGGAGTGAAAGGTGGGATATCAAGTCCAAACTCTTCTTCTTCTTCTTCTTCTACTGCTGTGGCACCACTCAGATGGCGACTTCTCCCCAAAAGGGATAAATTGCCCTCCCTGTTTATGCCCTTTTGTGCCACAAACAACATCAGAACATAAAAAGTGTTGGGCAAAATACGCACCAACCGAGTGGCAACAGCGGCAGGGTCAACGAAATAACAAAGTCGTCTTCAGTATCTTTGCTTGCTTTTATTTACAATTATATACAACACACTCCTCTACTCCTTTCCTCTCATTTCACAATACATCACCACCACCACACCCATGAACCATTTGGGTAGCTTAAATACAGAATTCAAAATAGTCAATTACCCAATCACATTACAGTAAGCAAACCCTACCTTCAATTATTCAAATTAGCAAAAGCTCACAGGTGTGCTATCATTCAGAACAAGGTTACAAACACACATCTCTGTGTAGCACCATTGACCACATCAGTCTTAAAGGAAAAACCTAACAAAAAGAACCTGCTGGATAAGGTATTTTGCCCATCTAGTCCAATATCCTATTTTCACAGCAACCAACCAAATGTCTGTATATAATTTTTATTAAATTCTCTGTTTTACTATTTAAAGTACCGGTACTCATTTTTACATCCTTAAAATATCAATGACTTCCTGTCTTCTATTTCAATGGTACATTTTATATATCATGAATCCCTGCATATTTAACAGAAACTATACCTTTCAGCATTCCATTATTACATCCATCATACCTTATTTACACTGTTGAACTTATCTTAATGCTGCCAGCATTAAGTTATACAGCATTAACTTATACAGTTATTTCCCATATATTCAATATTTTTTTCCAATCTTCTCTAAATGTATGTTCTTCTTGTTCTCTTATACAGTCACACCTCGGTTTAAGTACGCTTCGGTTTGAGTATTTTCAGTTTAAGTACTCTGTGGACTCGTCTGGAACAGATTAATCCACTTTCCATTGCTTTCAATGGGAAAGTTCGCTTCAGGTTAAGTACGCTTCAGGTTAAGTACAGACTTCCAGAACCAATTGTGTACTTAAACCGGGGTACCACTGTACTATATGTTAGTCTGCAAAGCTGCGCAAATTCTGTCAACTTAAATTGCCATTCTTCTTTGGGACCTTGCTCGTTTTCCATTTTGGAGCTAACAAAACAGAGGCTGCAGTAGTGACATACATAAATAACCTTTTTTGACACCTGGGAATTTCAGACTGAATTATCCCCAACAGAAATGACTCTTTTTTTTGGGGGGGGGTACTTTTAAACACTTTTTTTTATTCATTGTAGATCATTTCCCAATACTCTTTTACCCTTTTACAAGTCCACCACATGTGAAGATACGTTCCCTCAAACTCATTGCATCTCCAGCACTTATCTGATTCGGTCTTATACATATCAGCAAGGCTAAAGGTAAAGGTAAAGGGACTCTTAACCTAGGGGGTTGTGGGTTCAAGCCCCACATTGGGCGAAAGATTCCTGCATTACAGGAGGTTGAACTAGATGATATTCAGGTTCCTTCCAACTAGGATGGTCACTGTGGTCAATGTGGTTTTCTTCCTAACAAGCAGGTTTAGCATTATAGCTTAAACTGGGGCAGGGGGCAGTGCCTAGGATGGAGTTGCAGAAAAGGGGCTGGGAGTTACACAATGAACCACATACTTCAAGAATCCCAGACTTGCCGCAGTGATAATAAAGTTCACGATCCATTTAAGAAAAGAGGGGAATATGTTCTTTGAAAATATATTTGAGAACTTCATCTCCGAAGCTGCTAAGACAGCTCAGTCGGTAAAGCATGAGACTCTTCATCTTAAAATCATGAGCTCCATGCATTGCAGGGGGCTGGTCTAGATGACTCTTGGGGTCCCTCCCAACTCTACAATTCTATGAGTCTGTGACCTTTTTGTTCGCCATGTTAAGCACTGGTTTCCTCTCCCACCCCTTGACTTTCTCTCTTTTTGGCTCAAAGTTTCTGCCTTTGTAAGACAAGGAAAAGTGGGAAAAGGCTGAAAAACATGTACCAGCACAGAGTGTTCTTTTAATGGATTTTTTTTAAAAAAGAATGATCTCTCTTATAACTAATTGTTCTAACAGAAGGACTCTTTAAGTATAGTGCAGATAAGTCTCTTTCCCATCAGCTTCCTTGATGCTTGAAGTGAAATAGTTTCTTTTGAAAGCTGTTTCCCTGTTTTCTGACCACTCTCCTCCCTCCCTATTAATTTTCCTATAATTTGTAATTATTTGTTGCCCCACATATCCTCAGATAGACGTCTCCAACGTCAAGGAACAGGTCTCGGCCTGGGAACTATAACCTCGGCTGGCTTTGTCATGAGTTACTGTAACCTTTTGCACAAAATTGGACATTTAGGATTTTAACCAGCGTTAGCTTGCTCGAGATTGACGTCTTGGAGCCAAGCCATGCTCTGGAATCTCAATGGCTCTGCTCTGAGCCCTTTCAAATATAAACAAGTCACTTGGGTATATGTGGGTTCTATCTTGTTCAGTGACGAATGCAGGGCTTATCAGTGAATCGAGGGTGAGGTGTTTGTTTAACTGACTAGCCTGACCCTTTTTGTAGTGCTGGGGAAAGTGATAGTCGGTTGAGAAATGGAAAGCTTTGCTAGCCTGCATATTTATGCTTTTCACAGCCCTGCAGATCTTACCCCTATACCAAAATCAGGCTCTGCAAGAAGACGAACAATCCCAGAAGTGGCAAGACAAGTACAGAAATCACAGTTGATTGAGTCAAGATGCATTAGGGCAAACATCACATAGGAAAGGAGTTTGATATGTAAAGGTAAAGGTAAAGGACCCCTGGATGGATAAGTCCAGTCAATGGTGACTATGGGGTTGCGGCGCTCATCTCGCTTTCAGGCCGAGGGAGTCGGCATTTGTCCACAGACAGCTTTCCAGGTCATGTGGCAAGCAGGACTAAACCGCTTCTGGTGCAACGGGGCACTGTGACACAAACCAGAGCACACAAAAACACCGTTTACCTTCCAGCCACAGCGGTACCTATTTATCTACTTGCACTGGCGTGCTTTTGAACTGCTAGGTGGGCAGGAACGGGGACAGAGCAACGGGAGCTCACCCCGTCATGCAGATTCGAACCGCTGACCTTCTGATCGGCAAGCCCAAGAGGCTCAGTGGTTTATGTATCAGATATGTTTCACCACTGTGGAAGGGCAATAACTTTGCCTACCTGAAAGCAATATGAGGGGGGAGGGGAGAAACACAATTGTAAATAGACTGTAAGGTCCTTGGCCATTTTTTTTATATTGGCTTCAGGAGTAAACACTAGTGGCATTGCATATCTGTTGGTGCCCAGGCTGGGTGGGAGCGAGGTGCATAGGGTGAATGAAACCCGCCATGCCGGCCCACGAAGTTGATTGTGGAATCGACTAAACCTGTAAATGTTAACCACTGGGTGTGCTTACCTCAGCAACATCTCAGCATCATGGTAACCAATAGGGTGGACAGGAATGTTCAACTGAGCTGTCGCCTGGGCTTCATCGTAGCGGTAGGTGTACTCTGGGTCAAGGGGGGGGACGAAAATATTGAAAATAATAATGAAAATATTGCTCACTTATCAATCAATCAATTAATTAAGTTTCCAACGCAAGTACAGTGGTACCTCGGTTTAAGTACACAATTGGTTCCGGAAGTCTGTACTTAACCTGAAGCGTACTTAACCTGAAGCAAACTTTCCCATTGAAAGTAATGGAAAGTGGATTAATTCATTCCAGACAGCCCGTGGAGTACTTAAACTGAAGTGTAATTTACCTGAAGCGAACTTTCCCATTGAAAGTAATGGAAAGTGGATTAATCCGTTCCAGACGGGTCCGCGGAGTACTTAAACTGAAAGTACTCAAACCGAAGCGTACTTAAACCGAGGTATGACTGTATGCAGAAAGTCATCAGAGAGATGCCTGCACAACAATGGTTGTTGTTGTTTAGTCGTTTAGTCGTGTCCGACTCTTCGTGACCCCATGGACCATACAACAATGGTAAGTATAGATATATTAAACGAAAGCATAATTTTGGAGGGCCGTATTTCTTTCTTTAGGTGCAGGTAAGGATGAAAAAGTCCCACCAAGTTGCATAAAATTGTTCTGCTGGTTCTTTGCCTTCCATCACATGAATCCCGTGAGTTATCTTTTCAGCAATTCCGAGCTTCCATAAGTTCTTAAGCCACAATGATCAAAAGGCACATCATTTAAGTTCTTCCATTGTTTTGTGTGCAATAGAAAGTCTGGCAGCTAGCAGAAACCAAGTTAGCAGTTCCTTTGAATAGAAGAGTTTTGGAGTATCACCCCAGAAATTTAATTACAATATTGCTTATTTATGAAGGGCTTCAAACTCCTTGCCAACCAAGTTAAAAACTGCAGGTTTCTCACATAAAAGAAATCACTCAATGGCAGATGGTTTGGTACTGCCAATATAATTTGTTTACTGTGCTCTAACTTCATGCCATGCATTCCCAAAATTAGCCTTGGTGCCAGAGATAGGTTTCTAAAAAGTGCTGCCCCATGATTTCTCAAAACCCTTGTTCCCTTGTGAAAGGCATTTCTACTTTGTCTGCCTCTTTCTCAGAGCCGTTTAGAGTTTCAGTGAGTGCAGGGTTGGGCTTAGCTTATCAAAGTGAGGTGGTCATGGGCTTTTCTTCCCACTAAAAATATTTCTCCAGCATTCTGCAGTCTAGCCAGTTCCTTGCGCTTCCTAATTGGCAGAAAAAGCCCCAAAAGCAAGGATCTCTGCATTGAAGCTGGTGCATGATGGGAAGGGAAGAGGAGGGGCAACTGCTGGTGCAGATCTTTTTGCAACAACATCTGGTGGGCCACATCTTCCCCACCCCTCATTTCTAGAGACCCCTGGCTTCCTCTACCCCTGCATTCCCATAGATATAGATATGAAGGGACCCCTGACCGTTAGGTCCAGTCGCAAATGACTCTGGGGTTGTGGCGCTCATCTCGCTTTACTGGCCGAGGGAGGCGGCGTACAGCTTCCGGGTCATGTGGCCAGCATGACAAAGCCGCTTCTGGCGAACCAGAGCAGCGCACGAAAACACCGTTTACCTTCCCGCTGGAGCGGTGCCTATTTATCTACTTGCACTTTGACGTGCTTTCGAACTGCTAGGTTGGCAGGGACTGAGCAACGGGAGCTCACCCCGCCGTGGGAATTCGAACCGCCGACCTTCTGATCGGCAAGCCCTAGGCTCTGTGGTTTAGACCACAGCGCCACCCGCGTCCTCTAGATATAGATATAATTTTTATTAAATTTTCTGTTTTACAATTTAGAATGCTCATTAAAACATTGTTAAAATATCAATGACTTCCCTTCTTCTCTTTCCATGGTTCATTTTGCATATCATAAACCCCTGCATATTTTGCATAAACTAAACCATTTAGCATTCCATTATTACAACTATCAAAGCTTTTTTACACTGTTGAATTCATCTTAATGCAGCCAACGTTTCCAAGTGTACACAATTCCCCTCCTTATATTCAATAAGCGTTTTCCAATCTTCTCTAAACGAGTGTTCTTCATGTTCTCTTATTCTATATGTTAAGTCTGCAAGCTGCACATATTCCATCAGCATAAATTGCCATTCTTCTGTAGTTGGGACCTCGCTCGTTTTCCATTTTGGGGCTAACAAAACACGGGCCACAGTAGTGGCATACATAAACAAACTTTTCTGAGGAATGGGGGGGGGGAAACATTCCCAGATTTTCCCAAGCAGAGGAAACACCGCTAATCCAGTTGAAATCTGGGATACAGAAGTGTGATTATAATCCACTTCTCTCCTTTCAAACATATATTATCTCATGGCATTGTTTTGCCATTTTCCCCAACCCTCAATTAACCACATTTCAGATTGTATCCCTCTAATGTAGGCACAGGCGAACTCGGCGCTCCAGATGTTTTGAGACTACAATTCCCATCATCCTTGACCACTGGTCCTGTTAGCTAGGGATGATGGGAGTTGTAGTCCCAAAACATCTGGAGGGCCGAGTATGCCTATGCCTGCATACAATGGAGGAATGCAAAATAAAGCCATGTGATTTTCAGTCTCATTCACCTTTGGCAGGATACCCTGGTGTGAGGGGGTCCCCAGCGCCATCCAGAATCAGGACATTCCCACGCTGAGCTCCACCTTCGGGAAGATTCCACCCTACTGGGTAAGGCTCTACTCCAGGGGCACAAGAGTCAGCTGGGTCGGAGTATAAAATGACCCCCTTGGCTCCAGCAGCAGCAGCATTCTTCACCTGGTGGGGGGGGGAATCACATTGATGCTGCAGTTAGTTTGTTCCTTTGTGCAAAGGTGAGAGGTTGCCTCCATATGGCACAGCCTGGTAGTTGCCAGAGATGGCCAGGTCAGGTCCAAGCCCTGTTCAGCAGCCTAGTTGCTGCTCTGCCAAAGCCTGGCAGTCAGGAAACAAGCCTTTTAAAATAACATTCTGTGCTGAGTTGCCAGGATACAGCCTAAGCCCCTGCCCTCGCTGGTCCCATCCACATAGCTCCCCCAGAACACCTCTTTTGGGGGGGACTGACACTGGCCTTTGTTCAGCCAGCTTTGGCTTGGCTGGCTGAGCCCTGGCTGAGCCGGGATCAGCAAGCTACACCGGCGTGTCATTGGTTGAACTGAGGTTGGAGACTTAACGCTGGCAGAGCCAAGAATCATCTGTCTGAGCTGGAAATCGGCTGCATCCTCAACTATTGATCATGGGGAATCTGGACATAGGATGGCCCCCAAAGCCTGAAGTCCCCAATGTGGTACTGGAGGGGCACCATAGCACCTTTGCTGCCTCCAAAGTTTACCTGACCCTCTCATTTTTTATCTTAAACATATATGCTTGGGAGGTGTTTTTTTGTTTGCTTGTTTGCGGGATTGCTTCGTGAGTTATGTTTCTGTTCAAAGGGGTGCAGGGTTTTGTTGTACAGTGGTACCTTGGTTCCCGAACGGCTTAGTTGCCAAACAAATCGGCTCCCAAAGGTGGCAAACCCAGAAGTAAGTGTTCTGGTTTGCAAACATTTTTCGGAAGCCGAACGTCTGACAAATGGACTCCCGGAATGGATTAGGTTCGAGAACCAAGGTACCACCGTACTTGTTCTACTGGTTTTGAAGTGTGTGCAGCTGTTTTGCTTGCTATTTTAGAGAGAGGGTTTTTTTAGAATTGCCCATTTTCTTTCTGTGAAATGGGTATGTTTGGGGGGCATGATCAAAGTGCCCCCAGGCCCTCCTCTATGCTAAGATCCCTCCTTCACAGTTGTTGTGTTAGCCTGAAAAAAAAAATCCAAATGGGTTTCACACATCAGTATTAAGTTACGTTCCGTAAGATTCTGCCTTCATAGATGCTGTGTTAAAAATATAAACACCGCTCTCACATTTGGGCAAATTCTGTCTGTGTGCCAAAGCGGCCCCTACACACTGAGATGGGTTATAACCACCATTACCTTGTTTCCTCTGAAGATTTTCCCATATCTGGCAATGGCAATTTTCCCAGAGCAATTAATTCCGAGATCTCGCTCTAACCTGTGGAAATCTTCTATGCTTCCATAGTTCACGTAAACCAGATCTCCCTGGGGTGTAAGAACAAAAGAACGTAAGAAGAGCGCTCAATAGCAGAGGTTTAGTGCTCAATTCTGTATTACTTGCACAGATCAGAAGGTCAGCAGTTCGAATCCGTGCGACGGAGTGAGCTCCTGTTGCTCTGTCCCACCTAGCAGTTTGAAAGCACACCAGCGCAAGTAGATAAATAGGTACTGCTGTGGCGGGCAGGTAAATGGTGTTTCTGTGCGCTCTGGCACTTGGCACAGTGTCCATTGAGCCAGAAGTGGTTTAGTCCTGCTGGCCACATGAACCAGAAAGCTGTCCGTGGACAAACGCCGGCTCCCTCGGGCTGAAAAGCGAGATCAGCCTCATTGTCACATTTTACTGGACTTAACCATCCAGGGATCCCTTACTTTACGTTACCTTTGCTTGCACAGAACACAGATATGAGCACTAAACTTGCACTAAGTTATATTCTGCTATATTTCCGGAATTGGTTTTTGTGGCATCTGAAAGCTCAAATGCAGAGAATAGCAGGGAAACTTCGGAGGGAAAATAGAATATGCTTCTGTGTTAATGCAGCCAATATGATGGCATTGGAGAAGCAGCAGAATACAAACTAGAACACAATAAATCTACCAACAATGCACTATTCTTGTGTCAATATCAAGGGCTCGTCCATGCCAGTTTGCCCTGCCATTTCCCCTGGGAAAACCTGTGGTTTAGCACTGAATCGTATAAATGGCATTGGGTTTCCCCAGATTGCTGTTTGTTCTGAATAATAATAATAATAATAATAATAATAATAATAATAATAATAATTTTATTATTTATACCCCGCCCATCTGGCTGGGTTTCCCCAGCCATTCTGGGCGGCTTACAACAGAAAAATGAAATAAAATAATTAAACATTAAAAGCCTCCCTAAACAGGGCTGCCTTCAGATGTCTTCTAAAAATCTGGTAGCTGTTTTTCTCTTTGACATCTCAACGAGGGAACCGTCAGAAGGCCCTCGGTACTGGACCTCAGTGTCCGGGCAGAACAATGGGGGTGGAGACGCTCCTTCAGGTATACTGGACCGAGGCCATTTAGGGCTTTAAAGGTAAGGACCAACACTTTGAACTGTGCTCGGAAACGTACTGGCAGCCAATGTAGATCTTTCAAGACCGGTGTTATGTGGTGTCGGCGGCCGCTCCCAGTCACCAGTCTAGCTGCCACATTCTGGATTAGTTGTAGTTTCCGGGTCACCTTCAAAGGTAGCCCCACATAGAGCGCATTGCAGTAGTCCAAGCGGGAGATAACCAGAGCATGCACCACTCTGGCGAGACAGTCTGCAGGCAGGTAGGGTCTCAGCCTGTGTACCAGATGGAGCTGATAAACAGCTGCCCTGGACACAGAATTGACCTGTGCCTCCACGGACAGCTGTGAGTCCAGAATGACTCCCAGGCTGCGCACCTGGTCCTTCAGGGGCACAGTTACCCCATTCAGGACCAGGGAGTCCTCCACACCTGCCCGCCTCCTGTCCCCCACAAACAGTACTTCTGTCTTGTCAGGATTCAACCTCAATCTGTTAGCCACCATCCATCCTCCAACCGCCTCCAGGCACTCACAAAGGACCTTCACCGCCTTCACTGGTTCTGATTTGAAAGAGAGGTAGAGCTGGGTATCATCCGCATACTGAGGAACACCCAGCCCAAACCCCCTAATGATCTCTCCCAGTGGCTGCATGTAGATGTTAAAGAGCATGGGAGAGAGGACAGAGCCCTGAGGCACCCCACAAGTGAGAGCCCAGGGGTCCGAACACTCGTCCCCCACCACCACTTTCTGAACGCGGCCCAGGAGGAAGGAGCAGAACCACTGTATGACAGTCCCCCCCAGCTCCCAACCCCTCTAGACGGTCCAGAAGGATGTTATGGTTGATGGTGTTGAAAGCCGCTGAGAGATCCAGCAGGAATAGGAACCAGCTCTCACCTTTGTCCCTAGCCCGCCGGAGATCATCAACCAGTGCGACCAAGGCAGTTTCAGTCCCATGATGAGGCCTGAATCCCGACTGAAAACTGCCCAGAGTTTTTCAGCCAACAGCAGTTTCCCCAATATCAGCTATATGCCCAGAGCAGTTCCAGGGGACTGCTTCTTCCTAGGGAGCGCCAAAAGAACCCACATATCTTTTTCAAAAATGTATTTCTCTGACAAGGGACAGATCTACACTTGTGGTTTTTAATGTTAAGGTAGGGTTTTGGGGGGACAACAGAGGATGAGATGGTTGGACAGTGTTCTCGAAGCTACGAACATGAGTTTGACCAAACTGCGGGAGGCAGTGGAAGACAGGAGTGCCTGGCGTGCTATGGTCCATGGGGTCACGAAGAGTCGGACACGACTCAACGACTAAACAACAACAACAGGGTTTTGATAACGTAGATGGGCACATTCCTTCCTGTCTTTTTAACCACTTAATTTTTAACCATTTTATGCAGCTATATGTCTTACGCTGCTACTCATGTCCCTATGTAATGTTCTACTGCATTCAATCTCTGACCGCCCTCCAGTGGTATTCGAGGGGTGGTGGCATGTGGAGATAACAAAGGACACAGAGGGAGGGAGAATTAAAATGGGACACCGGAGGGCAGAGCAGAGCAACCAAAAATCAGCAGCAGGGAAAGAAACAGTGTTTTGGGAAATGGTGTGGCCGGGTATAAGTTTCATTTGCCGGGGGGACGGGGGAAACACCAAGGTAGTAAACCTTTTAATCAACAAGTGTAGCCTGTGATGTTTCAGAACAACATATCTACTATTAGTCTAATGGGGGAAAATAATGTTAAACAGGTCAGTGTAGATCCAGCCCAGATTCCAAATTTAGGAATTGGCTTATTTTAGCTGCTGCCTATGCAGGAGAGGTGTGGCAGAAACCTAGTAGCTTGAAATTCTTGCTGGCCATCAAGTTTAGTCACAATCCTCTTGTATACCAACAAGCATGGGACATATAAAAACCTAGAGCAGGGGTGGGGAACGTCAGTGTCAAGTACCCAAGTTCCCCTCTCCCTTCTGGTAGCTCAATGATAAGAATTAACGAGCATTTGGTAGATTTCTAGTCATTTTATAACAGCATTATGTTGCAAGCACAAACAGACAACCCTCCGTAAGGACAGAAGAAGAAGAAGAGTTTGGATTTGATATCCTGCTTTATCACTACCCGAAGGAGTCTCAAAGTGACTAACATTCTCCTTTCCCTTCCTCCCCCACAACAAACACTCTGTGAGGTGAGTGAGGCTGAGAGACTTCAGAGAAGTGTGACTAGCCCAAGGTTACCCAGCAGCTGCATGTGGAGGAGAGGGGAATCGAACCTATATCGAGTCCACTGCTCTTAACTACTACACCACACTGGCTTACCCTGACTCCTCCCCACTTCCGCAGCAAGAAGCGTGCCAACGGGAAGTTCCTCCCCCTCTGTGTCTCCTTTGTTTTTTGAAACGCTTGGACCTCTGAGTTCAGGGGGGAGGGGTTTCCCCCCACTCTCTATTGATGTATCACCTAGCTGCTCCCTCCCTTCTGGTTGCATAGCTACTATCTCATAGCTGGGTAGCTCCTCTCAACTGAGCAGCTTCTGTGTCTACTTGTCTCTCTGGAAACGCTGGAAGCAGGGGAGGCAAGTACTCCCCCTCCTCTTCTGTTAGGAGCTGATCTCCCTGTGATTGCATTCCCCAATCTTCCGATTCAGACCAGCTCCTGACACTCAGGTTAGGAGGACCCACATATGGCTCTCCAGGCCTTTCTATCTGGCCCCCAGAATCTTCCCCAGATCACACCCCTCACTGCCCTGACTGCACACCCTCCCTGAGAGTATCTGCCTACTTGGAATATGTCCTTGAGATCTGTCCATGCCTCCTGCTTGTCTGGGTGGAGGATAGAGTGTGTGTATGTGTAGAAACTAGCTTACTGCAGCACTAAAGGAAAAAAATGCATCAGATGCCCCACCTACTCCTGCCTCTGGCCCCGCCCACTTCTGGTATGTGGCCCCCAGAAGGTTGCGCACAAGGGAAAGCGACACTGGATCTGAAAAGGGATCACCACTCCTGAACTAGAGAGAGGGGGTCATTCACCTAGCCGAAGGCACATTCACACAACCCGCTACCCCACATCAGTCCTTACCTCTGGCATGCCCTGAGCGGAGAAAGCACTGTAGGGTGGAACAACGTCTTCAATGTCTGTATACCCCGGAGGGAGAGGCTCAGATAATGAGGTGTTGAAAAGCTGGGCAGTTAAGAGAGAGCAGAGGAGTAGACAGAATATTAAGATCAGGTTTAGACTACCGTATTTTTTTGCTCCATAGGACGCACCTGACCATAGGACGCACCTAGTTTTTAGAGTAGGAAAACAAGAAAAAAATTAGAATCATAGAATCGTAGAGTTGGAAGAGACCACAAGGGCCATCCAGTCCAACCCCCTGCCGAGCAGGAAACACCATCAAAGCATTCTTGACATATGGCTGTCAAGCCTCTGCTTAAAGACCTCCAAAGAAGGAGACTCCACCACACTCCTTGGTAGCAAATTCCACTGCCGAACAGCTCTTACTGTCAGGAAGTTCTTCCTAATGTTTAGGTGGAATCTTCTTTCTTGTAGTTTGAATCCATTGCTCCGTGTCCGCTTCTCTGGAGCAGCAGAAAACAACCTTTCTCCCTCCTCTATATGACATCCTTTTATATTTTGCCTTCTTGAATTGTCCTAGGCATAGCAGCCAACTCCTAGGCTTGAGTGCCTTTGCCCCTCCCCATTAAATATTTGATTTTAAATATTATTTTGCAAAGGGGGAAAGCTCCATTTTTTTGAGGATCAGCTCAAAGTTGTGCAGCTTTTTTTGCAAATGGGAAAAGCCCCGTTTTGGCGGTGGGTGGGGGTGGGGTTCAGCTCACAGTTGTGCATCTTTTTTTGCAAAGGGGGAAAGCTCCATTTTTGAGGATCAGCTCAAAGTTGTTGAGCTTACCTTGCAAAGGGGAAAAAATCCTGTTTTTATGGGGTTCAACTCACTGTTCTGCAGCTTCTCTAGGAAAGGAAAGGGACCCATTTCTACAGTTTCCAGACAGATAATCTAATCAGCCAGTCACATGTCGCTGGGGAAACAAGCAGCCTCTCTCTGCAGACAACAATTGAGGCCTGGGCAAGGGGCCTGGGCAGGGCAGGAAGGGAGCTAGCTCCCTTATCTCCCTCCCCATCTCTTGCAATCAACACTCTCTTTCCCTCTTGTTAGCCTTTAGCTCTTTCTAAAAGAAAAAAAGCACGATCTGCCTTTCGCCCCTGGGCAATTCGGCTCCAGGGACCACGCATTCGCTCCATAAGACGCACACACATTTCCTCTTACTTCTTAGGAGGAAAAAAGTGCATCTTATGGAGTGAAAAATACGGTAATTTCATCTAATTGTTCCCCCCCCCGAGTAATATTATTTTAATTGCAAAGGTTTTGAATATAAAGAAATAAAGTGATGCATGGGAAAAGAGAAAATAAAAACGCTCCAAAACATGTAGAAAGAAGCAGCATACGAATATATAGAATAGATGAAAAATACCCTAGTTCATACATTGTTATATGAATTTGATAGTCTTATCCTAAGATATATGTAAATATTATTAGCCTACTACATTTCGTAGAAGCTCATTCCAAATATTGCCATATTGGTCCAAGTCTACATATGTAAGCAGGACAATTCATAGGTTGCGAACATTATCATGTTGTCAGTCCATTTGTTAAATTTCATAGAACCATGGAGTTGGAAAGGACCTAAAGCAGGCATTCCCAAACTGCGGCCCTCCAGATGTTTTGGCCTACAACTCCCATGATCCCTAGCTAACAGGACCAGTGGTTGGGGAAGATGGGAACTGTAGTCCAAAACATCTGGAGGGCCAAAGTTTGGGGATGCCTGACCTAAAGGGTTCCCCTCTGGTCCATCCGTCTGGAATGCAGGAATCACAGCTACTGTCCTGCATTGCATTCATGTTAGAGCTGCAGGTGGCATCTAAGAACAGGCCCCAAAATCAGCTCGGGGCACCACAACTGTAAGCAAACAACCTGAGAGGAGATGTCGCTAAAAGCTTGAGAAAAGAAAATGTGGTCCATCCCTCCCTCCACAATGCACAGAGAAAGTAGGCACTTGGGCATATATCTCTGAGGAAGGATTGGGATTCTATGACAAAGAAGGCTCTGTCTGGAGAGATATGTCTGTCTTCCTCATTATTAATGTTCAGAAGGAATGGGAAAACAGTTCTATTCGCCCAAGCATTTGACGGCTGAAAGAGACTGCCCTGGCATCCTTGAAATTATTACCTGTGAGGGTATGTGACTGAAATTAAAAGCTATAAATACGTTTTCATTTTATTCTATTCGCTTTGTTCCGCTGCCGGTGCGAACTCCTTTTGGGGGAAGGTGGGATAGCCATTTAAGGAACCGTCACCTCAAAGTGTGGGCAGGTTCACCTGGAGAAAAGTTCTCTTCCAGGTATTTTGCTCTTTTCAAAGCTCAGCAGAATTTATCTCTTATAACTGTATGGTTATCCCTTAAACTGAATGTTCTGAAAGGGACAGGGATGGTTGACTTAAAAAAAGAAGAAGCTAAAGCCAGATGGGGAAATCCATTTTCTCCCTCTCTCTCCTTTACCTCATGCCCTTGGTCATCCACAATTGAGATGTAGTTGGGATTTGTTTCATTTGGGTAGGACAGCAGAACGTCATAGGGAGCCAGCTGGACCGAGTCCAGGCCAAATTCCTTCCACTGGGCCTGTATTTGCTTGGCCAGGCGCAGGTTCTCTGGCGTGCCTGCCAAGTGAGGCAGCCGAGTGAAATTGCTGGAAAAGAGGAGAAGGGTATAATGAATGAAATCACATTCATTTTTTTTTGTCATTGGGTTTGTTGCTGTTGTTGGACGTCGGTCCTCGTTGCACAAATTGCAGCCGGGTGACCATCTTGACCAAAGGAGCGAGCCAGCAGCAAATCACACCAATCAAGCAGGAGTTAACTCTTTATTAGCAAAACAGGATCTCTATACAAGAATGTCAGGCCTAATGAGCACAGAAACTGAGGTCTTGCTCCATGTGATTGATTAAGCAATTAAACCCTGCGTGCTTATTCTTTTACCCTTTAAGTGGCATTGTATATTGTATTGTTGGTTTATTACTATGGCTGATGGCTGACGCAAATAAAGATTCGTTCATTCATTCACCCTGCATCCATTTTGTAGGCATCCAAAATGTGTAACACACCCTCATGAACAAGTATGAATAAAAGGAAAGAAAGTTTCCTCTTTAACACTGCTTGACAATCATAAAAACACACTGAGCTGGTGCTGGGAGGACAAACGTCAACATATTAGCATTTATAACTGGAACACTGACTTATTGGCTAAATGAGTCTGTGCCATAGTTTTCTTTCCCACTTGAAAACGTGCTCTGTATTCCAGCTTTTCTATTAATAAACACTGCCATGGACTAAAAACGTTGTTTGTAATTACAAATGTATGCCGCTAAATTAATCTCAGGAAATGCCACCAAACTGAAAAATATATTTTAGCCTGCAGTCCTGGCACCATCAAAGGTGCTTCAGCGTAGCTTGTTCATCCTGGCTCACCTGTGGTTCAACCAGCTGAGCTGAATTTGGCTGAGGAAGGCCAGAACATGTCGCCTGCCAGCTTGGCAAAGAACACTGTTTTAAAGGCCTGTTTCCCCTCTACCAGGCATAGGAAGAGCAACAGCCCTGCTCCTGAACAGGGTTTACATCTGATGTAAATTTACACCAGCTTCTTATACATAGGAAAGCTATACATGGGTCTACTTGGCTTAAGCCTTAAGCACAGTCTACTTTTAATTTTTCCTATTTTTTCCCCCTCCTGGAGGTTAGCTACCTCTGACTTAAGGGCTCCTAGCTGCAATGCACTTGAAGCATCTAATTTAAGGCATCTCTAAAAATGACAGCATATACCAGGAATATTTGCACCATAGAGATGCATGGCTAGAGCAGTTTCCCATATCTGCCATCTTGTTTCTGTTATTCTTATATATATATATATATATATATATATATATATATATATATATATATATTACAAAATAGAATCAAATAAACAGAAAGAAAAAAAACATGCAGAATGATAAAGAATAATAACAGAAATGCATAGAACATAAAATTCCAATCAAATAACATTAACAAATAAGAACAAAGGGGGAAAAAACCAAAAACATAATTTACAAAGCAGATAAGACAAAACATAACAAAAACAAAAATTGACTTCCTAAAGTTTGTACACCGCTTCTCTTTATTAACTTTCCCTAGTCTTGCTTTATCTAAATTATTATTTACATAGATTCTCTATATTTCCCTGCTTATCTTTCAATTTAAGCAAATCACCAATTCAATATTCATATTTTCTTTGATCAAATAGTCCTCAACATACTTCCATTCAACTTTACACTTCTGTTTGGGGATATTCCTAATTGCAGCAGTCATTTTGGCGAGGTTCATGAACTCTACCAATTTTTCTTGCCATTCAAGAACCGTTGTTTCTTGTTTCTGTTATTCAAACACAGGGTTTTTATTTTTCAGTTCAGGGCCACAAGTTCAGGACTGTACATCAGTCTTTTTCTTTTTTCTAGTGTTTGATCAGGGATGATAGCCAGACAAAAGAAATGAGTGTGCACATCATGGACAATGAAGCCCTTATCTTGCCACTTCTAACTCTCAAAAAAGCTATTATGTATTACCAGCCTGGGGGGTGAATTTAGGCATTAATCTAATTTCTTTTGCCCTGTCTTGTTTTTTTTCCCTTGGGAGGGGCAAAGTAAAGATTCCAAACAAATAAATATTCCTGTATAAACTAGAATCAGAGATCAGAAACCTGATAGATCTCTGGTGACTGAGCTTATTGTCATTTGCTAAAACCACCTTGTTCCAAAAGAGTCACAAAAAGTGGTTTCTGGGTCAATTTAAAGACATACACACACACACACACACACACAAAATATCAACGCAGTGCACTTTGCTTACTATAAAAATTGCTTGATATTTGCAGCTGTCATTTCTGTCATAAACGCCTTCTTCATCTGATCGTGAGAACCTGTTGCTTTCAATTGACCTTCAGGTTTACTCAGCCAGCCTGCAAGATAGACCAAAGAGAGCTACAACAACTGCAACTGCCATCATAGAAGCACAGGATTGTACGCTTGCAAGGGACCCCGGGGTCTTCTAGTCCACCCCTCTGCTTAAAAACATGGAATCCAACATGGCGGTGGCAGTGCCAACTCATTGACTGAAGACCCAAGTCCTAGAGTCCTAGACCCAAGTCCTAGGACCTAGACAGACATGGCTTAAAGGCCATTTACTTGTTACGGAGTGAGCTTTACCCATAGAACCTTCATAATGTTAACCATTCATTCACCTTCACAGAATATGGGGGGGAGGAAATGCCAGAGGAAATACATTCGTTTTTACTCATTGCTACAATTTCAGAAATTGGGAAGGCTGGGGAGAGAAACATTTTCCCCTCCTACCTTGTTTCTTTGTCCCCTCTCTCTATAGTTTTTATTTTTTTATATATAAAAAATGTAAGCTCCTTTGGGGCGGAGGGGCATTTTGGTTTCTTCACCTAGGGTTAATGCCCACCAGACATTTAAAGCACAGCTAAAGCACAATTCCCCCCCCCACAAAAAAACCTAGGCGCTGTAGTTCACCCCTCATGAAGCTACAATTCCCAGCACCCTTAACAAGCCACAATACCCAGGATTTTTTGAGATAAGATAAGATAAGTGGGAGCTGGACCATAAAGAAGGCTGATCGCCGAAGAATTGATGCTTTTGAATTATGGTGCTGGAGGAGACTCTTGAGAGTCCCATGGACTGCAAGAAGATCAAAGCTATCCATTCTGAAGGAAATCAGCCCTGAGTGTTCACTGGAGGGACAGATCCTGAAGCTGAGGCTCCAATACTTTGGCCACCTCATGAGAAGACTCCCTGGAAAAGACCCTGATGCTGGGAAAGATTGAGGGCACTAGGAGATGGGGACGACAGAGGACAAGATGGTTGGACAGTGTTCTCGAAGCTACGAACATGAGTTTGACCAAACAGGAGTGCCTGGCATGCTATGGTCCATGGGGTCACGAAGAGTCGGACACAACTAAACAACAACAACATGAGTTTTAAATGTATGGTGTGCAGGCAGGCTTTGTGAAGGGTTTATTTATGCACGTTGGTTCTAGTGTAAATAAATAGCATGCGGGACCCTGCAACAAAATGTTGCAGTGTGAAGTGCTTCCATTCAGGAATCCAAAACACAATGAACCCACCGGGTATGTTCAGTCTCACAGGTTTGTTTTTGAGGTGCCCCACAGGGTTTTTTGGTCCCCAAAGCCTGACTATACTGAGTGTATGTCTGTGGTGCCATTTGGCTCCATAAGCAATGGGAGTCTCCCCTTGAAGACTAGATACAAAGGGATGGATGAGAGAAGTTTGAAATGATCTTAACATACAGAAATTGAAATTTGTTCTTGTTTTGTTCTTTTTAAAGTAAAGCAAATGTGCCTTTAACAGGCAAGAGAACAGACCGACATAAGCAACGCCTTGGCACATCAGATCAAAAATCCACCTGCAGTCCAGTCCACCTGCATGTTTACTCAGAAGTAAGTCCCTTCAGCATTCAAGGGGGCTTACTCTCAGCAGGTAAAGTGCAATAGCAACCAAACCAACCCCCCCCAAACCCCCAGGCTCTGCCAAACCCACATGCAAGCCACAAAAACAACAGCACTCTGTCCTTAGCAACCAGCACTCAAAGGTATTCTGCTGCAGTATGCAGAGGTTCTCTTGAATGATCACAGCTTGTCACTGTTGACTTTGCCCTCCATGAATCTTTTCAAAGCCACTGACATGCTGCTGGGCAAATACCGCAAACCCACTTTGTCTGTTCTTAGTAGCTGCAAGAGAGGAAGGCGAGAGCTTTCCATGTCTTTTAAAAGCGCATCTGTTCAAATCTTTAAAGAAACAAAACTTCTTGCTTGCAGACTAAAACGACTTTTAAAAAAAGCTAAAAAAACTTTCTTCTTCCCCTTCCTCCTAACAAGTTCCAGGAGGAGAACTCGCTCCCTGGAATGCGAAGGCAATTATTTCCCTCCCATAATGAGTGACAGCGCAGCAGTGCATGCAATTCAACCTCCAGCCTCCTCTCCAAGCCCTTTTTGCAGATAAAACGAGACTCTTGGCTCAGCCCGCACCATACCAATGAGGAATCCGAGGAGGAACACGCCAACTGCCACCCCCACAGCCAGCACCCAGGAGCGGCTCCTGTTGCCCCTTGTGTAGGTGGGCTCAGTGGCAGCATGCAGGGAGCTCCACATCCTTCCTGTTGCAAAAGAAAGCGTTCCCAAGCTCTGGATTCCGCCTGGCCTCTTCCAGTCCCCTGCCACATATACAGGGGAGAGAGAAGAAGAAGAAAGAAAGAGAGAGAGAAAGACTCTGTACAAGGGGGCAAAGTCCTCACACTTTCCCTCTGCACAGATCTCGACTCCTCCTGCAGGCTACAAAGAGGGCAGGCAGAGACGAGAAGGATCCTCTGAAGACCAGGCTCCAAGTGCTGTACTGCTGCCAAGGTCTGTGGCCTGGCACTGCCATTCATTCCTTCGTGCGGGAGCAGAGCAAAGCCAGGAACAGGTGTCTTCTCAGGCTGAGGCCAGCACTGTCCCACTGGGGATGCTCTGGAACGGCTGGTCTGGTTTGGCAGCATCGATTTGGGCAGCATCTGTTATGCAAAAATGTCAATTAATAAGAGGCGCCCTTCAGGAATAAATGAACCGCACAAACAGGCAAAGGTGTTGGCCGTCATAAATACAGGGATGAGGAAACTCTGGCAAACCAGATGTGGGCAGACTCCAATTCTCATCTGTACCAGCCAACAGTGGTGCAGTGGTTAAAGAGCAGTAGACTCGTAATCTGGGGGACCGGGTTCGTGTCTCCGCTCCTCCGCATGCAGCTGCTGGGTGACCTTGGTCTAGTCACACTTCTCTGAAGTCTCTCAGCCCCACCCACCTCACAGGGTGTCTGTTGTGGGGGAGGAAGGGAAAGGAGAATGTTAGCCACTTTGAGACTCCTTCGGGTAGTGATAAAGCGGGATATCAAATCCAAACTATTCTCTTCTTCTAATAGTGAGGGATGTGGGGGGAGCTTTGCCGGTTAGCTCAGTTGGCTAGAGCGTGGTGCCAAAAATGCAAAGGTCTACGGGTTTGATCCCCGTATGGGGGCATATTCTTGCATTGCAGGAGTGTGGGCTTTCAAGTTCTCTAGAAATAGGGCTGCCATATGTCTGTGGATTTCAAAGGCAAAAGTGAAATCCAGGGGGAAAAAAGCAGCAGCTTTCAGGGTGTCCTGGTTTTTACTTTTTGAAATATGGCAACCCTACTAGAACTCTTTATCAGGCAAAATGCGAGACAAAACAGGGAGTGAGAGGGGTGGTGCGAGGAGGACAAAAATTAGGCTGCTATGGAAGCCGTGAGGTGGGATTCAGTTCTGAGATGGAGATTGTAGGCTGAATAAGTCCCAGGTGCTATAGGCATCAGGCTACGTGCCTAGGATTCTGGAGTAAAGAAACGACAATGAATGCTCAATAAAGCTCAATAAATGGGTCATTGATGTAGGAACCCTACATCAATGCAAAGTGTTGATGTACACCTGCCACGTATCTGGATTATATAAGAAATCTGGATACAAATCCTGAATGTGTTGGGAAATGCTGGTAAAACCAGATTGGCTGGCTGGCTGGGCACCTGAAAACGTAATACCACCTTCCCCGATGTATTCTGACATGTGACAAATGAAAACAGGCACAGACCTTTAAAGGATCATCTATCATGTATCTGGTGACCTGTTTACTGAGCCCTTTTTCTGGATTAGTTTGCAAGGAGTTTAGACAACATTGGCTATTCAATGTGTATTCATCCTCATCTGTTTGCAGGGAAGTTAGATGAGGTTCAAAGCAACTACTATTTTCCAAACTTAAAAATGGAAAGTGTAATGCTGGTGGTCAACAAAAGAGGTTTAAAGACTGTCTCAAGGCAATTTTTTAAAAAATGTAGTATGAACACCAACAATTTGGAAACACTTGCCTGCGAGTGCTCCAGTTGAAGAACAGCCTTTATCAAAGGTATCATGGGCTTTGAAGACACTTGAACTCAGGACGCAAGGGAGAAACATGCTAAGAGGAAGGCACGCTTGGCAAATCCACACTGTGATCAGCTCCCGCGTGATCAGTCCCCACTGTGGAAGGACATGTGGATCCAGAATTGGCCTCCACAGTCACTTACAGACTCATTGTTGAAACAGTGTTTATGGAAGACAATTTTACTCGACTATGAGTGATCGCCAAAGAAGAAGAAGATTTAATTCCAGGAAGTGAGCAGGCAAAGGAAGCAGCTTTCAATTTCCAATAATGTTTCAAATTTACCACTAGATGGCAGGAATACACCACGAACAATCGCTGCCATCATTCCTCGCTTTCTAGGCTTTTAAATAAGGAATTATAAGTTACAGAAAACCGCTTCCCAAGTTTGTAACATGGTGATCAATGGGGCAGCCCACCCTTCCTGTCTCCCCTCCCTCTGTGGTACATTTATCAGCTGCCTTCCTTTCCTCCCAACTTTAGAACCAATATGGTTATAGCTGTCTTTTTAGGGGTACTCTCATTTTCCTACTCATGCTGAAATACTGCCCCTCAATGAGGTCAAACTTAGATTCACAAAATGCTTAGAGGTATGCGTACCCCCAGAAAAAGCACTGTAGGAGTGTATATGTGCATTATTTGTTTGTGTGCGTCCTTATCTCTATCTTTTTGGCACGTGCTCAAATCATTGGTAAGTGTCCCCAGAGGCTTAGAAATTTCAGGTAATTTTAATAGTACTTTAACATGTACTTTTGTAAACCGCTTTGAGTTTGTTTTTGTCTTTGTTTTACAATCAAGCAGTGCATAAATTTTTATGAAACAAACAGAAACAAATTCCACACTTTGCTTTAAGAAATAAAATAATGAAAGCTGAATGTTTTTGTGACAGACGGTGCACAGGAGGCGGACAAATGACCCCCCCCCAAATAAAGGAGATCACCCTGCATTTATTTGCCTGCCCCCCCCCCCATTTCTGAACCCTGTCATTAGCACATGCTGTTATTTTTCTTCCTTGGTCACCTAGAAATATGCTTTGCTCCTTCTGTGCCCAACTCCCCAATTATTATTTTTCTCATGTTGCCACTGGGTGAAGGAATATACACAGTGGGACTGGACCCTACGAGCCCCCCCCCCCCATGGACAGAAGGAGGCAGTTTTTGCAAATGCCACCTTTCTTTTGCAGCACTCAAGGCCATCTCCCCTGCTCCCACCAAATTCTGTCCCAAAGGTTTCACCAACCCTTGGATCAGATTTGGGGATGGGAGCAAGGGCTGCAGAAGGAAAGGGGGGGGTAATAGAAGATTGCCTCCCAGAGGCCCTTCATAGAAGCCTCCTCTGGATCAAAGAGCTTCTATGAATGGTTGCAGTTGGGGGTGGGGGTGGGGAACCAATGGCTAAAATGATTTTAGTTAAATTGATATTTTAATCTACTCCTTGACAATACCTGATGGGTGCTTATATTTATACGTTTTATTAGAAATATTGTTAATGTGTGCTTTAAATTATTTTCCCCCTCTCTGATCAGTTGAGGGCGGGTATTACTGGGTTGTGTATTTTGTGTTTCTATATTGTGATTTTATCCTGTGAACCGCCCTGAGACCTGTGGCTATAGGGTGGTATATAAATTTATAATAATACTAATAATAATGCCCTTGGCAGTTATAAAGCAAAGCACAGCTTTAGATTTCCCCCCCCTGCTAATTCAATTGCATCCAGATAGTTATCGTTTAAATAGATTTGACAATGAAAACCTTTTACTGTCCAATTGGATTTTACTTGTCTGTTGGTTTATAGAGCTGCAATAACATCAAAAGATCAGATTGGTTTGCAGAACCTTGGGCAAGCACATGCTCCAGCCTGAGGAGACCAGCCAGGGTGATGAGTTCTCCCACAAATTTACATGAAGTCAGTCCCCCCCCCCCAAAAAAAACTTACAATGTATTCTTTAAATCATAGGTAAAGGTAAAGGACCCCTGGATGGTTAAGTCCAGTCAAAGGCGACTATGGGGTTGCGACGCTCATCTCACTTTGCAGGCCAAGGGAGCCAGTGTTTGTCCACAGACAGCTTTCCGGGTCATGTGGCCAGCAGGACTAAACCGCTTCTGGTGCAACGGGACACCGTGACGGAAACCAGAAACGCCATTTACCTTCCTGCTGCAGCGATACCTATTTATCTACTTGCACTGGTGTGCTTTCGAACTGCTAGGTTGGCAGGAGCTGGATCAGAGCAACGGGAGCTCACCCCGTCATGGGGATTCGAACTGCCGACCTTCCGATCGGCAAGCCCAAGAGGCTCAGTGGTTTAGACCACAACGCCACCTACGTCCCATGCCATCTTCCTTAAATCATACACTGACCTTGTCACATTTGTGTCATGATGAAAATATCTATCACATTAAGAATGTGGTCCTTAGGATGCTGAACTGTGAAGCCACCATTTCTATCAAGGAGCACAGAGCATACAAAGAGAGTTGTCGCGAACCTATGGAATGACCAGTACAAGAGGCTAAGTTGTCTCGGGGAGGCATTTCCTTTTAGCTTAGCCTGGGGTTGCAGCTCATAAAATTGTGGGTTCATGCTTCCTAAAGCTGGTGGCTCCCCGTCTAACGACACACTGTGAGCTCTCCTTCCCTTTGTGGGGTTTTCTCGCTTTCTTGCCTTCCCAGAGACATAATAAAAAAAGCAGATATTTATAGTCGTTTCTCAACTATCCGGTGCAGGCACCCTGTAGTAAAAATTAAATGCCGAGCATCTGCTTGAGATTTATGGCGCTGGCAGGAACATTTTCCCTCTCTCTCTCTCACTGCGCAACTTCCTTTCTCTGCAACAATAATCTCATTAGCTTGCGCTACACTCGTGCTTATGTTTATTGATCTAGCAGCTCCCACCAGGCTTCCCACCTCTCTTGCAATACACTACACTGCTGAATTTTAAAGGATCTTCTAGGGCAGGTGAAGGAAGACTTCTGGCATGTGGGATCCACTTTTGGGGGTTTTGTGTTTTGTTTTTTTAAACAAGAACCCCAAGATCCACCAATAAGAACCAGAAGCAAAATAATGGGAGGGCAAATTGCTCTTAGAATTAAGGCCCACATTCTCTGCCCAGGAAGAATCTCTTTTCAGTACAAGAGCTGAGCTCACAATCACCTAATGATGATTGTTTTATGCAAGAAAGGAAGCCTTTTTCGGATTACTTAAAATAGATATTTTAGTGTGCCGAACTCGAGAGTAGGATTTGAACTGTGAGCAACGGAAGGGATTGGAGATCATTGTGGTGTGGTGGTGGTATAAGGGGGAGAAGATAGGGTTCAGCAAAGGTGCAGCAATAAAAAACACCGTGGAAAACAGAGTGGGTGGTCAGTTAAAAAGAACAGTGACAATTTGTTGTTGACAAAGGACAACTGGACATTACCTTCAGTAGCTTAGGGCCTCATCAAACCTAAATCCGGCCCTGGTGTACTCCATTGTCTCTTGAGACACACGGATGCCAACAACAGCTTTAAATGCAGCCCATAATGTACACACATGGGTGTCCTGTCTGAAGTTAACATAAGAAGAGTCTGCTGGATCAGGCCAGTGGCCCATAGGGTTGCCAGACTCAATAGAGGATAGGACTTCTGTGCCTTTAATTGCCCTGCTCTCTTTTGAGTCTGGAAACCTTAAAGAGAAACCAGCAGACCCTTTGCTTTGAAATTAAACAACGGGTCTGCTGGTTTCTCTTTAAGGTTTCCAGACTCAAAAGAGAGCAGGGCAATTAAAGGCACAGAAGTCCTGTCCTCTATTGAGTCTGGCAACCCTAGTGGCCCACCTATTCCAACATCCTGTTTTCACCTTGGCCAATCAGATTCCTGTAGGACCCGAGCACGTCCCCTTCCAACAACCTGTTAGAAGCTTCCAGAAAGTGACTGTCTGAAGCGAGGAACTTGTACGTGGTGGGGACTCCATTGTTTGGGTGTCTACATGGATAGAAGCAGGCTCCCCACTTTAAACAGTCACCCCTTATCTTGTGGAAGGCAATGCGGACAGCGGGGCAGAGTTTGCTTGCTCTACCGTGCAATGCCCCTCTCGTGCGGAGTCATTTTTATAACTGGTTATACCGTAGTGCTAATATGATGGAGTTATTGATGTTTGCCCTGGTTCCTTCAGCCTCCACCTGCTTCCCTCACCGCTCTTTAAAGATTGTTGCCTGACAGAAACATCCATTATTTTATTCACTCATGGCAGATTGTTGACGTTGAATATGATACCATTAGGGCGACGTGGGGCATCGGCAAATGGGCCAGATGTAGCCAGCTCAGGATGATTACCCAGTGACATATTTGCAGAGGGTCCTCATTTATCCAGCAGCAGTTGGAGAGAACATCTGGTGCTGGGGAAAAACATCAGCCATCCTTCATCGGCTGCCTTTCAAACAGAATAACGGCAAACCCTTACAGGGCTCTGTGGGAAGAGAAGGAAGTGGTGGAAGACATACAGAGTAGAGAGATTAACCTCTGATAAGCAAACCAGAAAGGACCATTTTTCTTAGGGTGCATCTGGACATTGGAATTATTGCATTAGTTTTCCTGAATATAATGCTAGCGCTTCTGCCCCTTTCTCTAATGTTCTTTTCAAAGGCCTTTTGAGACATGATATATAACGAAATTAAGAAAAAAAAGAATTAAAGTGACTTTCCCCAAGAGGCCAGAATCCTTCCTTCTGGGATACCAGACAGCGAAATCCCAAAGAAAGTCTACTTTACATACAAACTGATTCCCTTTTAACTCATCTCTGTTATTTTCTGGAAGCAGAGTTTATTAAGTGCGGGGTGCGAGGTGTGGGGTATGCAACACTTAGCATGAGAATTCCTTAGGTTATGGTATACTATAAGGGAGAGAAGGAGGCAAGGGGTATGGCTGTCAAAACTGTTCCGTATTTCAACGTGAGTGAGACCTGGAGCCAGGACGCAAGGAAATCATGCGTTAAGAAATCAATTGATTCGGGTGGCAGTCAGCACTATAAACAAACAGCAATAGAGAAAGGTCTACATTTAAGGTAGGCCTCAGGCCTTAACGACGCGTTGGTATTAAAAGTACAAAAAAAAAATGTTCTGTCATGTTTCTAAGAGGTAATTATTTGGTGGAAGAGGAATAGTTCCCACTATTAGGTCTATTTGCCTTTGGGCAATTGAACTGTTTGCACACTTTGACGCACTCACATCCCGAAATGGGAAGTCTGTACATATATCACCTCAGTCATGATGTGCTTGGTTGGGGGCGGCAGGAGCTGAAAGCTGTAAAGTTGCAGGCTCACGGCCAGGGGGCAGCAGTGTTGTAGCCGCACAGGCAGACCGCTCTGCACCATCTCGTGAAACACACTTTGAAGGGCGATGATGTAAATCTTAGAGTTACAGAATCATGGAATTGTAGAGTTGGAAGGGACCCTGAGGCCATCTATTCCAACCCCCTGCAATGCAAATGGTTGCCCCATCCAATTGGAAACCATACAGGACCCCGCTTAGCTTTGCAAATGTGCTAGCACCTTTATGCGCTCTATTCCATACAATCTCCATTCATTCAGTTAGCAAGCTATGCCTACTGAGCATACCCAGGTTTTTGGGGGGGTGGAGGGGCAGGAGTTTCCTCCAGATGCTGCTGGTCTTTTAGCAGAGATGAGACTGCTTCTTAGAAGAAATGATGACGATGACGATGATGATGATGATTTATTTATTCCCCACCCATCTGGCTAGGTTTCCCCAGCCACCTTGGGCAGCTCCCAAGAGAATATTAACACAATAAAATTTAAAACATCATCAAACATCAAACATTAAAAACTTCCCTAACAGGGCTGCCTTCAGATTTCTTCTAAACGTCAGATAGTTGTTGTTCTCTTTGACAGCTGGTGGGAGGGCATTCTACAGGGCGGGTGCCACTACCGAGAAGGCCCTCTGCCTGGTTCCCTGTAACTTGGCTTCTCGCAGTGAGGGATTTCAATAGGACATTCACAGGGTGTGTGAAACACTGACTTGCTGTTCCAGGGCGCAACCAATTTCTCCTCTCTCTTTCTTTCTCTCTTTCTCAAGCAGAAATGTGGAACCTCAGCACAGGGGCTGTGTGTGGCCCTCCAGACTTCACAGTCTACCCCTTGAAACTCTCTCCAGGCCACGCCTCTTCCCAAAGCCACACCCCTCTCCCTAGACCACACCCTTCCCTAACCCTGCTCTTCTCAGGGTCTTCTCCCCTGCAGTTTTAAATGCATTATAACACTGTGACACCAGATGGCACTGTAGAGTTCCATCTTTTGGCAACATGATTTCCCATTACAATGCGTTTTCCTGAAACATTTTTTTTAAATGTGTCTAGGTCCAGCCTAAGAATCCTAGATGTGCATAGCTGTACATAGCTGCCCCAGCCACCACAAATCTAGAACATGCCTCCCTTCCTAGGTTCTTTCTGTGCTCCTTCTGTATATGACAAATACTTTGTGACTAGAGATAAATAATTACGTATGTTTCCTAGCTTTCATTTGTTTGTCTAAAATAATTATTTCTGGATGATGCGACATCTCCCCCCCCCTTACTTTTTTAGGTGGAAGAGAAGACAGTGGTTTATGTTCAACCTGCATAATTACTTTTAAAAATTATTTCTGGTTGCAAGGTTGGGGAGAATGCATTGTTAACGTTTCATCTTTCTGGCGTCTCCAATAAAATATTTCCAATTATGCATGCCCTGCACGCATGAACTTTGAATACTTTCTTCTCCCTTTATGTTTCTGCAGACAGAGGAAGGAAACGTAAAATACCAAAAGTAAATCAAAGGGAGTGAGCAGAATTCCAAAGGTAAGAGGGATTGCAGATTTACAGAAAGTGGTTTTGGAATCATAATTTAAAAGCTTTTAAAAAATAATTTAAGAAATCAGAACAGAAGCCTCAGCGCTCTGCCTGTATGCATATTCTCTGATATTTTACAGATAAGCACGCAGATTGTATATTAATGCACCCATTTTACTGTTTGCAGCATAAAAACCATAAACACATTTGGGACATAGGAAGCTGCTTTATGCTGGCTCAGACTTTTGGTTCATCTGTTTTAGTATTGTCTCTGCACTGACTTGCAGCAGCTCTCCAAGGTTGGATGCAGGCAACACTGGCAGCCCTCTCTGGAGATGTTGGGGATTGAACCTGAGACTTTCTAAATGCAGAGCAGATGCTCTACCATTTTGCTACAGCCCTTCCTCTAACAGAGAGCTAAAATGAAGAAGGCCATTTGCTTGGTTGCCACCTGCTTTTCCCAATGGCTCCTGAATCCTTGATATTGCTTTAATGTTGCAACCCACCCTGGGACCTTAACCTGAGTGGCGGGGATGCGAGTGGCGCTGCGGTCTAAACCACTGAGCCTCTTGGGCTTCCCAATCAGAAGGTTGGCATTTCGAATCCCTGTGATGGGGTGAGCTCCTGCTGCTCTGTCCCAGCTCCTGCGAACCTAGCAGTTTGAAAGCACACCAGTGCAGGTAGATAAATAGGCACCACTGTAGCGGGAAGGTAAACGGTGTTTCTGTGCGCTCTGGTTTTCGTCACGGTCTCCCGTTGCACCAGGAGCAGTTTAGTCATGCTGGCCACATGTCCCGGAAAGCTGTCTGTGGACAAACGTCAGCTCCCTGAAAAGGGAGATGAGCGCTGCACCCCATAGTCACCTTTGACTGGATTTAACCATCCAGTGGTCCTTTATCTGTCCACCTACCAAGCAAAGTCAGACAACCTCTGAGTGCCTTTCCCCTTAATAACAGGGGCAAACAAACCATTGCTTTCTGCCTGTGATTCTAAAAGCTAGGAAAACCATTCCTTTTGGAGTTGTAGCTGCTAGGCATAATAGGAGTGACTTGATGTGCTCCAGCAATGCTCCTTGCTCATTTGCTGGACCAGGAAAAAACAACAACCTCACAACACACACAAACACACACACAGAGAGAGAGAGAATGAGAATGCATCGTTTTCCTAGGGGTCCCACTTGTATTACACTACAGTATTCTCATTTAATGAGTCACCTGCGAGATTGATACAAAAGCCAAATGTGGTACAGGCTGGCATGCCTCTGCCCGATAAGGTGAACGTACAAGTGAGCTTATAACCGAGATTATCTCTTGCTGAGCCACATGAAACAATGAATGGAAATATTCTCCGCTGCAGCCGCTCTGATAATCCGGCTGCTGGAATACCTAGCCAGAAGTGGAGGAGGCCACAGACATCTGCAGATATGCCAACGCTGAGTCATTTGCAGCTTTGCCTTCCAGATCATCTTTTTTATTTCATACAGTATGTGCTGAAAAGGGGGCATTCATTATGAAGAGGGGACAGAAGCACGTCATGTAATTATGAATCCTTTTTTATCATTATTATTATTATTATTCACTCCCCTTTCGCATTTTCATGCTTTAGATCTCCCCCAGCTCCTTGCTGGGCAAATGACGCTCAATTGCGGGTGGGAAAGATTTCATTCAAATTCACAAAAGTGAACGATTCGGGGGAAGGTGGTTTTATGCACGACATTGTTAAAGATTCATTGCCTGTGTCTGCTGTCATGGGGTTGTTGTCTATCACATGATGGTATATGTTTTCATTCCACAGTGGGAAGTGACAAAGACAGGATGTTTGTGTTACTGTGTTTCCTAAAGTGGGACTATTATCCTTTGTTCATTCTCTTTCATGCCTGATGCTGGGGAGAGAGGGAGCCATGTTGCAGTGCTCCATGTGTGTTTATATGTAAATAAAGGTAGATTAGCCAAATGCTGAGTTGCTGAGGTCAGTTACGCAACTGCGCAAACTCTGCTGATCCCTAAGTGTGCTGATGTCAGTTGGCATCAGCAGCTATGATGTTCGGGCTGGAGAAAGCTCTTGAAGCTCCCGAATGATCGGCCAGGAGGGAGAGAACATGCCAGTCGGGCATGTGTCTCTGCCAGGGTCCTACTTGTGAGTAAGAGATCCTAACAGACATAACCGCCAACATTCCTCAGATGAAAATAGGGGCGTTTCTCACTCCGCTGGCAATTTACCCTCCTCAACTCACATTTTTTGCGCTCGCTTTTTTTGCAGAGCATTTCCTCTCTGAAAAAGGGTGGGCACTACCACCACTGTACCAGCTAGACACTGAACACACACCCTCCTCTGACCAGAGAAAAAACCCCATCCCCAAATTTATTTTATTTTATTCTTTGGTAGATTTACACAAATTTTGGTATATATTCCAAATTTTATTTTTTGGGTAGATTTACAAAAAGAAAAGCACACCAATAAATAAATTTTAGAAAGGGGCAAGATTAGATGCTTACAAATCCTTTTAAAAAAAATCTAGACTCCTTGCGATCCACTCTGCTGGTGGGGAAAATAGGGACATTCCGGGATCAAATTAGAAGCTGGGGTGGCTTTTGTAATTCTATAATTTTAAAGGAGGGGCTGACTAAATGTGTTTGCCAAGAGCCTTGAGAATCTGATCAGGAGAGCTTTAAACTAGATCTTGAGGGGGAGGGAGAAAACAGTATGAATGACAAAAGAGCACTGCACTGGGGATGATAGCTTCATTGATGCACGTTGGTGCTCCAGAAACCTGCTAAATGGCAAGAAGCTACAGGAAGGAAGCAGCTGCAGGGAATGACTCATGGTTTCAGTTGTCTCTATACAAATGCACAGAGTATGGGAAACAAACAAGATGAACTGGAGCTTTTAATACAGGATGGCAAATACGACCTGGTAGGCATTACTGAAACCTGGTGGGATAAGACTCATGACTGGAATGTGGGAATAGATCAAACAGGAAGGGAGGAGTAGCAGCGTTGTATATAAAGGATGTGTACACTTGTGAAGAAATCCATGACCTGGAGCATGAACAGCCGATTGAGAGTATATGGGTAAAAACTGTAGCAGAGAGAAACAACAATGACCTTACTGTGGGTGTCTGCTATAGACCGCCAAGCCAGAATGAAGACTTGGATGATGCCTTACTAGAGCAGATTATGAAACATTCCAAAAGGAAAGAAATAGTAATCATGGGGGACTTCCCCGATATCTGTTGGGACTCAGACTCTGCCAAGAGTGTAAGGTCTGATGCAATTCCTCCATTGCATCGCTGACCATTCCATTTCCCAGAAGGTGGAAAAACCAAGAAGGGGGTGATCTATCTTGGACCTGGTCCTCACCAATAAGGAGGAACTGATGGATGAAGTCGAAGTGCTTGGAAACTTGGGAGGAAGTGATCATGTTCTCCTGGGGTTCAGGATGCAGAGGCAAGGGAAAACTGAGTGTTGTCGGACACGCACTCTGGTCTTTAAAAAGGCCCATTTCAAAAAGCTGAAGGAGCTTCCAGGATTCAGGATGCACACCAAATACCTACGCCAAAACCTACTGACATCTAATCAATAAAATTGTGGCTTGTATAAAACCCAGGATGTTTGTCCTGTGATTATTTCATCTTCCATTGCTTTGGGCCCAGAATCTATTACTGCAAGGAGTATAACTGCGGCTGTGTTCTAATGAGATAGTTTATTTTCATACAAATGTCTGTATCTCTAATTATTATTACTTTTAAAGAAAAGAAAATGTGGTTTGAACAAATTGTCTTTGAATACCAATGCGGACTTGCCTCGTGCACCCAGAATTAGATACTCCTTCTGCGGAAGATTGCCACATCCTGAAAATTGCCTCCATCCCTCTCTGTTCTTAAGGCTTCCCATTTTGTCCTTTTCTAATGAGAGCATTTCGCTTGTTATTTGACTAGGGAGGAGAATGCATCAGTGAGTATTTTGAGATTGCCTTAACCTCATCAGTCATAGTGCTCTTCCACACCTCTCTCCGTATGAGATAAGAGATCAGAGCTTTGCCAAGGTCAGAGGCAAAGCTTTTAAGTAGGTTTTAGTCTCAAGCAAGCTGTATTCGCGTACAGTGAATTAACTCTGTGCATTATCTTCTGAATTGCAGCCTAGCTTCCCTCTCTTCCAGTGGCCTTGGTGAAACAGGATTGTATTAGCCGGTAACAGGGAGAACAGATATTCATAGATGCATAGTATTGTAGAGTTTGAAGGGGCTCAAGTCCAACCCCTTGCAATGCAATTCCTTTTTACAAATGCTCCACTAGCTACTACTCCATTTCCAGGCACAATTCAATTTAAATGTTTCCAGTGCTTTCTTTCTTTAAAAAATAGGGTTACTTATTTAATTGTGTTTATTAATTGCATCTGCCTTAATTGATGCAGTGACCTGCCCTGGGCGCTGCCCTGAGAGAAAGGCGGGGTATAATTAATACAAAAACTTTGTTCCATCTACGTTTCCCCAGAAATATAGCCCCGTTCTTGTCAGTGGTGTTTATTCCACAGTCTGTGTTTGGGATTGCAGCCTCAATAATGCTTCTTTCTTGCGATTCATCCGCAGTTGCTTGCTTTAACTCTTCCAATAATAACCTCTTAGACCCGAGTATTCCCTCAGAAGAATCTGCTGTAAGTTATTGCACACACATTTAATTAAAGTGGTGCCCTTTAGTAATTATAAAACCAAACAGGATGAAAGAATATCCGGTGTATCGAAAACCTGAATGTTGTAATGACTTCTGGGTGCAATGGCAACAGCTCAATAGAGTACAGAGGAACAAACCACAGAGGTAAGAAATTACAAGGCAATTGCAAACCTTACATTTCCTAACAACCTTACCCAAGGCAAGTTCACATAGCCACCTTTTCAGAGGTGGTGAGCCAGTGGGAAGGCACACCAAACAACTTGGAGCTAACTCTTTATTAGCAAAGACAGGATCAGCCAACAGCAGTTGCCAAAACTAAAGGTTCCCACCTCCCCACAGTTGCCAATCTCTCCTCCTCTCCATGGTTTTCCCCAAGCAATCTGAGACTGTACCTGTATGAAGCTAACTTCTCCTCTGCTCTCTTCATGCCTCTCCTGGTTCTGAGAGACCAGTGGGAAGAGGAGCTGATCATAGTAGGATGGGAACACACTTGTGACTACACCAGCTGGACTCCTGCGAGAAAATAGTAACAAAAATTTGTATGCATTGTCATGTGCCTTTCTTTTAATATATGCATTTTTATACTCATTTTTGCCCAATATATGCATTTTTGCAGGCCCTTTCCCCTAAAGCAATGTAGCTCGGTGCATTATTTTCACTGATATATATTTTTGGACACACTTACAGGTTGGAGAGCATAGCTGCCAAGTTATCCCTTTTTTACAGGGATTTCCCCTTATGCTGAATAGGCTTCCTCGCGAGAAAAGGGAAAACTTGGCAGCTATGTTGGAGAGGTGCCTCGCAAATTTGAAGAAATTTGAATTCCAAAGGATAGCTGTGCTTCAGCTCACTTTTGAGGTTGAGGACTGAAAATTAGGTATGGCTGGAGCCAAAATAACTTCCACCTTATCCTTACTGTTTTCCATTTGAATCTAATGGCCCTAGTTGTCTGCCAGTGAGAAGGTCACAGATCCACAAAATGTGGCTTTGGTTGGCTTGTGGGGAGCAGGTTCCCAGTTCCCGTCCCCCCCAGGTCTGCTGCCGTCAGGCATGAATCTACCCAGAGAAAGTAGTAGCATGTTGCATACAATAGAGGAATAGGGCCTTTACTGTGGTGGCTCCAAGACTATGGAAATCCCTCCCATTACATATCAGGCAGGCTCTGCCTCCATTGTCCTTTTGGTGTCCATTGAAGACCTTCCTTTACCCCAGTTTGTATTGGATTTTGAAACTGTTTTAAATACCTAGGATTGCTTTTAATTGTTTACACAAACAATATTATTTGCATTGATTTTTTTTTAACCTGTTGACTGGCATCCATCTGAATCACTTACGTTGTAAATAGTTCTAGTTGCTACCTTCTAAGCATGCACAAACCTATGGTTTATTTATTTTGGTTTCATTTCAAGTCTGTATTTGTTTGGCATGAGAAGAGAAGAATCCTTGGAAAAGACCCTGATGTTGGGAAAGATGGAGGGCACTAGGAGAAGGGGACGACAGAGGACAAGATGGATGGACAGTGTTCTCGAAGCTACGAACATGAGTTTGACCAAACTGCGGGAGGCAGTGCAAGACAGGAGTGCCTGGCGTGCTCTGGTCCATGGGGTCACGAAGGGTCGGACACGACTAAACGACTAAACAACAACAATTTGTTTGGTAATGATCTATAACTGTATATAGAACAGAGCATGAGACTCAATCTCGGGGTTCTGGGTTTGAGAAAAAAGATTCCTGCACTGCAGAGGGGTTGGACTAGATGAATCTTGTTGCCCCTCCCAGCTCTACAATTTTGTGAGTCTATGTAAATTGCCATCAGATCCTGTTTGATGACACTGTATTTTGCAGAATATTGTATAACCATTAAAAAAAAAATGAAAATGAAAACTCAACATCTTTCTTCCTTTCTCGCTCACCCTCACACACACACACACACAAGCTTGGAGGTTTTATGGGAAGTGACTCATAAATGGAATAAAATCAAATAGTCTCTTCTTAACACGGCCCAACGTACCTTGGGAACAAACAGTTAACAGCATCTTTCGTGTCTGCCACTGGACCTGCTAATTCCCAGCGCAAAGAGAGTTTCCACTATATCACATTGCCTTAACACCTGGCAATGTTTGTTCAGCACTCCAGCAGCAAGCTTGGGAAAAGAAAAAAAGGAAAGAAAAGAAAGGGGTGGAGTGTGTGTGTGTGTGTGTGTGTGTGTGTGTGTGTGTGTGAAATGGGCAAGGAGGTGGAAAGGAGGACAAGGCATTTGGGGAAGTTTTTCTATCAAAGCGCTTTGCCAAAGAGTGCGAATTCAAAGCAGGAAACTTGCCAAAGCAAAGATTTTTCTTTGGAGACTTAATTTGCAGCCACAAGTGGATTCCCTCTTCCAGACAAGTGAGCTGCTGCTGGGGGATCTCCCTGGCTTGGGAGGGAAGAAGACTTCAAGGATTCATTTCCCATCCAGCCTTCATGCAAGAGGAGGCGCCATCTCGTTCTCCGTCCGCACTCATTCTTTCTCTCAACCATCTTGCAGTGTACCAGTCACAAGGGAGCAGTTTCAAAATTATTATTATTATTATTATTTAAGGGACTCAGCGACCAGGCACTGTGCAGAGTGCTGGTTGTTTCTCAATAAGGAAGAAAGAGCGTCTTGTTCCCTTAGCAGTTCTGCGGGACAGAAAAAACCCAGTAACTCCAGCTTCCTCTCTATTTATCTTTGCATAACAAACTGTGCCTGCTACAATCTCATACCCTAAGCGAAAGAGTGTTGACCCTTACATAGCCAATACCATCCACACATCGCCAGGGAGATATGACCAGAATCGGGGGCTTGCAAAAGAGCAGCAGAAATGGAACAGGAGTCCATGTCTGTTTGTACACTGCTTTAACTGATTTTAATATTGTGGTTTTATATTGTTATTGTAGGAGGTGTAGGGTGATGGGGAAGTTGGGACGGGGGACACGTTGTGCTTCTTCTGGGGTAATTGGCCCACCTTTGGTCCCCACCCTGCACTCAGGTCTTACCTGTGGCTCCTCGAAGCTGTCAGCATGTGACAGTGGACACATCCCAGGAATGGTTTTGACTGGCCAGCTAAACCAGGTGAGGGTAATCGATGAGTCTCAAACCCTCGGTGAGTTAAGGACTTCCCCTGCATGTGAAGACAGGCTCTGGCACATTGAGCGGACAAGACCAATGGATGGTGGCTAATGGATTGAGGTTGAATCCTGACAAGACAGAAGTACTGTTTTGGGGGGACAGGGGGCGGGCTGGTCCTGAATGGGGTAACTGTGCCCCTGAAGGACAAAGTGCGCAGCCTGAGAGTCATTTTGGACTCACAGCTGTCCATGGAGGCGCAGGTCAATTCTGTGTTCAGGGCAGCTGCCTACCAGCTCCAACTGGTACGCAGGATGAGACCCTACCTGACCCTACCTGACCACAGACTGTCTCGCCAGAGTGGTGCATGCTCTAGTTATCTCCCGCTTGGACTACTGCAATGTGCTCTACGTGGAGCTACCTTTGAAGGTGACTCAGAAACTGCAATTAATCCAGAATGCGGCAGCTAGACTGGTGACTGGGAGTGACCGCCAAGACCACATAACAACCGGTCCTGAAAAACCTACATTGGCTCTCAGTATGTTTCCGAGAACAATTCAAAGTGTTGGTGCTGACCTTGAAAACCCTAAATGGCCTCGGTCCAGTATACCTGAAGGAGCTTCTCCACCCCCATTGTTCAGCCTGGACACTGAGGTCCAGTGCCAAGGGCCTTTTGGTGGTTCCCTCACTGCGAGAAGCGAAGTTACAGGGAACCAGGCAGAGGGCCTTCTCGGTAATGGCGCCGCCCTGTGGAACGCCCTCCCATCAGAAGTCAAGGAAATAAGCAACTATCTTACTTTTTAAAGACATCTGAAGGCAGCCCTATTGAGGGAAGTTTTTTAAATCTTTTATCATTTTTTTAAACATTCTGTTGGGAGTTGCCCAGGATGTCTGGGGAAACCCAGCCAGATGGGTGGGGTATAAATAATTATAATACTATTATTATTATTATTATTATGTAGAGATAAAGTATTGCTTTGTAGCATGACTCCACCTCCCCCCATGGTGAAAATTCTGAGCTCTGCATTCAGTGCTAGGCTTACTACAGCCAAATGTGATGCCTTGCCTGAGCAGCCTAATAATAATAATAATAATAATAATAATAATAATAATAATAATAATATATTTACACCCCATATATTTGCCGACAAAGGTCTGTATAGTTAAAGCTATGGTTTTCCCAGTAGTGATGTATGAAAGTGAGAGCTGGACCATAAAAAAGGCTGATCGCCAAAGAATTGATGCTTTTGAATTATGGTGCTGGAGGAGACTCTTGAGAGTCCCATGGACTGCTAGAAGATCAAACCTATCCATTCTGAAGGAAATCAGCCCTGAGTGCTCACTGGAAGGACAGATCGTGAAGCTGAGGCTCCAATACTTTGGCCACCTCATGAGAAGAGAAGACTCCCTGGAAAAGACCCTGATGTTGGGAAAGATGGAGGGCACAAGGAGAAGGGGACGACAGAGGATGAGATGGTTGGACAGTGCGAAGCTACCAACATGAGTCTCACCAAACTGCGGGAGGCAGTGGAAGACAGGAGTGCCTGGTGTGCACTGGTCCATGGGGTCACGAAGAGTTGGACACGACTAAACAACAACATTTACCACCACCACCACCACCACCCCCAAAAAAAATCTGGCTGGGTTTCCCCAGCCACTCTGGGCAGCTCCCAACAGAATATTAAAAACACGATAAAACATCAAACATTAAATACTTCCCTTAGGAGCCAAGTGTGTTGAGGACCAAATGATAAGCCAGAATAAATGGACAAATCCAGAGCTGGATCCAGGGGCAAACCAGAAATCAAAGTATAATCAACCATTTAGGAGCCCACCAGAGCTCAGGAAGACCTTGCTGCTCAAGCCACGCCCAACTGGAATTGAATGCCCTTTTAGACTCTTTCCTGCCAAGGAGGACCCAATGGTCAACTGGGTGGGCCTGGAGATGCTGCCACTTGCAGTTCAAAGGTTCACCACATGGGGCAGCTGAACACAGACCCACCGGTTCTTTCCTGACATGTCATCCAATGCTACTGCCAGGAACATGAACTGCTTCTAAAGCTGGAGTCAGGAATCTGTGGACTTCAAGATGTTGTTGGGCTGAAGCTCCCATCATCCCCGCTCATTGGCTCCGCTGGCTGGGGCTGATGGGAGTTGGAGTTCAAGTAACATCCAGTGACCTATCTATCTAGTCCAGCATCCTGTTCTCACAGTGGCCAACCAGAGAGAAACCCACAAGCAGGACCTGAGTGCCACAGTGCTCCCTCCACTTAGGATATCTTGGTGTAGCCTAGCATGGAGAGGTGAGAATCTAGCCAAGTCATGCCAAAAGCTGGCAAATTTCTTCCTTTCCAAAGTCTGGGTATTTTTGTGCTTCTCTGTTGTTCTGGAAACTGTTCCTTCTACCTTCAGAACATGTAGGGTTTCTGCCGAAGCAAATATAATGAGGAAATGCAATAACTTTGTCCAAAAAGGAATAACAACATTGGCTCAGGCTAGGAGGGGAAATTAATTACTTTGTATTCCTCTAGACCACGTTTATCTCAGTCTTGTCCTCTGGATGATTTGTCTTCTCAAGAACTTTCGATTCCCCAAGTATTCTGCAGTATAAACTAGGAACATTGCAATATTTGAACATCCTAATCTTGGCTGAAATAATAATGATATGATGTGACATTCCTCAATTGCACAATGTAACATTGTTTTTGGCTTTGGAAAGTTGATGCATTTTGGGGGTGGGTTGTATGTGAAGGTGTATGTACACACACACACACACACACACACACACACACACACAGAGAGAGAGAGAGAGAGAGAGAGAGAGAGAGAGAGAGAGAGAGAGAGAGAGAGAGAGAGAGAATCCCCCCATGCTGTTCCTTTCCTCTGAATGGTAGGTGGAGTTGACATTTTACCCTGTAGTTTATAACTTTCTTCTAACAAGACTCCTGCCCCATGCGTCAGACAAGCTCTGCATGGCCTGGGTCCCTCTCCTGCTATGGACTCCACCCTCCATCAGGCCCAGTCAGCAGGGCTGATGGGAATTATAGCCCAGCCATAAACTGGAGGGTCAAAGGATTTGCCATCCCTGCAATAAATGGTCGCCCCTCACTTCTGAGGGCTTCGATGACCTCGAGGTCCATCGTTTTCATTCTCTGCCTTCCCTTTTGATGGATTGAAGGATGCACTTTGTGGCAGTTCAAGAAGTTCCTCCCTGTTCTGTTCCAGGACTGTGCTGTGCTCATGCATTCTTCTGAGTGACCTTTCCTCCCGTTGTCTCTTGCTGGTGTTAGTCACCACCCTCCACATTTACAGGGGTAATAATGGATGTGTGATCTTTCTTGGGTGGGGATGCCTCCAGCTCATCCTTGTTTCCTTCTGCAAAGATGAACTGTGCGGGTTCTTTGAATATATGGGGCTGCCTTGGACTTGCTTGTCAACAAAGCCCTTTCCCTCTTTAGCTACTCGCAAATTACATTCTTCAAGGCCTCACCGCAGGACTTTGTTGACGGATGCTTCCTTCTGACCTAATGGATCAGCCAAAGTTCCTGTTTCCACTTTCTCTCCTTTGGCTACTGCTAACCTCCCTCGATCGTTCCATAATGTCGTTGCTTTCGGTTGCTTATCTCCTTCCTTCTCTTCCAAGAAGGCAAATGTGAGACTCATCAGGTTTTAAAGCAACGTTCTCCTTTAGGCTCAAGAAGAGATTCAGGTTCACCTTTAGTCAACATATATCACCCAACACGTTTCCCAATTATTCTTAGCAATGTTAGTAATTGCAGAGCAGCAGAGCATGAGAGCCCTTAAGAATGAAAGAAGAGCTCCCTCTTCTCACAGGACCCAGGAGCCTGTGGGAAGCCTGCAAGCAGGAGACAGAGCCCTGTTCTCTCCATCAGTTTCCAGCAACTGGTATTCAGAAGCATATAGCCTCTGATCTTGGAGGGTAGAGCATATACATTCCTATGCACACTTTACCATGGCATGTGCATTTTTCATATTGGCCTGGGGAGCTGCACTGCAAAATTCAGAGAAGCGTGAATTTCAAAGGATGGCTGAGTTTCGTTTCGTTTATTACTCAGGAGAGTGCAGATTAGGTACGTTCCCTTTTGAATGCAAACTGAGGTGAATTTCTCTCGTAACCCTATAGACCAGTGTTTCCCAACTGGGGGCCATATAGCCCCCTGGAGGGTGCAAGGATATTCCAAGGGGGCAACAGGTGAAAATCGTATAAATGGGGGGGGGGGCACAGCACGAGGCTAGGGGGCCACAGAGGGAAGTGAGAAGTGAATATATATATATATATATGGATTGGCTGTCTATCAAGCGGGTAAGGGGGCGACCCACCAGGAGGGCCTAGTGCTCATTTTTGCCATGTGTGCTTTCTTGGTGCAGTCTTGGTTTCTTTCTGGCAGGAGAGGGCAAACGCTGAGGCTCCCGTACTGACCAGTAGCGCCCGTGATCAGAACCCCAAGTGTGGTGGTGGAGTAGCAATGGGTAGGGCGAGATGAGCCAGTGCTGGCCCCGGTGGCAGCCTGAGCCTGACTCCAGTGGCGGAGCTTCATGCTCCACCACCGGGGGCGGTGAGCAGGCGCGCTGCCCCCAGTGACGTGGCACACGTTCTGGGGGTGGGGCGCGCCGTGCACAATGACGTGGCACATGTTTTGTGATGTGATGCGCGTTTTGTGGTGGGCCGCATGTTTTGGGGCAGGGCGGGCAGCGGCGATGGCGCCCCTGGGATTGCGTCGCTCGGGGCGCACCGCCCCGACTGCCCCTATCTTCCTACGCCCCTGCCTGACTCTACAAGGCGCAGTGAAATATACTCTGAGTCGAGAGTGAATTTCATGTTCTTTATTCAGCTCGTAGTCATCAAGGAGAAGAAGAGAAGAATGTCCTTTCCCCAAAACCATCTGCTTATATACATTATTTACACAATGGGCTTTGCGTGATTGGCTATTTCAGGGCTACACCTGTGGGCCAATCAGTTTGTGGATTGACTTCTGCCAGCAGCCTGATTGGCTGCTCCTGCAGGCCAATCAGGTTGCAGATTCACTTCTGCCAGTCACCTGATTGGCTGCTCCTGCAGGCCAATCAGGTTGTGGATTCACTTCCCCCTGGAGTTGGATTCAGTGGCTCCTGCGGACCAATCAGACTGCTGATTCTGGATCCTATTGTTCTATGATTCAGCTCAGTACATAACACGCAGGATGCAATCCACCACAGCACCTAGTGGATCAGGGCCTTCAGATGTTGCCGAGGGGTGCAGGGCTCATTGACAGCATCAGACTGGCTCTGCAAGGCATGGGGTGAAACCCACCCCAGCCACTAGGTGAGCGGGGTCATCTGGTGCTGCTGACTTGCATCTAGTAAATAGCTAAGTGTCTACTCAGAAGAAAGCTGCACTGAGTTGAGTGGGCCTTACTCCCAGGTAAGAGTGTGGGGAGCTAGGCGGCATGACAAGATCCTTTTTGCACCAGGTCAGTGAGCATCACTTGCTTTTTAAAATTCTCCCATATATACAGAACTCCCTTTGTGCCTTTTGGACGGTATCTGTAGGTTTCCCCCTCTGTGTCAAGCAACCGGGATCAAATAAATGTTGTTTACTTGTTTATAATACATAGAAGATAGATATTCCTCAGAGATTGTGGACTCTCCTTCCTTGGAGGTTTTTAAGCAGAGGTTGGATGGCTATCTGTCATGGATGCTTTAGCAGAGTTTCCCACATTGCATGGGGTTGCACTAGAAATATGATTCTATGTTTTTCTGCTTCAAACAATATTTCACTGTGTTCCTATCATTTTATGTAACTGTATTTTTTTATGAATAATAAAAAAATTAAAAATAAAACATATTCTATTTACAAACAAAAGATTGAAATAGCTACCTTTCTACCGGTCGGAATGGGGGGACATGGGCATAGCCAGGATTTTTGTTAGGGGGCAGGCTGTTGTTAGCAGGGCCAGAACCTCAGATTTGTATTGATTTTTACTTGTGGGGGGGGCAGCTGCCCCTCCTTAACTATGCCAATGGGGGGCCACAGGAAGGAAACAAGTTTGGAAGAGGGCCACAGTCAGAAAAGGAACGGCTTAGGGAGCTTGGTATGTTTAGCCTGGAGAAGAGAAGGTTAAGGGGTGATATGATAGCCATGTTCAAATATATGAAAGGATGTCATATAGAGAAGGGTGAAAGGTTGTTTTCTGCTGCTCCAGAGAAGTGGACACGGAGCAATGGATTCAAACTACAAGAAAGAAGATTCCACCTAAACATTAGGAAGAACTTCCTGACAGTAAGAGCTGTTCGACAGTGGAATTTGCTGCCAAGAAGTGTGGTGGAGTCTCCTTCTTTGGAGGTCTTTAAGCAGAGGCTTGACAGCCATATGTCAAGAATGCTTTGATGGTGTTTCCTACTTGGCAGGGGGTTGGACTGGATGGCCCTTGTGGTCTCTTCCAACTCTATGATTCTATGAAAAGGGTTGGCAAACACCGCTATAGACAGCACAACCAGTTGCCTTTGGCAGCAGGGAGATGCACGATATCCACGCACCTGTTGTAGATACTTGAGGCAACACAAACAGGTGGGGAGGCAATTGTGCTTCTCTTTTCCTTTCCTTTCTCCTAGTGTTGTGTGGGACCAGAAATCACTTTGGAGTGCAGTGAGGAAAACCAAGATTCTGGAAAGAAATTTAACGCAGTAGTTTCTTTCTTTTTTTAAAAAAAGTTTTCATTACAGTTTTTATGATTAACAGTCCAAAATACAACAATTCAATACAGAGCAGTCTTGCAGTTCATATCAATATCCATAACATATTTCATTGGCACCATCATGTTGTAGAAGGATAAACATAAAGTGTCAATTGTGATATAAATAATTTGGGTGTAGATCCATAATGTCATGTCTATTTTAATGTTTGCATCACTGTGTTTTTTAAATGCTTGAACACTAGTAAACAACTTAGAAGCCTATTTTGGAATTAAGCAGTAAAACAACAGCAGCAGCAGAAGCAACAATTTATTTATCTTCCTTTTGGGTATCCAAGCACCCTGAGCTGGTCTTGTGTGTGAAATTCTCCATTGACACAATTCAGTACAATCCCGGTAATGTCCGGGGAAATCCGGACGTATGGCAGTCCCTGTTTTCGATTTAAAAGCAAAGTAGGATCTGCAAGCCTGAAATCTGCCCATATTTGAACCTTGGCACCTCTTCTGAGAAATGAATTGCCCAGACAAACCACCGAACTTTCCCTGTTGTGTTTCGTTTGTGTGTTTTGTGGAGGAAAATGCTGCCAGTCGCGTACCTCACCCGTTGCTATTTATGCAGCAAATGCTAGACATACCAATAGATCTAAACAGGGCTGTTCTAGGGGATAAATGGTCTTATCTTTGACAAGAACTGTGCAGACAAAACAGTGCTCATTTCCGAAAAGCAAGAAGGCTAAGAGCCAGCCTACTAGATGGCCAACTATGTGGACTTAATGCTCACTGAGATTTCAGAACTATGGCTCCCCAGTAAGATTGTCACTTGTCCCAAAAGCTTCCTGTGGCTGTTGTGAGCATGTGTGTGCTTTTGTGTGTGTGTGTATGTACAAGTGAATGAATTGCAGGTGTTTGAATGAGAATGTTCATGTTTTCTATGAATTTTTATGGTATAATATATTTAGGTTTAGGTTTTTAAATGCAAGTTGTTTGGAGACCTTGGTTGGTAACAAGTGGCTAATATATCTAATAATTGACAATAATAATGCTATTATCTGCATGTCTCTGTTGAAGCTATTTACAGCTCATAACACGGCAGTATTAAGCATAGTAATAAATAAAGACATTTTAAGCAGGTTAAAGCATAGCAGCATTTAAAGCCAACTATAATTCGAAAACACGACAAGTGCAAGTAGATATAGGTACTGCTCTGGCGGGAAGGTAAACGGCGTTTACCTTCCCGACGGAGTGGGAAGTATTTATCTACTTGCACTTTGATGTGCTTTTGAACTGCTAGGTGGGCAGGAGCTGGGACCGAGCAACGGGAGCTCACCCCGTTACAGGGATTCGAACCGCCGACCTTCTGATCAGCAAGCCCTAGACTCTGTGGTTTAACCCACAGCGCCACCTGGGTCCCATAAAAAGCGCCACCTGGGTCCCACATACAAAGCAGGTAAAAGTATTATCTGGCCACACCCAAAGTCTGAAAACACACACACACACACACACACACCTACATTTGTGGCCCTAACAAACACTTATTTCTGAGTAACTATATTTAGGGTGAGCATGCAAGACAATGCATGCAAATCATTTGTTTCTTTTAAGCGGGAGAGAATCCAAATTTCTTCATGCATCTTCATCAATGGATTTTCTGGTCCAGCTCTAAAATCATTCTAATCTTAGGCAAAAGGCTTCCTGATAAATGAGGTTATCCTCCAGACACATCCAAAGCCCGTTTTTTTTAAAATCCCCAGAGCTTGCTAAATTATTGAAAGCCAAGATCAGATACAGTTCTCGCGATGTACTTGTTGCCAAACAACCAACCAGCAATATATTTTACGGAGGTGTTTTCCATTTGCTGTGACCTTTCTTTTCACCCCCACCCCCACCCCCAAATTGCAATTCTTCTGTCAACATTCAGAATCTAAGTAAGGTCTATTAATCCAACACTACTTTTTGTATACCTCCAGCCTTTGGAAGCCAAACTCCCTGATGGCTGTTAAAAGTCCCATTTCTGCATTCGAAGAACGTGTGTGCAATCCCTTCCCCCTCCATATTCCCACCTCTGCTTACTCCATCCCAAAGCTCTCTGCATCAAGTGGGAAAGCCTAGTGTGTTTGTGAACATTTTTAGACCTATCCTTCCTGTTCAGCTCAGGATGGTCAGAGCAAGCAGCGGTGAGAGCAATGAGGAAAGGCAATGGCGTCTCCTTGGCTCAACTGCTCATCTAGAAAATCCTTCAGATCCCCAGTGAATTTCCAAAGAATAGTAGAGAACTGCTAGCAGGGCTGAGGTGGGAATGCAAAGCAATTACATACAGCATTCTGAATGCTTTCTCCTGCATTTCAACCTCCCTTTCTAACTATACTTGTGTTTTCTCCTAAAGCCGGCGATGACAAAACAACTAGCTTAAAAGCCACCATATAATAAATGCCACTTATTTCGAGCGCTCCATGCACAAAGGGCTATTTTTCTGTATTTCATTCCGGATTCAATTGGAAGGTGGGTTCATAAAATAATGGCTGCCATAGGCTGCAAACGTGCTCATTGTCTGCATTTGATCGCTCTCCTTGCAGAGGGCTAAAACTCGTGGGTTTAATGGCCTGGCTTAAGACGCCTTGTGTGATTGCAAATGTAACTTTGGCAAAGCCCCCTCCCCCCAAAAAATTATAGTATGCATGCAGCAAGGAACTGAAATATCCTGAAAAACCAAACAATGGGCATAATCCCAGCTAATCTAACTTTGCCCTTCTTCTTCTTTTTAAAAAAAGAAACCTGAAATTATTGTAGAGGGAACAAAGAATGAAAATGGGCAATTTTGAGATGTAGTCTGAAATTTCTTAGCCACCCACTGCACTTATCAGAAAGCAGTGCCATTTTCACATTACAACAGTTCACAGTATACCCTGGTGGCTGCAGTTTGTGAATTATGTGCATCCTACATGTTTTGCAATCAGTGGCGTCACAGAACAATAGAACTGTAGGGTTGGAAGGGATCTCAAGGGTCATCTGGTCCAGCGCCCTGCAATGCAGAAATCACTAAAGAATCCCATCAGATGTCAAGGAGATAAAGAATTATGCAACTTTTAGAAGCCATCAGAAGGCAGCCCTTTATCGGGAGGTTTTTAATGCTTGATGTTTTCATTATGTTTTTAGATATGTTGTGATTGAGCGAGTGGTTGCTGAACAACTCCAGGCATGCCTGGAAGAAGCGGACCATTTGGATCCCTTCCAGTCGGGATTCAGGCCTCATCATGGGACTGAAACTGCCTTGGTAGCGCTGGTCAATGATCTTCGGCGGGCTAGGGACAAAGGTGAGAGCTGTTTCCTAGTCCTGCTGGATCTCATAAGCGGCTTTTGAAACCATTGACCATAACATCCTTCTGGACCATCTAGAGGGTTTGGGAGCTGGGGGCACTGTCATACAGGGGTTCCACTCCTTCCTCCTGGGCCGTGTTCAGAAAGTGGTGGTGGGGGATGAGTGTTCGGACCCCTGGGCTCTCACTTGTGGGGTGCCTCAGGGCTCTGTCCTCTCCCCCATGCTCTTTAACATCTACATGCAGCCGCTGGGAGAGATCATCTATGGTTCTATGATTCAGGATGACTTGTGCTCCTTGTTTCAGTGCAGTTTCTGCTTGCAAATGTTTGCTGTTGTACTTACTGCTTCATTTCCAATCAGTGCGTGTCACAGAACAATAGAATTGTAGGGCTGGAAGGGACCTCGAGGGTCATCTAGGGTCATTAACCCCCTGCAATGCAGGAATCACTAAAGAATCCTGGACAGATGGCTATCCGACCTTAAAAACTTCATTCGACTGATCCTAAGGCCAGGCTTGAGTTCATAGGAAGCATTCCATGCAAGCCAATTGTAGAGCTTCATGGCTTCCACAAGGATGCTACGTACATCCTGCACCTTTATTGTATTCCCATTTGTCAGCTGCTTGTGCTGGGAATATTTATGTGTGTATTAAAATATATAAATAAACATCTACCCAAGCTATTCGGCAGCCTTTCCATTGGGATTGGATTACAGCCGTGTTGGTCTGCCGTAGTTGAAACAAACAAACAAAAAATCTTTCCAGTAGCACCTTAGAGACCAACTAAATTTGTTATTGGTATGAGCTTTCGTGTGCATGCACACTTCTTCAGATACCCTTCAGAATTTTTTTATTGGGATTGGAAATATTCAAGATGTATGGCTTGTTCTTGGTTTCTCTTTTTTTACTTACAGATTTTTATCAATTTGTCTTGTTTTGTTTCTGCGACTGACTGTGTTTTAATTTGATGATAAGCTATTTGGGGGGGGGGCAAAAAAGAGGGATATCTCACAAATAAATTTAAAAGTTATTCGAGAAGCTCTGTGTCCAGCGAAAGCTTTTGTTAATAATCTGTGTGCTGGCTTTTAAATTTGCTTCTGTTGCCCATAATGGATGTTTTTGCCACTGATGCATAATACTAGGCTTTTCTCTCTTCATTAGCTGTAAATCGCATTGAGATTTGAAAATACGTATTCCCAGAAATAATCAGGACCCAATTTGTGCAGGACTTCAAAGCAAAGAATGCATACTTCGAGTTGGATCCAAGAACAAACTGGCCAGTCAGTGCAGGTGTGTGTGTGTGTGTGTGTGTGTGTGTGTGTGTGTATATATATATATATATATATATATATATATATATATATATATATATATATATATACAGGTGATATATGAAAATATCAATGCACACCTGTTAAAAGGTAGGCTGCCCCATCTTATTCCAGCTGATGTTCCTGAACTATCTTCAGTGGCAACCCCATGTATAATGAATTGTAGTACAGTAGTCTTATCTGGAGGTTCCCACCAGCTCATGAATGACAGTCGGCAGGTCTCAGCCTTCCAGTAACAGCTGCATATAGCAAAGTTTATCAAGGAGTTTTAATGAATGAAACATCAAGGTCCTCACAATTGACTTTCTTCCACCAAAGGGAAGGCCAGTAATTCATTTCAAAAATGCTGTTGGCTTGATGGGGCGTTTGGCAGATGAACAGGGCCTACAGAAGGTCAGGGGGTGGAGCCCAGCAATTTGAGTCTATGCACTGCATGAAGTCAATGTTATTCTCAAGTGGGGTAGTTAGACAAATTGATGGAGGTCTGCTAAAGGCTACATGGCTATCTGGAACCCCTGTTTCTCTAGCCTGAGTCCCACAGCTAACCCTTACACCCCATTGGATGTGAAGAAGAAGATGCTCAGCAAATCACAGCTGTGATATTTTAACAAACCAGTCCAAGAAGGCAGAGACTGGGGCAGTAATTTTGCAGTCGAAGCTGCCTTATGCAGAACCAAACCATTGGTTCATCGAGCACAGTGTTTTCTGCAAAGAAGAGGCAGTGGCTTTGCAGGGTTTCAGGCCGGAGCTGAAAATGTCAGAGTTTGCACTCGGGACCAACCATTTGCACACAGCCCTGAGCAGATAGGAACTGCCCTTGGTCAGTAAGGGACAGTTGGAGCACGTGGGATCATCAACCAAGTGCAACTTCTACACTGATGACTTCTCCTGGAAACAAACACATAGCTGCCAAGTCTCCCGTATTCCCCGGGAAACCCCCATTTTTCCAGCCGTTTCCCGCTGGCAGCCCAGATTTTAAAAAGCCCCGTAAATCCCCCGGATTCTTACCGGCCTGGGGAGGCTCCTTCTGCGCATGTCTGGAGTCTCTAGACATACACAGAAGCGATTTCTGACACTGCAGCCATTTTGGAAATGGGCAGAGCATGCGTAGAAGCAACTTCCAGTGCTGCTCTGCCCAGTTCCAAAATGGCCGCAGTGCGACTTCCGCTGTCACGCCGCAGCCGATCCCGGATTTTTCAATCTGGGAGTTGGCACCTATGAACAAACAATACAGCTGCGTCCTATTCTTCCCTTTTGTTCTCATCCTTAAGCAACAGGAGAATGTTAGCTTGTTTGGATAAGGAGGATTTGAAGGGATGGAAGGTACTTGTCAGGAATGCAACGGGCAATCTGCTGCATTGTCCAAAGCCATTCCAAATGGTTGCCTTTGGATTGACCTTTGATGGTGAAGCATCCTTGCAAGTTTAAGCCCGGAGAGACACTTTTTGAACCCTTTGATCTAGAGCATAGATTAATGATTCTAGACACCTTGAGCCCCAAAGATGTGTCAAATGCCCTCTTTGGCTGTGCAGTTTTGCATGCTGAACACATTCTTGTTTAGATCATAGAAATATGTTGGAAGATTACATTGCTCCAACAGCTCTTACCGACTACTCCTGTAGGAAGCTCAGTGGGAAACTCAAGATGTACTCAACCCTCCCAATTAACTAAAAAGGAAAGCCTAGATGAGGAAGCATCTAAATGACAAGAGTCTAAATCTCATGGGTATTCTTGGCCATGCTTTGTCTAGTGATACCTGAGCAAGCTCTTCCTGCTTGCTTTTAAGGGTGTATTATTATCTGCACTGCCACTTATATCAGTTTGATACCAGCTTGTCATGGCTTTGCCTCCAAAGAATCCAGTGGACATGCTGATAATTATCTGTTAAAGGTGACTTGCCCTCCTCAGTGAACTACGGAGTGATGTTAAAACTACTTTAAACAAAGTAGGAATGCCCCATCAGAAGACACTTAAGTTACAGCAAAGAGGCATAGCTTCTCCACCCCCCACCCATCTTATCGGATCTGCCCAGGATATTTTTTCGCTTTTGGCATTTTAGACCCAGACCAGAGATTCCCCATCCTTTCGGGATCTGGGGGGATTCGGGTGCAGGCCAGGATCAAAGCGAATGAACCACAAGGAGGGAGAGCAGGGATCCTGAAGTTGCCAGTTAACACTTAGCTCTCGGACAGCAGTTTGATCACTTTGCTGAGTTGTGTTTTATTTATATTTAAGGCTTAATCATCATTTTTTAATTTTGCATATATGCATATAAATCAGCAAATGAAAATTCAATTCAAATCAATATCCTGTTTTGTGCTCTTTTTGGGTGCCAGGGCTAAGAATAGAATCCGAGAGTTGGGAGGGACAGTGCAGGAATCACAGCAAATGAATCCCATCTAACCTCTGAGAGCCAGTGTGGTGTAGTGGTTAAGAGTGGTAGACTCATAATCTGGGGAGCTGGGTTCGCGTCTCCGCTCCTCCACATGCAGCTGCTGGGTGACCTTGGGCTAGTCACACGTCTCTGAAGTCTCTCAGCCCCACTCACCTCACAGAGTGTTTGTTGTGGGGGAGGAAGGGAAAGGAGAATGTTAGCCGCTTTGAGACTCCTTCGGGTAGTGATAAAGCGGGATATCAAATCCAAACTACTACTACTCCTCCTCCTCCTCTTCTTCTTCTTCTTCTTCTTCTTCTTCTTCTTCTTCTTCTTCTTCTTCTTCTTCTTCTTCTTCTTCTTCTTCTTCTTCTTCTTCTCTTCTCTGTTATTAGAAACCTCTAATAAAGGAGAGCCCCACACCTTCCGAAGTAGTCCATTCCATTGTCAAACAGCTCTTACTGTCAGACACGGGTGGCGCTGTGTTCTAAACCACTGAGCCTCTTGGGCTTGGCAATCAGAAGGTTGACGGTTTGAATCCCCGCAATGGAGGCAGTGGCGGAGAGCAGGTGCGCTGCCCCCAGTGACGTGGCGTGCATTTTGGGGCAGGGCGGGCAGTGGCGATGGCGCCCCTGGGATCGCGTTGCTCGGGCTGCACCGCCCCCACCACCCCTATCTTCCTACGCCCCTGGGAGTGAGCTCCCATTGCTCTACTAGCTCCTGCCAACCTAGCAGTTTGAAAGCACACCAGTGCAAGTAGATAAATAGGTACCACTGTGGCAGAAAGGTAAACGGCGTTTCCATGCGATCTGGCACTCGTCACGGTCCTCTGTGTGCCAGTAGCGGTTTAAGTCATGCTGGCCACATGACCCGGAAAGCTGTCTGCAGACAAATGCCAGCTCCCTCGACCTGAAAGCGAGATGAGCACTGTACCCCATAGTCGCCCTTGACTGGACTTAACCATCCAGGGGTCCTTTACTTTTACCTTTTTTACTGTCTGAAAGTTCTTTCTGATGTTTAGCCAGAATATCCTTTCTTGTCATTTGGATCCATGGGTTTGAGTCCTTACCTCTGGAGCAGCGGAGAACAAGCTTGCTTCATCTTCTACATGACCAGCCTTTTAGATATGGTATTTGAAGATGATGTCACTTCTCAAACTTCTCTTTACTAGGCTAAACATACTCAGCTCCTTCAGTGTGCGTAGCTACACAGTACTATCCAGAAACCAGACCCCACCCAAATAATCCTTTTAGCACATGCTCAGAGTCCCTCTTTCCCCCTTTTTACATTGCTTAAGCTGTTCCAGAGTTGTGCTTGGGCAGCAGGAACCCAACTTCCAGACCTGACCTGTGGCTCAAATTCAGGTTTGGAATTGCGTAACAATGATCAACAAAAGATAACATGCAAAACAAAACCATAACAAGAGGCCACGGTAATGGAGAAATTAATGTCATTTCCTGGCTATTCTAGTTTACACAGCATTCATAATATCTTAGAGAAAGAAGCGTGAGCAATAGGGTAGGAATTTTTATTTTGGAAGCGGACGCAACAGTTTGCACCAACCTCCTCTCCAAGGCCATATAATTATGATTCTTCCCCTCCAATGAAATGAAAACAGGAATAAGTGATTTATAATTCATGGTAGATTTTTATGAGTTCAGAAATCAGCCCTGCTGTTTATAGGTAGTTGCCAGGGAGATGTTTGGAGTTCTGAGCAATATTATGAAGGCAGAGTGGCAAGTGTGCAATAAGTGTGCATTATTCGAGGCCAGGGGTGCAGCCCAGGGGACCCTAATGTCATCTAGACCCTAAAAGCCTAGGTGAGAATAGCAGAAAGGAATTCGGAGAGAGAATTGTCCAATATGCCCATGTTTGGCTCTGAATCTCCCCACCCACTGTCAGCTTGTGGCCCCCAACAGATTGTCTCTGAAGGAACGTGTCCCTCAACAAAACAAAAAGGTTTCACACTCCAGTTTTTAGGCTAGAATCTTGACATAGAGATAGGGGAAATAGGGCAATAGCAGTGATAGCAGCTGGTAGGATGAAAGGCAGGGAGCTGAACAGTAGGTGGCGCTAGTGCCAGTGACAAGCAGAGCCAACAATATCTAATTTAGTCCCCCCCCCCTCCTCCTCCCTGTTGCGTTCTACAAGGGCAAGACCTGAGACTAAAGAGGAAGGGAGCTGGCAGGCAGTGCACTGGTTGTAAGTAGGAGGAAAGGCAAGTGGTTGCAGGCTGAGGGCAGAATGAGGTTGATGGGACAGTGCCCCATTTGCCATAATGGACCAGCCTCCACTGGACTGAGTTAATGACTGGAGATGAAGGACATCCTCTGATGGCTCTAGAACTCTTGAAGAGAATGAGGTGATGGAGATGGAATGTACCACTTCAGGCTGAAGGTGGGGGACTCCCCTTTTCGGAGTCTTTCCCCATTGTGAGAATGTATGCAAGGGTGAGAAAAAGCTGCCACTCGGCGCTTTCACCCTGCATGCATGTATACATGGGACTATGCACAAACAAGGGAGGACTTCATACTATTATGGATACCGTGTTAACTCTGAGAAGGCACACATCTAATTTTGGGTCCAGGGATATGGTGAAGGTGTGGAACCAGAGCGGTAATGAGCCAGGAAAATTGGGAAGGGGGAAGTCAGGAGAAGAATAGAGGTCGTAGTGATTGTTGCTTCGTTTTGGTAGTTTTCTCCACTGGAAATTTGGGGGAATGCTGATGGAAAAACCCTCAGCTGTCAGGGCACAGAACAGTGTGCAAAGAGTTCTGTTGCGCTCAGGTCCTGCTGCCACTCTTTGCACATTTATTTGGGAGTGAGGCCCATTGAATAAATTGAAATTGTTGTGTGAATATGCAAAGGACTGCATTTTGATGGGCATGATTTTCTCTTTGGAAAGAGCTATTTTTTCAGTGTCCCCCCCCCCACTCCTCAGCTTTCATTCTGGCACAATTCCTTCTCCCGACTTGCTTCCCTGCTCCTGTTATTGCTTTGTTGTAACTTAACGTGATCGTTTTCCTTTCCTGGTGATGTGAGACTCTTCCTGTGTTTTGCAATTAATTTAATTATTTTGAGCATTTGTACTCCACTCCTCAGCGAAAGGGCTCCCATACAATCAATTAAAACAATACAATCCCTGCCTGCAGGCAAACAATCTTAAATAGCAACAGCAGCAGCAGCAGCAGCAACAGCAACAGCAACAACAACAGCACAACACACAAGGGGAAAGGGACAGGGAGGGAAGAGGAAAAAGAAATCAAACTCAGGCACAGAGTTTTATAGTACTGTTACTGTTATAGTACTGTTACTTAGGGACCCAGGTGGCGCTGTGGTTAAACCACTGAGCCTAGGGCTTGCTGATCAGAAGGTCAGCGGTTCGAATCCCTGTGACGGGGTGAGCTCCCGTTGCTTGGTCCCAGCTCCTGCCAACCTAGCAGTTCGAAAGCACGTCAAAATGCAAGTAGATAAATAGGAACCGCTACAGCGGGAAGGTAAACGACGTTTCCATGTGCTGCTCTGGTTTGCCAGAAGCGGCTTTGTCATGCTGGCCACATGACCTGGAAGCTGTACGCCGGCTCCCTCGGCCAATAATGCAAGATGAGCGCGCAACCCCAGAGTCGGTCACGACTGGACCTAATGGTCAGGGGTCCCTTTACCTTTACCGTTATAGTAACTACCAGCTTGTGTAGCTCAGTGGTAAGAGTTTCCCAATAGAACTGTCACACCAAAGCTAAAGGAGTGTTGTTGTTGTTGTTGTTAATTAATTATTTATACCCCACCCACTCTGGGCGGCTCCCAACAGAATATTTAAAATATGATAACGAGCTCTGCTTTCCATCTCTCCCACTGACAGTTGAGAGAGAGGAGACATCAACTGATGGGCTACATGTATTTATTTTTCTTTTTTTAAAAAAATTTTTTTTCTTTTTTTAAAAAAAACCCAATAAAAATAGTTGGGGTGGAGCGTAACCAGTCTTGGAAGTGACTGTGACTATAAGCAGCAAGGCAGAGAAGAATGTTCTTTTCCTATTTCTACCTTTGGGGGTGGGGGAATCTGTCTACATTTATGTGATCTGGACGAGAACATGTCAGAACAGAAGGTTAATTGCATCTCCTAATGTTTCCCCAGAGGAAGAATGTGCACATTTGAAATGTGTTGCAAATCAGCTAAGCAATAAATTATTTTCTGCACCCCACATGAGCCTTGTGCATGGATCTATGATGGCCAGCTTGCAAACTGCATATTCCAGTTCATTTCATCACAGCAGCTTATAGACGAGTTGACTAGGGCTCAGCGATAGAGCTCCAGGTTCCATCACTGGCACCTGCAGCTAAAATATTATTATTATTATTATTATTATTATTATTATTATTATTATTATTATTTTACACCCTGCCCATCTGGCTGGGTTTCCCCAGCCACTCTGGGCAGCTCCCAACAGAATATTTAAAAAATATGATAAAACATCAAACATTAAAAACTTAAACCCTAAACAGGGTTGCTGTCAGATGTCTTCTAAAAGTCACATAGTTGTGCATTTGCTTGACATCTGATGGGAGGGTATTCTACAGGGTGGGCGCCACTCCTGAGAAGGCCCTCTGCCTGGGTCCCTGTAACCTCACTTCTTGCAGGGAGGGAACCACCAGAAGGCCCTCAGAGCTGGACCTTGGTGTCCGAGCAGAACGATGGGGGTGGAGACACTCCTTCAGGTATACTGGGCCGAGGCTGTTTAGGGCTTTAAAGGTCAGCACCAACATTTTGAATTGTGCTTGGAAACATACTGAAAGGATTGGAGAGCAGGGAATGATGGGAATGGCCCCAGCCAGAGTCTGTGGAGAGCTGCCATCAGTCAGGGAAGACAACAGTGGTGGCTGCTGCCCATTGAGACTGGTGGGGCAGAAGGACCAACCGTACGTAGGTGAAGCCAGAACCAATGGCAGGTGGAGGCAACTTCAGTCTTGCCCGCATCCTCTTCTTGGAAACAAAGTGAATCTGGTCCTACATGGAAGGCTACCAAAGGACCATCTACATATAAGCTGGTTTTTGGTCCTGGGAAGAAGAGGCCATCCTCTGTGCAACTCAAACACTGTCGTTGCACATTTGACTCAGGGGGTAAAGGTAAAGGTAAAGGTAAAGGGACCCCTGACCGTTAGGTCCAGTCGCGGATGACTCTGGGGTTGCGGCGCTCATCTCACCCTATAGGCCGAGGGAGCCGGCGTTTGTCCACAGACAGTTTTCCGGGTCATGTGGCCAGCATGACAAAGCCGCTTCTGGCGAACCAGAGCAGCACACGGAAACGCCGTTTACCTTCCCGCCGGAGTGGTACCTATTTATCTACTTGCACTTTGAGGTGCTTTCGAACTGCTAGGTTGGCAGGAGCAGGGACTGAGCAACGGGAGCTCACCCCGTCACAGGGATTCGAACTGTCGACCTTCTGATCAGCAAGCCCTAGGCTCTGTGGTTTAGACCACAACGCCACCCACGTCCCTAAGCAATCCATAAGAATAATTGTGTTTAATGTCAGACCCTCCAAATGTCCCTGTTTTCCAGGGACAGTCCCGGATTTACAGAATCCCAGTTTCTGATTTGATCCTGGAACGTCCCGCTTTTCCTTCGGACATCCCTATTTTCATTGGCGAAATGTTGGAGGGTATGTAATGTTCATTTCTTATATAATGTGTTGGGGGGGTCTGTGTTGATTTCCTAAAGCTATACGCTGGGAACTGAGATGAAATGTAATATCACCCGGACAGCAGGACCAAATAGATCCAGTTGATTCTTTTTAGCCATTTGTCCTGGCTTGCTGATGTCATGTTGTTCCCACGCACACATGCTCCTTGCATTCCCATCCCACTCTGTTTACATTTGCCAGCCCTGCTGCCATGCATGGCAGCCACTGCCTCCTCGCTTTTCATTTTCCTTTAAGGTAGGAATGTTTGGGAGGGGTTATTTGAGGACATCGCTCTGGGTGACCTTATGTTATATTTTGAATGGAACTCTGGCGAGGGAAATTGGCCTTCATGCTTCAAAGAGGAAGGGAGGGAAATGAAACTCCTGGGGTGTGGAATCCGGGGGCTGGAGTTTCACACTCTCCTGCTGGTGAATTCAGATACTGCAAAATATACAACAGAAGATTTCGGCCAATTTTTTTTTGACTCGGTATATAACATTTTTTTGCCTATCCCTCCTCCACATTTATTGGCCTAAGATCAGGGAAACACCTTAGAGCAAAGGCCAGTTCGGGCCCTTATTTGTTTGAGTGCATTAGACTGGGGAAAATAATATATATTAATTGCTTGATGGGTACTGTTCTCTCTTCACTTTTGAAAATGATAATGTTCTTGGGAGAACGATTCAAACTGAATTTAAGCAGAGTGGCAGACTAGAAAAAACTTCAGACAAGAAGCTTGGACTCTCATTTTATCCCACTTAATTCCATTTGACCCTTGTTTTTTCCTTAAAAGCACTCAGTTACCCACCCAGCTTTCTGCTCAGATGTTAAAATGTGGCAGTATATCTCTGGTCTCGTTGCTTCAAGCACTGTTACTAAAAACAGAACTTATCAGATGATAAGAGTTACATTTTCATCCATGCTTGCATGGGTTTCTGCTATTGCACAGTATTGTTATGGTACCACCCTCATTTATGATGTCTTTACACCGCCCGAGAAAGCTGAAAGCAAGCTCACCTTTTCTTTTAGGCTGTGAAGATGTTTTGGTCATTCTCCTCATTTTCAGTCTTTCAAATCAGCATGTGTGGAATGCACTTGTCCCTCACCCTTAAGGAACTACAGTCATACCTTGGGTTAAGTACGCTTCAGGTTGAGTACTTTCAGGTTAAGTACTCCACGGACCAGGAAGTGTTTACTTCCGGGTTCTGCTGCACGCACATGCGCAGAAGCGTTCTGCTCACTTTGTGCATGTGCAGAAGCGCTCTATCGGCACTTCGCGCACGTGCCCTATTGCCGCTCGGGTTAAGTACTTTTCGGGGTGCGAATGGCACCCTGGAAACAATTAAGTACTTAACCTGAGGTACCACTGTAAATCTTCATTTTTAAAATCTACAATACTGTTTTATTCATTTTATAGTACAGTACATTGATTGTTGCCTTCATTTTATGGATCAATGGTCTCATTAGGCAGTAAAATTTGTGTTAAATTGCTGTTTTAGGGGGTGTTTTTCATTGTCTGGAATGGATTAATCCACTTTCCATTGCTTTCAATGGGAAAGTTCGCTTCAGGTTAAGTATGCTTCAGGTTAAGTACGGACTTCCGGAACCAATTAAGTACTTAACCTGAGGTACCGCTGTACAGTCATAGAATTGTAGAATTGCAGAGTTGGAAGGGGTCCCTGAGGGTCATCTTACAGGGTGGGAAATGGGGCAGGGGCTTCTCAGGGGTGACACCCTTTTAAATGGTACTCTCTTCCTAATGAGAGATTCATCTGTTTCCCATACTAGATACACTCAAGGATTTGAGATGTAAACAACACTTCTGTAGACTTGGCTGTTGTTCTTCATCACCATTGCCGTGTTGTGGTATTATAGCTAAGAGCTGCCTTATTACTTTTTCAGTTTTTTCACTAGATTCTTTCTATTGCAAGGTACTCCGTACTCCCCATGAGGTGCAAGAAAAGCATGAGACTATTAATCTCTGGGTCATCACTTCAAGCCCCAGATTGGGCGGAAAAAAAATATGCTGCTTTGCAGGGCATTGGACTAGAAAGATGATCCTCTATCATTTTAAGAACAATTAATTAATTAAGCAGTCGATCAATTAAATAAAATCTATTGACTATGCTTGGAGAAACTGCGGCTGGTGTGATTACAAAACAAAACTGAGCCAAATGCAATTTCTTTCTTTTCCTTGAAACAGAGGTCCTACTGCTTCTCTTTCTTCTTTAAAAAAATAGTTGGATTGCAAGCCTAGGCAACCAACTGGGAGAGCTTTTCGCAAGTCTGGAGATAGAGGCGCTTTGCAGTGCAAGACGGTAAGAGCTTCACCTGCTGAACTTCTTTTTCTTTGTGTTGCAACTGTTTAAAAAAACAAAACAAAAAAACCCTGTTGAAGCTGTTCTTGTTGTTCGAAGTAAAATCACAACTTCGCACTCTGGCATCAAACTACTAATAAAGTTCCAGGGTGATGGGACGGGTGTGCAAAAACACAGGGAAAACGTTGCACGCGCAAAGAGGGCCCCCCCCCCACATCAAAGAGCGAGCGAGCGAACGGTGAATTCATCGAAGCACAGGAGACCCCCCAACTCCAAGCGCGGAGCAAACTCGCTCCTCCTTGTCCCAGACAAAGGAGCCCGTCGGCGCCATCCTGGAGCTGTATGCTAGGCGCAGGGAAGGTGGGGAGGGAAGGAAGAGGGAGGGAGGGAGAAGCGACTAGATTTCTTCCCCCGGGGCAGGAGGGGAGGAGGGGAGGGGGTCCAGGGAAGAGGAGAGAAGGAGGGAGGGGGGGAGGCCGGAAAGAGGGGAGGGGGGAGGCTTGGCTTTCCAGCGGCTGAAAAGGAAGCCAAGCCTCTCCCTCCGGCCTCCCCCAAAGTACAAAAGCAGAGAGAGAGAGAGCCGGTGGCGGGACTCCTTCATCGGCCGGGACCATGGCTGCCTCCTGCCAGAGCTGGCTCGCCAACGAGGGCAGCAAACACCTCCTTTTGGTAAGAGAGACCTTTGCCTTTCGGGGGTGCGCGCAGCCTTGCCGCCTCCATCGCAAGGATGTTGCTCTCGCTGCGCTTGCGCGCGTGAGATGCTCAGAACCTGCCCATGCTCAGGAGCGCTCTTGCCCGCAGGGTTCCCCGCAGGGTTGGGTCTCTAAGCCTTGCTCGGGAACGCCGAGCTTGGAGCCGTCCTGTGGGAAAAGGCCAGGAAGAAGAGGAAGGGGAGAGGACGGAGAGAGCGCTCCTGAGCATGGGCAGGTTCTGAGCATTACGCGCAGGGTCACAGGGTGAGGATCAATTCTTTTGATTCAGATATACAGTAATGGAGCAAACCATATTTGCCTCCATTCTGGAAGGCTCATAGCTCAGTGGCAGAGCAGTTGCTTGGCATGTAGAAGGCCCCAGATTCATCTCCAAGTAGGGCTGGGAAAGACTTCTGAAACTTTGGAGAAATTCTGCCAGCCATGATATTGAGCTAGATGAGCCAAGACCTTACTGGATATAAGATATGTGTTTATTTCCCCACATAAATCAGCTTGCATTATTCCCACAACAGCCCTGCAAGGTAGGTCAGCGTTACTGCCCCTCACATTTCCTCCCTTTTTACCCTGGTCTTTGACACCGGAAATGTCTGTTTTTAGGACCCACCCTGTAAGTTGTTTAAAACTGTCTTTAACATTGTATCTCTTTTTTATTGTCATCTGCCCTCAGACCTTAGGGTGAAGGGAGGTTATTAATAAAGTAAAATCATCACCATCCTAATTGCGATGTCAGAATGACAGGCTTGCCTAACAACACAGTCCTAGACAGGGCTGCTCAGAAGTAAGTCAGTGGGCTCATTGGGGTCTACTCTCAGATGCGAGTGTAGGTTTGAAGCCTAAGTAGTGATTTTGTGACAGATTTGCTGTGTCAATTACAGTGCTCTGTTTGGGAGGTGGCACGAAATGCGAGGTTCGCGGCACAAAACTAGCACTAAACTTTGGCATCAGGTTTTTTTTGGGGGGGGAATCCAAAATTTTGGGGTCACACATTAATGGAAGCTTGGAATTTGAGACAGAGGTTCCTGTTAACTGTCTCCTTTGTTGAACTGCGCTGGCTTTTGCTACAGAGAAACCCACATCAACCGGACGACCTCACTCACCTAGTGGCTGGGGTGAATTTCACCCTGTGCCCTGCTGATGCTGTCAGCAGGCCCTGCGCCCCTCTGCAACATCTGACAGCCCTGATCTACTAGGTGTTGTGGTGGATTGCACCCTGTGCCTTGCAGAGTCAGGCCCAAGCTGCCACCGGCCCCAGCACTGGCAGCAGCAACAAGCAGCTCTGGCTTACCCAGCCCTATCCATTGCCACCCCACCACCGCACTTACATGACTTGGGGTTCTGATTGTGGGCTCTACTGGTCAAAACGGGAGTCTCAGTGATGGCCCTCTGCTGCTGGAAAGAAACCAGGACTGTTCAAAAAAAAGCACATGTGCCAAAAATGGTGGGTCACCTCCTCCTTACCCGATTGTGATTGGCCAAGTGGTTGGGCAGCCAATCAGGATTTTTTAAAAAAATTATCCCCCCCCCCGCTCACTTCTCACTTCCCTCTGTGGCCCCCTAGCCTCATGCTGTGGCCCCCCATTTATGCAATTTTTATCTGTGGTCCCCTTGGAATATCCTGGGGGCCGCAGTGGGCCATATGACCCCCAGTTTGGAAACACTGGGCTAGACCTTTGATCTTATCATAAGAACCAAAGAAGAGCCTTTCAGAGCAGGCTAATGGCCATCTAGTCCATTGTTCTCACAGTGGTTAAACAGATACTTGGGGATGCAGGTGGCACTGTGGTCTAAACCACTGAGCCTCTTGGGCTTGCTGATCAGAAGGTCGGCAGTTCGAATCCCTGCGATGGGGTGAGCTCCCGTTGCTCTGTCCAAGCTCCTGCCAACCTAGCAGTTCGAAAACATACCACCATTACCTTGTTTCCTCTGAAGATTTTCCCATATCTGGCAATGGCAATTTTCCCAGAGCAATTAATTCCGAGCTCTCGCTCTAACCTGTGGAAATCTATGCTTCCATAGTTCACGTAAACCAGATCTCCCTGGGGTGTAAGAACAAAAGAACGTAAGAAGAGCGCTCAATAGCAGAGGTTTAGTGCTCAATTCTGTATTACTTGCACAGATCAGAAGGTCAGCAGTTCGAATCCGTGCGACTGAGTGAACTCCTGTTGCTCTGTCCCACCTAGCAGTTCGAAAGCACACCAGTGCAAGTAGATAAATAGGCACCACTGCAGCGGGAAGGTTAACGGCGTTTCTGTGTGCTCTGGTTTCCGTCACGGTTTCCTGTTGCACCATGAACGGTTTAGTCATGCTGTTGACATGACCCGGAAAGCTGTCTGTGGACAAGACGCTGGCTCCCTCGACCTGAAAAGTGAGATGAGCGCCGCAACCCCATAGTCGCCTTTGACTGGACTTAATCATCCAACCTTTACCTTTTACCTAAATAGATAGTTATGGGATGCCTGCAAGCAGTGCCTGAGGGAATTGCACTCCCTCCCTTTGTGGCTCTCAGCAGCTGGCATTCAAGGGCATATGTCCTTTTGACAGTGGAGGGAGAACACAGCCATTATGACAACTTCCTATCAGGTCTCCTCTTAGTTATCCACACACACACACACACACTCCAGCCAAAACTTGAAGATCTTGCCTAAGGGTGCATTCTTGGGATGGCTGAGACTGCATGATTGCCCTGTTATCATGTATTGCAGCTGGCAGGTCCATTTAGAGCCACCTGAGCTCATCATGTTTGCTAGCCTCAGCGCCAAAAGCGATCTCTTATCATTTTTAATTACAGACCCCACTGAAACAAGTTGCTTGGGACAATATGCTTGCTCCCCCCTCCCACTCCCCGCCATCGTGGCTCCTTATTTGTAAATTCTGTTGGGTTGAATACACACTGAACTAGCTGCACTTAGTTCCCACTGACATCTATACCCCTTAAGCCATGACTACGTTGGGGTGAAAACTAAAGCGCGAACCTCTGCCTGGAAAGAGCGAGGTGAAAGCTAAGTGTGGATAAGCCCTTAGTTGCACTTAGTGTCCACTGAACTCAACGGGACGTACGCTGCTATTGTCTCATTGCTTTCCGTGGGACCAAAGTGTGGCCGATCCAACCTGGATCCAACCCTATATTTGTGGTGGGAGTCCAGTGTGTATTGGGGATTCTCAGTCACACAGGATGGTTCTTCCAGACAACCCATTTACTGAGCATTCATTTTGATTTGTTAGACAGTGTTGGTTATTTATTGAATAATCATTGTGAACACACACACACACACACACACACACACACACACACACACACACACAGACCTCTGAGGATTGATGACTTTCCATCAAGAGAGTTATCCCCCACTTTCCAGTGCATTTTCCTGTCCCTTTCCTTATTGCAAAAAGCCTGATTATTTTGAGAGGGGGGTGGGGAGGGGAGTGGCTTTATTGCACAAGAGCTCCCAATCAGCTGAAATTGAGAGAGGCAGGGTGGTGCAGTGGTTAGAGTGTCGGCCTGGGAGACCAGGCTTCAAAACGTCCCTTGGCCCCATGACTGGGTGACCTTGGCCCAGTTGCTGCCTCTCAGCCTAACCTACCTCGCAGGGTTGTTGTGGGTGTTAAAGGAGGATCATGTACACATTGGGGGGCGGGGGAGATAGAATTTAATCTGAATTCTCTGATATGTGAGAGAATCCCACCAGAAAATAGGGAGAGTCTGAAAGCATCCCGTGTTACAGTGAGATCATCGCTGTTGGAAACCTTCCAAAAACACAGCTGGTGGGGCCCAACTACCCCCCCATTTTATTTCTTAAAAGCCTTTGTCTCGTTTTCTCACTCAGCTTTTGAGCCTCCCCCTGCCCCGAGAGTTTGTTGCCTGTGTCTTCTCTCTGACGGAGAGAGTTCTGGTTTTGCACATGCCGTTTCTACATGTAATAAAAGTAATAACTTCTTCCTTGTTCTCTCTCTCTCTCCCCCCCCCCGCCTGTTTTACTTCCTTCAGCTGCTCTGGCTGTCTCTCAACGTGGGGCTGTTTTGGAAAACCTTCCGGATGTATTATCGGGGGCCTCAGTATTACTATCTGCATCAGATGCTGGGGGTAAGTGGTAGATGCTTGCTTCTCCCCGCTCCCTTCCTCTCCCCTGCTGTCTTTCCTTGGGGCTCTGGGAACAAGAAGGAAATGGAAAGTTTTGGCTAACCGGGCAGATTCGAGGCTTCTTGGTGACTCATGAGAAGGAGAAGGGGTGAATGGGTTTTTTTGGGGGGGGGTAGAAGAGGGGTTATGTAAGGGCAGGGATGGATGGGAGGGAAAGGAATAGGCTGGAGACTCTGTTTCTGTGTCTGAATGAAGGGAATGACTCTGTCCAGGGTCTGGGAAAAGAGAGATCCCGGTTTGTCCGTTCTTCCCCAGCTCCCAGCTGCAGGCATCATTTTTGGACTCTGGCATGTGAACCCCACTCAGCGGATGGCTGGGCTTGCAACTGTTAGTCATGGTAACTTTAACCAACCTCGTGGGCCTGTTCCGGCGAGCGCTTACATGCCAGCTTTTCCTGATGTGCATTTCTCAAGGGAAGGGATTTTCTTTTCTTTTCTTGGAATAAAATGAACCTTCCCGTCCTTTCCATCGTACTCTCGTGAGTCCTGGTGCGGTTTTCTTTCGGAAAACTCTGTCAGCCAAAAGAAAAAAAATTGGGGGAAGGGGAGAGTCTACCCAGGATGTTTTAGCTAAAGGTGGGGAAGAATTTTGACACAGCTTACATTTAAAGGTGGATGCACACTTTTCTGAAACAACAATAATAGGGCAACATTATTCCCATTCTGCAGTCGGAATCAAGACCGAGAGACGGCTATTTGCACCCCAGGCAAGATTCTCCCCTGATTGCTGTTTTTGCGTGTGTGTTTTGCAAGGAAACCTAGATGTTCAAATGTGCACGTGTTATTTGTGCTGTGCATGTGTTTTACACTTCAAAGTCTCTTTGTTTATTGCACCTGTATTGAATAAAGCAGCGAAGGCATTGCTCGCTCAGTTTCAAACTCATCCTTTCACCCATTGGGTGATGCCTTCTTTTCAATTGCAATGTTCCTTTAAAACCTCCAGGGCAGGCAGAAATCCAGGAAGAACAGCTATTTCTTATGTGGAGGTATAATAATGACAGCATCTTCACATGCTGGTTTTCTCCCTGTCGCAAGGTGGCTCAAGACACTTAAAAAAAACACCCTGCCTTTAAAATGCAATGGCCGCCCATGTCATCGTAAGGTCTAGAAAGTTGATTTCTGTTTTTAATAATGGAAGTAAAAGTTCTGATGCATTTGTTGCACTCTGCAGCTTTTATGAGGCACAGATAACAAGGATAGGGGAATGTATCCTGTAATATTCAGATGCAGAAAATGTTTCTGGTTTTTGTTTTTCTTTCTCATTGTGGATTTGTCTCTGGGGAAATGATGCTTTAGCCTCAGCGGCTAAGGTGCTCTGCTATACATGCTTGCTTTGGAATCCACTGTGTGACTTACTTCTGAGCAAACACTCCTAGGAGCGGGTTACACTTCTCCCTTTCTTTAGGAAGCGAATAATTGCCCCTGTTTTGATTTCAGGCATTCCAAAACCTTCTGAAATTCAAAGAGCCATTTCTGTTGTCATCCCTTGTGGGGGGTTGAGGGGAGAAGAAGGCAGGGGGCACTCTTTTTAATGTATGTTGGGATTTCTGTTCAAAACAGGTTGTCTAAAGTAATAAAAATTAAAATGGGATGGAGGGCTTCCTATTCAGATCAAGCTGGTTTATAACTGAGGGTGCTTTTGGACTGTATTTCCGGCAAGCTCCGGTTGTGCAATTATAGAATTAAAGAATTGTAGAATTGGAAGGGTTGCAAAAGGTCGTCTAGTCCAACCTCCTGCAATGCAGGAATCACACATAAAGAATCTGTGATGGCGGCTGTCCGCATTTGCAATCGCGTTACATGAGATGGGAAAGGTGAAAAGCAGCTCAGCTTTTCTTTTAGGTTGTGATGATGTCCCTTTCCTTTTCCCACTTTTTTTGGTCTGATGATGATGCTGATGGCAATAATAATAATAATAATAATAATAATAATAATAATAATAATAAATTTATTTATAACCTGCCCATCTGTCTGGGTTTCCCCAGCCACTCTCGGCGGCTCCCAACAGATATATTAAACAGAATAAAACTTCCCTAAACAGGGCTGCCTTCAGATGTCTTCTGAAGAAGACATCTGAAGTCAGGTAGTTGTTTATTTCCTTGACATCTGATGGGAGGGTGTTCCACAGGGTGGGTGCCACTTCCGAGAAGGCCCTCTGCCTGGTTCCCTGTAACCTCGCAGTGAGGGAACCATCAGAAGGCCCTTGGAGCTGGACCTCGGTGTCTGGGCTGAACGATGGGGGTGGAGACACTCCTTCAGGTATACTGGGCTAAATCAGCATGTGTGGAATGCACTTGTCCTTCAACTCTAGGGAGATAAAGTCCTAGAGTTACAGAACTGTAGAGTAGGAAGGGACCCCAATGGTCATATTGTTCAACCCCCTGCAATGCAGTAATCACAGTTGAACCTCTCTTTTAAAATCTCCAATGAAGGAGAGCCCACCAACACACAAGGTGATCTTTTTCCACTGTCAAACAGCTCTGACCATCAGAAAGTTCTTCCTGATGTTTCGCTGGAATTTCCTTTATCATTATTAGAATCTGTTGGTTCAGGTCCTGCTCTCTGGAGCAGGAGAAAACAAGCTTGCTTCATCTTCCTTTAGATCAGTGGTTCCCAATTGGTGGTCCACAGAGCCCAGGGGGTCTACGTAACACACCCAGGGGTCCGTGGCACCGTTCACATAACAAACACTATTACAGAGATATCAAAATTTTCAAAAGTTAGGGGCTCCATGGCTTGGCTTTTTGAAAAACAGGGGTCTAATTGGGAACCATTGCTTTAGATATTTGAAGATGGCTACGCTATAACTATAGCTGTGGTCTTGTGCAGCAAGCCAACTTCGCCGAAAGATCAGGCATTGTGCAATAAGGACAGTTATGGGAGAAAATGTGCTTGCTGTGATATAATGTCATCGAACCTCCCTGAAAACAAATAAAAATGAATGCTCATGGAATAGCCAAGAGGGAAGAGGGATCAGTTATTAGACCACTCTGGGAATTGTAGCTCTTCGAGAGGAATATGGGGTCTTCTAATAACTCTTAGCAGCCCAAGCAAACTACACTTCCCGGAATTCTTTGGACAAAGCCATGGCTGTTTAAGGCCACATCATAGTGCTTTATCAAAGTGGCCATTGATGTAGCAACATGTAAAAGAAGACCGGGAGACAGTCCTTTGGCTGAGGACAGTGGGATAGTCAAAGTCTGAGGAAGGAGGTTTCTCCTTCAAAAGGGGCAGGAAAAGCAGCAAGAATCTTGTCTTTCGTTCTGGGTTCAGCTCAACTGCATTTGCTTGTGTGTGATTTTCCTGTACAAGCTGAAGAACAGACTTGGCTTGGCGGGTAGAGAGCATAGGTTTGCAGTAGAGCCTTTTCCTTAGAGGCAAAAGGCAGTGAGAAAGAATGAACCAATTTGCTGGGTTTTCTCTTATTTATTTTTAGCCATGCTGGCTGGGGGCTGATGGGAGCATCTGGAGGGCAACAGATTCCTCCACCCTCCCTTTACAGGGTCCTCAAGCACATACCGGGGATAGCTCAGTCAGCAGAGCATGAGACTCTTTTGGGTTGGACTGGATGGCCCTTGTGGTCTCTTCCAACTCTATGATTCTATGATTCTATGATCTCAGGGTCATGGGTTTGAGCCCCACGTTGGGCAAAAAGATTGCTGCATTGCAGAGGGTTGTGCTAGATGACCCTCATGGTCCCTTCCTATTCTATGATGAAATATAATCTCAAATAAATAATCCTATTTCAGATGCTAATGGAGGGAATTACCTGCTTTGCTTCAAACCCTCATTGCATGCCGGAAGGACACTTTTCAGGAAGCGATGGCACATATAGCTCTGCAGTTAGGAATGAAAGACCTTCCTTTGTTTACACCACTGTCTTGCCGCTTCTCTGGAGAAAGCTTTCTCATTGCGTCACAATTGCATCCTTTATAATTTTCTCGCCTGCAATATGGCCCAGATGTCCCATCAGTTTGCTGCCGCTTGATGGGATAGATAATAAGGAGGCCTCTGTACGTCCTTTGCTCCAACACGAGAGGAGACTCAATCTTCTCTGAGACCTCCACATCATGGTAGTGGAGGGGGGGTATAAATGCTTTGTTCCTTGGTCCCTGTAGTACAAGGCTGGCTTTTGAAACAGTGGGGTGAAGGAGCGCAGACCTAGACCCTCCCTCATTCTGCCAAATGAAGATAGGGACCTGCTTGCACTGCCCAGATTCTCACACCGAGAGAAACACTCTCACACTGCAGAGTCATAGACTAGTGTTGTAGAGTTGGAAGGGTTCCCAAGGGTCATCTAGCTCAACAATCTGCAATGCAAGGAATCTCAGCTAAAGCATCCATGACAGATGACCCTCCAACCTCTGCTTAAAAACCTCCAAGGAAGGAGAGTCCACCCCCTTCCGAGGGAGACCATTCCGCTGCCGGACAACTCTTACTATCAGAAAGTTCTTCCTGATGTTGAGTCGGAATCTCCTTCCTTGGGGCTTGGAACCATTGGTTCGAGTCCTATCCTCCAGAGAAGCGGAGAACAAGTTTGCTTCATCCTCCATGTGACAGCCCTTGAGATATTTGAAGGTGGCTATCATATCTCCTCTCAGTCTCCTCTTTCCCAGGCTGAAAGACTCTACTCCAGTAGTCTTTGACCTTTGCAGACCCGAGAGCCACTTTTAGCCCCAACATGAATGGTGGGACCAACTTCCTAATTTGTTACTGTATGTGTGATGGTAAAGCCATTGGGATAACCCACCACAGTTCGGACTCTGAGGCAGATGCGTGTTTGGACCCACCAATTGTAGACTAATGCTCGCTCTCCTCTTTCTGTTTCTGGAGGGCAAGCCATGCAGCAAAAATAACAGAGCCTCGTGGCACCTTAAAGATTAGCACAGTTGTGAACATTAGAAAGGCCCTGCTATAGCAGCCCAAAGGTCCATTCGAGTAAGGTCTGTAGCTTAGTGGTAGAGCATCTGCTTTGCATGCAGAAGGTCCCAGGTTCAATCCCAGGCAACCCCCTGGGTTTTAAAAACAGACATCAATTAACCATTGTGGAAGGATATATTCTTAATTGCCTGTATGTGCCCTCGGATGATTGACAGGTGGGTGACCCTGCAGATAGAAAGTCAATGTTTCAGGGGAGAGGTCCTTCTTCCTGACATAATGCTTTTCTGTCTGCACGGATTGCTATGTAAAGCCGTCAGTCAGGCAACCAGCAGCCCCTCCCCACTTCACAGTCTGAAATAACACAGCCAAGCTGGTTGCATTGCAGGATTCTGCCGAGTGCGTGTTTCGGCTCCGAATCTCCGAGAGGGTTGCATGCCTGCTGAACTTCTCCCGTTGATGTTGGGAGCAGAGAGCGGCTGCAAATGCCATTTGGAGGTCCCTGGAAAGCGGATACGCAGGATCGCTTGTGGGTGGTGCAGACATGTGCTCGGACGCTGGGAATGCAAACATCCACGCGGAGCCTTCAGAGCAACAGTTTCCAGAGGAGGAACGAGCTTTGCCATTTGGCTTTCGGGCTCCTCCAGGCAGCAGCTGTCCGTGGGATGCCGCGTGATCTCCCTTGGCCTCTGTAGACCATGCTCTGAAGTACAGGAAGTTGGGCCACTGCTGTGTGTGCCCTAGGACCTCTCCCTGAGATTTTAGCATTCATTAAGAAAAAAAGAGAAAAAGATTAAGCCTCTGTAGCCCTTTTGCTTTCCAGCGATCTATGGCAGGAATGGGGAACCTAGCGGATCAGATTATGAATGGCTTCTAGCTGTGCTTTGCTTCTATAGTTAGAGGTAGTTGTTGTTGGCTTCTGTCCATCTCGAGATATAATGGAGTGCACCTCTGGGGGTGAAGTCAAACCGTTGTGTTAGCAAGACCAAAGTGACCTCCCCTGGGCGCAAGCCTAGGCAGTGTGTATGGAGGTCCTGGGCTGCCCAGACAACAAGACCCCCCTCTCGGCCTCGCTGATATGGTCCAAAAGAAAGCAGAGCAATACGTTTGGCACCAGCCTCACTGCAGGAGTTGCTGGAATGAGGCATACAAGATGATATCCAACCTTCTAAGGGACTCCACTCTGGATTTGTGTACGATTTATTCCTTAGCCCGAGGTAGTCATGCTTCTGAATTCCAGTTGCTGGGAATCAGAAGCAGAGAGAGTGCCATTGAGCTCAGATCCTGCTTGCAGGCTTCCCACAGGCTGGCCACTGTAAGAACAGGATGCTGCACCTGATGCGTCATTGGCCTGATCCAGCAGGCTCTTCTTGTGCTCTTATTAGATTCCTATTTAAGTATCAGCTCTTATGTAGGCACCGACTAATGATGGGTACATAATAATAATAATAATAATAATAATAATAATAATAATAATAATTTATTATTTATACCCCGCCCATCCAGCTAGGCCTACCCAGCCACTCTGGGCAGCCTCCAACAAAGATTAAAATACATCCTGGAGGGTTAAGTCCAGTCAAGGGCAGCTATGGGGTTGTGGCACTCATCTTGCTTTCAGGCCAAGGGAGCTGGTGTTTGTCCACAGACAGCTTTCCGGGTCATTTGGCCAGCAGGATTAAACTGCTTCTGGTGCAACGGGACACCGTGACAGAAACCAGAGTGCACTGAAACACCGTTTACCTTCCTGCCACAGCAGTACCTATTTATCTACTTGCACTGGTGTGCTTTCGAACTGCTAGGTTGGCAGGAGCTGGGATAGAGCAACCGGAGCTAACTCCGTTGCAGAGATTCGAACCACCGACCTTCCGATCGGCAAGCCCAGGAGGCTCAGCGGAGTAGACCATAGCGCCACCCGCGTCCCTTAACAGAACATAGTGTGAGTTAGTCCCATATGGGGATTGAGCCCATGTGCTGCTGGCTGAGAGCCAACAGACAGTAAAATACATGAAGAGAACAGCATCAAGAGAGCAAAATGGCTGCAGGAGAGCAGCATGGCATCAAGAGAAAGATGGCTGTGCGACCTGGCTCTTTTGTGGAGTCAGCCAGAGCCATGCCCATCTCCCAGATCACATGCAGGGGGAAAAATTCTCCAGACCAATGGAACAGGAAGTTACCTGCCTGTGCCCACTCTAGGGAAATAAGGAATGTTGTATTTGACTGCTCCAGTGGATTACACCCCACAATTTCTGACTATGGGCCTGATGCAAAAGGCCCCAGAAAAAAGCCAGAACTGTCCTTCATCCTATCCCATAATGCAAGCTCCCTTCGTACTGGAACAGGCCTATAAAAAGCATGAGCTACCCAGCTGAATGCAGCTCACTTACTGTATATGGCAGCTCACTCCCCCTCCCCTGTTAGGCGGGGGCTGCAATAACAGAGGTATTGCCAAGCATGGTTACAAAGGAAACTGTCTAACTCAAGCTGAAACTGTTTTGTCCACCCAGTCCAGTATTTTCCTCTGTTGTGTGAATGACAGCAGCTCTCCAGGGTCTTGGGCAGGGAAGTGTCTATTCTAGGGGTGAGAAAGCTGCTGCTGCTGCTGCTGGACTTCCAACTACCATCAACTCCACCCAGCATGCAGAATGGTGAGAGGTGAGGGGAGCTGGATTCTGGCAACATCTGTAGGACCATAGGTCCCTCACCCCTGGTCTGTTTCATCACCTGCTACCCTGAGTAACTGGAAATGGCTGGGATTGAACCTGCACCTTCTGCATGCAAGACAGATGTTCTGCCCCTGAGCTGCGGTCTCTCCACAGGTCCCAAGATGGGCTCTTTTCAGCTTGGTGGCTTGGGAGCCTGAGCAGGCCTGCTTCTAACCCTTGCTGTTTTTGTTTAGCTAGGATTGTGCCTCAGCAGAGCTTCTGCGTCGGTCCTGAACCTTAACTGCAGCCTAGTCCTCTTGCCCATGTGCCGGATTCTCCTCTCCTTCCTCCGAGGATCTCGGAAGGTAAGAAAGAACTGTGCAGGTGTGGCCAGTGAGCTAGCACAAAGCCAATGGGAGGCTGCAGGCGACAAGCTCCCCTTCTGACCTTTGCTTTCAGTTCCTTGTGGGGTGGCAGGAAGGTTGTATCACCACATTTAATGACAGGTAGGTAGCTGTGTTAGTCTGACGTAGTCGAAACAAAAAAAAAATCCTTCCAGTAGCACCCTAGAGACCAACTAAGTTTGTCCTTGGTATGAGCTTTTGTATGCATGCACACTGTGTATGTGAAGAAGTGTGCATTAGGGTGGGTCATAAAAAAAACTTTTTTTGGAAAATGTTTCCTCCCTTGTTCTTATATCAGGAGTTTGGTATAAACATAGTCAAATTTCAAATTTGGGACAAATCGGTTAATATTTAGACCCTGCTCCTACAGACTGAAATTTATACCTAAGTAATTAAGTATAATGTGATGTTTTGATGCAACACATAATATGAGTGGTGTTTTATTGTTTAATGTTTATATTTACTTGTTTAGTACACCGTTTGCTTAATTGTTCCATATAATTTGTTCAAAACCATTGGTTTTTCATGTAAATTATCAACATGTTTTATCTTAATTAAATAAATATTGCAGAAAATAATAGTATGCAACTATTATTGCTCTACATAAAATCTAAAATTTATGTTTATTAGTTCACAATTTAACATACTGAGAATAAATGAGTCAAATTCCTATGTTTTCATCACTTGTAGTGAGGCAAAATTTCAATCTGTAGGAACAGGGTCTAAATATTAACCGATTTGTCCCAAATTTGAAATTTGACTATGTTTATACCATACGCCTGATATAAGATCAAGGGAGGAAACATTTTCCAAAAAAAGTTTTTTTATGACCCACCCTAGTGTGCATGCACACGAAACCTCATACCAATAACAAACTTAGTTGGTCTCTAAGGTGCTACTGGAAGGAATTTTTTAATTTTTTATTTTGTTTCCACATTTAATGAGTCACTTTAATTGCAGTCGTATCCCATCCCTCCTCCAAGACACAATTTATGAGACACCTGAATACCCAAGGCTGAAGATGCTATGTGTGAGCTAATTGGAGATTAAAGACACACTCAGAGGGCAGGGATGGGGTTCCTGTATCCCCCCCCAAAAAATATCCCTGGACTCCAGTTCTAATCAGCTACAGCCAGGAAGGCTAATGATCAGGGAAGAGCTTTTCTGACAATGATCTCTGTGGTGGGGAACTGGTGATCCTCTTGAGCAGAGCTGGGGGACCTTTGGCCCTCCAAATGTTCTCCAACTGTCTCCATCCTTGACCATTGGGTCTGCTGGTGGGGCTGATGGGAGTTGGAGTCCAGCCTTGCTCCAGAGCAGTGTCCCTCAACCATTAGTCCTCAGATGTGTTTTGACTACAACTCTCATCATCCACAAACAACTTAGCTAGTGGTCAAAGAGGATAGGAGTTGTAGTCCAACAACACCTGCAGTCCCAAGATTGGAAGACTCTGCTCTTAGAGCAAGGTTGGGGAACCTTTGGCCATCCAGATGTCATTGGAATACAGTTCTCATAATCCCCATCCAATGTAGCCACTGGTCTACAGCTGACAGAAGCTGTAGTTCAACAGGGAGCAGGGATGTGGCCTTCCAGATGTTGTTGGACTCATCCCTGACCCTTGGTCTTTCTTGTTTATACTGATGGGATCTGTTTAGTCCAGCATCTGGAGAGCCACAGGTTAGACCAAGAGTGTGTGGGCTTCAGACTCGTTTTGTCCAAGAGCCTTGGGATCCACCAGCGAGAGACATACACTGAGAATTCACTGTGCCCATGAATTCCTTTTGAGCACCAGAGCTGAAGAGAACTCACAGCCCTCCTGTAAAAATAAAATAAACCCAAGCTTCCTTTGCTTCATCAATATAATTTAAGGTGCAGTGGTGGGGATTCGTTTTTTATTGTTGCTTTAGTTGCACAACCGGGACTCAGAAATCCTTGCCGATCTACTGCAAATCACTCAGTATTTACCAGGAGAGCTGGGTCTGTCTTCTTCCCACAAACTGCTGATTCACTTTGAGGCGAGAACCACTGGCTCACTTGCGGACTTCTTTTTCCAGGTGGCAAGCCGAAAAACCAGGAGGCTTCTGGACAAAAGCAAAACGTTCCATGTGACATGTGGTGTGACGATATGCGTCTTTTCAAGTAGGTTCCTCCGTTGACATAAGCAGCAAGTGCTCTGTGGCTTTTCTTCAGATGTACACAATGCGGTGGCCTCTTTCCACACTTCTTCTTACCCACCTGTGAGAGTTTTCTCAGATTTGTCAGTGTCTCGGAGGAGGAGTAGGAGGTCTACGCTTGGGTGCATGGGGAGTCCAAGCTCTGCAGAGTTGTCTTTGATACTGCACATGAAATCCCGCTGAAAGCTTGCTGGTGTAGAACGGATATCAGGTTGAGCGTGCATCCAATTTAAATCATGCAGCGTGGATGCCGGTTCACTTTCGAATCGAGGACGGACAGCTCTTCAAAATCGTGGACCAAAGTAGGAGACACGGTTACCCTCCCTGATAGGCCAGGGGTGGGGGACCTCAGCCCTGGGAGAGCCCCAGTTTCCGAGCCCAGTTCAAAGTGCTGGTGCTGGAGCCTTACACGGCTCAAGACCTCAATACCTTAAGGATCACCTCTCCCCATACAAACCGACCCAGTCCCTGTGCTTGTCGTCTGAGGCCCTTCCCTATGCCCCCTATCCCTGAGAGTTTCAGAGGGTGGCAAGATGAGCATGGGCCCTTTTGGTGGTGGCTCCCTGACTGTGGAATGCTCTCCCCAGAGAAGCTCCCCTGGTGCCATCATTACATGTCTTTAGGTGGCAGGTGAAAACATTCCTTTGGCCTTTGGCCATTAAATAATCTATGACCTGTTAAAGCTAGGGTGGGGGGCTGTTGCTATGATTGTTTTATTATTATGCTGCCTATAACTATGCTTTTATTATGTTTTTATCATTGTGCTCCATAAAATGTGTTCTTAATGTTGGATCTTTTGATAAAGGGCAGTACAGTGGTACCTCGCAAGACGAATGCCCTGCAAGATGAATTTTTCGCAAGACGAATGCGTTTTGTGATCTGATGGTGATCTGATGGTGACTCGCAAGACGAATTCGTTTTGCGAAAAATTCGTCTTGCGAATTGCGGTTTCCCATAGGAATGCATTGAAATTTAATTAATGCGTTCCTATGGGCAAAAAAAGAAATGTCAATGCATTCCTATGGGAAACCGCGATTCGCAAGACGAATTTTTCGCAAAACAAATTGACTCGTGGAACGAATTAATTTCGTCTTGCGAGGCACCACTGTATATAAACTTAATAGATGGTGATGGTGGTGATGATGATGAATAGAGGGAGGATGGTGGAGTGTATGAGAGAGAGAGTATGCAGAAACTATCCAGGTAAAATGTGCATGTGTTGTTCCGCCCACTTCTGCCTCTGGCCCCGCCCACTGCTGGCAGGTGTCCCACAAAAGGTTGCCCAGAGGGAAACGTGGACACGAAAGAAAGGTTCCCCTACCCGTGCTTCAGGGGATGAAACCTTCCGAGAGCATTTTGATGAGCTGAGCTGTCCTCTCTTTTCTAGTGATCCACGTTGCTGCTCACCTGGTGAATGCTCTGAACTTCTCTGTGAACTACAACGAAGAGTTCCTGGCACTCAATGCAGCCAGCTACCATGGCGAGGTGGGTGGGCAGGACTTCTTCTTTCCTCCCTGAAATTGCTGCCTTTCATTCTGCCATCATTAGGTGGCGCTTTGAAGCAGTGAGCTCAGGTGGTCGGTGGAGCAGGCTTTGTGGCATCTGGCACAAAGGTCAAGCTGGAGACTGCTTCCTTCTAGCTAAGGAAGGAGGCACAAATTGGATGGTGTCCGTTCCCCATTCATTGGCCACCTTTGCACCAGGGTCACACTACTGACATAGCTCACTTATGTGTCGTCGATCGCAATGCCAGTATGACCACAATAGGGGGATTGGAAGGGGCTGAGCCGTAGCTACTGGGTTTTTGCCCTGATTGAAGCCCCCAGAAGGGCACCATTGAGAAGGGCTCCTCGCCTGTGTGTGTGTCTGTGCTAATGTGTGCAAAGCGCATGCCCAACTGAGTCTTTGACCCAGGTGAAATAAAATAGGAACAAGTTTCTATTTAGGTTTTAAGTGGCTTTTGTTTGTTTTGTTCCGGCACAGTGGCAAAAAAACATTTTTTCATGTTCCTGTGTCGGGATATAAATCAGGCATAGGCCCTCGAGATATTTTGGGACTACAATTCCCATCATCCCTGACCGCTGGTCCTGTTAGCTAGGGATAATGGGAGTTGTAGTCCCAAAACATCTGGAGGGCCGAGTTTGCCTATGCCTGATATAAATGAAAAGCTTTTGGGGACCAGTGCTATGGATCCGACACGAATTCTAAGAAAGCGTGGGAGAAACGAATGTGTGGACAGGCCCCCACTTTTCTTTCTCATCCCGGATAACCCATCTTTCCTAACTGACTTTCCTCATTGCCCTTGCCCAGCCTTTGCTCCCTGTTTGGCTGGGGATGCTGCGAGTTGTAGTCCAAAATATCTGGAGGGCACCAGGTTGGCAAAGACTGCTGTGGTCTATCACACACACACAGAGAGAGAGAGAGTGTGCTCCTGATCAGCATTCTGAAAGTGCTTGGATGTTACATATGATTTGAGGAAGTCAGCATTTCAAAGTACCAGCTCTTTCTCAGAATACAGATTAAGTTATCCCTGGGTAAATTTGCTAAATAATTCATACTGTCTGTCTCTGGTTTCTAGGATCCCAGGAAACTCCTTTTTGCTACAGGTAAGTCAGCAAAAGCTACTGCAGGATTGTGTTGAATCAGCTAACTTTCCAGGCTACGCTTTGAAAAACAGAAATGGACTAGTATTATAAATTACTAGATATTGCAGCAGCATCGCTGTTCTTAGCTGGAACAAAGAATAGAATTTCTTTGTTGAAATGAGCAGCGACGTCTTGTCTTGTCTTTGTAACTTTGATTTTTTTAAAATAAAATAAAAAAATCACAGTAACATTTGTTCCATTCCAAAGATGTGACACATAATTGCTCCGTACAGAAGATGGATTCACAGTGTCTTTTTGCTATAATCTTCACTCTGTTGAATGGTCATGGACCATTCCTAGACATTCCTAGTTACTTGGAAGAAAGTCCCCCTGGGTTCACTATAACTTGCTCTCAGGGTTTAGTTACATAGGATTACATAGGATTGCAGGCCTGTCCACACACACGCAGGCAGGCAGGCAGGCAGGCAGGCAGGCAGGCAGGCAGGCAGGCAGGCAGGCAAAAACTTAAATTTAACTAATGCAGTAAATAATAATACTGCTGGTTTTCCCAATACCTGCCCTCCTTATTTTGGGAATTAGACTTTTGTTCCCATTTGCAGAGTATGTGGAAGACAGCCTTTCGTTCTCCTTCGCCTCATATAAAAACTACGCAAGACACTCTCATTCTTTAGTTTAAAGAATATATAGCTTTTTCTTAATGTACTTGCAGTTGCAGATTAATCTTCCTTGGAAGTTTTTAAGCAGAGGTTGGATGGCCATCTTGGATGCTTTAGCTGATGTTCCTGCATTGTAGGGGGTTGGACTAGATGAACCTTGGGGTCCCTTCCAACTCTAAAATTCTATGATTTGATGATACAATGCAGGTGGATCTTTCTCTTACATAGGTAAAACTGTTACAGGCTAACATTTACAGGCTGACTAAGGCTGGATCTAGACATGTAAAAAAAAGCATTTCAGGAAAATGCGTTATTAACTTCATAATGGGAAATTAGCTTCCCGTAAGACAGAACTCTATATCGCCATCTGGTGTCACTGTGTTAGAATTAATTTAAAATGCTTTTAAAATAATGATAATAATTTTTTTTACTAGTTGTTGGGTTACTAATGCAGCACAACACAAAATACGCCTGCTGTTCTAGCTGTTAAAACTCACAAGACTGTTAATCACTGAACTGTCTGAAATAGCTACCCCAGAGTGTTTGACCTCACAGGGTTCTACAGCCCTTTCAAACACTAACCTTTCACAAATGCATTTTGGATGCTAACATCCCACACTGATAAAATTCTGACCACTCTTGCAGTAGAATTACTGCCAGTTTTTATCCTGGTAGATAGATACCCCAACCAGAACAGCATAAACTGACTAGGACCGATTGCAACCAAGAAAACTTATAATACCTCCATGGGGAGAGAACATTCTGTAAGCAGGGAGCCACCACTGAAAAGGCCCTTTTTCGTGTCCACACCCTCCACAAAGAGTGTACACAGAGAAGAGTCTGAGATGATGAATTTTGTTTTTGTTTTTAAGCAGTGCTAAGACTGGTGTACTTTCCCCCAATACAACCTATGACCACCGTTCTTATTTCTTTTTCAGTTCCTGGATTAACTGGGGTTCTTATGGTGTTGGTGCTCTTCCTAATGTCTACAGCCTCTACTTATGCCATTAGGTAATTTTTATTTTTATTTTATTTAATCTGACCAAATGACTCTTAGTGAAGTGAGTACGGCTGTGTACACGCAACATTATTTTCTGCGTTCATTCCACACGGAGATCTCGCTTTTATTTTCCTACCGAGCCCACCCACAATCTGGACCTGTTTCATATTTTATACCCCTGAAAAGCGCCTTTTCCCAAACAAGTTTCACGCCGGAAAGGAAAGCTCAGTACAGATTGAGCCTGCATTTCCACCCCCGGCGCGTCCTTTTGAAAATGGATGGAGGCGGTAGGTCCCAGCGCTGAAAGGTTTATCCACACCTGCAGAACTGCATATCCCATAATATCGCAATTGCCACTTCCTTCTTCCTTCAGCTGGGACATGTGCTGGGCGGAAAAGGCATGGGTAAGCAGGGGTAGCCTGGCCTGTTTCGCCCCCTGAGGGGAAACAGGAAGGTGCCATCCTGCACTCATGCCACCCCTGCTGAAGCATCACTTACCAGGATTGTGTGACTGCGACTTCCGGGTTTTGTTCAGATTGTATGAGAGCCCTGTGAGATTGTGAGGAGCCCTCAGATCTTGCAGGGCCATAGCGAGTCCTTGTCGAAACTGGAAGCCACCACAACCATTTCCCCTTGCTTCTCTCTCTGTGTGTGACACTCTGGGCAGCTCCCAATAGAATATTAAAAACACAATAAAGAAACCAGACATTAAAAGGGCTGCCTTCAGATGTCTTCTAAAAGTCAGAGAGCTGTTTATTTTCTTGATGGGAGGGCGTTCCACAAGGCGGGCGCCACCACCGAGAAGGCCCTCTGCCTGGTTCCCTGTAACCTCACTTCTCACAGGGAGGGAACCGCCAGAAGGCCCTCGGAGCTGGACCTTGGGGGTGGAGACGCTCCTTCAGGTATACTGGGCTGAGGCCTTCTTCCTTTCTTTCTCAGTCCTTCTTCCTTTTCCTCTCCTGGTCCAGTCCTTCAGCGATCCAGATCATGCTCACTCCCCATCCCCAATCTCCCCTGGGAGTCAACCAAATCTGTTTTTGCTTGCTCCAGATTTAAAAATAAAAATCTAGGATGTATCCAGATTTAAGTTGAGCAGCAACTACTTGGAATATGGCCTCCTCAGCATAAGTTACTTCAACAATGCAAAATGCTTTGATTGCCTAACATTTAACTGTACTTTGTTCCTTTCAGGGTTTCTGATTATGACATCTTCTGGTACACCCACAACCTCTTTTTTGTCTTCTACTTTCTGCTGATGCTGCATGTTTCTGGGTAAGTTATTGCCCCTTTTGATGAAGCCTAGCCACAGAAGCATGCCATAAAAACTGAAGCACGACAGGGCAGGACAGACAAAGCTCTGGAGCTGCGTGGATTTAGCAGATTTCAAAGGAAAGTTTTGAAATGAAAGATGAGTTCAGTACCCATGCTAGGGGCATTGCTGCTGGGATTTTACTACTGGTTTTAAGACACAATGTTGGTTGGTTTTAATGAGGAAACAAGCTGGGAGAGACGGCTTGAACGCAAGTGGAGGAAAGATCTGAATGAATGCAACCGAAACCTGGTAAGGGCTCATTATTGAGCCTACTTAGTGGCAGTGAAGGCAGCAAAGAAGACATACTTTGCTACCTACATTGCATCCTCATTATGTCGTCTAGCAGAGCTTTTCCAGATTGTACGGGGCCTTTTACAGGCTGTCCCAAAGGAGGTGATAGAACCAACAGTAGCTCGCTGTGACTTGTTTGCAAAGCATTTTGAGGATAAAATTGCTTTCATCCACCAAGACCTTGACTCAGCTGCTTTGTTGTTTAGTTGTTTAGTCGTATCCGACTCTTCGTGACCCCATGGACCATAGCACGCCAGGCACTCCTGTCTTCCACTGCCTCCCGCAGTTTGGTCAAACTCATGTTCATAGCTTCGAGAACACTGTCCAGCCATCTCGTCCTCTGTCGTCCCCTTCTCCTTGCGCCCTCCATCTTTCCCAACATCAGGGTCTTTTTCCAGGGAGTCTTCTCTTCTCATGAGGTGGCCAAAGTATTGGAGCCTCAGCTTCAGGATCTGTCCTTCCAGTGAGCACCCGGGGCTGATTTCCTTCAGAATGGATAGGTTTGATCTTCTTGCAGTCCATGGGACTCTCAAGAGTCTCCTCCAGCACCATAATTCAAAAGCATCAATTCTTTGGTGATCAGCCTTCTTTATGGTCGAGCTCTCACTTCCATACATCACTACTGGGAAAACCATACCCAGCTGTTATAGCTGTTGAATCTCATGGGGTGTCCAGAGCACAGTCTAGTCCTGTTGTGTTGGATGAGTTTCAGTTGGTAAGGCTTGAGGATGTGGACAAGGTGCTCGGATCAGTCAGGGTGACCACTTGGCCTCTAGACCAGGCATCCCCAAACTTTGGCCCTCCAGATGTTTTGGACTACAATTTCCATCTTCCCCGACCACTGGTCCTGTTACCTAAGGATCATGGGAGTTGTACGCCAAAACATTTGGAGGGCCGCAGTTTGGGGATGCATGCTCTAGACCATTGCCCCTCTTGGCTGATAAAAAACAGCAAGGAGGGAACAGCTGGCTGGGCCAGGGAGGTGATCAATGCCTCTTTATGAGAGGGGGTGGTCTGTGCCTGTTTGAAGGAGGCGGTTTGAGCATATTACACCAATTTTGGTCCCACTGCACTGGGTATCAGTTAGTTTCCAGGCCCAATTCAAAGTGCTGGTTTTGACCTATAAAGCCTGAAACAGCTCAGGACCACAATACCTCAAGGACTGCCTCTTTCCATATGGACCTACTTGGACCCAGAAATCATCTTCTAAGTCCCTTCTCAGTGTGCCTCCTCTTAGCAGGAGAGTCATAGCAGGATCTGGGTGCAAACTAAGGGTAAATAGTAATAGTAATAGTAGTAGTAGTAGTAGTAGTAGTAGTACTGTAGTAGTAGTAGTAATTTATTATTTATACCCTGCCCATCTGGCTGGGTTTCCCCAGGTTCTTTGGGCGGCTTCCAACAAGATATTAAAATACAATAGTCCGTCAAACATTAAAAGCTTCCCTAAACATATTATTATTAATAATAATTTTTTATTTATACCCCGCCCTCCCCAGCCAAGTCCGAGCTCAGAGCGGCTAACACCAAATATAAAACTAACTAGTTAAAATACAATTCAACAACAAGACTAAATACAATTAAAATTAAAAATTTAAAAACTGAAAATTGAAAATTAAAAATGCAGCCTCATACAAAAGGGGAAAAGAAAGGGGAAATGGGGGAGGGGATCAGGTTGGCTCCAGGCCAAATGCCACGCGGAACAACTCTGTGTTACAGGCCCTGCGGAAAGAAATCAGGTCCCGCAGGGCCCTGGTCTCAGGAGACAGAGCGTTCTACCAGGTCGGGGCCAGTGTTGAGAAGGCCCTGGTTCTAGTTGAGGATAATCTGATTTCCTTCGGGCCCGGGACCTCTAAGGTGTTACTATTTATGGACACAGGTAGGTAGCCGTGTTGGTCTGGATCGAAGTAAAATAAAAAAAATTCCTTCAGTAGCACCTTAAAGACCAACTAAGTTTTTATTTTATTTTTATTTTATTTTATTTTGTTGGTCTTTAAGGTGCTACTGAAGGAATTTTTTTTATTTTACTATTTATGGACCTTAAGGTCCTCCGTGGGGCATACCAGGAGAGACAGTCCCGTAAGTACGAGGGTCCTAGGCATAGCTGTCAAGTTTTCCCTTTTCTCACGAGGAAGCCTTTTCAGCATAAGGGAATTTCCCTTAAAAAAGGGGAGAACTTGACAGCTATGGTCCTAGGCCTGCATTTCAAGGAATGATTCCTGACATACAAGCTAAGGAGGGTCATTTTTGTATTATTTGTCCATGTATGTCTTGTCCAAAATATTATTAATAATTATAAAGAGTATCTATGTATTTTTCAGGGCGAGTTTCTAGTCCTTAAGGCTATAAAGTTATGCCTCAAAACTTGCGATCATTTCGAGTGAAATCTCCCAAACTAGCAGGATTTTCAGTGGATGGGGCTCTCTGCATAGTTCTTTGCCTCCCCCACCCCCATGGCTAAGAAGAGCACAATGAATTGATGTGCAAATAAACAGATTACATGGGTTTACACAATGTAGGCCACATGCAAAACATTAGTTCCGCCCCCCCCCCATCCGAGCTTAGTACATGTAGCTCCATCAAGACTTGACTCCACTTGTTCTCCCTGACCTCTTTTTTTGGCTGTTTGAAAGCATCCTTCAACTTGGCCGCCTATGTCATGCATTCCATCCCCTTTTGATATTTTTGCAGTTTGCCTCTGGGTCTTCTGAACCCTGGAATGGTAAACCCCCCCCCCAAATGCTCCTATGTTCTCTCACTCCGCTGTTTCAGTTTCTGAAAAAGAAAAAAAGTGCAATGGGTGACTAATGTTTGGTCGAGCCTAAACTGGCTCCTCCTCTGAGTTTAGCCAACAATAGCCAAGCTGGCCAGGGCCCAAACACATGCTCTCAATCAATGACATAGCAGACGTTGGACTTATGGGAGCCTCTGGGACCACGTCCTCAGCTGGTGTTAATCACCTTTGTTCTCTTTGGTGCGATGGAGTTTTGCCAGTTGCCAGTTTCTCTGCCTGGATAAATGGCCTATACGTTGATGGCTGAGTCATTGCCACAACGAGAGCCAGATGGGCAAAACACTTCCTAAGACTTCATCTGCTCTGGCTTTGATCTAGTCCAGAACCGCCGGAGGAAAATGAATACTTGGACATCGAGAGTGTGGAAGGGGAGCAATTAGTGGATCTGCAATAAAGTTGGGATGGGGAGCAAGTTCGTAACAATACTTCCCCCTCCTTCCTCCCCATGGAGAAGCAAGTTGATTTCTTCAGTTCAGGTTGGGGAAATGTGTAAGCCCATGTGAGATCAGGGATCTGTCCTATACTCAGACCATTGAGCCATCTAGCCAAGAAGAAAGGGCAACCAAGACTCCTCCCTGTGAGGAGAGGTTGCAGTGTTTCAGTTTAGAGAACAGGTGACATGATAAAGGTAAAGGGATCCCTGACCGTTAGGTCCAGTTGTGACCGACTCTGGGGTTGCGCGCTCATCTCGCATTATTGGCCGAGGGAGCCAGCGTATAGCTTCCAGGTCATGTGGGCAGCATGACAAAGCTGCTTCTGGCAAACCAGAGCAGCACATGGAAACGCCGTTTACCTTCCCGCTGTAGCGGTACCTATTTATCTACTTGCACTTTGCCGTGTTTTCAAATTGCTAGGTTGGCAGGAGCTGGGACCGAGCAACGGGAGCTCACCCCGTCCCTAAATGATACTAATTCATAAAATTATTCATTTATAAAATTATTCATGGTGTGAATCTCACAAAGCACTGGAACTGATGGACCATGAGTGAAGCTGAATTTTGAAAGATTCAGGACAGGGTGGGGGGAGAAGTACTTCTTCACATAGCACATAGTTAAACTATGGGCATAGCTGCCAAGTTCTCCCTTTTTTAAAGGGAAATTCCCTTATGCTGAATAGGCTTCCTCGTGAGAAAAGGGAAAACTTGGCAGCTATGACTATGGGACTCTCTCGCACAAGGGGCAGTGATGGCCACCAACTTGGAAGGTTAGACAAATTCATGGAGGAGAGGGCTACCAATGGACGCTTGCCATGATGGCTCTGCTCTGGCTTCACGGTTGGAGGCCGTATGCCTCTGAACGGCAGTCTGTAGAAGCCACAGGGAGGGATTGTGCTCTGGTTCTCAGGTCTTGCTTGCAGGTTTCCGAAGGATATTTGATTGGTCACTGTGAGAAGACAATACTGAATTAGATCCAGCAGGCTCTTCTTGTGTTCTTAGGGACGTGGGTGGCGCTGTGGTCTAAACCACCGAGCCTCTTGGGCTTGCCGATCAGAAGGTCGGCAGTTCCATTCCACAGGACAGGGTGAGCTCCTGTTGCTCTGGCCCAGCTCCTGCCAACCTAGCAGTTTGAAAGCATGCCAGTGCAAGTAGATAAATAGGTACCGCTGCGGCAGGAAGGTAAACAGCGTTTCTGTGTGCTCTGGTTTCCGTCATGGTGTTCCGTTGTCCCCAGCCTTGCAAAAGCTTAAAAATGAATCAGATTTCCAATGCCTGAAAGCCTTGGTAGAAGACAAGGTCCCTGAAATCACTATCAATGCTGCCAAATTATGTGTTTCTGCTATCAGACGCAGGAAACAAGAGTTTTCCAATGTCAATGCGCAGGCGAATACGATTATCTAATTTTATCTTGGTCCATTATATTAAAGTGTGGTTTTGGCCAAATTGTATTGAATTTGTCTTCTGTTTATTTTTGTGCTATCCTTGTTGAATAGCTGTATGAGTTGATTTGGTCTATGACCGTAAATAAACTTTGATTTGGTGTTCCATTGTGCCAGAAGCGGTTTAGTCATGTTGGCCACCTGACCCAGAAAGCTGTCTGTGGACCAACGCTGGCTCCCTCGGCCTGAAAGCGAGATGAGCTCTGCAACCCCATAGTCGCCTTTACTGGACTGAATTGCCCAGGGATCCTTTACCTTTACTTTTTTTTACCTCTTGTGTTTTTATTGTCTTCACTCATTGGTCAAAGCTCTCCACGATTTCAGACAGTGGATATTCCAAGCCCTGCCTACAGATGACTGATGATTGAACCTGGGATTTGTATGCCTGTGTACCACCCCAAATTTGGTCTCTTTACTCTTGCAATTTTCAAGGTTAAGGAGGCTGCAAAGAGATCTTTTCCTGGAATCAAATAACACGGAAATATCCCGTTCCTGAAAGCACAAGGAGCAACTTCCATGCCTGCTCAATGGGGAACAAATCTTGTTTGCTAGAGGTGATCTGTGATATGAGTGGCTGCTGTATGCATGTGTTTGAGGTCAACAGCCAATATGTGTCGTTAAATCCTTAAATATAAACCCCAGCTTTCCTTCAATTGTTTTGCAAGTCGACTCATTCACACGGCCTGGATAATATGTGTGCACTTGAGTCCCTACATTCCTAAGATTTTGGGGAGGGCCATTGCTCAATGTTAAAGCACCTGACTTGAATACAGGCTGCCCCAGGTTCAATCCTTGGCAACTCCAAACAGGCCTAGCAGAGAACGTTGTCTGAAATCCTGGAGAACGACTGCCAATCATTGCTGGCCATTCTGAGCTAGATGGATCATTGGTCTGGCTTGGTTTAAGGCAGCTTCCTAGGTTCCTATCCCAAGCCCCCTCCTCACAATTCCGTCAATGTACACAAACTAACTAGAGTATCCTACTCACACCTCTGAGAAAATATATCCGTGATTACTTAGCATGGTTCTCACGGGTATTCTGGGGGAAACAAAATGGCACCCACAAGCCACGGAGCAAGAGGAGCGCCCATGAGTTTTGACCCCATGTCTCCCTCCTGATTTTGTGAATGGGGATGCAAAATTAGGCGAGGGATTTCAGCCCAGCACTAAGCAGAGCTACTGTATTTTTTGGCATTTTTAGGTATAGTCTCCTAAGTCAGCGCCGGCGATGAAAATGAATAATGTAGCACTGCTTCTGCTGTCAAGTGCTTTGTGCGTTTCTAAATTTGCAATAATAGATTGTATATCTTGGCAGAGGATCAGGGCATTAGTAGAATGATTCACTGCAACGTGTCCCTTTCAGGAGAGTATGTCTTGTGTATATACTCCTGCATCTGAAAAAGGTTTTCATTTTCCTCCTCTCCAGCATGTAAGGGTAAGGGTGGTCTATCTCCAAGAAGTCCCAAACCAGCTCCCCACCCCCTGAATAAATCACTAGCCAGAGTATCCCTCCTGATTGGTAGCAGATGAGCCCTGAGAAGCACCTCATACAGAGACAGAACAGGGAACCTCTTTGGCCAGGAATGTTGGGAGTTGTAACCCAGCAACAGCTGGAAGTCCTTGAATTAAATTCTCCCACCTGCCCAACCCATCTCCCGGGTTTCGAACATGCATTTTCCGTAGACCTGCAGATACCAGGGATTGCCTTCTGACTGCATATGCTACTGCTAAGTTGTAAACTGCCCTGAGATCTATGGATGAAACATAGGGTTGCCAGACTCAATAGAGGACAGGACTTCTGTGCCTTTAATTGCCCTGCTCTCTTTTGAGTCTGGAAACCTTAAAGAGAAACCAGCAGACCCTTTGTTTAATTTCTAAGCATAGGATCTGCTGGTTTCTCTTTAAGGTTTCCAGACTCAAAAGAGAGCAGGGCAATTAAAGGCACAGAAGTCCTGTCCTCTATTGAGTCTGGCAACCCTAATGAAACACGATGTACAAATTTAATAAATAATAGAATGGCTGTGGTCATTTAGCTTTCAAAAACAAATCAGGTAGTTTTAAGTCAGTTATTTCTTTTCCTTTGTTTTATTTTTATTGTGTTTACTCCAGCAAAACAGAAGTTAGAAAACTTATTTGATCGTACAAAACAGAAGCCAAACAGAGGAATATTTGCCTTTGAGTCATTCCCTCCCTCCTTAAGAGGGATAACACAGGATGTAGTTTATTACATTTTTCCAGTGTTGCTTCACATCTTCTTCAATGAAGAGTGTTGTTTATTATATGCAATAACATCTATTGGAAAAGGAGGGGAACCCAGAGGAATTTCTTACCTTGGCACCTTACTATTTTTAACTATTCATGTGTGTTTTATGGGCAGAACTGGATTTCCTTGTATTGCCCCCCCCCTTGATTCCTAACTGTGTCTTCAAATCCCCTTCATTTTAATATAAATGCAGGTCTGAAACCAGGGCTCTCAGGCATATTATTTCTGCAAAGGCCAATATTGGCCTTGTTTCAATAGAAGACAAGTTATTTCCCTTCCTTTCTCTCCCGCTGAAGCATAATATGCCGCTAACCATAAAATTAATAGGAGGACAGGATCGTTCCCTAAAGAATTGATACTATAAAGCTCTGCTCTGCGGTGGGTTCTGCTGATGGCTGATTTTCTGAGCTGAGGGCTTAGGTCAGGGGTCGGCAAACTAAGCCCTGGGGGCCGGATGCAGCCCACCCGGCTTGTTAATCCGGCCCGTGAACCTTGTGGACCCTGCTGCCCACTCGGTCAGTCCCCATGCTAAACCGGCGTGGCGTGGCGGCATTGCTGCGTGGGGACTGACTTCCACGATGCTGGCGCGGCTTCGGATTGGCCGCAGGAAGCTCCTCTGCAGCCAATCCGAAGCCGCGGGTGCCTCTGGGCAATGCCCCTCCCTTCCCGTTGAGACAGCTGCGTGTGGCCAAGAGCCAAGCGGGAGGAAGCAGCGGCAGCGAGGAGGCTGCCTCCGCCGCCCAGGCCAGCGGAGTGGGGAAAACAGGTGTAGAGTGTACTGAGGATCTGGCTCGCACAGGAAACTGCAAGATATGCATGGCTTATGATGATCAAGGTTGTGCATTTTGATCAGTTATTTTTTGCACATCAGAACTTCAGATGGAGAAAGTGCACATTTTTAAAAAGGAGAAGAAAACAAAACATTTCTCTCTTTGTATTTCTCTAGGGGAGTTCTGAAATACCAAACTAATCTAAAGGAGCACCCACCGGGGTGTTTGAACCCTAATGCAACAATTCAAGAGGAAACACAATTTGCGGCTGGTTTTGAAAAGCTGCCCCCTGAAAATGCCCTGGAGCCTCTCCCTGGAGGGTTGGTGGAGCTGGAACCGCTTCTTCAAAGCAGCTTTGTGTGCACCGAGGAACCGAAATTTCAAGCCCATTTCCCCGAGGTTTGTATGGACATCTTCGCTGTGTTTTGCTCGTGGTGGCGAAGAAACCAATTGGCTTTGCTGATGTGAAAGCACGGAATGCTCCTAAACATTCCAACTCCTGGGGGTGGGGGGAGCTGTTTCCAGATAAGTTTGAGGAAAGGAGAAATGGTCATTTAGGCCAATATTTCAAAATTCCGTATGTGTGCCTTTGTGGTTCTGTTTCACGTCTGAGGAGATGGTTCGGAAGATAAAGCAGAGGGACTAAGGGGCATACAAGCCGGAGGCAATCTGGCTAAACAGAAGTCTGCCGCAACGTTTAATCAGTGAATAGGGATTGCTGCAACTAAAACAGCTGACTAAAGGTTGTCAGTTAAACTAAAGGTTGCTGGACTACAGTGGTGCCTCGCTAGACGAATTTAATTCGTTCCACAGGTCTTTTCTTATAACGGGAAATTCGTCTAGCAAATCCCATAGGAATGCATTGATTGGGGGGGGATTTTGTTTTGCCCATAGAAACGCATTAATTGAATTTCAATGCATTCCTATGGGAAACCACGATTTGCTAGACAAATTTTTCATAAAACGAATTCGTCTAGCGAGGCAACCTCCGCTTGAAAAATCCTTTCGTTAAGCGGAAATTTCGTTAAGCCGGGCATTCGTTAAGCGAGGCACCACTGTAAATGTATTTTGTTAGCAGACTTTTTAAAGTTTTATTTTTAATGCAGGTATTTATAACAACTGCAAGTGCAAAGCACAATTCTAAATGGGGACTTCCCTCTTTTCTTGGCAAGAGATGGCAATGCCTCTTCTAAGATGAAGTGTTTTGCTGTAACTGCGGTGTAGTGCTTAGAGTGTCAGAGAAGGCCTGAGTGGACCCAGATTCAAATCTGTGACTCCATGGAAGCACATCCCGATAGTTTGTGGCTTCTCCTGTGGCCTACAGTAGTGAGCCTGGGTTTTGAATACTGGCTTACTAGCCGATGCTTTGGCTTAGAAGACTTTTGTCCTGTCCCCCACTTTTCAGACATGGCTCTGGATCTCTGGACCGTTGTGTTTGTACTGTGCCGAAAGGCTTTACCGCTACATCTGCAGTAGCAACAAACCTGTCACGATAACGGCGGCCATCAGCCACCCCTGCGATGTCCTTGAGGTGCGGATGGTGAAGGAGGACTTCAAAGCCAGACCTGGACAGGTGAGCTAATGGCCGGATGCTATTCCCGGCCACTGAACTCTTGTGTTCTGAACATCAGAAGAGCCTGCTAGATCAGGCCAGTGTTCTCACATGCGTCTGGGAAAGCAGCAAGCAGGACCTGAACTCGAGAGCATTTCCCCCCTCCTCTGGCTTCCAGGAACTGTATTCCAAAGTGTTGCTGCCTCCAACTGTGGAGGCAGAGAATGGCCATCATGGTTAGTAGGCATTGATTCCCTTATCTTCCTTGGATTTGTCTAATCTCCTTTGAAAGCCACCCACGTCAGTGACCGTCATTGGTTCCTGGAGGTGCAAGTTCCACAGTTTAGCACTGCACGGTGCGGAAAAAAATCACTTCGTTTTGCATCTTCTGAGTCTTGGTAGACCACAGACTTGACATGAGTCAACAGTGTGATGCAGCAGCTAAAAAAGCCAATGCAATTCTGGGCTGCATCAATAGGAGTATAGCATCTAGATCAAGGGAAGTAGTAGTACCACCACTGTATTCTGCTCTGGTCAGACCTCACCTGGAGTACTGTGTCCAGTTCTGGGCACCACAGTTCAAGAAGGATACTGACAAGCTGGAACGTGTCCAGAAGAGGGCAACCAAAATGGTCAAAGGCCTGGAAACGATGCCTTATGAGGAACAGCTTAGGGAGCTGGGTATGTTTAGCCTGGAGGAGAGAAGGTTAAGGGGTGATATGATAGCCATGTTGCAAAATATATAAAAGGGTGTCATATAGAGGAGGGAGAAAGGTTGTTTTCTGCTGCTCCAGAGAAGCGGACACGGAGCAATGGATTCAAACTACAAGAAGGAAGATTCCACCTAGACATTAGGAAGAACTTCCTGACAGTAAGAGCTGTTCAGCAGTGGAATTTGTTCCCAAGGAGTGTGGTGGAGTCTCTTTCTTTGGAGGTCTTTAAGCAGAGGTGTGACAGCCATCTGTCAGGAATGCTTTGATGGTGTTTCCTGCTTGGCAGGGGGTTGGACTGGATGGCCCTTGTGGTCTCTTCCAACTCTATGATTCTATGATTCTTCAGGCTTCATCTTTGTTAGATGTCCATGAGGTCTAGTATTACATATGAGTGAGAAGATGCAGGAGAGTGGGGTAGGAGCGGAAACTGGAATTAAGGTTAGGCTGCAAACCCAATCCATGTGTTCTCAGAGAGAGCCAAACTCAGTAAAAACTGAGTGTATAAGACCATAGCTGGATCAGGCCAGGGGTCCGTCTCAGCTAACCCCCTGCTTCCAAGAGTGCCAACCAGGGGCTTCTGGGAAGACAACAGGCAAGGCAAGAAGACCATCTCTTCCCAGCAACTAGTATTTGCTGGGTTGGGACCCATTTACACTATACATTTAAAGCGATATCATAGAATCATAGAGTTGGAAGGGATGCCAATGTTCCCAAGTGCAGGAATCTCAGCTAAAGCATCCATGACAGATGGCCACCCAACCTCTGCTTGTAAACCTCCAAGGTAGGAGAGTCCCCAACCTCCTGAGGGAGACCGTTCCACTGCTGAACATCTCTGTCTTGATGCAAATGCATCAGCAGAGCCAATTCCATACTCCTGCTCCAAAAAAACCAAATGCCACTTGGTGATCCCCCCAAGTATGGAGCAGATGAGCTTTTGTGGCTGAGCACTTCCAACATTTAAATCACATCTCTGAATAAATGCTGTTAAGCCTAGCTGTACCATAGCAGCAGTTTATACTGGGCTCCTTGTATTGATACTCAAAATGTGTTGGTTTTTTTGCCGCATATTTGGATAATACAATCCAATGGTAATCATGTTGCAAAGAAGAAAACAACTACCAGACTTTTAGAAGACATCTGAAGGCAGCCCTGTTCAGGGAGGCTTTTAATGTTTAATAGATTACTGTGTTTTATTTTTCTGTTGGAAGCCGCCCAGAGTGGCTGGGGAAACCCAGCCAGATGGGCGGGGTATAAATAATATATTATTATTATTATTATTATTATTATTATTATTATTATTATCCACCCCACAAACTCCAGTGCCAAATATCGCTAGAAACACCAGCCATCTAATAAAACAACAGCTTGAGAGAAAGCAATTGGAGTGGGCACATTATGTATGAATGCTTAAAAGGAACTATGCTGCAACAAAGCAATTTACAAATGAGGTCAGAGGAATAAAATCTGCAGAGCTAAAACAAACAGGGTTGGGGGATCTGATTGGGAGTCTAAGTTTCTGGAGGGAAGTGCTTAGTGCATATTAGAAGCAGCATCTCTAAGAGACATCTTTGCCATTTCAGTACATCATTCTGCATTGTCCCAGCGTGTCATCGGTAGAAAGCCACCCATTCACCCTAACTCTGGTAAGGAATAACTTTTAATATTTGTGCTATTGGTATTTGCTCTCTACGCATCTGTGGCAAACGAATGCGCCGATATTTTCCTTTGTCAAATTTGCTGGTTCGTTTTGTACCCCGTCACCAATTAGAACGTTGTTGCTCAGAGCTGTTCACATGCACCATCTTCTTGTGAGGTTCACAATAACCCTGTAAGGCAGGGCAGTATTTTCTCCCCACCCCCACTGGGAATGAGCCTGAGAGTGTGTGTCTCCTGTGAACTAACATGGTGGCTTTAGGAAATAGGTGAGATTGAACACGGATAAAACCTTGTTGTGTTACACCGGAATCATATCTAGGTATGCCCTACCTGAGTCCTGGGCAGGATCTATATAGATCTGCTTAATGTTATTAGAACAGTATTAGCTATATTGTTCTAAAACATCACAGGGCGTACTTGTAAAAATAAAGCTTTTTTTAAAACCTTTGTTTCTTTCGTCAAAATGCTGTCTCCCTACTGCCGGTTGCCGGTTGCTCTGCAGCAGCCTGTGGTGTCCCATTTTTATAATGCATTATGAACGTTAAAAGTAGGATGCCATGTGTCCATATGGTTATCGAAACCCTTTCTTAACCCTTCCTTAACGTTAAAAGCCATGAGTGGCACAATAGCAGTGTCCCAACTTACATGACATGGCTGTGATAGTTTGACGGCCCTGCAGGCAGTGGTGGAGGGTGTCCTTTGGGACTAATAATAATAATAATAATAATAATAATAATAACAACAACAACAACAATAATAGTGGCAGCAAATGTGACGGGAAGAGTTAGAGGCCAAACAAAACAAAAAAGTCCACAAGGAATGGAGAATATTTAAAGAATATTTGAAGAATCATGGTCCTGGCAGACCTAGACTGAGCCTTGTAGTATATAAAGGTAATTGACAATCTACATAGAAATACGATAAAAAATAGAAGAAAAAAGTTACTGTGCGGTAAAAGTGTATTTAACTGTTAACATATAATGAGAATGTTTGGAAGTCTTTTAAAACCTCAACTACTTTTTCTTCTTTATCTTTATCTTTTCTTTTCTTTCTTTCATTCTTTCCTTTTCTTTCTTTCCCCCCCTTTTCATAAATTGTAGTGCCATGTGTATTGTGAGTTATACAAAGTATCCTTGCTTCAGTTGCCATCATTTTCTTTTTTGTTACAAACAAAAACAGAGTGTTGTATAGACGTATATTTTTAAAAAATATAAAGATTGAAATGAATCTCACTAATAATAATAATAATAATAATAATAATAATAATAATATGCCACCCATCTGACTGGGTTGCCCCAGCCACTCTGGGTGTCCCCCAACAAATATTAAAAACACAATAAAACATCAACCATTTAAAGCTTCCCTGTACAGGGCTGCCTTCAGATGTCTTCTAAAAGTCATATATAGCTGTTTATTTGCTTGACATCTGACAGGAGGGTGTTCCACAGGGTGGGCATTAATACTGAGACGTCGCTCTGCCTGGTTTCCTGTAATCTCACTTCTCGCAGGGAGGGAACCGCCAGAAGGCCCTCTGAGCTGGACCTCCGTGTCTGGGCAGAACGATGGGGGTGGAGATGCTCCTTCAGGTATACAGGGCCAAAGAGATTCCATTTGGATAATTTGTACTTCTGTTCTTCAGCCAAAAAGTCCAATCAAAACGAGACAATCCTTAGCCACAGGCTCACAACCTAAAAAGGACACGTCCCTCGAGAGATGCAAGCCTTTGCCATTCCCTCTCCGAAGCTGGCTGGCAGATTCCCCAGTGCGTACCTTCTATGCCACTACAGTAGTAGGAGTCAGTGCTTGGGGAAGAGAAGCCTAAATGTGTCGCTGGAATTCTGACCTCCTGCTTTGTATTTCCGGCAGTACTGTGAGCCTCTTAATTGCATGTCTGCTACTTTTGAACAAAATACAATTTTGTTGTTGTTTTTAATGGCATTCCAATGACGGGTGAGACTTCAGAAACCTCTAACCCCTTTTTTTCTGCCCAGCCAAAGGAACGGACAGAAATTTTCCTCTAAAAAAAATCCTAGGTCGTGTTGTGCCTGGGGCTGCTCTTTTGCCTAGAGATGTGTATGTGTGAGTGCCCCCTGCTTTGAGTGTAATGCGAGACTTGGGGCTGCGCTCATAGAAAATGTAGGCAATATATTAATACTGTCGTCTGCCTCCCCTCCCACTCCTGTCTGACCTACTTGCGCTGACTAAGTAGCAACACTGGCAGCATGAGAATTTTTGCCAGCTTTCTCAGCATACTTTAGTTTCTCTTGTATCCCACTATTTCCCCCCGAAAAATGATGTGATGCTGACTCAGTCTCTCTGCCATCTCCAGCCTGGTGCTCTCTGGATGCTGCCTACAACTGATGGGATTTGTAGCCCCGAAACCTCTGGAGGGCACCAGGTTGGAGAATGTTGTGATAGAGGATGCAAGTTGGTAGCAAGGGTGGATAAGCACCACTGAAGATGGAGTTGTAGTCCTATCAGCCCTGCTGGCTGCAGCTGATGCAAGTTAGGAACATAGAACCATAGAATTGTACTCCCAAGAGCGGTACCATTTATTTATTTTTAAGTTGGCAATCCTGCTGCTGCCATGTAGTTTATATAAAGATGCCTCAGGTTATGCAGGTTATGCATTTGCAGTAATGTGTAGCATTGGGTTTGGTTTAGGTTGGTTTAGGTCAGGCATCCCCAAACTTCGGCCCTCCAGATGTTTTGGACTACATTTCCCATCTTCCTCGACCACTGGGTCTGTTAGCTAGGGATCATGGGAGTTGTAGGCCAAAACATCTGGAGGGCCGCAGTTTGGGGATGCCTGGTTTAGGTTGATCAAATTTATACACTGCTTCTTACTTAAAAAGAAGGAGCGCCAAAGTTATTTGCAACCCCCCAAAAACAAAAATACTGTACAATAATGCCACCATTTCTCCTCATAGGGCTCAGTGCCTTTCAGGACCCCTACGTATGATTCTCCCCAGCAAAGTATTTGATAAAATTACAAATACCTAAATATAGACGGGCATTTACCCTTGTATTGCCATCTGCCTTATTGCAGGGAAGATTCGCAGGTAAACCATATGCGGAACGAGTCTGCCCCTGCGGCCTGCCGGCGGTAGAATCTGCCTCTCACGTTTTTATAATGACATACGCTGGGCTTTCATTTACCCGGTTATACAAAATTCTTTAAATGAATTCCAATGTCTTAAACTCCTTGTAGAGGATACGGACCCTGAGATTACGCTAAAAGTGGCCAAATTCTGTGCAGCAGCCATGAAGCTCAGAGAACAAGCGGTGCTACCGCAATGAATAAGACCCCAAATGGTAATCTTTAGGCTATATTTTAGTGTCCTAGTTCCAATTTATACATTTTTAATGCTGCTGTGCTGTATACATATATATGTGTGTGCAGGCGCGATGCTAGGGCTTTTTGCGCCCTAAGCAAAACACTTTCTGGCGCCCCCCGGGCGCATGCATCATGACGCACGCACACACGCCGCTGATGCCCCTGTGTCCCCTCCATTGGTGGGAGGAGCACGGGCCAAGGGGGGAGCTCGGCGCCCTCCCGCCTGTGGCTTCTCAGCAGCGGCGGCTGCAGCAGCGCCCATAGCTGAAGGCTTCAGCTGCGGGCGCTGCTGCCGCTTGCTCACTGCAGCCTCTGGGGAGCTCACAGCATCCCCTCCGTGGGCAGGAGGGCACTGAGCTCTCCTTTTGGCTCACGCTCCTCCCGCCTATGGAGGGGACGCTGGGGGCTCCTCGGCGAGCGAGCGGGTGGGCGACGGCGGCAGCGCCCATAGCTGAAGGCTTCGGCTGCGGGCGCTTGCCGCCACTACCGCCGCCGCTCGCTCGCTGCGGCCTCCGCCGCTGGGGAGTTCTAGGTGTCTCCTCCATAGGCGGGAGGAGCACAAGTGCGCGCCTTGGGAGGGCGGCGGTGGCACGGGGGTTTTGCGGGGCAGGCTCGGCAGCGCCCCCTCCATTTTCGCGCCCTAAGCAATGTCCTAGTCCACCTAAATGGACGCACCGGGCCTGTATGTGTGCATTGTTCCTGTTGTGTAAATTTTAGTGTATTATCTTTGTGTTTTATGATTTTTATGATTCTTCTGATTTTGTAAGCTGGTCTGTGACCGTAAGAATAAATTCAATTCAATAAGCCTTTCAGGACCCCTATGTATGATGTATTTTCACTTCTTTTAGCTTCCATTCTGAAGTGACCATTAATGGCCCTCCAGATGTCGCTGAACTACAACTCCCATCATCCCTAGCCATGGCCCATGCTTACTAGTACTGATGGGAGTTGTAGTTCAGCACCATCTGGAGGGCCCAAGGCTTTCCATTCCTGCAGTAGTGCATGCATGAATAACTTGTTTCTGAGTACCAAATTATCTCCTAAGAAGTGGCTCTGAGATTCCCGAGTACCTTGTCCCCATTGGCAATTAGTGTGGTGATTCTTCCCACCCCAATTCCCCCATGCAGCGGCTGATAGTTCTCCAGCATTCATTTTCAGAAAGCAATCCTCTACTTACAGGCTTCCCCAACCTAGTGCCCTCTAAGCTGTTTTGGCCTGAAGCTTCATGGCTATGTTGTCTGGGGCTGATGGGAATTGTAGTTCAAAAATAATTGGAGAGTACTAGGTTGGGAAAGGCTGATCAGTTTTAACAGGTATCCAATAGAGCATCCTTTTTTAAAATATAAATAGCTTCAGCCTTATAGCCAGTGACAAAGTGCATATGACTCCCATCACAGCTGTGAGTTTTCTTTTGTGTGAACGTCAGGCTTGGCTGCTTGCTGGCTGTTTGGGCTCTGTGTGACCTCAGCAGTTGCTGTGAATCCTGAGAGTTATTTTAGTAACAAAGAAGCTCATTTTATATCATGGGAAATCTCTATATCTATATCTATATCTATAAAGGTAAAGGTAAAGGTACCCCTGACCATTAGGTCCAGTTGCGGACGGCTCTGGGGTTGTGGCGCTCATCTTGCACTATAGACCGAGGGAGCCGGTGTTTGTCCACAGACAGGTTCCAGGTCATGTGGCCAGCATGACTAAGCCACTTCTGGCGAACCAGAGCAGTGCACGGAAACGCCGTTTACCTTCCCCCCCAGAGCGGTACCTATTTATCTACTTGCACTTTGACGTGCTTTCAAACTGCTAAGTGGGCAGGAGCTGGGACAGAACAACAGGAGCTCACCCCTTCACGTGGATTTGAACCACCAACCTTCTGATCGGCAAGCCCTAGGCTCTGTGGTTTAGACCACAGCGCCACCTGCGTCCCTTCATCTATATTTATATCATCTATATCATCTATATCTATATATCGATGCATAAAAATCACCCCTGCCTTCATCCGGCTACCGGAGCAACAGATGGAAGGAATCAAGCACAAATTTTGTATAATCGAAGGGGCACACCAGATCAAGGTGAAGATGTTTGGTCCTTATTTGTGGTGTGCCTTGGTGGGAATGAAGTGCTTCTTCCCTCATCTTTTTCTGTCTGTTCTGTGACCTTCATAAGCAGAGTTAGTTGTAGAAAATGCAGGTGTTTGTACATCCCTTGTTTTCTGCTGCCCCAGAGGGGAAGGCCCTAACCAATGGATTCAAATTACAAGAAAGGAGATTCCAACTAAACATTAGGAAGAAGCTTTTAATGGTAAGATCTGCTTGACAGGGGAACAGACTACCTTGAAAGTGGTTGGCCCCTTCTTCACTGGAAGTTGGATGTCCATCTGTCTGGGATTCTTCAGGGGATCAGACTAGATTATTCTACAGTTTTATGATCTACAGTAGTTGGTGGGCTGCAGACTTCAGAGTTAGCTTGAATATTAGTTTTGCCACTCTCTTCCCTCATGATAGGCATTTGTTTGCAGGAGCTGCGTTAAACAAGTAATTTGGGATTAGTTTCTGAAACTAAACTCTATTATTTTTGTGTGTTGTTTATTTAGAATTGATATTACCTGACACTTGTTGGAGAACTGGCTGTGTGCATGTTTTATTGACAACGTTGCCAACTTATCAATTGGCCTCTGTAGCTGTGCTGCTAGTAGTAGCTTGACAAGTGTAAAGGTAAAAGGACCCCTGACCATTAGGTCCAGTCGTGACCGACTCTGGGGTTGCACGCTCATCTCGCATTATTGGCCGAGGGAGCTGGCGTATAGCTTCCAGGTCATGTGGCCAGCATGACAAAGCCGCTTCTGGCAAACCAGAGCAGCACATGGAAACGCCGTTTACCTTCCCGCTGTAGTGGTTCCTATTTATCTACTTGCATTTTTGACATGCTTTCGAACTGCTAGGCTGGCAGTAGCTGGGACCAAACAACGGGAGCTCACCCCGTCACAGGGATTCGAACCGCCGACCTTCTGATCAGCAAGCCCTAGGCTCAGTGGTTTAACCACAACGCCACCTGGGTCCCACAGCTTGACAAGTGACATTTAGCCAAAGTTGATCATGTTTATGGCTATACTGTCAACAGCTGATTCGTACACATCCAGCCGCTCTCTCACAAGCAACGAGAGCGGAACACGACCATTTTTGTGGCAAGAGGTGCGTGAAACTATCCTAAGACAGCATGTTTTGTTTTGTGGGCTTAAACAAATATAAAAATAAATCTTGGCCTGCATGGATCTTAAGGATTTCCATGGAAATTTGGCAGTGCAAGCTCTCTATAAACAGAGATGTGCCGTATATAAACACATAGCAGGTCTTTATACATTCACCAGCTGAAACCTTATTCCCTTCATAAATGAATATTCCCTGATTGCACAGAGACAGCCTGTGAATACAAATTATATGTGCATCAACTTTGTTCAGCAAGAACTATGGGTGAAAGTGAAGCATTCTGGCGGTGGGGCCAGAAGGCAAGAGCTCTTCCGCCCCCACTGGCCTGCTCCAAGCTTTCAGATTTATCAATATATTGACCTGGTTCAAAGCTATAGAGAATCTCTATAGCTCAACAGTGTAAGTGCAGGCTTTGAATGCAAAAGGTTCCTGGTTCAAGCCTACATCAAGCTTGCTAAAATGTAGAAGACTGAATCAGATAAGTGCTGGAGATACAAAGAGGTGAAGGGAACATTCTTTCATATGTGGTGGACTTGTAAATGGGCAAAAGCGTATTGGGAAATGATTCATAATGAATTGAAAAAAATGTTTAATAGTACTTTCCCCCCCAAAAACCCACAGAGTCCTTTCTGTTGAGGATAATTCAGACTGATATTTCGAGGTGTCAAAAAAAAAGGTTATTTTTGTATGCCACTACGCCGGCCTCTGTTTCGTTAGCCCCCAAATAGAAAACGAGCGAGGGCCCAACTAAAGAAGAGTGGCAACTTAAGCTCTCGCAGAATATGCACAGCTTGCAGACTTAGAATAAGATATCAGGAAGAACATATGTTTAGAGAAGATTGGAAAACGTTTTTTGAATATATGGGAAAAAATTGTGTACAGCTGAAAACGCTGGCAGCATTAAGATAAATTCAACAGTGTGAATAAGTTTTGATGGATGCAATAATGGAATGCTGAATGACATAGTTTTTTGTAAAATATGCAGGGATTTATGATATGTAAAATGAACCATGGAAAGAGGAAAGGGGAAATCACTGATTTCTTAAGGATGTAAAAATGAGCATTTTAAATTGTAAAACATAAAATTTAATAAAAAATAAAAATAATAATTTATATTATACACACACACACACACAAAAGTTCCTGGTTCAATCCCAGCCAGCTCCCTATAACAAATTTTAGAAAGGGACAAAGGAAGCTGTGTGTTCTCTTTGCTGTTTGGATTGCCTCGTGTGGTACAATGGATCAGTGTGTCTTGCTGTTAACCAGAAGGTTGGTTGTTTAAGCCCAACCAGGGACGGCTGTGGGCAGGACCACTGCATTGCAGGGGGTTGAGCTAGATGACCCATAGGGTCCCTTCCAACTCCTATGATTCTATGCTATAATGCTGAACTACTCTCATCCTCCTAATGTTAGAACCAATGTAAGCTTCCCTCCTGCATGCACACAAGGGGAATTTAAAGCTTTCCGCCACAGTTTCCTGTTACATCTAAATGCAGGAAACCGTGGTTGGTTTTAACCCTATTTAGTGTGAACGAACCAAGATCTAGCCAGGGTTTCTGATCTAACGGTTGGGAGATTCACAAAACACACCCCCAACACATATGTTAAATGGCTGCAATGGGGTTGTGTGGGGTAGCCTAACTTCAGCCAGTGGCACACACCTCCCAACATCCCACAGGGGAAATGTACCTGAATGGGTTACTTCCGGGTTTCGGCGCTCACACATGCGCAGAAGCACTAAATTGCACTTTGTGCATGCGCAGAAGCGCCGAATCACGACCCGTGCATGCGCAGATGCAGCGCTGCGGGTTGCGAACATTGCGGGTTGTGAACGTGACTCCCGTACGGATCATGTTTGCAACCTGAGCATCCACTGTATGGTATATATATCTTTGTGTTTTTATATTGCAAACTGCCCTGCAATCTTTGGGTGAAGGGCAGTATAGAAATGTAATCACTTGACGGGCTGGTGGCTGCAGTAGTCTTGATGGGACGCAGTTGGTACAGCATTACACAGATGAAAGATGCAAGAGAACATGGCACATGTGTGTGTATGTGTTTACACTGTATTAGCCAAAACTTGGATTCTCCCTGTCTAGTTTGTAGATGACATTTCCTTCTGCGGGATTTATCAGCAGAGCAAGGTATCCAAGAATCCCCGAAGGAGCCCTGAGGATCTGTAGACAGTGTTGAAATATGCTTCCTAAACTCCGAAGGGGAGAGGAGGGGAATCTGGCTTTTTACGAGTAATTTGTTAAAGTGATGCCACTGGAGTGTTCCGTGGGAATCGGGCAAGCAGGGTTAGTGTGGCGTGCATGTATTTCAATTAGCAATATCCTGCCTTAGAAAAAGCACTAAACTATGTCAAAAAATAACAATCAACATCTAAAAAAAAAGTGTTGATGGCAGACAAAGTGTTGAGAAAAAGGCTTATAAATGCTCAAATGCAGTCCTTGCAAACCATAAGCATAGCTGCCAAGTTATCCCTTTTTTACAGGGATTTTCCCTTATGCTGAATAGGCTTCCTCGCGAGAAAAGGGAAAACTTGGCAGCTATGACCATAAGAAAGGCAAGAGTTTGGCAAAAGGGGTGTTGGTGGTGGTTTCAACTAAGCTTTACATGTTGTAGACCCATTGGAAGTAATGAACCTGACCAAGTCCATTAATTTCAATGGGTTTACTTTGAGTAAAACATAGTTGAATTTCACCCAGGTTGTCTGGTACCTTTAGGTAAGCCACTGTTCTTTCAGCACCATCTCCCTCCCACCATTCGCAGTACTGAGGTTGATTATACTGGTCTACCTTACAGGGCTGTTGTACTTCTTACTATGTTTTATTATGTCTTTATCATTATTGTTCTGTAATATGGTTTTAATGCCCTGGGATCTTTTGATAAAGGGTGGTATATCAATCAATCAATAAAATCAACAAAATAAAAATATGATGATGATGATAATAATAATAATAATTGCTGAAATGGTTATAGCAATCTTAGTCAATTGGCCATGTGCTTTTGTCAACTGATAGCTCCATTAATTAAGTCTCCATTTATTGAATGATGATGATGATTGCTGAAGTGGTTATAGTACTGTAATCTTAGTCAATTGGTCATGTGCTTTTGTCAACTGATAGCTCCATTAATTAAATCTCCAGGCGAGAGAAGGAAGAATAAATAATAATAATTAGGAAAAAAATCACACCCGGTTTGCTTCTATATGATACATACAGAGGCATCCCCCCCATAGCTGCCAAGTTATCCTTTTTTAAAAGGGATTTTCCCTTATGCTGAATAGGCTTCCTCGCGAGAAAAGGGAAAACTTGGCAGCTATGATCCCCCCTCCTCTCTTTCCCAGGAGGGCTCTGTCTTTAAAATGAAAACAAGGGACTCTTAAGATAATTGATGCTATGTCCCAAAGGAAGCTACCTTACATTAATCAGGATGCTTGTCTATCTAGTCAGTGTAATCTGACTGATGACAGCTCTCCAGGGTCTCAGGAGAAGATAGATCTTTCCCATCACCTAGTACCTGTTGGTCGCTGTTTTTTATTGGGTACCTGGGACCTACGGTTCTTCCTCCCATACCAAATTCTGCATTTCTGCATAATTCTCTTTTCTGGCCAGGCAGCTCTGGTTTTTGTGGGCTCTTTCGTCTTGTGCCTTTTCAGGGGGATCTCTCTCTCTCTCTCTCTCTCTCTCTCTCTCTCTCTCTCTCTCTCTCTCTCTCTCTCTCTCTCTCTGTGTGTGTGTGTGTGTGTGTGTGTGTGTGTGTAACCAAGCATCCTCTCATTCATTCAAATAAATGTCCAGTATCCCATTTCCATTTTTTAAAAAGACCCTGTAATTTAGAGGAAATATTGTTTAACAGAAAGTAGAGTAGATAGTTCGTATTGATAGATGGTTTGAAGTAATATTTTCTTCTAGTGTGTGACCAGCAAATTAGAATAGAAATGATAGAATAGAAATCAGAAGTCTCTCTTTTGTAATTTTTTTGCTAATGTTTCTCTGTTTCTGCTTTGCTTCCCCCCATCTCTTTTTCTCTTTTCTCTCTCTTTTTCTCTATTATCTCTTTTCACTTTCGATTCTCTTTTGTTTTGTTTTGTCTCAGTTGTAATCTTATCTCGTATTACAGGGAAATCTAAATAAAAATCTTATTGCAAGAAAAGAAGAGGCCTTCACATGTTATTGATGTATTGCTAATTACTCCCCCCCCCAACAACTGCATATCAACATGCTTCATTTTATTCCCCCCTCCCCCCCCAGTGCCCAACAGCTTCCGAAGCAACTTTTGGAGTCCATGTTAAGGTCGTTGGCGACTGGACAGGTAGGTGAATGTTGGTTTAATCTCTCTCTTAACAGATGACTTTGACCTGAAACCCCCTTTCCTCAGCAGCTTCCATCTAGATGAGGAACGGCTTAGGGAGCTGGGTATGTTTAGCCTGGAGAAGAGAAGGTTAAGGGGTGATATGATAGCCATGTTCAAATATATAAAAGGATGTCATATAGAGGAGGGAGAAAGGTTGTTTTCTGCTGCTCCAGAGAAGCGGACACGGAGCAATGGATTCAAACTACAAGAAAGAAGATTCCACCTAAACATTAGGAAGAACTTCCTGACAGTAAGAGCTGTTCGGCAGTGGAATTTGCTCCCAAGGAGTGTGGTGGAGCCTCCTTCTTTGGAGGTCTTTAAGCAGAGGCTTGACAGGCATATGTCAAGAATGCTTTGATGGTGTTTCCTGCTTGGCAGGGGGTTGGACTGGATGGCCCTTGTGGCCTCTTCCAACTCTATGATTCTATGATTCTAGATGGCAATTCCAAATCATACACTGCTTAGAGCATGATTGCAAGGGGCTTGCCCCCCACCCCCCCGGGCAATTTCTATTGTGGTTGTGCTGATGGCTTCATTCAGCTGTGCTTATACATATCTCTTTGTTGTTGTTGTTGTTGTTTTGAGTCCTGGCGAATTGTTCTGATTGTCATGCTAATCGTTAATAATACGTCCATGTCTTGGATATTTTCTTTCTTCCTTTCAAAATATTATTTTCCGTGTGCAGCAACCTGCTTGCCTTTGGGCCACATGCGGTGGCTGCGGAAGTCATTGCTGAAATGTGCATTTGCTAGATAAGGGGATTTTTAATGCCAGCCGCTTGGTTGGCTTCCAGGTTAGTTAACACCTATGTCATGCTGAGATTACGGAGTTGCTTTCATGTTCCGATATGCTTCTCTCGGGCTGTGAGAACGTCACTGGGGTCCACTGGGCCTCTGCAGAAATTGAGGAATTTTCGTATAATCGTAGAGGTGGAAAGGACCCCAAGGGTCATCTAGCCCAACCCCCTGCAATGCAGGAATCTCAGCTAAGGCATCCATGACAGATGACCATCCAAACTCTGCTTAAAAGTATCCAAGGAAGGAGAGTCCACAACCTCCTGCGGGGAGGGGAATTCGAAAGGCTGGATAGCAAGGGGAGTATGAAATGAAATTTGCTCAAACTTGAGTCATGGGTGAGTGTGTGGTGGTGGTGGAGGAGGAGGATGAAATTGGGTGGTGGTGGGACCCACATATATAAATGGAGGCCAACAGCCTCAGTGGCTGATTGTATTCTCATTTTCCTTGGCTAAGATGATTACTATATTACCCAGGGGTCGGCAAGGTTTACCTTGGCTGGGCCGCATCACTCCAGCAGAGATCCCTCCATGGGCCAGATCGCACGCGCCCCCCCCCCCATGATTTTCAGTGCCTGCGTCTGCGCAGACGCAATTTCCGGTGCCGCGGAAGCAAGTCCCTGTTTAGCACAGTGTGCAGGGACTCACCGAGCGGGTGACTCAGTTCGGAGGCAACTCGTGGGCCAGTTAAACCACCTCCGCAGGCCGCTTGTGGTCCATGGGCCTTAGGTTGCCAACCCCTGTTATTACCGGTTGCAGTGAAGGGTCGGTTTGCACCCTTTCAAGCTCTAATTGAATTGTCATAAACTGTGCTTTTACGCTGCTGTTCAGAGTAGTGGGTGGAATTCAACACAAACCTGCCATCGGCAGAACCATCTCTGCTTGGTCAACAGCATGATCTCCCATTTTCTTCGCCTGCCTGCTGAACTGGGGGTTGTCCTGACCCTGCAGAGCCAATTTGGGGGAGCAGGGACATGGGGGGGGGGATGCACAGAGGGAAGGAGGGGGCAAGTCCTGTTGCACTAGCGGGACTCGTGCTGGCTCCCACTAGCACATCGACTTTGCTGTATCCAGCCCAATATTTATCTGTCTGTAGATGTATCTATCTAGTTTCTAGTTCAAGAAAAAGCTTACATCAGGTTTTGGGCAACCTGTGGCCCTCCAGATATTCCGGGCTCCAATTCCCATCATCCCCAGCCAGCTTGATCCATAGAAGCTGGAGTTCAACAACTTCTGGAGTTCTACAGAAAAAGGTCCCATTGAAGCAAAGTTCCCATTGATCAGGCCTGGCATGGGGAGCAAACAGATTAATATATGCATATTAGCACCACAGCATCTAGAGGTCCACAGTTTGCTCATTTCTGGCTTAGCACATGACACAATTCATTAGTCCTTAAGGTGACACAAATCTCTCTTTGTATCTTTTTGCTGCGGCAAACTCTGTGTGGGTAACCCTCTGTAAGGGTTGACAGAGGAGGGTGTTCAAATAACAGGTTTTACTTACCGGTAGGTCAGTTACTCTGGCTGTGTGATAGCCCTGAGGGCATGCACAGCACACACACCCTGACACACACAAACACACACAAATCATGCTTGCCATGTGACCAGGTCCTGCATCACTTTGATGAGATAGGCTCATGGGACCACTTGGATCAAGGTATTCCTACTCACCTGCCCTGCCTCCCAGTCTGGGGAGTGGTGTGGGCAGGAATGAGGATATGAAGAAGAGCCTCACAGGGCCTGATACCCCATAAATTGCTACAACAGCCTGGGAGCTGACTGCAAAACACATGTGGTTTGTGTACCATGAAGGTGCTAAGTACCATCATTGCATTCATGAACATGACCTGTGCTACTTTCTTCTGCCCATGAAAGCTGCTTCTTCTTCTTCTTCTTCTTCTTCTTCTTCTTCTTCTTCTTCTTCTTCTTCTTCTTCTTCTTCTTCTTCTTCTTCTTCTTCTTCTGTCGTTCAGTCGTGTCCGACTCTTTCTTCGTGAACCCCTGGACCAGAGCATGCCAGGCACTCCTGTCTTCCACTGCCTCCCGCAGTTTGGTCAGACTCATGTTGGTGGCTTCGAGAACACTCTCCAACCACCTCGTCCTCTGTCGTCCCCTTCTCCTTGTGCCCTCCATTTTTCCCAACATCAGGGTCTTTTCCAGGGAGTCTTCTCTTCTCATGAGGTGGCCAAAGTATTGGAGCCTCAGCTTCACGATCTGTCCTTCCAGTGAGCACTCAGGGCTGATTTCCTTCAGAATGGATAAGTTTGATCTTCTTGCAGTCCATGGGACTCTCAAGAGTCTCCTCCAGCACCATAATTCAAAAGCATCAATTCTTCGGCGATCAGACTTCTTTATGGTCCAGCTCTCACTTCCATACATCACTACTGGGAAAACCATAGCTTTAACTATACGTACCTTTGTTGGCAAGGTGATGTCTCTGCTTTTTAAGATGCTGTCTAGGTTTGTTATTGCTTTTCTCCCAAGAAGCAGGCATCTTTTAATTTCATGACTGCTTAGCTGTGGTAAATATTTTGTAGATAACGTCACTTGTTTCCAACTCATTTTGCACCTTTATTTGATCTGCATCCCTTTGCGGCACCTTTTAGTACCATGTAATGTTTGTTTTAAGGCTGGCATCCTTAGAAGACAGCTGTGGCCAGAGGGCTTGTCTTTACTTTCCAAGAATGCAACAGCCAGGAAAACACTACATAAAAAAGCATTCTGCAAATCTGAGCAATATTCTAACCTCCCTCCTGCTTCCTTTTCTAAATATATTTCAGGCTGACATTAATACTATAAGGTATGTTTGTACGACATTGCACAGTCTACTACAATAGAAACTATATAGTACACAGAATAATTAGGATGGGTGCTAATCTGATAGTTTTGCTTGCAAGACTCGCTTCATGCTGCGTGGAATAATTCCCCAGGTCCTTCCCTATGTAACACATATGTTCACAGCAAAATTTGTGCCTGGGGTCAGCATCTGAGCTGTGTGTGAGAGCACGAGTTTGTGCTGCAGCTTAGTCCTGGGACATCAACAAATGTTCCTCAACTGAGCATGTGCAGAGTGCACTTCTAATAGCAACAAATAACTGCAACTGGGACCAGTAGACTCTGGAGGAGGGCTTCTAGGCTATAGGAGTTTAAACCCTACTACCCATTTTAAAAAAACAAACAAATCTTGCTAGTCATGTATCATGCTACTCCTACTCAGAGTAAACCCACTGAAATTGGTAGGCATAACTAACTTAGGGCCATTTATTCCAATGAGTCAACTCTAGCTGGGTACAGCCCTGAAAGATTGCCAATATATGAGGCAGAGTGGCAGAGCACAGATTTTACATCTAGAAGTTTTCTTGCCAATTGAAAGTGTGGTACACCTTAATACTGAATACTGAATCAGCCATTCATTTGCTTAGCCCACTCTTCTCTCTCTGTCTCAACTGATGGCAACTCTCCAAATCACGGACGTTTCCCAGTTCTGGCTGCTGACTAGCACCTCTGAACCATCAATGACAGAACTTGGCGTCTACCATCTGAATTTCCCACAATGCACTTCTCTGGAAGTGCCAGAGTTCTGGTGCATTGTGGGTAAAAAAACCACCCCAACAACAGCAAGCATCTGCCACAAATCACGGTGGCCAACAGTGGCCAGTACCTTTCTGAGGGACCCCTCAACCCTGGGGCTGGCTGGCCCTACTGAGTAGGGGCTGTGCTTGGAAGGCTACTGAGGTCCTTTGCTGCTTGCACTGATTTAGCGATAAAAAGTCAGAGCTGTTCGCTGAGCAATGCATCATCCTCCGCAACCCAAGAGATGTGATTAGAGCTGCTGAAGAACTGAAGCACGTAATCGATAGTGACCACAGTTTGACAGCGTTGGGATCCAAGCTGGTGGGGGTCCAGGAGTTAGTGGGCGGGCAGGGGGTCCGAGAAATAAGACTGTGGCTTCAGAATGAGGCCTGCTCATTAGCCAACTTTCATTAATTGCTTGTGATTTTTTAAAGGAGAAAAAAAACTTCTAATGAACGGTGGTAAACAAACACAGATCAAGCAATTATCACCTTAATCTGTCTTCGAGCTTCCTTCTGCAAGAGCTTCATTTTTCTTTCAGTGTTAAAAACAAAACAAAACAACTTTACAGGAGTTACTCCCAGAGAGGGAGAAGAATAGAGTAAGAGGCATAAATAAATAATTGTATCTCTGTTGTTTATTGTCAATAATAATAATAATAATATCATTGTGAGAAGTGAGGTTACAGGGAACCAGGCAGAGGGCCTTCTCGGTAGTGGCACCCGCCCTGTGGAACACCCTCCCAGCAGATGTCAAGGCAATAAGCAACTATTTTACTTTTAGAAGACAACTGAAGGCGCCCCTGTTTAGGGAAGTTTTAAATGTTTGATGCTGTACTGTTTTTAATATTCGGTTGGAAGCCGCCCAGAGTGGCTGGGGAAACCCAGCCAGATGGGCGGGGTATAAATAATCAATTACTACTACTACTACTACTAGTAGTAGTAGTAGTATTTATATCCCATCTTTTTCTCTAAGCTCAAGGTGGTGTACCTGGTGCACTCACTCCCAGGGCCGGCTCGTCGTAGACCCCCGGTGGCGCAGGGCACCATGGCGCCGGCCTGCCAGGAGGGCGCCGTGAGCTGCGCCCGCCCGCTGGCCGGCTGGTCCGCCGGTCCGCTGCGCAGCTGCGGGCGGCGCCCACCTGCCCACCGCGCTGGGAAACGGGGCGGGAGGGCGCCGGAGAGATCGCGCTGTGCCTCCCCGCCCGCCCGCCGCGCACACCCGCCCACAGCGCTGGGAAACAGAGCGGAAGGGTGCCAGAGAGATCCGGCGCACCATGGCGACAGGGGCGTTTAGGACGGCGCTGCTCGCTCCTCATTTAATCCCCAAAACAACCCTGTGAGGTAGGTTAAGCTGAGAGGCAGTGACGGTCAAAGGTCACCCAGTGAGCTTCATGGCCGAGTGGGTCAGCTTGTTTTCACAACGAGGAGCCATGAGTTACGGAAGTGCAGAGGGTAAAATGCATGGCGCCCGTCCTGGTGGCCTATTTTCCCATTGCGGTGCCTCTGGAATGACAGGGTGTCCCCAAGCATTGCTCAAGGGGGATTGTGCCGGGGCAATGTAAACAACGGGTTAGATTGCACAGTGCTCGGTCTCGTGTCTTGAGCAGCACATCCCCCATGTCTGGATGCTCTGAGATAAGGGTGCCAGGTGCACTGGGTTACCCACCCATTGGTTCAGGAATGTTGGTTCAGCAGAAAAACCTATATAGGAAAGCTTGTCTAGACAAAACTGTTTTAACCAGAATGATGGAACGCAGGGAAGGGGAGGGGTTCGACAAGCCTCTTGTCAAAGATTCACCATGGAATGACTCATGTGATTATGCAGTTATATTTTATGGGTATTTGGGAGAGGGGAGGAAATGGGGGGTGGCAGCTCCGAACAACTGTTTCAGCTGCTGTAAGAAACAAACAAACAAACAGTGGAACATTTGCAACTCCTGGTTTGAGGCTTGAGCATTTGCTTTGCATGCAGAAGGTTCCAGGTTCAATTCTTGGCATTCCCAGGTAAGTCTGGGAAAGACCCCTGCTTGAGTCCCTGGATAGCTGCTGCCAGCTAGTGCAGGCAATATTGAGTTAGATGGACCAGTGACCAATGTGGGAGGCCCCAGGTTTAGTCCCAGGCATCTCCAGTTTCCAAATGGATCAGGTAACAGGTAATACCCCAAATTTAAAGAAGAATGGAAGGTGTTTATTGTATATATACAAAAGCATTGTACGCAGCTTAATACATTAGCAGGGTTTTAAGATTACTTGTAATTTTGTTATGAATGGATAACAGACAATTTAAACAGGTTTTAAATTTAATAATGGGCATGCAGTAAGTTGGTAAATAATAGAACCAAGGAAGGGACTAGAGGGAAGTCATTCTGTTTTGTTTTGTTTTTGTATTGTTTTTATTTTTTGGAAAAATCAAAACAATGTTATTAAAAAAAAGGTAGCAGGTGATATCAAAGGTCTCTGCCAGAGACAAGGCAGAGCAGGCAAGTAAAGGCTCTTTGGAACGATAACTTGACTCTGTATAAAGCAGCTTCCAGTTTTCTGTTTGCACCTCCTTCCCCCCAACAGCATTCATGTAGAGCAGGGGTCCCCAGACTTACCGGCGTTTGGGCCGGTTCCCACCGCGCCGATCGCGCGGCGGGCCGGAGGGCGGGGGGAGTGCGCTTCCAGGGTGGAAAAAGCGCCGAAAATCCGTGGTGCACATGCGTATGGGCCTCCCCCGACCCGGAAGTGCACCAGAAATGACCTCTTCCGGGTCGGGAGAGGCCCATACGCATGCGCACAAAGGATTTTCGGCGCTTTTTTCCTGACCCGGAAGAGCGCTGCCGCGCCGCGCGCCATAAGAGCGGGCGGCGGGGGGGCGGCGGGGGTCCTCGCGAGCCGGATTGGCAGGCCAATTGGGCCGCATCCGGCCCCCGGGCCGTAGTCTGGAGACCCCTGATGTAGAGGGTTCACTTTCCTATTTTTGGATCTTAAGTTTAGTTTTCCACATTTCCACATAAATTTGTGGGTGTTTTTTTTTAAGTCCTCTTGAAAATTCATCAGTATTTTGGATGATCATTTCTCCTAATACTGTCATTTTTGTATGCACTCTTGCCTAAAATGCTCATTTCTTGCAAAGCAGTTTTCACTAATGAGATGTATACTTGCACGCTGTTTTCACTAAGATACGAATTTCTATGCACACTTAACCCTGGTATATGCAATTTTGTACCCTCTTCTTGGCCGGCCGGCTGCATTGCAGCATCATAGCTTCCAAGTTCCGGCCTGAGAAATAAGGGACTGGACCAGAAGTAGCAGACCGGAAGTAGCGCTGCCGCCATTTTGGAACTGGGCGGAGCATGTTCAGAAGCTACTTTTGATGCTGCTCTGCCCTGTTCCAAAATGGCCACCACACCAGAAGTCACGCTGCAGCCATTGTGGAACTGGGCAAAGCAGCATCAAAAGTCGCTTCTGAGCATGCTCCGCCCAGTTCCAAAATGGCCGCCGCGCCAGAATAAACCGGGGAAAAACAAAAAAAAATCCGTTTTTTCGGCTGGGGACAGCCGGAAAAACGGGCGTTTCCCGGGGAATACGGGAGACTTGGCAGGTATGTGCAGCATCCAGAGAAGTGCTGATTGCGAAGGATGGCTGCGAATTCCAAAGGATGGCAGTTGGCAGATGGTTTCAGAAAGTGCAAATTAAATAGGTTCACCTTTGAATGCAAATTGAATCGATCCCCCCACTCCCCAATCCCAATGCTCGGAGAATGAGAAATGTAACACACACCCATAGCTGAGGTGGATCTGCAAGCAGTGAATTCTCCCCCCTCTGTGTGGCAGATGCCTCTTTGCATATTTACACCTGTGGGATGGCAGCCCGGTGGCCCCCTTGTGCCTTTCATGTCCTCATCTTGGACCTTGCCAGCGCCCTAAAGACATGAGCAATCCCACACACTGATGCCCTTCAGAAATAAGGCATTGGAAGGCAGCCTCGCGACAGGAAGGGAGAATGGCAGAAAGGTGGGCTTAGGTGCTGCTGAATCCAAACATGGAAAGGGTTTGCTGTGTGTGGCTGCCAGCTGGGCCACCCCTGCTGCTTATTAGTGCCGCTGCGCCTCCTGGCACATCTACTAAAGGAGCTCTGCAGGGTGGCACAGTTCTGCTGCGATTCCACCAGATTAGCCAGAAAAGCTTTGCGCTCTTTTGTTATGGCACTGTGGGAGGACTGAGAAGTTGGGGTTTCCAGCCTCTCAATCACCCCAACTTCTCGATATCCCACCTTTTTTTATTCTTTCTTTCTCTTCTTTTTCTCCTTCCCTTCCTTCCTTATGTCTCCTGTCTTTGTTCCCACCCCGCTTTGGAGTCCTATGTCTGGGGTCTGTTTTAAGGTTCAGGGATCACATACTCCTGCGGGTGGTCGGTGGTTGATGGAGAGCACTGGACGGGAGACAGGGAAATGTTGATCTCCCTGGGTGAGAGGCTGGGAGGAGAAAGGAAAGGAGGAGCTACGATCTTCTGTGGGTGGTAAGGGCTAAGAAGTCCCTTTAAGAGAGGACTCTATATGCTACTCAGTTTATTTGTGTGTTTTTTTGTATTTATTTGTATTTTGTGGCAGTTGTTAGCTTATTATATTATGAAAAACTTTAATAAATATCCTATTACAAAATAAAATAGGAGCTGGGTTTTCCAAGCATGGGGCAGCTCTTTGGAATGGCCTCTCTCTGTGATGGCATCCTTGGTCACAAGTTATGGTCCCTGCAAGAAATCTTCATGTCTTCCACTTCAACCATGGTTCCAGGCTCCAATAGATATTCCCCCCATGCATAAAGTGTTGGCTCATTAACATTCCCTCAGCAACCCTTCACAGTGGTGGTCCTCTGCCCCAATAAGGTGCACTGGCCCTTGGTTGAGAAAAGTTTCTGCTTTGGCTGATGGGAATTGTAGTTCGGTTGCACCAGGCAGGTCAAAGGCCCTGCACACCTCTGCTAATGGAAGGGCCAAAGCTCTATGGTGTCAGTGTTTCTCAAACTTGGGTCTCCAGGTGTTGTTGGACTACAACTCCCATCAGCCCTAGCTAGCAGGACCAGTGGTCAGGGGTGATGGGAGTTGTAGTCCAACAACAACAACTGTTTTCGCAGTAGTGATGTATGGAAGTGAGAGCTGGACCATAAAGAAGGCTGATCGCCGAAGAATTGATGCTTTTGAATTATGGTGCTGGAGGAGACTCCTGAGAGTCCCATGGACTGCAAGAAGATCAAACATATCCATTCTTAAGGAAATCAGCCCTGAGTGCTCACTGGAAGGACAGATCGTGAAGCTGAGGCTCCAATACTTTGGCCACCTCATGAGAAGAGAAGACTCCCTGGAAAAGACCCTGATGCTGAGAAAGATGGAGGGCACTAGGAGAAGGGGACGACAGAGGAGGAGATGGTTGGGCAGTGTTCTCGAAGTTACTAACATGAGTTTGACCAAACTGCGGGAGGCAGTGGAAGACAGGAGTGCCTGGCGTGCTCTGCTCCATGGGGTCACGAAGAGTCAGACATGACTAAACGACTAAACAACAACAATAGGTTCTGCTTTGCATGCAGAAGGTTCCCCTCACTGTCCTCGTAACTGTCCTGGATAGTACTAGCTACCTCCAAAATAGAGGAAGGAAGTGGAGAATGTTGCATGCCTCTTGACTTTGTGCTAGATTGGTCAGCTAGTTGCCATCTGCCTTTTTACTCCCTGCCTCCATCTGGTTTTGTTCCTTCACTGATCCTGCACTGGTTCCCAGTGGGGCTTCTTCCAAGGTGTACACTCAAAAAGCAATTATCTTTTTAAAAAGGAATGCAATTCTCTGTGCCAGCCACAACATAAATCCCAAACACACTTCTTTCATGGGAATAGATGTCGTTTTGTGCTTACAACACAAGATTCAAGCCCCAGAGGTATGCAAATCTCTGCTTGGCCACATGCCCACTCACAGATCTGTAGCTGCTGTGTAGGGAATTTCTAAGAAAACCATGCAAGCCAAGTAAGTATTCTTTGTTGTTGTTTAGTCGTTTAGTTGTGTCCAACTCTTCGTGACCCCATGGACCAGAGCACGCCAGGCACTCCTGTCTTAAGTTCTTCCTGGTGTTGAGTTGGAATCAACAATGGGCCTTTCAAATAAGGTAGGAAGAGCTGGAGAAGGCACAAAATGGACAATGAAAGCTGCAAACCGAAAGCCACTTTCCTGGGACCAAGCCTCACTGAACTGAGTAGGATTTACCTAAAAACTCAAGAGCCCTGCAGAATCAGACCCAAGGCTCACCTAAATCTAGCATCCTGTTTTCACAGCGGCCAACAAGGCAAACTTTTTTCATCATGGCATGACAGCCTTATTCCCCATGGATGTCTAACCCTCTTCTAAAGCCATCCAAGTTTCTGACTGTCTTGAAGGAGCGAATTCCATCTCTTAACCATGTGCCTGGTGAAGAAGTACTTATCTGCCTTGACTCTTTCTTTTTAAATATATATATATTTCCATTTTTAACAGTATCCTTATACAATTAAATCATTTTCAATTTTTTATACATCTGAGATTACTTGAATCCCCAGGTCCCGGTCCCTAGTTTCCAATGTTTCTCTATTTCTTTCTACTGCATCTAATTACATTCTTCAAATTTGTTTTATATCCATTTTCAATTTTAGCCTTGTCACATTTTAAGTGTTATAACAATCCTGCTAATGTTTCTAAATTTCTACGGTGATCTCACTCTTTACTAAATTTCTTGTCATCTTGGTGTTTGATCTTCTCGGTCATTTTTGCCATTTCGGCACAGTCCATCATCTTGATTATGTTGGATATTCATTCCCCGTGTTTGCATTCATGGGATTGTTGTCTATCACATGATGGTATATGTTTACATTCCACAGAGTCAGAAGTGACGGAAACAGGATGTTGCTGTGTTTCTTGAAGTGGGACTAATGTCCTTTGTTCTTTCTCTTTGCTGTCTGATGCTAGAGAGAGAGAGAGGGAGCCATGTTGCAGTGCTCCGTGTGTGTTTATATGTAAATAAACATAGATTAGCCAAATGCTGAGCTACTGAGTTCTGTTACGCAATTGCGCAAACTCTGCAGATCTGTAAGTGTGCTGATGTCAGTTGGCATCAGTCGCTATGATGTTAGGGCTGAAGAAAGCTTTTGAAGCTCCCGAACGATCGACCAGGAGGGAGAGAACATGCCAGCTGGCCATGTGTCTCTGCTACTTGCGAGTAACAGATCCTAAGAGATCATCCATTCTTCTTTTGTTGATACTTTCTCTTCCTTCCATTTCTGGGCAGAAAGCATTCTTGCAGCTTTTGACGCATACATAAATAATCTTTTCAAGATGAAATACCAAAGGACTGACCTGACTCTCCCAATATCCAGCTTCCTTGGATGGCCCTGATTTCTGCTTTTACGAGAGAAGAAAAACTTTTCACTATCTACGATGGGCAGCCTCCTCAAGGAGGGGAATCTGCCGAGGTAATTCATCAAAGGGCTCTTCTCCCTAGACAGAACATTTCCTGCTTCTCTTGCCCAGAGGGGGCTGGGAGAAGGTTCATTCCGTTTTGTTTTCTTTGTTAGGAGAAAGAGTTTCCCACAACAAACGATTCTCAAGGATTTCAGCATTGCACTCCAGTCAGCTGTTAGCAGGAAATGGAACCTCCAAAGAGACCAGGTCTTGGGAAAATGCATGACCACCCATCCCAGCAGACTCTCCAAGTTAATGTGAACAGGAAGTTTAATTGGAATCCAGCTGGGGTCTGATGCTTGTACACACTGCCCCGTTCGCTTCAAAGCAGCTGCTGAATGAAAGCATTTAAAGAGAGACTTTTCAGCTTTTCCAGCCAGACAGGTCCACTGAACAGTGAATGGGAGCCTTCCTCTTCCTCAAAGCTTTCTTGCAACTTCTTGCAGCTTGAACTGTCCCTAGAAAGCATGGTTCTCTGCAGGTTTTCCTCTTGCCCCACTCCTCCCCAAGGGAAAACCCATTCTTTGGTGATGAATCGGAACAGAGGGAAATCCGGGGGAAACTCAAATCGCTGTTTACTCCAATCTAGCAAATAATAAAATTTAATTATTATTGAGTGCTGTGGAGCTGTTTTCCCCTGGGGGGGGGGGAATTCTACGGGACAAGGGGAATTGTGGATAAGCTCTCAGATATCTCTCTTATCCACTCTATTTCTCCATCCTTCTTCCGCTAAATATCAGACTGCCTATCTCAAAATACAAACGGGAAGAAGTCATGCAAGATTCTCCCCCTCCCTCTGCCGCTTGCCCCGATTTGAAGCTGCAATCCAGGAAGATGAAACTGAAGGAGTTTTCAAAGTGCTTTTGGTGGTGGTGGTGGTGGTGGTGGTGGTGTGTGTGTGTGTGTGTGTGTGTGTGTGTGTGTGTGTTTCAGCTCAGGGAATTGCTCAGAGAATATTGACTCCAGGCTGTGTGCTGATCAGCTGCAAAGCTGTGGATCATATCTGGTGTCTGCAAGGTCTCAAGTTTTAATAGTGTGACTCTAGAGTAAGCAATTTGGGAATAATATGAGCCATTGTTTCTTTTCCATTTGTTACACAGGTGACTGTTTTTATTTTGGTGGAAGGGTTGCATCCCCACGTTGAAACCACATAGAAACCCAGAGACAGAAACAGTCCAGAACACACACACACACACACACACACACACACACACACACACACACACAATGGAATTTGTTCTTGCAAAGGAAGACTCGATGTCCCCCAATTTGGATGGCTTTAAAAGAGGATTTGGCAAATCAATGGAGGATGAGGCTAACTATGAAGGCTATGTTCTATTTCCACTCTCAGTGCCAACAGGTCTCTGAATAGCAGTTGTGGAAAATCATAGGTAAGGAGAAAGATGTTGCACTCAGGTTCTGCTTGCAAGTTTCCCGTGGACATCTGCTTGTGAGAACTGAAGGCTAATGAAAAAAAACCTCACAGCTAGAAGTGTCTAGGGGCCAAATTTCTCAAGACTGCTAATTTGCCGTTTGGTCTAATTTTATTTTATCAATGGCTCAGGAGTGTCAGGTACCACAACTCTATGGGAGTGTCTGGATTTAGTGCAGCTCAATATTGTTTTTAATCCCCCCCCCGGTAAATATGCAGATCAGCAGAAGTTGTGGCGAGGGGGGAGAGTATTTTCTTCACCAGTGTGGCGCTGAGCTGGGAGGGGAGGGAGACCATACCTGCCAAGTCTCCCGCTGAAAAATGCGAGATCAGCAGCGGCACAGCTCTGGAAGTTGCGTAGAAGCAACTTCCGGGGCCGCTCTTCCCATGTGTGGGCACCGGAAATCGGGCAGAGCGGCACCGGAAGTCGCTTCTACGCATGCCCGGCAGCAATCTTGGTGGTGGCTGCATGTTGGCTGCCATCTTGGTGGTGGAGGTTCTTGGTGGTGGAGGTGGCGGCCATCTTGGTGATGGAGGTTCTTTGGGTAGGTGGGTCCACAAGTTGCCTGTTCTGGATGGGGTTGCTCTCCTTCCGAAGGCGCAAGCGTGTGGTTTGGGGGTACTCCTGGATACTGGTCTTTGTCACTGGTGGCCCAAGTGTCCTCTGTGGCAAGCAGTGCCATTTCCTAGCTTCTGTTTCTCCAGCTACAACAGTTCCTGGACAGGAATAGCCTGGCTGCTGTAAAAACTTTGTCATTGTTTACTGACATTTTGGTTGGTATTGCCCAACTGTGGATTTTTGTGTTTTTCTTCTTCTTATGTACCGGCATGCAGGCCTGGGGTGGCATCCAAGAAACTCATCCCATCAACACAAGGAATTACGCTTCCTCAACAAAACTTCCCCCATCTCCCCCCCCCCACCCAAACCTCTGGAGCTGGTTTTTTTATATAAAAAATTCATTTTTATTTGGTTTTACGAATACAGTGGTACCTAGGTGTAAGGGGGAGGGCTTATAGAGAACCCCCCTTTCATCCGAAGCAGCCCATCTCCAAGCAGTCATGAAAGTGAAGGGACGGATGAGGAAAGTCAGGAGACGGAAAGGGAGTGCCAGACCTCTGGCAACATCCAGGAGCCCCTGCTCCACAGGCAGGAAGAGAGGAAGAGGGGAAGAGAGGAGAGGACACAGGCAGAACGCAGACCCTTCCCCCCGACACCGGAATTGAGGAGGAGGAGAAAGGGGAGGAGATTCACTGTCCCGAGGCTTTTATGTTGGTCCAAATCACGGAAGGGGGCAGTGCCGGATTCTGATTCGGAATGAGGAGACATGAAACCGACCGCTCACTACACTGTAAATACTGTGCACTAATAAAGACCTTTGAAAGACAAGCATGTGGAAGGTCGTTACTCAGGAGTAGTCGCAATAATCCCTGACACTAGGTTTAAGAACAGCTTAGTTTATGAACAACTTCTATTAAGAACGCTGCAAAACACCCCTGAAGTAAGTGTTTTGGTTTGGGATTTCTGCCTTGGAAGCAGAACATGTTTCTCTTCCTGTTGAGTGTGTTCCATTTGTAAACCGAGTCCCCCGCTGCTATGGGAAAGCACGCTGCTATGGGAAATCCTTGGTTTAGGAACGCTTTGGTTTCAGAACAGACTTCCGGAATGGATTAAGTTCGTAAACCAAGGTACCACTGTACAGAGTTACAGTATAAACAAAGAATCGAAAATTATATCCACATAGAGAGATTCCTCCGAATCTCAGGACTTTCCCCCAACCCCCTCCATGGGGTCCCATTTTCAACATTTAATACTACATATTCTTCCATGCTCCAGTTTTTATATCAAGCCATATTATCCATGGTAATTGTTACACTACGAGCGAAATAACAATCCTGCTACCGGTAATGTTTCCATCTGCTTACAGTGGTCTCCTAAATAACTTATAATTCCCCTCCCCTCCCCCCATTCTTTTATAATGTTTTCTGTCCTCTTGGGTTCTGAGTTTTCCAGTCAGTTTTGCCATCTCGGCATAGCCCATCAGCTTGGTTTGTCACTCCTCTCTGGTAGGGACTTCATCTTCCTTCCATCTCTGGGCTAGTAGCATCCGGGCGGCTGTTGTTGCATACATAAAAAGTCTTTTCTGTTCCTTTGGGATGCTGGTACCTATAATTCCTAATAAAAAAACCTTCTGGTTCCTTAACAAAGGTTATTTCAAGCATTTCTTTTTCATTTCATTGTATATCATCTCCCAGAAAGCTTTTATTACCTTACAAGTCCACCACATATGATAAAAGCCTTGCACCGATGCAGTTGAGCTAGTTGGATACAGCCCATGACCTTCTGCAACAAAACGCTGCATCATTTTTGTTGTTATTGCTGTTTGACAGAGAGGTTTCGGGACCTGCTGTTCCTACATTCCACCTGGGATGCTGAGATCCTGCCGGTCTTCCAGCAGAGGCATTATCCTAAGTAAGTAAACGTTACCTTCTCCTTCGGAAGAATTAGATAAGTAAAAAAGGCACGTTTTGTCCTGTGGTTTCCCGTGGTGCAAAAGAGATTGGTCTCTGCGCTCCCAGACTGATGGATAAGCCACTGATCTCGGCGTCTGGACTGCATCTTGCTTTGCTTGACGTTGTGCATCGACACAGGGAAGGGTCTAGTTAGGTTAATCCCTCTGCGTATCTTTTGGTATTCCTTCTCTCGTGATGATAGACACTCCTGGATTTTTAACAAGGCATCCTAGGTAGGTGCCGCACGCACGCACACAGACATCACAGCCTGCTACAACGATTGAAACATGCAAGCCGACTGAATCAGGAACCTGGTTTTTGCGGCAGCCAAGTCGTAAACAGAGACACCTTCTAATGAGAGCTTGCTTGTTTTCAGAAGAAAGAGAGGTAAGACAGAGATAGGTGAGAGTGCACCCGTAATTAGAACGCGCCCATCAGAATCAGATGCCACTTTTATTGTTAATTAACAAGGTGTCCGTCATTATCAAGGGCTGTGGGGGAGGGGGCTTCACATGCTGCAAAGATCTTGAGGTTTTTTTTCCTATCAGGCAAGGCATGCATGATGTCTTTGGGTCACACTGTCAGTGATGGAGGTTCGGTTTTGACCTCAGCGTAGCAGTATCCCAAAATGGAGTGGTTTTTATTTTATTTTTCCCCATACAGAAATACATCCTTTGAGGAATGGGGGCTAAATCTGCCCCCTGCCCCTGGCGACCTATAGCCTTTGATAAGGAAGCCTCATCTCATCCGCATAGCTCCATTTTCTCATCTGCATAACCCCATTCCAGGTTCTGCACTTGGGACTCAGCTACACTAGTAAAAAAACCCCAGTGTTTTAAATGTGTTATAAACATGCGGCACCAGATGGCGCTGTAGAGCACAAAACTTTTCTATGTGATTTTACATTGCGGTTTTTCCTATTTTGTTATAACGATTTAATTTATAACTTATTTATAGCATATTTCTCCCTGTATGAAGATCCACCCTCTGGCATGCTTGAGACCTGGCTTTCTCTATACCTACTCTGTATTTCAGTTCCAAACGATCTCTCTGTGTGCTGCCCCTTAGGTAGCCAAAATGGCAACTGCCATGCTCACTAAGAGGTAGCACAGATATGGGGTAACAGGACCCTGCTTTTCTTGTATCTTCTCTTGGTTTACTTGGTCTACATCGATCTGTGTATTTATATAGTCGGAGGCCACCAACATGTTTGGGCTGGTGGATCTATCTGGATTTTTGTGAAAGTGCCATGAGCTCTAGTCGCAAGATGGCTGCCATGGGAGCATGGCATAGCACAAAATGGCTGCCACATCTAAAAGACCTGAAAAGGAGATAGGATTGCAAAATGGTCTTTCAGCGCCTCTCCTCAGCTACTGCCACACTGTCTCTCAGAGAGAAGCTCTTTGCACCTCCCTTGTGTTTAGAACAGAAGGTGTCTATTACTGCCATTCAATGATATTTAGCCATGTTTGTGGGTTGGGTGTTCAATGAAGGAGAGGTTGAGCCGCTGCAAGCAGGAAGTGAGCCTGGAACAGCAAAGAAATCCTCATGCATTTTATAGAATATATAGTGCTGATGAACATTTACTAGAAGTGTGACTTCAGTCCTATGCATGCTCAAAAGGAAGTCCCATTGAACCAACTGAGTGGACATAGGATGGTTCTGCTTGAGAGCCAGTGTGGTGTAGTGGTTAAGAGTGGCAGACTCATAATCTGGTGAACCGGGTTCCCGACTCCGCTGCTCCACATGCAGCTGCTGGGTGACCTTGGGCTAGTCACACTTCTTTGAAGTCTCTCAGCCGCACTCACCTCACAGAGTGTTTGTTGTGGGGGAGGAAGAGAAAGGAGAATGTTAGCAGCTTTGAGATTCCTTCAGGTAGTGATAAAGTGGGATATCAAATCCAAACTCCTCCTCCTCCTCCTCCTCCTCCTCCTCCTCCTCCTCCTCCTCCTCCTCCTTCTCTGATGATGTTTTAGTATCATCATCATCATCATCATCATCATCATCATCATCTGTAGTACTTCATGTAGTCAGTATGCTTTATCAACTGCATTGTGTTTGTCCTCACAGCAGCCTTTATTGCTGCTATTCAACTGTGTGAATATTTCTTTTTTTCGCACGTTGAGTTTAGTTAAAATACACCGAGGTTGGATTTAAAAAAACAAAAAACTGAAATGAAGAAAGCTGAAGGGGGAAGGGAGAGGGCATTTTTTGCCACAAATTTGAGATGAAACAGTGCAGTGGGAAGATGTGAGGAGGTTGTTCCAGGTGGCATGAGATGAAGGGGAGAAGGTTCTCTGGAACACAGCAGGGCCAGATTGAGCGGAGGATCAAGACCAGGGAAGCCGAGCATTGGAAGAATACAGAAGGAAGAGGGATTGGGCCAAAGAGAGAGAGAAAGATTTCATCAAAACAGATAGATGACTGCCAAGAATGGCTTCAAAAACCAACAGGGCAACTGTTCTTAACTGGCTCCAGAAGCAGAGATAGAAACAGCAGAGCTGTTGGCTCTGAGAAGGAAGCCCTCACAGCATTCTGAATTGAAATGTTTCCCTGGTTCATTCAAACACATGCCAGGACTAGGCACATCCACACACACACACCTGATCTGACTCAGGTCGACCCAGAAAACAGCCAACCCAATCCCAGCCCCAGAGCAATCCATGTCTGTCACCACCTGATTCAGCCAGAGCCTGGATCTTCCCTGAATCAGCTCAATTTGGTCCAGGCTTTGGCCAAATCCAGTGCACAGACCTGCCACATACTTTAAAAACTGAATAATGAACGATCCCTTAGGTTGTGGCCTGGAACATTGCAGAGGGAAGTTAATAATCTGTTCCAGATTAGGATTGTAAGGGCTGTAACTCAGCGGTGGAGCTTCTGCCTGGCGTGCAACATGTCCCAGATGTCTCTAGGTAGGGCTGGGGAAAGCTGCTGCTGCCTGAAACCCCGGAGAGCCACTGCCAGTCAAAGTAGACAATACTGCAATAGATGGACCAACAGTCTGATTCGGTGTACATAATGCATATATGTTTCTGCATTTGGATATTTGAGAAATAATACTCTTAAGGGGGAAAATTGCAACTGTATTACCAATTGAACATTTCATTGCCAAATTCATCTCTGGCGTGGACTGTATAAACTGATTGCTTTACCATTTACTCTTCCAGCACGTTGAATGCTGTGCCAATGAAATGCTGGGTGCCCTGGGAACAGCATTTCCCAAGGCTCCTTGTGCCCAGGATGGTGCCAAGCATCCTCATGAGCTTTGGGGCATATAATTTTCTGGATTTCTGAGATCCATACTAAAAAAATGATGTGGCCTGGAATCAGAGAATTCAGCCCCTGAGCTAAAGTATCCTCAGCTGATAGATGATAGATAGATAGATAGATAGATAGATAGATAGATAGATAGATAGATAGAAGATTATAGATAGCCTCTCCTTGAGGACCTCCAGGGAGGTGGAAATCTCCCTAACCCCAATAATTGGTTCCATTGTCAGGTGGCTCCTACCATCAGTAAGGTAAAGGGACCCCTGACCATTAAGTCCAGTCACAGGCGACTCTGGGTTTGCGGCATTCATCTCACTTTACTGGCCAAGGGAGCCGGCATACAGCTTCCGGGTCATGTAGCCAGCATTACTAAGCCGTTTCTGGCAAACCAGAGCAGCGCACAGAAAAGCCCTACCATCGGTAAATGTAAATGTAAAGGGACCCCTGATGATTAGGTCCAGTCGTGACTGACTCTGGGGTTGCGCTGCTCATCTCGCTTTATTGGCCGAGGGAGCCAGCGTACAGCTTCTGGGTCATGTGGCCAGCATGACTAAGCCGCTTCTGGCGTACCAGAGCAGCGCACGGAACTGCTAGGTTGGCAGGAGCAGGGACCGAGCAATGAGAGCTCACCCCGTCACGGGGATTTGAACTGCCGACCTTCTGATTGGCAAGCCCTAGGCTCTGTGGTTTAACCCACAGCGCCACCCACGTCCCCCTACCATCAGTACATTTCCTCTAATGTTCAGCCAAGATATAGGCTTCTGTATGTTAAGTCCATTAGATTGGGGGCTGTGGATGACTAATCTATGTGGCTCTCCTCGAAGTTTTGGAAAAGTGTGATCATCATGTCCATCTGTATTCTTCTCTCCTTGCAGTGTTTGGGGAAAGAGGGAGGGCTCTGATTCCAAGCTAGAAAGAAACTTTGCTTGAAAATGCTGCTCAGTCTGTAACCTAGCCAAGCTTTGCAAGCTGGACGAGTTTGCATTTCAAGCCAGGTAATTACAAACCTCTGTGACAACTTTCAACCAGAGCTTTAAGGTGATGCAGAAGGTGACAGTCCACCTGCATGAGTAACATTTCACTGGTGCTAATCAACTGATGTTGAATTTTCCCAGTGGGTTTGCAAGTGTCAATCTGGTTTCATGAGTAGTTTGGTGCACAGGAATAGAGTATGCCTAATTTGAATAAAGAAAAAGCTTGGGGATTTTTGGAATTGCATGCAAAGTAGCGTTGGCCTATGAAACAGCAAAATATGAGAACCTTAAGTCGCTCTTGTGTCTTAAGCAGGAAATTGATGTGTATAGAAAAGGCACAGCAGTGGGTGGCAGTTGAAAAGTTGGCAACACTAAAGCGGTCAATGTGTGTTCATTTGCAATGCAAAAAAGGAATGGGTCCAGACAGATCAAGCTTAGGTGCATAGCCAGCGATCCGGAAGCATGTTGAACCACTCATAAGACATTCTCAGTATGTTCAAATTCATTGAAAATACCAACATAGGCCAATGTAAGGTGTGGCAGAGATCCCTTATGAATGCATTCGCCTTCCAGGTATTAAGAAATTGCTTTGCTCATTTGCCCCCCCCCCAAAAAAAAAACACACATTTTTTTAAAAAAAGAAGAAATGGCGGCTCATTTTTACTGGTGAATTTCAAATATTGGGATAGATTTGCCAGCCTCCAAATCTATGTGTGTGCATGTGTGTTTTTAAAAAATTAGAGTTGTGGTGTGTGTGTGTGTGTGTGTGTGTGTGTGTGTGTATTTGTCATATAATCAGATGCAAGGAGCAGATTCCTGCTGTTACTGCTTGAGGTCTTGAGTCTCCTGGCAGCTAATGGTGAGATCTGCTGAACATTTTCAACTCCTTGTTCATTTCCACAGAAGCAGTGGGTACTCTCCCTCTCTTAAAACCACAAACTCTTTGAACCATCATCTCATGCTGCTTAGATTATTGAGCTGTAGCACTCTTTGAAATGATAATGATGGTCCTTCATTATAGCTCAGCAACAGGATTGGCTGAAACGGTGCCCTTCCCGGAGAAGAATAAGGACTGGTTGCCTTCCCTTCTCCTTCCCTTTCTTTTGCTTCGTTTTGTTCTGTGTTTTCCACACAGGGAGAGTCAGCCACACTTAGGCAGCTCATTAAAAGAGAAATCTTTACATATGTTATTTTGAGCCATTGGCTGCCGTTTATAATATAATTAATCTTTTGCAATAAATTGTATGCTCATTACAGGAAATGGTTCGTTGGCATCACAGCTCATTAGCAAACAAGCTGAGGACTATATATAACTACACCCTATAGAGTAGGCATCCCCAAACTTCGGCCCTCCAGATGTTTTGGACTACAATTCCCATCTTCCCCAACCACTGGTCCTGTTAGCTAGGGATCATGGGAGTTGTAGGCCAAAGCATCTGGAGGGCCGCAGTTTGGGGATGCCTGCTATAGAGAGAGAGTCTACAAACACAGCCATGCTAATATTGAAGAAATTTATGAAACCTATGAAAAACAGAGTTTGAATTAAAAATTAGGGCTGAGCTGAAAGTTGCTCTTGTTTTAATGTATTACCTGCCCTTCACCCTAAAGTCCCAGGGACTTTACAATACTAAAAGCAAACTACAAGAAAGAATATTCCACCTAAACATTAGGAAGAACTTCCTGACAGTAAGAGCTGTTCGACGGTGGAATTTGCTGCCAAGAAGTGTGGTGGAGTCTCCTTCTTTGGAGGTCTTTAAGTAGAGGCTTGACAGCCATATGTCAAGAATGCTTTGATGGTGTTTCCTGCTTGGCAGGGGGTTGGACTGGATAGCCCTTGTGGTCTCTTCCAACTCTATGATTCTATGATTCTATGAAAAGCAGCTTAAGACAACCATAGAAATAATGTGGGTCCTGAGAACATACAATTCAAGTGCGTCCTCAGCATTCTCCAAAATAATGGAGGTGCCAGACACAACTCTGTGGGGAGGGAGATCCACACTTTAAGCCAGGGTATGTAAATGCCCCCCCCCCAATACTCTGCCAGGGTCATGTGTTTTGCCAAGTGCAGTGGATTTTTTAATGGATTTGATGGCATTAAGCATGCTTGTGGTGAAGATGGATGCTTCAACCACTCTGGAAAGTCCCCAGGTTTCTTTAGGGAGAAGCCATGACTGATTAAAGTGGTATGATACTGCATTAAATGTACAATGTGGACACTTACAATGTGACATTGTTCTTCGCACCTAAGATCAATGTTTTTCCATCCTCTTCTTTTCTTCCCCCCTCTTTTCTTACTTCTTCTCTCTCTTTTTGAGCAGAGAACACAGATTGAAAACCAGCTCTGACATGACTCAATATCCTTTCTCATTTCGGAGATAGCTGCCATTTTAAAAAGTAACACCAAAAAAGAGCAGCACTTCAGTGATCTGAAAGTGTTGACATCAGCCGTAAAAAGAAAAGGTTTCGAAAAGGAGAGGGAGATGTTCATTTATCAAGCTGTCAGTCTCTGACGCTCAGTGATTCGTGTAGAGGTGCCAGTTTAGTTACGGACTATGAGAAGTCTTGCTCTACTTTTGTTAAAGCTGGATCTCTGTGACACCATGGCTGTGCACAAATGTGTGTGTCTTCTGCAAGCTGCATGGACTGACCCAAGTCTAGTGCAAACTTTCCAACTAAATGAGGTCTAGCCTCATGTACTAGACTTGGAGAATTATGTGTCCGTTGCTTTATGTGGAGCCAGAGGGTAAAAGATACAGCACCATTGACTACACCTGCTGAATTGCTCCCGTGCTTAGGCAACAAACCTATGAGCAGCAGCACATGCTATGCCAGAGCCAGGACTGGTGCTAGCAGTTGACATCCTTGGGTTTTTTTTTGCCAGAGCCCCAATGATCTGGCAGGACCCACAGCAGATGCCTGTCCTGGGCGCCCTGGTGCTCTGAGCAGAATTTTCTCCCTCCCCCAGTGGCTGCAAGGAGCAGAGAAAAACAGAGCGTTCTTACTAATGAGTTTATTCAATCATTACAGTGAGGGACAAGGTATGCAGTCTGCCTCCCATTAATGGCGTTGCTCCAACTGAGCTCCTCCTGCCTCCCTTCCTGGTAACAACACTTTCCCTTACGGTGGCCACCAGGGGCTAATTGTCTCTGAGTCCTTTGCTCTTGCACCCTCAATGAACACCGAGTTCTGGGAGAATTGGGGAGGGGGGGTCAGAAATACTCTCCAGTGATAACGTGTCAGCTGGCTGCTCTGTCTCTGGCTCCCTTCTCCCGACACCTTCCAACTCTTCTGTTCGCCTGTCTCTGAGCTGTGACCTTCCTCAAACCACTGCTGTAATTCAATACTGCCTTCCTCTTCTCTTGAAGCTCCTGGAGAAGGGAGGGGAGGGAGAGATGACCACCATTCCTCCTCAATCTTGTCCTCTTCAGTCCAGTCCCTGAAGCTTCTTCCTACATATTGCAAAACTGTCCCGTTTTAAGCGGGACACCCCAGATTTACAGAAGCCACCCCGGCTTCCAACCCCAAATCTGGATGTCTCGTTTTGGCTACTGCCAAAAGACCAAGCGTTATTTGGTCCCGCGCTGTGGCACAAGTCAGTTGGTTCACAGCAGAACGCAGGACCAAAGAACAGAACTGAAAGATGTGCCAACTTACATTGCCCCCGTGCATCTCCCACTCTTCTTCTTCCCCCTTCTGCCATCCCTTTTCAGTGGATATACTTCCCAAAGCTGGCATTGCAGTTCCAGAAACAGTGCCAGCTTCTGGAAGTACAGTGGTGTCAGGGGCTAAGCTAATGAGGAGGAGTGGGGGGGGGGGAGAGAGAGACCTCCACCTCAAGAGGAAGGTGACGATAGTATGGACCCAGGTTTGTGCTGGTGGCAAACAGGACACACCTCAGGAGAAGAAGCAAAGAGCTGGGAAATAGTAGAGGATGAGGAACAGGAGCAAGCTAGCAGATGCCGCAGTCCTGAACTGAGACAGGAATCAGAAGTGGGAGAAACAGTCCAGCAGACAGTGGACATTATGTGACTTGAAAGCCTGGTAGAACCTCCTCCTTCTCTGAGGATCAGGCGATCCCTTTGTATCTTAGAGCGCAGAGCCAAACAGAAACAGAAAGATTCGGTTGCCAGCCACCATAGGAGTAAGGAAGGGTTTGGAAGCTAGGTTTGGAAACAAGGTTTAGTGGGTGGAACAGACGCTCTGAGCAACGCCTTGAGACCAAAGGGAGCATAATTCATGGCCTCTCTGTTTAGTCTGTTGATGTAAATAAAAGAACTGAAAGAAGCTCTCCACATCAATGTCAATGTCAATGTGGTGTCCCCAGGATATTACTGGAGTCTTGTGCCCCCCGGACATTGGCGCTGTTGCCTGGGGCTTTGGGGAGTTCTAGTCCAGCCACATCTGAAGGGCACAATCTCAGCTGCCCTTGCTTTACAGCATCTTCTTGTGGGTGAGGGGAGAATGCTCCATCAAGCCTCCTTTTCAGGGACCTTTCTCAGTGAGGTACGTTGTCGGCGACAGGTTTTTCATGCTGTGTTTTCTCATTACCGTGGAGCTGGCACAAGATGAGAGGCTGCAAGCACCTCTCTGAGGAGCATTTAAATGAAATACTCTTAGGCCTCTCCTCCAGGCATCCCCTCTCCCTGCCGCTTCTCATTTGGCATTCTTGTGACATTTCCCAATCTCCATGCTCAGCTTTCCTGTGGGAAGCTTTTCTGTTTGAATTGTGCCATGAGCCGCTGGAATATTGACCACCTCTGTGCTCAGTTGCATCTGCTTCTTGGCCTCAAAGGGATCTCAGTGTGGGTTGTTTAGAAATGAAGCATGGCACACTGCAACTTTAGAGACCAAGCTCTTCAAGACTGAAACTTTGAAATGGTGGTTCTCTCAGACAGGGGTTGGGGAAAGACGGAAGGATGAAGTGGCAGTTGAATCTTAAGAGTCATAGACTTGCAGAGTCTAAGGGTCATCTTGTCCAATCACCTGCATTGGTGGAATCTCAACTAAATGAAAAAGTTCCAAGAGCTCTGGCCAGGTAGTAGATTAATTTTTAGAAAGTTTTAAGTAGAGAATAATAAGACAAATTCCAGTGGCAATCCAGTTTTTAGAAATCCAGGACAAGTTTTAAGTAGAGAATAATAAGACAAATTCCAGTGGCAATCCAGTTTTTTAGAAATCCAGGACAAGGCCCTGTTTCGGTTCATTCTTCATCAGCTGGCCACTTCAGATGCGGAGGATGCAATGTATGCAAATATTCTTTATAGGTGAGGGAGTTTTCTGATGCCTTATCTAAGTTCAAGTTTACTTTAAGACACTTCAGTAACTGTAACACTAAAAATTGCATGTATGCATGGATTTGTCCATGCCAAAAAATGTACATTGGCAAATGTTCCAGACCCATAAAACTTAGCGAACACCGCTTAAGGATTCGTAATCAGATCATGGAGGCACCATTGGTTGAACATTACACCCAACACAAACACAGAGAGAATGATTTTTTTTTTGTTCTTCGTAATATGGAAACTATCTCCAGCCCGCTTTCACTGGAAGAACAACGACAGACTTCTCCTTCAACAACTTTCTTAAAACTTTCTAAAAATTAATCTACTACCTGGCCAGGGCTCTTGGAACTTTTTCATTTGATTTCCTCTACTCTCCAAGGACTCCAATTTATTTAGTATTTGGAATCTCAACTAAAGCATCCATGACAGATGGCCATCCAACATCTGCTTTAAAATCTCCAGGGAAAGGAGAGTCCACAACCTCTCGAGGGAGTCTGTTCCACTGTCGAACAGCTCTTGCTGTCAGAAAGTTCTTCCTGATGTTTAGTCGGAATCTCCTTACTTGTTTGGGGTCCTACCCTCCAGAGCAGGAGTAAACAAGCTTGCTCCATCTTCCATGTGACATCTCTTGGGATATTTGAAGGTGGCTATCATATCTATCTCCTCTTTACAGGCTAAACATCCATGGCTCCTTCAACCTTTCCTGTTAGGCTTGCTTTCCAGATCCGTGGTCACCTTGGTTGCCCTCCTCTGCACACGTTCCAGCTTGTCAACATCCTTCTTAAATTGTGGCACCCAAAATTGGACACTGTATGCCTGGCGTGGTCTGGCCAAAGCAGAACAGAGTGGGAGTATTACTTTCCTTGTACTTTTGTTGATGCAGCCTAGAATAGCATTACCTTTTTTTGCTGCTGCGTCATACTATTGACTCATGTTCAGATTGTGGTCTACTAAGACACTTAAAGGTAAAGGTAAAGGGACCCCTGACCATTAGGTCCAGTCGTGACCGACTCTGGGGTTGCACGCTCATCTCGCATTATTGGCCGAGGGAGCCGGCGTATAGCTTCCAGGTCATGTGGCCAGCATGACAAAGCCGCTTCTGGCAAACCAGAGCAGCACATGGAAACGACGTTTACCTTCCCGCTGTAGCGGTTCCTATTTATCTACTTGCATTTTGACGTGCTTTCGAACTGCTAGGTTGGCAGGAGCTGGGACCAAGCAACGGGAGCTCACCCCGTCACAGGGATTTGAACCGCCGACCTTCTGATCAGCAAGCCCTAGGCTCAGTGGTTTAACCACAGCGCCACCTGGGTTTTTAAAAAGCTCTAGCTCAGTCCTGTCAACACTGAATGGCAGTAACTCTCCAGGGTTTCAGTCAGGGGTCTCTCTCAGCCCTCCCTGGAGAAGCCAAGGGTTGAATGTGGGACATTTTGCTTGTCCTACCACTGAGTGACAGGGGGCCTTCTAGAGGAAAAGCAGTGAAAGATGCAAGCAAGGAAATATGCAATGTGTGTAATATGAATTTGCAGAGCCCTTTGTTACCCTCCTGCTTCTCCAGTTCACTCCAGAGCTCAAGCATTGATGGCATCTTCCAGCAACCTAGTTGTTTTGTCCCCAATCAAAAATCAGATGCGCTGCAGAATAGCTGGACAGCTAGCAGCTGGGGAATGTGGCTAGCAGCCACAGAACAGCAGTAGCAGCCAATGAAATTAGGTGCCAAAGCTATTGCAAGTGGTGTCTAACCAGCTAGCTGGAGCTGCTTTGTGCTGAGATCAAAAGGCGCAGAAGCTGTCAGGGTGAAAGGGTTGGGGTTTTGTTCTTCTTCTTTTTTGCATTGAGGGTGTGGGTATCAGTAGGGTGAGGGGTCAGGCTATAGGCCTGTTGGTAGCAATGCAGAATTGAGTGGGATTTCCTCCAATATTTTTATTTTGGGCTGCTACTTTAAAAAGAAAAGAAAATTGAAGTATAGCACAGAATACAACCTTCCTTCCTTCCTTCCTTCCTTCCTTCCTTCCTTCCTTCCTTCCTTCCTTCCTTCCTTCCTTCCTTCCTTCCTTCCTTCCTTCCCTCTCTTCTTCTCTCTCTTATTTCTTCCCCTCCCTCCCTCCCTCCCTCCCTCCCTCCCTCCCTCCCTCCCTCCCTTCCTTCTTCTCTTCTCTTCTCTTCTCTTCTCTTCTCTTCTCTTCTCTTCTCTTCTCTTCTCTTCTCTCTCTCTCCTTCCTTCTCTCTTCTTTCTCTTTCTCTTTCTTTTGTTCTTTCTTTCTTGGTGCCATCTAAGGACATCGCATTTACAGAGTACCTTGATCCAAAATATATGCACAAAGACCTCAGCTGAGTGATAGACCATCTGCTCTGCACACAGAAGGTCCCTAAATCAATGCCTGGTATCTCTATGTAGAGCTGGAAGAAATTATAGCGAGTCCCTGTCAGTCTGTGTAAACAGTACTCACCTTGATGCACCAATGACCTGAGCTTCCTATGTTTCTGCTCCATGAAGCTGAGGACTATTTTCTAATGTTATGGGGAAGAGTGGGGAGAGAGCTTCCATGGGCTCCTTTGCTTTTCCTCCTCTCTCATAACACTCGAACCTGTGGGCATCCAATGAAGCTAAGTGTCGGAGGATTCAGAACAAATCAAAGGAAGTCCTTCTTCATGCAATGAATAAACTATGCAACTTGTGCCCACAGGAGGCAACAATGGCCACCCACCTAGATGGCTTCAAAAGAAGATTAGGTAAATTCACGGAGGACAGAGGTAGCTACTAGACTGTGCTCTGGCACCATAGTTGGAGGCAGCAATGCTACTGAATTTCGGTTTCTGGAAGCCACAGTAGGGGAGAGCTCTGTTGCGCTCAAGTCCTGCTTGCATCTGGTTGGCCACTGTGTGAAAAGGATGCTGGACCAGATGGGTTGTTGAGCTGATCTCGCAGGCTCTCCTTATGTTCTCAGGTTCAGGCTCTGTCGTTGCTGGTGCACGCTCTTGCTGTAACCTCCAGAACCTGCGGTTAAAGTAGTCCTCACAATTTGTGATCTCCTACTCTGGAGGGTAGGACTCAAACCAATGGCTTCAAGTTACAGGAAAGGAGATTCTGATCAGGGGCGTCTTAGCCATAGAGGCTACTGGCGCAAAGCGCCACGGCAGCAAGTTCTGGAGGGCACTGGAGGGCGCCTCCGCCTTGCCGTGCCGCGCCCAGAGCCTCCTCCCTGCTGGAGGAGCCGCCTCAATTCCTGCTGGCAGCGCTGCCCTCGCCCGCCTCTTCTTGGACTGTGGGCGCTGTTGCGGGGAAGCTGGTCGCGAGCCTACCATCGGAGCGGCAGCAAAGGCTCCCTGAACGGCAGCACCGGGCAGCCACTTCTGCCGAGCAGGCAGAGATGGAGGCAGAGCACAGTTGGCAGCATCCCTGCCCGTCGGGCCACCCCCTCCAGCGGCCCGCCGTGCTTGGCCCTGCCCAGCGGAGCGCGAGGCTGCCGTCGGTCCTGCCCATGGCAGACAAGAAGCAGAAGGCGTGCCTTGCCGGCATGGGGGGGGAGCAAGGTGGGCTGCAGAGGGGCCCGAAGGAGAGGTGCTGCCCACCCAGAGGGAAATGTGGGGGTGGGGGGCGCCTGAGGGATCCCTGTACCATGGCGCCAGATAACCTTAAGACGCCCCTGGTTCTGATGAAACATCAGGAAGAAGGTTCTGACATTAAGAGATGTTTGACAGTGGAAAAGGTTGTGGACTCTCCTTCCTTTGAGGTTTTTAAGCAGACGTTGGATGGCCGCCTGTCATGGATGCCTTAGCTGGCTGAGATTCCTGCATTGCAGGGGGTTGGACTAGATGACCCTTGGGTTCCCTTCCAACTCTACAGTTTATGATTCTAGGCATGGCCTGTCGCCCATGCATTAGGGCCATCCAGGTGCTCAGTAACCATCACCACCTTCATCTGTCCTTCTAGCCAGGCATCTGTCCTTTCAAGCCCTTGAATAGGCCTTCGTGAAATGGCTAGTGGGCTTCAAGTTGTCAGGCCTGTCTTCGCTTGGCCTCTTGCGGACAGTGCTCTGTAACCCTGACCACTTAGCAGTTGCCTTTTCCAGCTCCTCTCCGTCTGCCTTTGACAGGGTGGCTTGAACTCTACACTAATTGTCGACCTGAGTCTTTTGCTCAGTGAAGAGATAAAAGAAACAGTCTACTCAGGCGAGGTCTTCTGCCTCCAGGCACACAGCGAGGCCCAGTTTGTAGAGCAATAGCAGCCGACCTGAAGCTTGGGTCACCAGCTACAATATCTCTCAAGTAAAGAAGGAGAAGGAAAAGTCTGCCTGGCTTTCTGTGGAGCTGGAGGAAGGAAGCATTCTTCACCCGTGCAGTAATCATTGCAAGCTGGCCTCTGGGCTGACCTTGGCTTGTTGGAAAATGAAATGTAGGGGGGGAAGCTTCCTTGGGCTAATGGAGCCTTGACCTTTGGGCTGTGAACCTCAGAAGCAGCGCTGGCGTTTGGCTAATGCCAAACATCTCCCAATTTATTTTGGAGGAAGGCGGTTGAATAGTGCAGAAAGTACTGGCAACAGAAGTAGGGAAGGGTCCAAAGTGGCCCATTTCACTTTAAACAGTCGTGGCTTCCTTCCAAAGAACTCTGGGAACTGTAGTTTTCTAAGAGTGCTGACAGCTCATAGCTGACCCCTATTCCCTACACAAATCTACAGCTTCCAGAGTTCCCTTTGAAGAGGGAGGGGAATAGAGATCTCCTCACAGCTCTGGGAACCCTTAAGAAACAACCGCTCCCAAGATGCTTTGGGGGGAGACATGGCTGTTTAAAGTAATATACTGCAATTATCGTGAATCATGACATGTGTTAGGGCTGAATGATATATCACCTGAAACCGGTTTGAAGCCCTTGTTGTGATATCAGTTTCATATTTTTTTTGACCTGGCATATATGGTGAATCATTATATGTGTGTATGTGCAAAAATCACAATCAGGAAAAACTATGAAGCCAGCCAATGCCTCAACATAGCTCCATTCTTATTTTAGACATTGTGATATATCGGTATACAGTGGAACCTCGGTTTACGAACACCTCGGTTTATGAATTTTCGGTTTACGAACGCCGCAGACCCATCTGGAATGGATTAATTCACTTTCCATTACTTTCAATGGGAACGTTCGTTTCAGTTTATGAACGCTTCAGTTTATGAACAGACTTCCAATTACACCCATGCTTCGGGTTAAGTACGCTTCAGGTTGAGTACTCCGTGGACCCGTCTGGAACGGATTAATCCACTTTCCATTACTTTCAATGGGAAAGTTCGCTTCAGTTTATGAACGCTTCAGTTTAAGTACTCCGTGGACCGTCTGGAACAGATTAATCCACTTTCCATTACTTTCAATGGGAAAGTTCGCTTCAGTTTATGAACGCTTCAGTTTATGAACAGACTTCCGGAACCAATTGTGTTCATAAACCGAGGTACAACTGTATCACAAAGTATAGCTGGTGATATATCACACAATGTTGAAAAACAGCCCTTTTCACCAACACCTAGAGGGCCACAGGCTCCTCAACCCTGCTATAAATGCAGTGGTGTTGCACATTTATTTATCTCTACAAGAAACAAACAAAAAGAGAGAAATCCCTAAATAGCTTTTTTCTTTTTAATCCTGATGACTGATTTCTGAAGGGAGCAAATCCTTATTTTCCTCTTGCAAATTTAAAAGCAAGCAGAACATCTTACAAACAGACCTGATTCTGTCCAAAAGAAATAAAAGGAGATTATGAACTCCTTGGGCAAAAAGGGTGCGTTTTTCACCCCGGATGAGGAAATTGCCGCCTTTGCCTCTGAGACTGCCTCCTCCAGAGAAAAGAAATCAACATCTAAAAAAAAAGCAGTAAAATATATCACCCATACATATGAAAATAAAGTCTGAAGCAAACTGATTCAAGTGGGTTTTATGCTTCGCTGTAAGTTAGACATTGTGCCGATAAATACCTTAAATTCGCTGAGATTTATAAAAGAAGGAAAGCCTACCAATGAGTAGAAAGCCCTGCGGGCTCTCCTTTGCCTTGAAAGAAGACGTTCAAAGGAAACAATTTGTACACTCGATTAGTTTGTAGTAAAGCTGGAGCCAGCAGGAATAGCGTGACAATCATGCTTTGGTGGAAGTGATGCAGGAAGCTACGAAACCTACTGGGTGTCAAAAAAATAACTACCCAATCCCCACCTTCATAGCAGACCTTTCCCATCCTGAAAGCATCACCCTTCACAATGTTGGAGATGGAGCGGAGATTTTCTGAGCTCACACCCAAGATTCCCATACACCCTCCATGTTATGTACCACTCTGGTGAGACAGTGGCCAGGCAAGTAGGGTATCAGCTGGTCTTAAAGGTTCCCAAAGCATGTGACAGAACAGAAGAGGTTCTGGTCTCACTGAGGCTGCATTCATGCTGTGCATTTAAAGAAATACCATGCCACTGTATAAACAGTCATGGCTTCCCCCCCCCAAAGAATTCTGGGAGGTCTGGTTTCTTAAGGGTGTTGAGAGCAATGTTGTTGTTGTTTAGTCGTTTAGTCGTGTCCGACTCTTCATGACCCCATGGACCAGAGCACGCCAGGCACTCCCGTCTTCCACTGCCTCCCGCAGTTTGGTCATACTCATGTTGGTAGGCTCGAGAACACTGTCCAACCATCTCGTCCTCTGTCGTCCCCTTCTCCTTGTGCCCTCCATCTTTCCCAACATCAGGGTCTTTTCCAGGGAGTCTTCTCTTCTCATGAGGTGGCCAAAGTATTGGAGCCTCAGCTTCACGATCTGTCCTTCCAGTGAGCACTCAGGGCTGATTTCCTTCAGAATGGATAGGTTTGATCTTCTTGCAGTCCATGGGACTCTCAAGAGTCTCCTCCAGTACCATAATTCAAAAGCATCAATTCTTTGGCAATCAGCCTTCTTTATGGTCCAGCTCTGACTTCCATACATCACTAATGGGAAAACCAAAGCTTTAACTATACGGACCTTTGTTGGCAAGGTGATGTCTCTGCTTTTTAAGATGTTGTCTAGGTTTGTCATTGCTTTTCTCCCAAGAAACAGGCGTCTTTTAATTTCGTGACTGCTGTCACCATCTGCAGTGATCAAGGAGCCCAGGAAAGTAAAATCTCTCACTGCCTCCATTTCTTCCCCTTCTATTTGCCAGGAGGTGATGGGACCAGTGCCCATGATCTTAGTTTTTTTGATGTTGAGCTTCAGGCCATATTTTGCGCTCTCCTCTTTCACCCTCATTAAAAGGTTCTTTAATTCCTCCTCACTTTCTGCCATCAAGAGAGCAATGAGGAGCTTCCTATTCCCCTCCCAGAACTACAATTCCCAGACTTCCCTGGGGAGAGGGATTGATCGTCAAACCGGTCTGGACACAAGGTGTTAGAAAAGATTCCATTTAAGCCACACCATAATTGGAATGTGCCCCTTGTCGTTACTGTTTATTGTGTTCATTCATTGCTTTCCTCTCCCCCCAAAATGTCTCAAAGATGTAAAATATCAACCGGCTCTCCAGCCTTTTATAAAACCAGGTACACAGAATAAACATAGAAATCTCTAAAGGAGCTCATACAACCAAAGCAGGAATTAAATGGGGGAATATCCCTATGATATATTATGATATCTTTTGAACAGGATGGTGGTGGTGTTAATTTTCAAAACCCCGTTTTCCTCATTCTTCTGCAGGCTGTATGTGGACGGTCCCTTCGGAAGCCCTTTTGAGGAGTCCTTCCATTACGAGGTTAGCCTCTGTGTGGCTGGAGGCATCGGAGTGACTCCCTTTGCGTCGATCCTCAACACCCTGCTGTATGTAAGCCTCGTCGCACTAAAGCCTTCCTCTCTCCCACCTGCTGCAGGAGTTACTAGAATTTGCCTCCTAGATACACCCCCCTAGCAACAGGCAAGTCCAAGTCCCTAGAATTTCAAAACGATGAGTTAGGGCAGGCACCCCCAAACTGCGGCCCTCCAGATGTTTTGGCCTACAACTCCCATGATCCCTAGCTAGCAGGACCAATGGTCAGGGAAGATGGGAATTGTAGTCCCAAAACATCTGGAGGGCCGAAGTTTGGGGTGCCTGAGTTAGGGTTTTTAAAAAATAAAACAGAATGGGGCTTTTCAGGAGGGGCAGTGCAGAAGGAAATGGGTGCAAAGGAGCCAAAGGTGAGAGAGCTGAGTGCAGGGTGGGGACCAAAGGTGAACAAACAGTCATAGAAGGAATAATTCTATATAATAATGTGCAAGTGTCTCTGCGTCCAGATTCACTGTGTCCGCGCTACTGCGCATGTGCCCCACGGACACAGGGACTGTACGAAGAGACTGCACGCGCGTGCACTCCCCCTCCCTTTGCCTCCTCCAACCGCTGCTCCCGGCTGGACACCGCCTCACTGCAGGGCACGTCGGGGAAGCGAGGGTGGAGGCCGGCGGAGGTGAATGGGGGGAGGAAGGGCGCTTTTGAGGAACCTAGTCCGGCTCCCGCTGCCGCCGCAGCCCCGGAGCCCAATGCCGCCAGGGCGGGGAAGGAGCCTCTCCTCCCCGGCGTAGGTCCCGGGGTTCGGAGAAGCGCTGCGCAAGCACTTCTCTGAACTCCGGGATGTCTCCTTCCTGTCGGCGGCTGGGGGAGAGGAAGGAGGAGAAGGGCTGCTTTCTCCTCCTTCCTTCCTGTCCCCCTGCCGCCGACAGCAAGGACAGGTCCTGGGGTTTGGAGAAGCGCTGTGCAAGCGCTTCTCTGAACCCCGGGATATCACCTTCCTGTCGGCGGCTGGGGGAGAGGAAGGAAGGAGGAGAAAGCAGCCCTTTCTCCTCCTTCGTTCCTGTCCCCCTGCCGCCGACAGCAAGGACAGGTCCCAGGGTTCGGAGAAGCGCTGTGCAAGCGCTTCTCCGAACCCTGAGATGTCTCCTTCCTGTCGGCGGCTGGGGGAGAGGAAGGAAGGAGGAGAAAGGGCTGCTTTCTCCTCCTTCCTTCCTGTCCCCCTGCCGCTGACAGCAAGGACAAGCACTGCTCCCAACAGAATATTAAGGGAAGAAAGAAGGAGAATATGGGATGGTAATGCACAACTGCTGTTGCATCTGCTTTGGTCCTGCCACTTTCAAGACCTCAACTGCCTTGTGGTTTCCGGTCTGCCCTTCCTTGGCAGCGAACCTCATCATCAGTGGCGGCTTCCCCTAACATTTCAATAGATAGCCTCTGTCTCCTGCATGCACAGGTGAGTCATACAACCCCACACCGTAGGAATGCAAGTCCCATTTGAGATGCAGAGCGGTCCATATTAGTTCTGTGCATCCTCCGGTTGAACTGCAGCAACTGAAACCGTGTGCCATAAACATGATGCCTCTCAAAGCTTGTACACCTTTCTGAAATGGCAATTTCTTCCTTCCTCCCTGAAACATGGCCTTTGCATAAAAGTGACGGCTGGGAACGCTACAAGCTCAGAAGGCTCTACTTCATATGGGTGTGCAGGGACATTGCGTCATTCCACTGGTTTGCTGATCTGCTCTGCAGGCTGCATAACAAGGTAAGAGGAATAAAAATATTTCCCTGGGCTTGGTTTTGAAGGAAACCTCAATCCTGTCTTTGAAAGCACGCTTGTTCTTGAGATAGCCTGTTGAGTGTTGGGTATTGAATTTAAGTGAGACTTGGCAATTAAGCATGTATTTTAAAAAAGCCATGCAGACATTGGTGGTTTGCAGTATGTGGGCGTGATTTTGTGTGTACACAGCAACATGCATTACATGCTTAGTTCCTGTGTGCACATACACTCATCCACAGGGTGTGTGTTCATGCATGTGTGTATGCACACATAGGTATGGCGGGTGGCACTGTGGTGTAAACCACTGAGCCTTGGCCTTGCCGGTTGGAAGGTCAGCGGTTCAAATCCCCGCGACGGGGTGAGCTCCCGTTGTTCGGTCCCAGCTGCTGCCAACCTAGCAGTTCAGAAGCATGCCAAAAAGTGCAAGTAGATAAAATAGGTACCACTCTGGCGGGAAGGTAAACGATGTTTCTGTGTGCTGCTCTGGTTTCAGTGTTCCGTTGTGCCAGAAGCATATTAGTCATGCTGGCTACATGATCTGGAAAAACTGTCTGCGTACAAACGTCAGCTCCCTCGGCCAGTAAAATGAGATAAGTGAAGCAAGCCCAGAGTCGTTCACGACTGGACTTAACTGTCAGGAGTTCTTTACCTTTACCTTTATGCACACAAACACACTTGGACCAAAAATACAGTGGTACCTTGGTTTTCGAACATAATCCATTCTGGAAGGCCATTCACCTTCTGAGGTGCATTCGAAAATGGAAGCATTGTTTGGCTTCCGAGACGTTCAAAAACCGAGGTACCACTCTACTGTCATTATCCTTATCAACATATTCATCATTATCATTTATGAGATTTCAACGAATCTTTGAATTTAAACTTAATGTCCAAGGGCGTTTTGGCCCAGCTTAGCTGCACACCACCCAACATGTGGCACAGAGAAATGATGGGTTAAATATTTGTCTCTGTTGGGGATTTGGCAAGAGAATCTTTGTTTCTGCTTAAGAGGAAATGTGCAAATTCACTTAATGTCTCCCCTCCGCACAGACACTTTACTCTTTTTTCTTACCGTTTCAGCTCTGGCAAGAAAATCGACCAGACTTTGTAAACATTCAACTGTACCTCAGTCGAACAGATGGGATGCAGGTATGCCCAGCTGCAGAGGGGCCTTGGGGAGACAACTGGAAACTAAGCTGGTCATAAAAGAGACTCTTGCCGCAGGGCTAGAGCACTGTGGCTCTGTTGCTACTGGGGAGATGAGAGTTCCCAACCCAACCCACCACACTTTGCTCTGTCGAAAAATGAATGGTCTGCTAATGGAAATCCTTCAACTGTTCCTCATACGGCTTGGTTTCCAGAAACTTGATCATCTTGATCGCCCTCCTCTGCACACCTTCCAGCTTGTCAATATCCTCCTTAAAAAAGCCAATGCAATTCTGGGCTGCATCAATAGGAGTATAGCATCTAGATCTAGGGAAGTAATAGTACCACTGTATTCTGCTCTGGTCAGACCTCACCTGGAGTACTGTGTCCAGTTCTGGGCACCACAGTTCAAGAAGGATACTGACGAACTGGAACGTGTCCAGAGGAGGGCAACCAAAATGGTCAAAGGCCTGGAAACGATGCCTTATGAGGAACGGCTTAGGGAGATGGGTATGTTTAGCCTGGAGAAGAGAAGGTTAAGGGGTGATATGATAGCCATGTTCAAATATATGGAATGATGTCATATGGAGGAGGGAGAAAGATTGTTTTCTGCTGCTCCAGAGAAGCGGACACGGAGCAATGGATTCAAACTACAAGAAAGAAGATTGCACCTAAACATTAGGAAGAACTTCCTGACAGTAAGAGCTGTTTGGCAGTGGAATTTGCTGCCAAGGAGCGTGGTGGAGTCTCATTCTTTGGAGGTCTTTAAGCAGAAGCTTGACAGGCATATGTCAAGAATGCTTTGATGGCGTTTCCTGCTTGGCAGGGGGTTGGACTGGATGGCCCTTGTGGTCTCTTCCAACTCTATGATTCTATGATTCCTTAAATTGTGGTGCCAAGAACTGGACACAATATTCCAGGTGTTGTCTGACCAAGGCAGAATAGAGTGGTACTTTTAATTCCCTTGATCTCGACACTAGACCTCTGTTGATGCAGCTTAGAAAAGCATTAGCTTTGTTTGCTGCTGCATCACACTGTGGGCTCACGTTAAGCCTGTGGTCCACTAAGACCCCTAGATCCTTTTCACATACAACTCCGGCAAGCCAGGTGTCCCCCATCTTAGAATTGTGCAACTGGTACTTCCTGCCAGAGTGTCGAACCTTACATTTGTCCCTATTGAAATCCATAAAAGTGTTAGACTCTTATTCCATTATGGGGCCAGAGGCTGTTTGTTAGAGGGTGGGTCCCAGGGCAGGTTTCCGCAGTCGGCCCTGCCAGGGCACAGGGGTGCTGGTCCCCTGCAGACTTCCCATAGCAATCCTTTTGCATGTACCAATGCATGCCTTCAAATCCGACCGCGCCAGTGCAGGTGTTAGCAATGGATCGAGCTGCCTAGCAGGCCATCCTTGTATGCTGACGCACAAAGTGGCCTGTGATTGATTTGCAGCACAAGTCATGTGAGGCGCACCAAAGGGGATGTCTTGTTTCTTGCAGAAAATAATTGGCGAGAAATACCAAGTGCTGAACCGCCGGCTTTTGATTGGTCGGCCTCGCTGGAAACTCCTGTTTAATGAAATCGCCAAGTGCAACCGACAGTAAGTGAGATTCCTAACCCGGCTCCCGCAGCATCTCGGAGAAAGGGAAATCGGGCGAGTTTAATAAACTGTATTTGCATGGAAATGACTTAATGCGCCCAAGCGCCTGGTGGTTTGGCGTTATCAAATATGTCGCATCTGAGAAATGGGGCCTTAACAAAAGAACTGTCAGTTTCCACAATCGGAACAGTTCGTCTTCTGGAAAACTACTGGGGCCGGTGGAAGCTTTATACGTTTTCATAACATGCATAGGGATTTTGTGTATCGCTCCATTCTTCCATATTGAAATGCCTTATCCGGCAATTATAGGTTGGTTCTGCGCTGCCAGATGGTTTGTCCCAAATTGTTTTAGGGTGCATTGCACTGGGAATTTCCCTTGCACGAGGCTCCCATAGATTTCAGTAGGGCTTGCACCGGAGGACCGCTAAGCGATCTGGCCATATTTTCCCTGGCAAACAGTGCTGTCCTCTATTTTAACAGCTCAGGACTGCAGTAACTCAAGGACTGCCTCTCCCCATATAAAAAGTTAAAGGACCCCTGGATGGTTAAGTCCAGTCAAAGGTGACCATGAGGTTGCGGCGCTCATCTCGCTTTCAGGCCGAGGGAGGCAGCGTTTGTCCACAGACAGATTTCTGGGTCATGTGGCCAGCATGACTAAACTGCTACTGGCGCACGGAGGACTGTGACGAGTGCCAGAGCAGTGCATGGAAACAAACGCCTTTTACCTTCCTGCCGCTGTGGTACCTATTTATCTACTTACACTGGCATGCTTTCAAACTGCTAGGTTGGCAGGAGCTGGGGCAGAGCAACAGGAGCTCGCTCCGTCGTGGGGATTTGAACCACCGACCTTCCGATCAGCGAGCCCAAGAGGCTCAGTGGTTTAGACCACAGTGCCACCCACATCCCTTCTCCCCATATAAACCACCCCAGACTCTGCATTCATAATCTGAGTCCCTTCTTTGTATGCCTCCTCTATGAGAGGTCTGGAGGGTGGCAACACAAGAACAGGCCTTCTCTGTGGTGGCTCCCTGTTTCTGGAATGCTCTCCCCAGGTGAAGATCGCCTGGCACCTTCCTCATATATTTTTAGGCACCAGGCAAAAACATTCCTCTTCAACCAGGCCTTTGGCTGATTAATATTCTACAGCCTTTTAAGTGTGTCTGTGTGAAGGGGGTATTGTTTTGCTGTTTATTTTATCATTATTTACTTGTTTTTATCTTGTACTTTATTCTGTGAAGTGCCCTGAGATCTTATGATGAAGGGCGGAATAATAATAATAATAATAATAATAATAATAATAATAATAATAATAATAATATACCAAAGAAAGAAAGAACATGTGCTATTTTTCTTTTCAAGGAATAATTTTGCCTTAATGAAAATTCTGAGAATTCTGAAGATAGCAGCTGCTTCTAAACTGAGTTTTTAATGTAGAAAAGCCACATTTTACATGGTGCTGTGGTCAAAATGCCCTCCCTCCCATCTTCTTACTGTCCAGCTTCCCTTCCTGCCCCCTAAAACTTAGAAAATCCAACTTGTTTTAATACAATGGAACAGCGGTGCAATTCTCCAAGGGCAAATGTTCCCTTGCACAGCTGTTCAGTAGGCTGTTTGTCCCTTTGTGACCTGCATAGCTTGTACTAGCACTTCCTCTACAGTCCATCTCTGCTCTCTAGGAATCAACTGCTTTAACACTTTCCTTTCCAAATAACACAATCCCTATATCCATTTCTTTCCCTCTCCTCCTTACCAGGTGGGCAGTAAGAATTGAGATTGTAGCAAGAGACGGGTGCCATATTGGAAAGCCTTGCACCCCACACCATGGTCTCAGTGGAAATCACCCACCTTCAACATTTAGGGCTGTAGAAAGAGGAGCTACCTACCTGTATGCAAGAGAGTAGCATCCTGTGGACTAGAGCTCCCACCTGACCTCACCGACGGCCATGCTGGCTGGGACCGATGGGCCTTTTTTTAGTCCAAAATTTCTGGAGGGCGCCATGCTGGCTGCCTCTGATGTTATTGGCACTCTAGAAGTCTGGAAGCAGAGTTGGTCTCCCAATTCCAGCTTAGAGCGGCAATGATAAAGGTAAAGGTAAAGGGACCCCTGACCATTAGGTCCAGTCGTGACCGACTCTGGAGTTGCGCGCTCATCTCGCATTATTGGCCGAGGGAGCCGGCATACAGCTTCCAGGTCATGTGACCAGCATGACAAAGCCGCTTCTGGCGAACCAGAGCAGCACATGGAAACGCTGTTTACCTTCCCGCTATAGCGGTTCCTATTTATCTACTTGCATTTTGACGTGCTTTCGAACTGCTAGGTTGGCAGGAGCTGGGACCAAGCAACGGGAGCTCACCCCGTCACAGGGATTCAAACCGCCGACCTTCTGATCAGCAAGCCCTAGGCTCAGTGGTTTAACCCACAGCGCCACCTGGATACAGGGCTGCTAAATTGTCTGCTCCTAGAAGCACACATAGACCCTTCATGGGAGTATAAGAAGGGCCCTGGGGGCCAGAACAAGGGCCAAACTCAAGACAGTGCCTTGTTTCAAACAATGGCAAAAAAAAAGATGGTTCTGGGAAGCCCACTGTTAATGCCTTTCTCTGCTGTTGACTCCCAGTTACTAGGGCTAAATTGCATCCTTCTTCTGAACCTGGAGTCTCTCTATAAATACCACGGCTAAAAGCTACTCGACCCCTTCCCATCTCGGTGGATTTGCCCAATCCCCTTTAAAAGCCATCTAAGCTATTGGCCACGATCCCATCTTGTGGCAAGGAGTTCCACGGGTCCATTATGTGGTGTTTTAAGAGGTAATTTGTTTTGCCTGCCCTGAATCCACCACCAATCCATTTCACCAGATGATTTTTATCTCCTCCGTGATGTACACCTCTTGCTGTCTCTTTCGCCGGCACAAAAATGTAACACTTTTAAGGATGTGGGGACCGCAGTTCAGCCACCTCTAGGAACCCAGCTAGCTCATTGTACAAGAGATCCATGTCCACAGCTACCCTAGGGATAAATTCTTGCCACATTGCATCACAAGGAACGAAGAATCTTGCGACTCCATCAGAGCCAGCAAATGAAATGTGGTACGAACTTTCACAGCCTATTCCTTCGGATGCCTTCATTATTTTAGCAGGACTTTGCACCTTCGTTCTTCACTTGAACAGTGCTGAGCAAAAGTGTGCCATCTACTGGCGACAAGCTAGCATGCACCTTTAACATTCAAGGTACCTCTGCAAACCGTGGGGTTCCCACAAGCCTGCAAAGACCTCTCTCTTGTGTGTCAGTAGCAACATTTGGGTTACCTAAGGAACAGCCCTTGCAGAATGAGTTGGCTTATTAGTATATTGGATGCTTTACATACAGACGGTCCCAGGTACAGTTTTGCTTTTCAAGATAATAGGAACATGGGCTGCTAGGGAGGAAAGGCCTTGGCTGATCATAGGGATGGATGGGTCTGTTAATTGCAATTGTACTCATTATTTCACTCTTAATTCAGTAATCTGCATTTCCTGCAGCAATTTGTGATATTTTTTTAAATTAAAAAATCCTGACGAGCATTCATCCCTTTTTTAGCACAGATTTTGCCTAACAAAAACATGTCCGTGCAACGTTTGGGCTAAAGTACACATTTCTGCAAGCAATATAATGCATTTTTGGGTGTTATTTTACTACTATCTTCCTTTTTATGCACACTTTCTCCTGACGCAGGTATTTTTGTGAACGTTGTCTGGTTGGAGAATTTGGTTGTGAAATTTGGGCAAGAGTGAATTTCAAAGGATAGCTGTCCTTCGGTTCATGTGTTGTTTCGGAAAGCACAAAACTGATACATTCTCCTTCAAATGTGGGCTGAATCAGCTTCCTCCCCCATCCCTGGCTGCTAATCAGGGGAGACAATTTTGGATTAGATGAACAAAGAGTCTGATTTAGTAGATAGCACCTAAGTTCATAAGCTTGAACTTCATTGGTACAATGTTGTCATAGGGCAGCTATCACGACAGGAAAAATCTCAAGGCAACAATTGCTGTAGGGCTATAGTTGAATGGTAGTGTCTGCTTTGTATGTCGAAGACATACCTGCCAAGTTCCAGCCTGAGAAATAAGGGACTGGACCGGAAGTAGCAGACCAGAAGTAGCGCTGCCGCCATTTTGGAACTGGGCGGAGCATGCTCAGAAGCGACTTTTGATGCTGCTCTGCCCTGTTCCAAAATGGCCACCGCACCAGAAGTCGTGCTGCAGCCATTTTGGAACTGGGCAAAGCAGCATCAAAAGTCGCTTCTGAGAATGCTCCGCCCAGTTCCAAAATGGCTGCCACGCCAGAATAAACCGGGGGGGGGGGAATTGGTTTTTTTCGGCTGGGAACAGCTGGAAAAACGGGGGTTTCCCGGGGAATACGGGAGACTTGGCAGCTATGGTCGAAGATCCTGCGTTTAATCCCTGCCATCTGTAGATTAGGCTGGTAGAGATCCCAGTCCTAAAGTGTGGAGAGCCACTGCCAGTCACTATGAAGCTAGGCCACATTCACATTTAAATCACTGTGGTACCACTTTAATCAGCCGCGACTTCCCTCAAAGCATTCTGGGAGCTATAGTTTGTTCAGGACGCAGAGAGTTGTTAGGAGAACCCTATTCCCTTCAGAGAGCTACAATTCTCAGAGTTCCCTGGGAAGAGGGGTTGATCAATAAACCCCTCTAGGGTCTCTCAGTTGGCTGAATAATGTTGATATAGAATAACTCAGAACGTTGGCAAAGAACAAGAGCTATATGGTGCCCAAACCTTTAAAAACAAAAGAAAAACCAACCACTTTTATTGAAGCATTCAGCAAAATATAACAACAGAAAGAAATGCAAACTGTGATTCAAAAACTAACTAATCAGTCTGCATCTTTGGGTAGAATTAATTTGCAAAAAAGGATGTTGGTGAGGCTTTTTTTAATTTTAGTCTTCTTTGAAAAATGACATTAATGCCTGGGAAGTGATTAGAACATCTGGCATCATACATATCTGGGCCGTCACATATGAAGTGGCCCTGGCAGTGTTGAAAGAATGGTTAATTGTGACTTTCTCACAGGAGATTATGGGCGGGAGACCCTTGGTGGGCCCTGTCAATCCGGGATCAGCTTCTTCGGGCACCAGACCAATTAAACTAATTACAGCCTCCCCTTGGGATGCTGGAAGCCTTGTGCCTTACGAAGATGGACAGATGCCAATGAATTTGTGCATCCTGCCATTGGCCCCGTAGAGGTCTGTCTGGGCAGGTTTGGTGAAGTGTGAAAGCCACCTGGCTTGTCTTAAAAACAAACCCTCTGAACTGAGATAAGAGATTTGGGGGCTGCGGGGAGGATAACTCGGTGAAAACCTTGATTCAGTATGCAGTACCTATGAGAAAGGCGGATTTCATGCTAGAGATTGTTAGGAACGAAGAAAATAAAGCTGTCCGTATCACTTGGAATAGTGAGCATTGTCCTCATCAAAAGAGATATGACAGGGAAGGGAAATGTGCAGAAAAGGGAATCAGGTTTTATATATATATATATATAATAAAAATAAGATACAGTCATACCTTGGATCTCAAATGCCTTGGCTCCCAAACAAACCGGTTCCCGAACAATCAAAACCTGGAAGTGAGTGTTCCGGTTTTCGAACATTCTTTTAGAAGCCGAACATCCAATGGGGCTTCCGCAGCTTCCAATTGGCTTCAGGAGAAGCTCCTGCCAGCGGCGGAGGCATCCCACCGCCATCCGTCCGGTGCTCAGGCGGCACCGGTGGCAAACCGCTATGTACAGCACATGTGCGGAGTCCCTACGTACAGTGCATGCGTGCAACACCAGACATGCGTTGTACATAGCGGTTTGCCGCCGGCGTCGCCCGAGAGCCGTATGGACGGTGGCGGGATCCTCTGCGAACGGCTGCAGCTGCGAACGGCGGATCCTCCACATGCGGCTGCGACGGTGCAATGGCTGCTCGCACCCCCGGGCCAGGGCGAAAGGGCAAGCTCCCCACAGGGTGCCTTCTTGTCACCCTCCCAGACATGGAACCCGGGGCACACCACCCCCACCTTGTGACACCACTGCTATCATGGCTGGGGGAAATAGCAGCAATCTCCAGCTCTTGCAAAGTTTCTTTTCACTCTTACTGTGCTTCCTTTGGAAACAGAAAGCTGTACACAGCTGCATAGAAGAATAATGGAAGTATGCAACAAACTTGTTCCATCAATCCAAGGATATACTTGTGCAAATGAATTCCCCCCTCCTCTTTCACCATGTGCCCCATGCCTTCTTAAAACTCTGCTCTGGAGGGCCGGTGGGGGAACCTAAAACAGATTTAGGGGCCACATAGGAGGAGGAGATGGGCAAGTTCCATTTTAATCATAACCATAATAATTTGTGCAAGTGGAAATCCTTGCTCTGATGGAATGAGTTACATTGCACTACATTGGATACAAGCCAATGAAATTTATTTTGTCAAGCAAAAAAACCACCTGTCAAAGTTGGCCAGTGGTGAGATAAGGATCTGGTCCTCATTGGGCCAAAATGGTTCCTGACCTCTGTTTTAAGGTCTTCTAGCTCGGGGAGGAGAGGGAATCTGGGCTCTGCTTCAGGCATACAAATGTATTGAGCGATCATGGATGAGTTGGGTGACCCTGTTTTCGATCTCCACAGGAAGACGGTTGGCGTTTTCTGTTGCGGACCCAGTGGAATCTCGAAAGCCCTCCACAAGCTGAGCAACAGCAGCAACCCCTATGGGACGAGGTTTGAATACAACAAAGAGTCCTTTAGCTGAAGGCTCCTGGGGCTTAATAGGGACTGTTTGGAAGACCTGAGTGCAATTGAAAAGACTTCGAAAACGAGCAGCGGCGTCAGCCTGACGTCGCGTACCAAAGAGTAGCCAAAGACTTTCGTATGTGCATTTGTATTTGTGTGTGTGTGTGTAATTTATAACTATTTAAAACTCTAGAAAGGCAAAGAAACAAAACGAAATACGCTCTAGCACGAAAGCCAGAATACCTTAGGAGTTGGCCGTTCATCTTTACAGAGGGCCTGAATTAGCTGAAGACGATTAGAGACGCATAGGGTGGCTTATATGGCTGGCTTTAAGATCAATCTGTGCATTATTTGAAGTTTCTCCACCTCAGGGCAGCAGATTGATCAGGCTGAGGGGGTGGGGGAAATGTATTGGAAGCAAAATGCTGCTCTGCGCTGGCAAATAAATAAAGCGATTTTGAAACGGAAAGGCTTTGAGCAAAATTGTTGCAGGATTAATACAGATGGGAAAGGTTCTGCAAGGTCCTATGGGGGAATCCCCCTCCTGCATATAGTTTGTAGGGAACAGATCAGACCTGCTATATATGCAGACACTCGCTCCAATACCGTGTTTACTCTGCGTTCCACGAGACTGAAGACCTCTTTACACATTATGCTTTTCCACGTCTACTGAGGTTTGAATGTCCACCTGTATCACATGAGATCCGCTGATAAGGATCAATATTAATGGCTGAAACGGCCAAGGCGGGCACCTCGAGGGGAAGGAAGACCCTAGCAAAGGGATTTCCAGTGGGTCCCTATGCGAGGGTTTTCGTACATAAGGCAAATTAAATCACAGTCGCAAAAATTGCAATCTAACAGTTAACTAACAGGAGCACGGTCCCCTCACCCAAATTCTGTCTCTTAAACTGGCCCTGGCAGGGTCTTCCCCAAGACCTCGTTTCCAATGTGCTGTTCCAAGAAAAGTAATTGCAAGCCCTTATAAACCACAGAAACACCATAAAGAGACAGAGGAATGACACACGTCATTTGAGGAATGACACACATCGTTTCAAATGCATACACAAAATAGCGTCACCCCCCATCCTGTTTCAAAGTGTTTGGGGCCTGCAGAAAGGAGAAAACAAGCACCACCCCAACTGTGATGAGGTTATGGTAAAGGTAAAAAAGGTCAAGGACCCCTGGACGGTTAAGTCCAGTGAAAGGCAACTAAGAGGTGTGGCGTTCATATCCCTTTCAGGCCGACAGAGCCGGCGTTTGTCCACAGACAGCTTTCCGGGTCATGTAGCCAACAGGACTAAACTGCTTCTGGTGCAACGGAACACTGTGACTGAAACCAGAGCGCACGGAAACACCGTTTACCTTCCCACCGCAGTGGTACCTATCTACATGCACTGGCGTGCTTTTGAACTGCTAGGTTGGCAGGAGATTGGACAGAGTAACGGGAGCTCACTCTGTCACGGGGATTCGAACCACTGACCTTCTGATCGGCAAGCCCAAGAGGCTCAGTGGTTTAGACCACAGCACCACCCGCATCCCCTCGATGAGGTCATATAAGCTGCTTTCCCATAACGGTCGCTTTCCCACTGAACATGTGCAGCATTATTAAAGTAAGCCAGTCGGGTGCAGTGGTTTGAATATCAGAGCAGGACCTGGGAGACCAGGGCGCAAATCCCCACTTGGCCATCCCCTGGGTGACCCTGGACCCGCTGATGATTCTCAAGCTAACTTGCCTCACAGTGTTGTTGTGGGGATTCAATGAGGAAGAGAAGAGCTATGTACCCCACTTGGAGCTCCTTGGAGATAAAAGTGGGGTTTAAGTTCAATAAATGAATGAATGCCGCAGTACACTACATGGGGCACCCAGGAAGGCTGAAGTGATGAGATGATATATAGGAGAGAATAAAGGATGCTGACAAACACCTATTGGCCATTTCAAAAGTAAGGTAAGCAAATAATAATAATAATAATAATAATAATAATAATAATAATAATAATAATGTGTTCCCACCTTATGAGAATTTCAGGGGGGGGAAATCTCTTTGATATATTTTTTGCATGCATTTTTAAACATATTGATAAATGCAAGCGTCGCTGCACGCAATGACATTCAATGCTTTGTAGATTCCGTCCATATTGGGGGAAATGTAATTACATTCCAGTGTTCCTGTTGTAAAAAAACAACTTTCCCACCTTTAGTTCTTAAATCTACACCTTTTGCCTGGTGATTTGTATTATTCCTGCTGGGGAGAGAAACCATGGAGAGGTCCTGGAGCGGCAGGTAAATTGTGTCATATAACACATTTATCAAATGACAAAAGAAGTCGCAGAAGAATTCAGGAAGTCAGAAAAGGATAGGAGGATGTTAATATTGATCAATATACTGCTGAATGGGAAGAGAGGCCTCCTGATTTATCATCTGTGCTTGTGTAAGAAATGCAAGAGGGGGAGGGTGTGTTTTTAACAGAACAGCCAGGGCTTTGAACAGACACCACAAGTGGTCTGACCTCAGAGCGTCAGGGACACTTCAGTTGTTCGAAGAGTTCTGCATCCCTGACTTTCCAGGAGTGGTACCGGTACTTCTTCACACTGAACGCTGTTAAACTCTGGCATCCGCAGCCACAATATATACTGATGCAAATCAATGTGGATGGCTAAATCCTAGCTCAGTTGGTTAGAGCATGGTGCTGATAATGCCAAGGTTGCAGGTTCGATCCCCATATGAGACAGTTGCATATTTCTGTATTGGAGGGGTTTGCACTAGAATGATCCTCAGGGTCCTTTCCAATGCTACAATTCTATGGTTCTATAAATGGAGGTTAAACAAATCATTGGAGGATAAGGCTCTCAGTGGCTGTTAAACAAGATGGCTATGTAGTACCTCCACTGTCAGAGACAGTATACCTTACTATACCAGTTGCTGGAAATCATGGGAAGAGGACTGTTGCATCTGGTTGGGCACTGTGAGAATCAATGACTTCCCTTCTTCTCTTTCCATGGTTCATTTTGCATAACATAAATCCCTGCATATTTTATATAAACTGAACCATTCAGTAATTCCATTGTTACTTCCATCAAAACTTGTTTACACTGTTGAATTTATCTTAATGCTGCCAACATTTCCAAGTGTGCACAATTATCCCCCATATATTCAATAAACATTTTCCAATCTTCTTTAAACGAATGTTCTCCTTGTTCTCTTATGCTACAAGTTAGATCCGCAAGCAGTGCATATTCCAATAGTTTGAGTTGTCATTCTTCTTTGGTTGGGGCCTCGCTTGTTTTCCTTTCCAGCAGACTCATCTTATGAACTTAGGTTCATTGATCTCATCTCCTGGACCAACCTTACCTGTGGTAGGTCCAAGACCAAGGACTGGACCAATACCTGAGGATGGAAAGAACTCAGCAGAACTCCAGAAAGAATTCTGGAGAGCCAGCGAAAAGCCCATAAGCAGCGCCTGAGCACAACAGAACTTTGCCCTCCTGTTGTTCCCAGAAAGTGGCATTCAGAAGCAGACTGCCCCTGACAGTGGAGGTAAAACACAACCACCAGGGTTAGCAGCTACTGATAAGTCTTTGCATGCACATCTAACCGCGTTCAACACGGACTGAATGAGCATCATGATGTGCCTCTGTGTTGCATCGACTGGTGCACACTTTGCTGGGCTGGGTGTGAGGTGAATAAACTATCTGGCAAAGAACATCACCGAGGCCAATGCGCGTGTGCCTGCTGCCTGCATTAAGCATCTGCATTTGGCTTTTGAATGTCACTGCCTTCTTAACTCCTTTGTCACCAGTTATGTAAAGCAGTTCTCTGAGTGTAAGCAGACCTGACGGTTTGATAAATAAATATTGGGCTATTTGTTTGCTGACCCCAGGTAAGGACAAGTTGGAAGGCGAGAAGTGGAGTTACATAAATGTCTGGTGTACATTGGAGCACAAGGAGGAGAGAGAGAGGCAGAGAGAGAGAGAGAGAGAGAGAGAGAGAGAGAGAGAAGGCTGGCAGGCTGCTGCTGCTGCATTGCTTCAGTCGCACGGGCCACACATTAAAATTCTGTCATTGCAAGGTCATTGCGCCAGTCTTCCGATCCTCGTCTGCCCTCCTCCCTTTGGGCACAGAACTTGGGCATGAAAATGAGAAGGCAAGCCTCCCCCTGCTGACAAATGGAGCGATGCATCTTCAATCTGTCGCAGGGCATCGCTGGCCCTAGATGTCCCTTTGGGGAAGATTGCATCATGATAAATTCTGTTGTCCAATTTGTCATTCTCACCCACCCACCCCGTTGCAAGGAAGAGGGTGTTTGAACTCTGAGCGATTCAGCCTTGATCTGCAGCCTTGATCTGTAGAGGGTGAATACCCCAGTCCTGGCATTAATAATCCTAGTGATACGTAGCCTCCCGGCAGCCTCTTCCGGTGAGAATGTGTGCACTCACAATGAATACTGTGTGTGTGTGTGTGTGTGTGTGTGAGAGAGAGAGAGAGAGAGAGAGAGAGAGAGAGAGAGAGAGAGAGAGAGAGAGAGAGAGAGAGAGAGAGAGAGAGAGAGAGATTAGGGATGCTGTGCGGTGCTCTCCTGAAACTCCTGGGAAGAAGCCACTAGAGACAGAAGAAAATAGACGCAATGGGGAGAAGCACAGAAGCCCTGGGATGATCTTATGGGATTATTGGCAACCAATAATGATCAGTTAGCCTATGTTGTGTGTATGTCTATATGTCTACCATATATGCTGGCTGTGCAGAGATTGGTTGCCCATGGGCTTGTTACATTTGCAAGCAATTGGTTCCAATAACACGGCACCTCTAGGTGAATTTCACATGGTCAATGTGAGCATGACCCTCACGTCATCCGTGTACCCCATTTCAGGGGTGTACCCAGGATCAAAACTGGGGGGGGGGGCAAGCCATGGTCATTCAGGGGTGGGGCCAAGGCACGGGAGGGGAGGGGCCATGAAGTGGGAATGTGGGCGGGGCTACGGAGCCCAGGTGAAACTGACACCGGGAAGAAGTTTCATCCTGGGCGCCGCCCCGGGGGAGAGCATGCGTGTGCGGCGGTTTCTGTTCCCGAATGCCTCGGGCGTGCAGAGCCGCGGCGGGCCTGGGGAGGAGATACGCTTGGCGAGGTGGAGCATGGCTGGATGGAGGAGGAAGCAGCAGCAGCAGCAGCAGCGAGAGCTGTGCGCGCTGGGCCCGTGGAGGTGATCTGTGCGCCCGGGATTTTGAGGTCATCATGGCCAAAGAGCTGAGCCCAAGGGAGAGGAGCAGCTTTGCCAAGGCTGCTGCCTGCAACTCGAGCCACTGACTTGCAGAATTCAGCTGGGGAGGGAGGGGGAGGGGGAGCCGCTTTGCAGGGAGCTGGCAGGACTCACTGGGGCACCCCCTAGAGGCCAGGCGCCCTGGTAACCCCAAAGGAAAGGACGGCTCTGCGACGCATGTCCAGCTCAGCTGCAGCGCCGCCGAGAGCTCTTCAAGGGCTTCGTCAACTCCGTGGCCACCATGAAGCAGGACGATTGTAAAAATATTTTTGCTTCTGGGGGGGCAGCTGCCCCCTGCCCCTCGCTGGGTACGCCCATGTCCCATTTCTTTATGACCATGTTTAAAAAAACCAGGAGTTTATGCAACTGTTCGCTTTGCAATGATAAACTGCATGCCCTGATACCTCTCTGTGCCTGCAGAGGCCACTGTTTCGGGAGGTAAAATGAGAAAGTACTGGCTTACAACACCACTCAGTTTTTCAAGCTGAAGGTGCTGCTTCTTGAAAGGTGGCTGCCATTGTAGGTGTAGCAGCTGCCGAATGTTGTTTTGCTTGCACTGGGGTTTTGCAAGCAGGGGTGGTGGTGGTGGAGGGGAGGATTGTTAGAGGCAGCAATTTGGAGGGAAGTAATTGTGGGCAGAGAAGAGGGTACAATATCGCAAGTGGTTTAGAACCACTTACGATCGCAATCCTGTTGCCCTCATGAAATTGTCAGTAGCCATCCAAAATTGTAACTGAACACCAGAATTTGTTTCCTGCGATATAACAGAATCCACCCTGCCGTTGCTTTCCTGTCATCACTTGCCAAAGCGTCATTTTTCCATAGAAACTACTACAGCATTGTAGTTTGGTCAAAGGACATGACTTCTTTTAAAACACACACACACACACACACACACACACACACACACACACCAGTTTAGAAGTGAAGTCACATTCTCCAGGAAAATTTACAGTACCATTGATTGCCTGAGAGTCTCTGCCTCACTGTTTTCTTGTAAATTTACCACCAGGCAATTAGAATGGGCAGGTCAATTTCTCCTGCACCCTCAAGAGAGAATATTTCTTACACACACTTTAAAGGCTTCTGAAACAAGGCTGATTTGAGGACCATGTTTTCAGGAGGTAAAATGGTGGGGTGGATAAATTCAGTTCAGAATTTGTAGCAAGTGGGGGTTGATGTTGTTGTTGCTGCCGCTGCTGTTATTTTGCAAATCTGTGATGTGTAGAGCACGCCCCCCCCAAAAAAAAACTATAAAAAGGTCCCAAATACCTGAAAAGCAGCTGCCCTTAATAACAATTTCTCTTGGATGTTCTGATCAGCAGAAGGGTTGTCTTGGTAGTTCTGCCACCCTCAGAAGTGGCCCAGGAGATGCCTTTCTCTGTGGCAGATCATAAACTATGGAACCCCCTCCTCAAAGAGGTATGTCCAACATCTTCCTTGTACAGTGGTACCTCGGGTAACAGGCGCTTCAGGTTACAGACTCCGCTAACCCAGCAATAGTACCTCAGGTTAAGAACTTTGCTTCAGGATGAGAACAGAAACCGTGCTCTGGCAGCGCAGTGGCAGCAGGAAGCCCCATTAGCTAAAGTGGTACCTCAGGTTAAGAATAGTTTCAGGTTAAGAATGGACCTCCAGAACGAATTAAGTTCTTAACCAGAGATACCACTGTACAGTGGTACCTCGGTTTATGAACACAATTGGTTCCGGAAGTCTGTTCATAAACTGAAGCGTTCATAAACTGAAGCGAACTTTCCCATTGAAAGTAATGGAAAGTGGATTAATTTGTTCCAGACAATCCGCGGAGTACTTAAACTGAAGCGTTCATAAGCTGAAGCGAACTTTCCCATTGAAAGTAATGGAAAGTGGATTAATCTGTTCCAGAAGGGTCCACGGAGTACTCAACCTGAAGCATACTTAACCCAAAGCATGGGTGTAATTGGTTCTGGAAGTCTGTTCATAAACTGAAGCGTTCATAAACTGAAGCGAACTTTCCCATTGAAAGTAATGGAAAGTGGATTAATCTGTTCCAGATGGGTCCGCGGAGTAATTGAAGCGTTCATAAACTGAAGCGAACTTTCCCATTGAAAGTAATGGAAAGTGAATTAATCCGTTCCAGATGGATCCGCGGCGTTCGTAAACCGAAAATTCGTAAACTGAGGTGCTCATAAACCGAGGTTCCACTGTATAGTTTTCCCAGCATGTTGAAGATGCTTTTCTTTACCTTGGCATTTCACAGTTTAGGTGTTTTGTTTTGTGGGACTTGCTTTGCGTAAGACTTGGGTGTTTAATAATAATAATAATAATAATAATAATAATAATAATATTCATACCTTGCCCATCTGGATGGGTTTCCCCAGCCACTGTGGGTGTCTCCCAACAGGATATTAAAACACAATAAAAGATCAAGCATTAAAAACTTCCCTAAACAGGGCTGCCGTCAGATGTCTTCTAAAAGTCAGATACTGTAGTTATTTATTTCCTTGCCATCTGGTGGGAGGCCGTTCCACTACTGAGAAAGCCCTCTGCCTGGTTCCCTGTAACCTCACTTTTCACAGTGAGGGAACTGCTGGAAGGCCCTTAGAGCTGGACCTCAGTGTCCGGGCCGAATGATGAGGGTGGAGACGCTCCTTCAGGTCTACTGGGCCAAGGCTGTTTAGGGCTTTAAAAGTCAGTACCAACACTTTTTAATAAGTGCAACTGTTTTGTCTGTTCTTATGACTGTCTGTCTTGTTTTTAAAATAAAAAAATTCCTTCAGTAGCACCTTAAAGACCAACTAAGTTTTTATTTTGGTATGAGCTTTCGTGTGCATGCACACTTCTTCAGATACAGTGAAATGGAAGTTTCCAGGCACTTATGTAGAGAAGGGGTGGGGAGGGGTGGGGATGGGGAGGGGGGATCACTCAGAAGGGTGGTGGAAATGGGTGATTGACTGACTGATAGCTGTTGATGACCGCAAACGACTGCAAATGGTTTTGCATGAAAAAGCAAGGGTTGAGATGGCTGAAGATCGCTTATCATGTATAATGAGATAAGAACCCGATATCTCTGTTCAAACCAGGTCCCTCCATGGTTTTGAGCTTGGTGATAAGTTGCAATTCAGCAACTTCTCTTTCCAGTCTATTTCTGAAATTCTTTTGTTACAGTGATTGGAGAGGAAGAAATCTCACTGGTAAAATAAATACAAATAAACGATATATGTACCTTGGAAAATGTTGGGAACAAGTTAAACACACCAGTCGTGGCTGGTGGGCCGGAAAGGAGGGAGACCAACAGTAGGTGGCGCAAGAGCAGAGCCAACTCATTCCTGCCCCCCCCCCCATTTTCCTTTCTGTTGAGACTAAAGTGGAAGAACCTCGCTGTTGGCGAATGTGGCTATAAGTACGAAGGGAAGGTTGGCTAAGGGCAGGCTGAGGTTGATGGGGAAGAGCCACATTTTCCCTTATGGACCAGCCGTCATTGCAACCAGATCTGGGACCACACTGTGCGATGCATTGCATCTTCCCATCCAAGCCTGCCTGAGCATTAGCTTATTCATCTGAGGTTTTTATCAAGCTACTCTTACTTACGAGGTAAGCTGAGTGGCTGCAAGGACAGGGATATTTACATGGTTGTCCCTCTGTTAGCAGAACTCCCTATCTGGCAGGGTTTCGGGGGGGGGGGGGAGTGCTGGGAAGGTGCCCTCTAGGAAGCCCTTCTCCTATATCACTGGACTTTCCTGGTGGTGGCAGCAGCAGCAGCAGCAGAAACACCAGCCATCATTGGGCAGCTGGATCTGGGACCCACCAATTTCCCACAATGCCTCAGAGTGATGCAACATTGGGGGCATTGTGCGGCATTGAAATGGGAGGTGCCAAGCCACCAATTGACCTGCACTGATCAGAAAGCTGCAAGAAACTGGCCGAAAAGAAGCCATGAGCATATATGTGGGCCTGCTGAGTACTGGGACTCCAGCAGAAGTACTAGGAAGTCCCCTTCCTAGGGACATGCTTTGGTGTCTTCTCAATGTCTAGTAAAAACCGGCATGTCCGCTCAGACATTAGATGGCATTTAATTCTTCCAACTTTATCCTCCATTTGTGGGATTTTATCTGCTCTGCTGTGTTTTGCAATTTTATGCAATTGGTTTTAATTACTGCCATTGTGGAAATCGTAAGTTGTTTTGATATTGGGAGCTGCCTAGCAAGGTTGAATGCTTTCCCCAAAAATGTTTTTCAGAAACACCCTAGGACTTTATCCAGAAAATGCCAGTATTTCTCAAAGTCTCTTTTCCTCTGCTCCAAGTTACACACTGCAGTCATTTATTTTCTTCCCTGCTCGTATCTTTTGGTTCAGAGATGCCTTTGGCACACTGATTTACACACACACACACACACACACACACACACACACACACACACACACAAACCAGCTCACCCCTTTGCCATTTCCCACTGAATTACTGGTTTAGCCTGCCAACACAATGGTTTCAAGGTGTGGATTTTACTGTGCCTCCCTATTAACAGTCTGTGAAGTTAAGGAAAACTTTCTGCGTGGCTCGGCCGCTGAGATTAAAAGGTTCCGCAGCCACCTGCTTTTACTCATATTGATTGCAGCAGTTGCCAGGAGTGGGCTTGGCAGAGAGCTGCAGCACTATGAAAATGGATCACCATAAAGAGAAGCTTTCGACAAAGTGCTCATGAAGCAATGAATATTCTCTCCCCACCCTCCCCGGTTGTTAACGGTCAGGAAACTGTTTGTAGCTTTGCAGCAAACCTCGTCAAACTCACAATGCCACTGGAATGTTTAAATAGGAAAAGAATTTCAGAACTCTTGCAGACCCATTTGTTTGAATCATAGAATCATAGAGTTGGAAGAGAGCACAAGGGCCATCCAGTCCAACCCCCTGCCAAGCAGGAAACACCATCAAAGCATTCTTGACATATGCCTGTCAAGCTTCTGCTTAAAGACCTCCAAAGAAGGAGACTCCACCACGCTCCTTGGCAGCAAATTCCACTGTCGAACAGCTCTTACTGTCAGGAAGTTATTCCTAATGTTTAGGTGGAATCTTCTTTCTTGTAGTTTGAATCCATTGCTCCATGTCCGCTTTTCTGGAGCAGCAGAAAACAACCTTTCTCCCTCCTCTATATGACATCCTTTTATATATTTGAACATGGCTATCATATCACCCCTTAACCTTATCTTCTCCAGGCTAAACATACCCAGCTCCCTAAGCCGTTCCTGATAAGGCATTGTTTCCAGGCCTTTGGCCATTTTGGTTGCCCTCTTCTGGACACGTTCCAGCTTCTCAGTATCCTTCTTAGCTTTACTTTGCCACTGTGTTTTTGTCTGGGTGGCTAAGATAGGCCTGCCACATGTCCAGATTTTCCTGAATGTGTCTGGGATTCCAAGGATGGAATTAGTGTCTGGGGGGGAATTTCAGGAAATCGGTAAGAAATTTCTTTGGGTGAAATATGGCAACGCTAACTAAGAAAACTCAGCGACAGTTCTGTATTTCATGGCTGGACTTAAGTACATTTGTAGCCGTGGTATGGCAGGCATGTGATAGTAACACCTGATGTCTTTCCTAGGCTTAAAATTAATCATGGGGTAGGGATGCTCAGTGATATCATTTGGTCTGGATTTGTAAAGAAACCATCCTTATTGGTACTTCCTGGACCTTTGTATCTCTCTCTGAATATTGTGAAAACTTTTCTCTCACACACAAAAGGAACGTAAAGTTACATGCTATTGGTTGAAATGTATTTCTTGTTTGTAAAGATAAAAAATAAAGCAAATTTGTGTGCATTTATTTCGATTTATTTTTTTAAAAAACACACCACACACTTATGGGGAAATGGTATGGAGCAGAATTATCAATGGACACACAGAAAATGGATATAGAGCACAAAGATACCATTCTTATCATGTGTGGGATTGGATCAGGAGGGCATGAGGAGGGAACTCATCTTCTTGACCAGTTTTCCCCCTGAGTTGCTAATAGCCATCTTGCTGAAGTAAAGGCAGCTATTAGCTGCTTGGAGAGGGAGGCATTTGGACTGGGAATATGTTTGGGAGAAAGGAGGTTTGATACCCTATGGCTCCCCACTGCAGCTGAGGTCCAATATTGTGTTAGCCACCATCAAACTTTGGAAAATGCATTATGGGCATCTGATTGTGGTCGCCCATATTATGATGGCGTTGACTTTAGCCACAGGGGCTTGGCCAGCTATTATAAGTGTGACTGATACGTTACATGCTGGTAATCTTCGCCCTCCATGAGCAGAGGTTGTGTCTCCTCCGAGATTCTTTTCTTCCTCTGACAACCGAGAGCGATGACTCCAGCGACCAACATCGCTATAATGGCTCCCACAACAGCCGCTCCCAACAGCCAAGGCCAGATCTGGCGGGCTTGCTCCAAATAAGGCACCAGAAAATTCTGGAAGGGGCTGGCTGCACAGGGGAGACAAGGGGAGAAAAATGCTCTCAGTTATACATGAAGAAACAGAAATAACTGGGCAACCTGTAGCTCGAAATGGGGCGAAATTCTCACAGTGAAGTGGTTCCTACAGTTGCGCTCCTTCCACCTTACAGTTGCATAGTGCACACAACTCATGCGCCAGGTTGAACATTTGACTAGTGGAAAACCGGACTTGAGTTCAGGGCTTGTAGGAGTGCCAATCAGCAAATACCCCTTTTACAATAGAGTGTGTTGCATTTTTCAGCTTTCAATTTCCAAAAAATGAGGGGTGCTTAAAAATAAAAAGTTGCAACATGACTTGGGAATTCAAAAGATGCTTTGGTTAACTTAATATAATTTAGTTTCGCTCTGCAAGTGAAATGTGTGTAAAAAATTGGCACAGAAGTTGCTAAAAACTGATCGCCAAGCACTTGCAGCGATATTATTTAGCATTACCTGACAATTTCAGAAGGGAAAATTAAAATCTTTGACTTTCCGAAAGCTGTTCATGTGCTCCTTTATCAAATGTAGCCTCACCGAGCTTAATGTTGCCCGATCACCAAAAAAAGGCAGATTTGAATTCCTCTCACCCAAAAATACATATTTTTAAGACCCCCTCATTGAATAAATGTGCACAAATTAAGTTTCACCCCTAAAATGACACACCCTACTATTACAACTCGTACTCTTAAGTGCACTGGGGAGTCTTGAGGGTCAGAAAAAGGGCAAGAAGGGGTGTTAAAGAGAGTGATGAGGGTGTGTCAGAAGGAGAGAGAAATGAGATGGTCCCACCAGCTTTTGGGTCCACTGCCATCTTCAGCCTTGTTTAGGGATGAAGAAGAAATTCAGTTATGTTTGTGTTGTGATGAGGAACTTCCTAATTCACACTTCTCAAAGCAACACACAAACCGAAACACCTTTGCAATTCACATGCCCAAACTTGGCAATGGAATTCTCCAATCAAGCAATACGTTAAGCAACACATACAGTTGTACCTTGGTTTTCGAACAGAATGCATTCTGGAAGTCCGTTCGACTTCTGAAATGTTTGGAAACTGAGGCACAGCTACTTCCCATAGCTGCCAAGTACCCCGTTTTCCCCGGGAAACCCTTATTTTTACTTACCTTTTCCCGGTGGTCCCCCGTATCACTTCGTCTCCCTTTTTTCTCCATTATTTTCTCCTGCCGGCGGCCATTTTTTCTGATTTGCCCTTCTATGGGCACAAAAAATGGTCGTCGGCGGCTTCAAAAGTCGCATCTACGCATGACCGGAAGTGCGTAGACGCGACTTCCGGTGTCAGCGGCGGCCATTTTGGGTGCCCATAGATGGGCGGGGTGACACCGGAAGTTGCGTCGATGCACTTCCGGTCATGCATATAAGCTACTTTTGAAGCCGGCGGTGGCCATTTTTGGTGCCCATAGAAGGGCAAAGCGACACTGAAAGTTACATCGCCGCAACTTCCGGTGTCACATGGCTACCGGTCCCAGATTCTGCAGTCCGGGACTTGGAAGGTAAGCCTACTTCCTGGTTTGTGACGTACAAGTTCCGAGTTGTTCGTGAACTAAGCTGTTTGAAAATCGAGGTACCACTGTATATAGTGGAACCTCTGTTTTTGAACATAATCCGTTCTGGAAGACCGTTTGACTTCCAAGTTCAAAAACCAAGGAGCAATGGGCTGTTGGCAAAATCCACTGAGATAAAAGAAAAGCATGCAGCGGAAACTGTTTGACTTCCAAGGCGCTTTCAGAAATGGAAGCAATTGCTTCCGGGTTTTCGGTGTTCGGCTTCTGAAAACTGAGGTTCCACTGTATTGGGGAGAAATGTGCTTAATAAGCATGCATATGTCGGCAATAAATGCTTGCCAAAAGTGCCTGGTTAAAACCGCATAGAGAACCGTGTTGCTTGGGAGAATTTCACACTAGAAGGATGACAATTTTCATCAGGGGGGGGGGGCATTCCACAAATTGTTACTGAAAAGAACTGAAGTTGAGATTGGAACAATGAGAAACTTGGAGAAGTGAAATTGAGTGGTGTGCCCATTCCTACCTATGCCTACTGCTGGCACAGAACCCCCAACAGATGGTCCTCAAGGGGGTGAAGCCCTTGGCAGAATCATAGAATTGTAGAGCTGGAAGGGATGCCAATAATAATCTCATCCTGCAATGCAGGAATCTCTGCAAAATCTCAGGAAAACGACTGTCCATTTACGCCATGAAGAAACGAGTCTGCTAGTCTAAGGGTTAAAGGTTCCATTAGTGCATAAGCTCAGGAGAGTTGATTTCATAATCGGTTCCTGGTTTTCCCTCCTTTGCTCCCAATTTCCATCTTCCGTGAAATATTTGCATCTGTAATCATATTCACAACAGGCCCACTTCTGAGCTCTCCAGCTGATAGTTACCTGCTCTAAAAGGCGTGAAAGGAAATCATAATTACTTTCCAAAAACTGGCTGTTTATGCCCGTTAATGTTAATTAAATCAATGCAGATAACACTTGCAATAAGCTACACCATTTTGAATGTGCATTCCCCCCCATAAGGGGGATTCCCTCCTCCCCCTCTCCTACACTTCTCTTCTCAATTACCATTATTTTCCTCTCCCGCCACAGCCAGAAGAAATCCCAGTGGCTAAAGTCCTCTTCCTAATCTTTTATTTTAGCTTGACATTTTAATTCCTATTCTCTCCTGTCGCACCTTACTGTGAGTTAAACACACAGACACCTCTCTCTGGGGAGATGTTTCCGATGCACTGTCAATTCTAATTAATTGACATTTTATTTTATCCCCGTGGTACTACTTCACAGTCAGGACCACAAAAGCAGTTTCTTTCTGGAATGAGATTGTGCAAAATAGTTCATGCTGTTGTGGTTTGTCCCAGTTCTCCCTTCAAGGGGCAAAACCCCACAGAACTTTGGGATAAATCAGAAACAACAGCATTCTATAAAATGACCATGCAATCCTACCAGGAAAGTCTAAACCTAAAATCTAAATCTAAAATAAGGGTTTGGTATTTGCATTTGAACTGAGCCTTTGTTTTGATGAGGAATAGCTGATATGGTTGCTTCCAGATGCTACTGAACTACAAGGCCCATCATCCTTGGCATTCCAGTGGGTGACCTATGGGAACTGTAGTCCTACAACCTCTGGAAGCAACCATATTGGCTATTCCTTGTCAAAACAAAGGCTCAATTCAGATGCAAACACCAAAGCATTATTTTGTCATAAATAAATGAGTCTTGTGCTTCCCTCTGCAACTTCCTTGTTCCCAGCAAAGCATCTTATTCCTCTGAGCCATACAAACCATGGCTTGTATAAACCATAGTTTCCATGAGAACCAGAAAAGGAAACCATGGTTGAGCTGCGGTTTCCACTTCTCATCCAACTGAAAAGTAAACTCTAGTCAAGCATTATATCCTCACTCAATTAACCACATATTAATTAGCCATGAGATGGAGGAGTTGCCCCCACAGGCTGCAGGCCCACTGCTGTGTCCCAGTCAGCACCTACTTCCCCCTGCTACCCATGCACTGAAGGAAAAAAACAATCAACAGAAGCAGCCTGTTTTATGTGGTTAGGCTCTTCCAGTGATTGATACTGGAACCAATCAGATACAAGCTCTCTTAGCTCCTCAAAGCTTTTTAGCTTTAATTGGTTGTCTTCCTCTTTAAGGAGTACTTTTTATGTAGGCCAGGTTTTCTGAGTATTCTTCCTTTTAACTGCAGAGGCTTCTATTGGAGATGTCCACCTCAGCACTTTGAGTTCTAACAAGTCCTTATATTTTCCCCAAACTGCAAAAAGTGATCTCCTGGTTATGCGATTCATAAAATTCCTGTGTATTTTAGCTCTTTTACATCAAGTATGCGTGCCAAACCCATCGATTGTCTAATCCCTCCAGATCTAGAAGGTCAGGATCTTGCAAAGTGCACCATTCCTTCAGCCATGTGAAGCAGGCTGCCTCATAATATAGTTTCAGGTTGGGGGATCTAATATAGTTTCAGGTCGGACCTGAATCTAAAAAAAATTGTTTAAGGGTACTCTCATTTTGACTCAAGAAAATCACCATTTTATAGTTCAAATCAGGGAAAATAAATACAGTAAATGGACAAAAGTACAGATAACATTATATCATATTACGCAGCTGACAGCTCACAGTTAACTTCCACACTGGCCAAACTTTCATCAGTAAAACACCATGCATCCACATTCCACACTGCTTCACACATTAAAAGTTCGCTTCTGTCTGAGACTCAGGAAACACCGTGACAGGAAATGAGACCGCCATCAGGGATAGCAATGGAACTGATGATTCACCATGCTAGAGAAGAAACCAAAAAGTTTAATTTTTTTTAATTTCTTCTCCCGTTAGATTCACAAAATGTTTAGGGATACGCATACCCCTGCGTCCCCCCAGAAAAAAAGCACTGACTAGCACTATCAACTTGGATGCTCACCTGTTCTTGATTCTGCCTCCAGCCAGCTCTCACCTGCTTGCCTGCCTTCTTACTTACAACCAGCCCAGGGGTTTTATCTGGATGCCAGCTTCCTTCTCCTTAAGTCTCAAGTTTTGCCCTTGTACAACTCAGCAGGACACAGGAAGGGGATAAAATCTAAGTCAGCTGGCTCCGCCTGTCAATGGCTTCCCTACCAGTCCTAATGGGTGCTGGCTTCCACTGCCCCCACTCGCCCAACATGCATGCTTGTAAATAAAACAGATCTTTCAGGAAGTCTCCAGGGCTTCCCAGGAAACCGAGCCCCGCAAAGGACCTCCTCATTTCAAAGCTAGTTAGCAGGAGGGAAACAATGAAAACATTCCTCACAAGCTGATCAAAAGAGAATATCAAAGTGCAAAATTCTCTATTTGAACTAGATGCTAAGTCAATGTGTCAGACCCCTTCTTTGAATATGGTATCGAGTGATCAAGACCTATTCTGGGCTGCCCAAGTGAAACTTTATGTGAAATCTTTCAAGCAGTACAGTAATGCCCTCTGATTCCACACCAGACCCCCCCCCCCAACTTGGTGCCCTCCATATGTTTTGAACCCGCACTGGCTGGGGCTGATGGGAATAGGAGTCCAAAACATCTTGCGGGCAGATTTTTCCACATATAATAATCAGTTAGTGGCTGCAGGATCAATTCTTGCCACCCCCAATTAAAGTATCTCAGGTAGCATGACAGGGAGAGACCTCTCTCTGCCTAAGACCCTGTAGAGCTGTTTTGAGTAGACAACAGTGGTCTGGACTCATTGACACCCTGGCTCAACATAACACAGCTTCATTTGCCTTATGGAAGGAACTGGCTATAGCTTAGTGGTAGGACATTCTTTCTGGTATGCAGAAGGTTCAATCTCCAGCATCTTCCACTAGGGATGAGAAGGCCCTCTACTTGAAGCTTTGCAGAGTTGCCACTAGTCCGTATCTTCTTTGGTGATCACTCGTAGCCAAGTAAGATTGTCTTCCATGAACACAGTCTCAACAGCGAGTCCATAAGTGACTGTGGAGGCCAATTCTGGATCCACATGTCCTTCCACAGTGGGCACATATATTTCCGGGCAGGAGTTGATCATGGTGAGGGTTTGCCAAGTGTGCCTTCCTCTTAGCTCATTTCTCCTTTTTGCCCCGAGTTCATGCTTCTTCAAAGTTCATGACACCTTTGGTAAAGGCTGTTCTCCAATTGGAGTGCTTGCAGGCCAGTGTTTCCCAGTTATCAGTGCTTATACCACTTTTTTTAAAAAAGGTTTGCCTTGAAGTGTCTTTAAATCTCTTTTGTTGTCCATCGCTTTCCATTCTTAAGTTTGGAATAGTGTAGTTCCGGCATCCCCAAACTTCGGCCCTCCAGATGTTTTGGACTACAAATCCCATCATCCCTACAATTCCCACCCACTGGTCCTGTTAGTTAGGGATAATGGGAGTTGTAGGCTAAAACATCTGGAGGGCCGCAGTTTGGGGATGCCTGGTGTAGTTGCTTTATAAGATGATAATCAGGCATCCAAACAACATGACCAGTCCAACGAAGTTCAACAAGAATCATTGCTTTGACACTAGTGGTCTTTGCTTCTTTCAGTACACTGACATTTGTCTGTCTTCCAAAGTGATGTGTAAAAATGTTCAGAGACACCATTGATTGAATCTTTTGAGGAGTTGGAGATGGAGTTTCGAAGTGGTCCATGTTTCACAAGTGTACAGTAAAGTTTGTAGTACAAAGGCTTTGTAAACAAGCATTTTGGCATCCCCGATAATGTAAAGGTAAAGGGACCCCTGACCATTAGGTCCAGTCATGACCGACTCTGGGGTTGCGGCGCTCATCTCACATTATTGGCCGAAGGAGCCGGTGTATAGTTTCCAGGTCATGTGGCCAGCATGACAAAGCCGCTTCTGGCAAACCAGAGCAGCACATGGAAACGCCGTTTACCTTCCCGCTGTAGCGGTTCCTATTTATCTACTTGCATTTTGACGTGCTTTCAAACTGCTAGGTTGGCAGGAGCTGGGACCAAGCAAAGGGAGCTAGCAAGCCCTAGGCTCAGTGGTTTAACCACAGCGCCACCTGTTTGTAGTACAAAGGCTTTGTAAACAAGCATTTTGGCATCCCCGATAATGTCCCAGTCCTCAAACACTCTGTGCTTCAATCAGGAGAAAGCTGCACTTGCAGAGCTCAGGCGATGCTGGATTTTGGCATCAATGTTGGCCCTTGTGGAAAGAGAACTGCCTAGGTAGGAGAAGTGATTGGCATTTCCAACATTACACCATTGAGTTGGATTTGTGGTGCTGCAGAGGGGTTATTTTGTGCTTGCTGGTGCAGCACTTTGGTTTTTTGGATATTGAGTGATAAGCCAAGCTTATCTGGTAAGGTTGGTTTACCAGTCCGTGTGGACAATACTGAGCTAGATGGTCCAATGGTCTGACTCAGAATAAGGCAGCTTCCTATGGGTGTCCCTAAGGTACAAGAGGCATGGAGGACCATAGAATGACTGCTGGTAACTCAGGGCAGTAACTCAGTGATAAATTGTCTGCTTTGCATGAAGATGCCAGTTCAGTTCCCAACATCTCCAGCTAAGGATTCCCCCTGTCTCAAACCCTAGAGAGCAGCTGCCAGCAGGGACAGACTTTGGTAATATGCTGCCCTGTGCAAGGCCAACTGATGCCCTCTCCACCAACTTAAGCCAGTCATTGGGAATGAGGTGTATGACTCTTGCAGGGTCCTAGAGCCCTTACACCTCCTTCCCCAAGCCAGGGAAGCAATCACTGCACACACTGCTTTAGTTCTGCTTCTGATGCCGGTTGGAATAGACCAAGATTCTTCAACCTTAGGTCTCTACGTGTTGTTGGACTACAACTTCCACCCTCCCCTTCTGACTCAGCCAATGGTCAAGAATGGTGGGAGCTGTAATCCAACGGCATCTGAAGACCCAAGCTTGTAGACAATACCGAGACAGATGCGCCAATGATATGCCAGGCGTTCCTTCCTCCAGTTTTAACATCCTAAAACGGCCATTGAGTCAGCAGTGATAAGCCCAGCCCTCTTTCCTCACGTAGCAGAATAACTACCTAGGAAAGAAAATAGACTAAAACAAATGTTTCTCCACTGAATCAGTCCCTCAGCTGGGTTTTATTTGGAGGGAGACTTGAAAAGGGATTGGCTGGATGCTATTTGGGGCCACTTTGCTATGGAAAACCCAAGTAACACACATCCACTTACCTCCGAGAGCCAGAAGAAAACATATTTTCCTACACTGATAGTACAGTGGTACCTTGGTTCTCAAACTTAATCCGTTCTGGAGGTCCATTCCAAAACCAAAGCATTCCAAAACCATGGTGCACTTTCCCATAGGAAATAATGCAAAATGGATTAATCCGTTCCAGGCTTTTAAAAAGAACTCCTAAAACAGCAATTTAGCATGAATTTTACTACCTTATGAGACCATTGATCCACAAAATGAAAGCAATAATCAATGCACTGTACTATAAAGTAAATAATACAGTATTGTAGTTGATAAAAATATTTTTTTCTCCCTTACCTGCACTGATGATAGTCATTGTTTGGATGAGGTGCTTTTATCCATTTCCACAGTCACACAATCAATCAATCAATCAATCAATCAGTAACTGGACTGGGTTCCACACAGTCACAAAAACAAATTCACTGAAAAAGCTTCAAAAACGCAAAATAAATAGCAAAAACAAAAGCACCAAACGTAATCAATCTTAATCAATCATTTGACTTCCAAAATGCTCAAAAACCAAGGCATGACTTCCGACTGGTGCAGGTGCCCCGGAAACAATAGCCAACAGCCGCATCGGATGTTTGGCTTCCGAAAAACGTTCAAAAACTGGAACACTTACTTCCAAGTTTTTGGTGTTTGCGAACCAAGGCGTTTGAGAATCAAGGTACCACTGTATTGTAGAGCTGGAAGGGACTCTGGGGTTCATCTCGTCCAACCCCCTGTAATGCAGGAATATGCAGCTGTCCCATACAGAGATCACAAACCTGTAGCCTTGGTGTTATAAGCACCACGCTTTAACCAACTGAGCTATTCATCTCTTGCCTAATGAAATGGGGTGACATCTTCCAGAGTGATAAGTGATCTTTCTGACAGCATGTCTATGTGGTGGCAGTGAGGGAGGGAGCCGTGTGTGTGTGTGTGTGTGTGTGTGTGTGTGTGTGTAGGGAGGGGGCACGATTTAAACATTAGCGCCGCTAAAACGCTTCTGCTGCCTTTGGCCTATGATTAGTGATCTCTTGGCTCCCAGCTGAATTTCCAGCCAAACATCAAAACAAATTGCACACGGTTTTTTGGAAACGGCGGGTGGCGGGGGTAATGGGTAGCGCTCTCCGCTCTTATCGGTTTGCTTTGAGAGAAATAAACCAAATAAGCGAACGACCCAAATGCCAAACGCCCCTAAAGGGGGCCAGTGCTGATACAAGGGAGAGAGACGCCTTTTCAGATGGAGTCATTTGATCAGGAACCGGCTGTCGACTCATGCTCTCCCCTCCGAGCGATTTCTGGGGAGCCAATTCTCTGCTCCAACGTGAACCATGGCAAAGGGTGAAACTGACCATGACATGATAGTATTGTGCATTCATATATGTGTGTGTGTTGTTCATAATTATTATTTTAATTATAGAAGTGGGTCCCCAAATTTAAAGTGGGACTGCAGGATTGTGGAGCCTGGGTCTAACAAGCCTTTCCCCTGCCCCCTGGTCCCGAATTTCTGCTCTTCCCCCTCCCTCTGCAGCTATTTGCTGCAGCTTCCCTCCTGGTATCCCAGGGTAAGTGAAAGCTGCTCTGCTGGGTGTTTTATGGTGCACTAAAATGTCAGGGCACCAGGCACTAGAGAGCACTGTGGCTGGATTTATTTACTTTGCTTCAAAGATCTGGTAGCCTTGCTGACTAATCCAGGCTTAAACACCAGCCCACAAAATTGCTTGCAGGCTAGCCACTTTTACCAATTTGCTGGGGGCTGGCAGAGGTGGGATGGAGAGCTTCATGCCTGAAATGTACTCGGAGTCGAGAGTGAATTTCATGCTCTTTATTCAGCTCATAGTCATCAAGGAGAAGAGGAGAAGAAGAATGGCTCTTTCCCCAAACCCATCTGCTTATATACATTATTTACACAATGGGCCTTGCGTGATTGGCTACTTCAGGGCTACACCTGTGGGCCAATTATATTGTGGATTGACTTCTGCCTGCAGCCTGATTGGCTGCTCCTACAGGCCAATCAGGTAGCAGATTCACTTCTGCCAGCCGCCTGATTGGCTGCTCCAGCAGGCCAATCAGGTTGCGGATTCACTTCCACCTGGAGTTGGATTGGGTAGCTCCCGCTGATTCTGAATCCTATTGTTCTAGGATTCAGCTCAGTACATAACAATGCCCCTTGCAGAAGCCTGGTACATTTCTATGCTTGATGTGGACGAAGAGGCCTCCCTTCCTCCCTTTATGGTGGTTGCAGAGGAAGGACAGGACGTTTCATCTCTCCTCCACCTGTCTGGTCACTTGCCTGCAGGGGATTCTTTAAAACTTCGTGGGTATCAGGTGAGTGCTTAAATACAAGGCTAGACTAATGCACACCTTCTCTCATCGGCTTTATTTTTATAGATAAAAAAGGTAAAGGTAAAAGACCCCTGGTCAGTTATGTCCAGTCAAAGGAGACTATGGGGTTGCGACGCTCATCTCGCTTCAGGCCGAGGGAGCTGGTGTTTGTCCACAGACAGCTTTCCAAGTCATGTGGCCAGCATGATTAAAACTGCTGCTGGCGCACAGAGGGCTGTGACGAGTGCCAGAACACACAGAAAGGCCATTTACATGCCGCCGCAGCGGTACCTATTTACTTATACTGGTATGCTTTGAACTGCTAGGTTGGCAGGAGCTGGGACAGAGAAACGGGAGATCACCTTGTTGCATGAATTCAAACCACCGACCTTCTGATCATCAAGCCCAAGAGGCTCAGTGTGGTGTAGTGGTTAAGAGCAGTAGACGTGATCTGGTGAACCGGGTTTGCGTCTCCGCTCCTCCACATGCAGCTGCTGGGTGACCTTGGGCTAGCTAGTCACACTTCTTTGAAGTCTCTCAGCCCCACTCACCTCACAGAGTGTTTGTTGTGGGAGAGGAAGGGAAAGGAGAATGTGAGCCGCTTTGAGACTCCTTCGGGTAGTGTTAAAGCTGGATATCAAATCCAAACTCTTCTTCAGTGGTTTAGACCACAGCACCACCCGCACCCCGTGTTTATAGTATGATGCTGGAGAAGGTTTTTCCTGCTGTATTTTGATGGGGTAGCCAATGGGATGTTCTCTTGATGTTGCTGGACTATAACTGCCTTCATCACTGACCACTGACCATGCTAGCTAGGGTTGATGGGAGTTGGGAGTTCAGCGTAAGGGCATAAGAGCCTGCTGGATCAAGCCAATGCCTCATCTGGTCCAGCATCCTGTTCTCACAGTGGCCAACCAGATGTCTGTAGGAAACCAACAAGCAGGGTCCAAGCACAAGAGCCCTCTCCTATTGGAGAAAACTGGATATTGAAACCTGCTTAACCTAAATCATATATCCCAGTTTCCAGTGGCCCTTTAAAGTACGCTTCACGCAGAGTATATACAGTCAGAAGTTGACCTGGCTAAGAAAACACCACCAAGAGCGTAAGGAATTATCTCCCTTATATGAAACCCCTTACTAGCTGCACACTTGTAAAAGTATGCAGATGAAAATACAAACGGGTGGATTTCTTTAACTGAAAAAGAGACTTTAAAGAGACTTTAAACTAAAGATAAATGCTTTCTCTCTTAGCAACATTCCAACCTTCAACCCATTCCAAACCTCCCACATAACTCCCATTAAACTACCCAAGAATTAACAGCAAACTAGCTTTATAACTAAGCAACTCTCATACTAAGATTCAACTAAGGAATCTCTTAAACTGAGAACAACTGAGAGAGTGATCTACTTAGAGATGAATCAAACTGAAAGATCTAACTAAGAGATGAATCAAACTGAAAGATCTAACTAAGAGATACAGAAGGCTTTCTGGCAGAGCCTTATATACAAGAAGCAGAGCCCCCACCTGTGAGCAATTAACAGAAACACCGGCACCTGTTTCTCTTAAACAGACAGTATTTACATTAGACCGGCTCTAAAGTAACTTGACTATTCAAAAAATCCAACAAATAATTCTAAATTATTATTTTTAAAGTGTATGGAAAAATTAACACACACACACACACACACACACACACACACACACACACACACACACACCGATGTTTAGGTCGTATTTGAGCGCCAAGTCTCAACAGGCTGCTCCTCCAGATTGTCCTAGCATATAGGGACACCACAATCTAGTATCTCAATTCATGGTATTGTCACACGGCCTCCACCACATCTTTTGATCTGGCTTTACCAAAAGAGCTTACGTTCAGAAAACAAAGGCAACTGCCTCAAGATTCCTATGTTACCTGGCTCTACTAGGTATTCATAGTCGTATCCCAGATCTCTTGAAGAAATGAAGAATTCCCCGTTCCGGTAGAGAGGAATGAAGGGGACCATGTAAGATTCACGGTTATGTCCAATAGGGGCATTGGCTGCAGGGTAAACCTCACGCAGGGGCTGGTGTCTTCTGAGCCACTGCTCAAAAATGCTGTGAAAGGAAACACTCATATCAGTATTGTAACACCAAGAGCAACTTCATTTTTAAGGCAAGGTGGAAAGGTCAAATAGAAGCATCAGTAATACCATCTTCACTCAACATCTTACAAGAAGGAACAAAGTGAGCCTCCTTAAGTATTGAATTCCATCACCTTGGTGCCACCACATAAAAGGCCCCGTCTTCTTTCAGAGTATTTCCAACTCTACATGAACATTTGCTTCTGCGCTTTGACAGCATAGCACTGCAGTCTCATCTTATTATGTGCAGCCACATTTGTATGTTTTCGTAAGCGAGCACTACAGGTCTTGTTGCGTGATGCTCATTGTGTTGCGTTACATCTACAAGTTTTATGTTTAAAGTGTATGGTTAGTTCAGCAATGATTGTGTTGGTGCTTATATTATTGATGTTGGTCATTCCAATCTTAAAATCCTCAACAGGTGCAAATATTATGATATTTATTTTTAACACAAAAATGAGACCACACAATTATTGTATATACATGTAAATATTTTAAGCTGTTCCACCCTTGTTGAGAGGCCTGAATATTTTTTCCACTGGCGTCTGTGCCCGCTCTTGGTAGCATGCCACTTTGCCCTGCCAGTTTTCTCTAAGTCTTGTACAGAACGGTGCATGGCATGAAAGACGGGGGAAAAGATTGGCGAGGGGGAGAAAGAGGATACATTCTGAGACTGGATGTCAGATGCAGAGCTCATCCAGATCAATGTTTTGCGGAGATAGCTCTCCGTCCTCTAAGCAACAAGGAGGGTGGCTCAGATTTCTCGAGTCCAAGAGAGACCAAAATTAACCTTTTCAAAATAAAAACATGAATCACGTACCCAGCGGTACATGAAGGGCAGTCAGCAGTTTGCTACGTAATTATGCTGAAAGCAATCAGGGCCAGAGATCTCACATTGCTGAAATTCACCTGAGCCAAAAGAGCACCTGTTCCCAGCTTAGGAGTCCAAAAGTTGATGGTGGTTATAATTCATCTGTATTTTCACCCGCCTCGCTGCAATGTTTTTTGTGTGCTCTCAGCTTTAATTCTGCAACAACCAATGTGCATGCAGCATGTTGCTAATTGCCCTTTATCACACACACACACACACACACACACACACACACACACACACACAAACACACACACACAGACTGCTTCTGCTAGCCACCGGTGTGGGGTATCTGGCTTTATTTTCACCACAGCCTTGTGAAGTAGGCTAGGCTTAGGCAGCGACTGGCTCACGGTCACCCAATGAACTTCATGGCTGCTCAAGGATCTGAACCCAGGACTCCCCAGGCAGAGTACAACATGCTAACATACCCTCCAACATTCCTCAAATGAAAATGGGGACATTTCTCACCCCCACCCTCCGCCAACTGACCCTCCTCATAGAATCATAGAGTTGGAAGAGACCACAAGGGCCATCCAGTCCAACCCCCTGCCAAGCAGGAAACACCATCAAAGCATTCTTGACATATGCCTGTCAAGCCTCTGCTTAAAGACCTCCAAAGAAGGAGACTCCACCACACTCCTTGGTAGCAAATTCCACTGCCGAACAGCTCTTACTGTCAGGAAGTTCTTCCTAATGTTTAGGTGGAATCTTCTTTCTTGTAGTTTGAATCCATTGCTCCGTGTCCGCTTCTCTGGAGCAGCAGAAAACAACCTTTCTCCCTCCTCTATATGACATCCTTTTATATATTTGAACATGGCTATCATATCACCCCTTAACCTTCTCTTCTCCAGGCTAAACATACCCAGCTCCCTAAGCCGTTCCTCATAAGGCATCGTTTCCAGGCCTTTGACCATTTTAGTTGCCCTCTTCTGGACACGTTCCAGCTTGTCAGTATCCTTCTTGAACTGTGGTGCCCAGAACTGGACACAGTACTCCAGGTGAGGTCTGACCAGAGCAGAATACAGTGGTACTATTACTTCCCTTGATCTAGATGCTATACTCCTATTGATGCAGCCCAGAATTGCATTGGCTTTTTTAGCTGCTGCATCACACTGTTGACTCATGTCAAGTTTGTGGTCTACCAAGACTCCTAGATCCTTTTCACATGTACTGCTCCCAAGCCAGGTGTCTCCCATCCTGTATTTGTGCCTTTCTTTTCTTTCTTTTTTTGCCTCGACTCCCTTTTTTGTCATACCCCCCCCCCCCATTTCCTATCAGAAGAAGGGCAAGTGCTACCATCACTTCACCAACGAGACACAGCACACAGACCCTCCACCGCCCTGAGAAAAACCTCTTAATCCCGATTTTACTTTATTCTTTGGTAGATTTACAAAAAGAAAAATGCACACCATTAAATACTTTTTTTAAAAAAGAGGCAAGATTAGACACGGATGCACAAAGCATTTCTTTTTTAAAAAAATCAAGACTCCTTGCACTCCGCTTCAGATCCCCCTTTCATCCTGCCTAGGGCGGCTCAGCCCTCTGCCTGCACCCCAGAGCTGGTGTGTCATGTGGGACTTGGGTCTCAGCATCCTCTCGCCCTCCTCCCCTGCTCTCCAGCAGCCACTGCAAGCTGCCCAAGGGAGGAGGTTGGCAGCAGCGGCAATGGAGAAGCCATGGAGAGGCAATGGGATGCTCGCTCGCAGCCGCCACTGCCGTTGCCGCTGCTCGGGACAAGTGCCGGCTTATTATTTATTGAATTTATATCCCGCCCTATGCCTATTCTCCTCCCTGAGCTTGGCAGCAACGCTAGCACAGAAAACAGGGACATTCCAGTATCAGATCAAAAGCTGGGGTGGCTTTCGTAATTCTGGGGCTGTCCCTTTGCCAGCTTACTCTTTCCATGACTGTCAGGTGTGCATGTGGCCTAAAATGCAATGTAGTGCTGACCTTGTAGGGCGACACTTTAAATGTACGGTGCAAATGGGGTCTGACTCAACCCGCCCCGCCCCCCGGTAGTTACTGTCGGCATGTCCAGGAGGGTGCCTACTCGTGAGTAGGGCCATGGCAGAGACACATACCTGACTGGCATGTTCCCTCCCTCCTGGGAGATCGTTTGGGAGCTTCTGGAGCGTTCTTCAGCCCGAACATCACAGTGACTGGTGTGATGAAGCACTAGCACACCTACCACATCTGCAGAGGCTTGCACAGTTGCGTAACAGCACAGCATTCTGGCTAAGCTAGTTTATTTACATATAAACAGATGGGAGCTCTACATTATGGCTCCCTCTCTCTGGCATCACAGCCAGTAAACAGAGAGAACAAAGGAACATCAGTCCCACTTAGGAAGACAGTAAGACAAACCTCCTGTCTACGTCACATCCACTCTGTGGAATGAAAACACATATGATACACAATAAACCTATGACTGCAGACGGGGAATGAATCTCCCAACAACCTCCCCTGATTTATACCCTGTGCTGCAGTTCACCTTCGGAACTACCTGCAACTGGATTGGCATTGGGACATACCATTTTGCACTTCTGATAAGTCGTGGTGTCATAGCACTTTGACTATCAGGAAATTGCACAGTTGGCTTTGTTGATACACACGGCCATTTGGACGTGGTCCAGTTTCCTTCTCCAAGGAAAATGGTCTTTACCCATACAGCCTTTGGGCATGGTTTACTGCCTCTTGAGGACAAACTCTGTACCCTTCTCTGGACTCCGGGTTTTGAGGCCTGTGTTGAGCCGCTTACAACAGCATCAGCTGTAACTGTGTTAGCAAACTCTTGCACTGTGGCAAGAGTTTTATGCTGATGTACTAGGTCCTTTGCCACAGTCCAGGGGCAAAGCCAAGTATTACCTCCTGCTGGAGGGTAGTTTTGTGTTCAAATCCTGCTTCCAGTTACCCCTCCCATGAATTCAAAACTAAATAGCGCTCTTCATGTAAAATACAGGCCGATCTGGGCCCCGAGTTGATAAACCTTTCAGGCAACTCAGATTTTTATTTTCTTAAAATAAAATAAATAAATATGAAAACAGATTTTACTGTAACTGTGGGCGGAAGGCCAACGCTAATGGCCGCCTCTTGACCTGCCTTTGTCTTGCAGATCTACTGTGGATTTGAGCCACAGCTCACGCAGCTCGACAGCATATCATTTGGAGCAAATTTCGGCGCTGGAGGGCGAGGCGAGGGCTGCAAACAGTTGAGGCTCGCTGTGCGAATACCGAGCGATCAAGGTAATAATCATCATCATAATACTTGGCATGCACGCAGGGCCTTTAGAAAAGCATATCCTGAATTGCAGCATGAATATTAATCAATCAATCTGCATGCTAAAAGTGGATCGCCCCACAGGAAGAGGGGAGTTTTTCAGTATGCCCTGGGTACAGGAAGGTGATAGACTCAGAAGCCGTAGAAGCAATGGGTAGTTTGTCTCCAGAATGACAGCACAGCGTCACCCCCCTCATGCACTTCCTACCTCCTTCAAAATATTGGTTATTAGAGTTTAATCACACTTTTGCCATTGGGCCAGCCTCAAATGGATAAAAGAAAGCACTTATTTACACAGCGCTTAGTTAAACTATGGAACTCCCTGCCACAGGAGGTTGTGATGGCCAGCAGCTTGGATGGAGATTAGACAAATTAGCGGAGGATAAGGCTCTTGATGCCTACGATGGCTACACTCTGTCTCTGCAGTGGTAGCAATGCTTCTGAATACAGTGCTACCTCTGTTTAAGAACTTTATTCATTCCGGAGGTCCATTCTTAACCTGAAATTGTTCTTAACCTGAGGTACCACTTTAGCTAATGGGGCCTCTTGCTGCCACTGCACGATTTCTGTTCTCATCCTGAGGTAAAGTTCTTGACCCAAGGTATTACCTCCGGGTTAGCAGAATCTGTAACCCGAAGCGTTTGTAACCCAAAGTGTTTGTAACCCGAGGTACCACTGTACCAGTTGCCAGAGGGGAGAGGAGGGTGGTTTTGTGTTCAAATCCTGCTTGCAAATTTCCCACAGGGAAGTGTGAGAACAAGATGCTGGACGAGATGGGCCACTCGCCTGAATCAGCAGGCTCTTCTTGTGCTTATGAACGCTCTCTTGCATAGCTGCCAAGTCTCCCATTTTTCGTGGGAAACCCCCGTATTTTAAACCGTTTCCCGCTGGCAGCCCGGATTGGAAAAAAAATCCTGTAAATCCCCCAGATTTCCTACTTGCCAGGGAGGCTCCATTTTGGGTCCTGGCGCCGCCTGATTTCTGGTGCCCAGACATGGGTAGCGCGGCACCGAAAGTCGCTTCTACGCATGTCCGACTTCCAGTGCCGCTCCACCCATGTCTGGGCACCAAAAATCGGGCAGAGCGGCACCGGAAGCTGCTTCTATGCATGCCCGGACATGCGTAGAAGCAAATTCCGGTGCCACACTACCCATGCCTGGGCACTGGAAATCAGGCGGCGCTGGCACCGGTAGTTACTTCTACGCATGTCCGGACATGCGTAGAAGTGACTTCCGGTGCCGTGCTACCCATGTATGGGCACCGGAAATTGGGCGGTGCCGGCACTGGAAGTTGCTTCTACGCATGTCCAGACATGCGTAGAAGCAACTTCCGGCGCCGCACCGCTGCTGATCCTGCATTTTTCAGCGGGAGACTTGGCAGCTATGCTCTTGTCCACTGACACAGGTTACTTACAAGTGGAGAGGACCAAGCACACCAAGCTGTGGTCTGTGGTTGGGGTAAGGAACCAGGCCACTGCAGTGCTGGGAGAAGCCTGAACTCAGCACCACACAGAGAAACAAAGGCAAGGATCCCTGCTATGAAGGATCAGGCTACAAAGTTCAGCTAAGCAGTTCCGGGGAATCCAGAGAACAGAAAGGAATTCTAGCACAGAACACTCCCGTTGAGATTCCCGCATCTACAGTTCCAGGATCCCGTTGAGTGCTAAGGATAATACTGAAGGACCAAGACATTGCTGTCGGTTTGGCATGAAAGAACGGCAAGACATCTGTAGCTCCATCCATGGCAAACAGTTCCCTTGTTTCATCAATGTTTCTCTGTGCCTGCTCTGACATCACATGCGCTGATTAGCCCCACCTGCTGGCACTGACGTATATTGCACACACAGCACAGCTGTATTTACAAAGCTCCGCTCCTTGCAGGCGTTGGCACTGCAGATGCCAACACTCGAGGGTGGGAGTAAATGGTTGTGTGGCACTGGGGGCGGGATCAGCTGGGGAACTCCTGCTTCCTGCTCATCTTATTATAAGTACACAGTTCACCCGAATGGGGCTTATTATGTATACCAGCACATACTCCCATGGTTGCCACATCTAAGAAAGCACATTTTCACGTAGTGCGTAAAGCGTAGAACTCGCTCCTGCCCACCAACTTGGATGGCTTTAAAAGAAGAGCGGGAAGATTCATGGAGGAGGAGGAGGCCATCAATGCCCACTGGCCATAATGGCTATGTTCCACCCCCTGGTATACCTCTAAATACCAGTTGCTGGCAATTGCAGGAGGGCAGAAGGCTGCTGCGCTCATGCCCAGCTTGCAGGCTCCCCACAGACATCTGGTTGGCCACTGTGAGAACAGGATGTTGGACTAGATGGGCCACGTTCCAAATATAACCCAGTAATTTTCCTATTTGGCTCTCAGAACCTGCCCCATACCCTCTCCTCTGCATAGGTGCCAACTCCCAGATTGAAAAATGTGGGATTGGCAGCGGCACAACACTGCTGCGGCCATTTTGGAACTGGGCAGAGCAGCACCGGAAGTCACTTCTACACATGCTCTGTCCATATCCAAAATGGCCGCAGTGCCAGAAATCGCTTCTGCGCATGTCCAGAGACTCCAGACATGCGCAGAAGGAGCATCCCCGGGCCGGAAAGAATCCGGGGGATTTACGGGGTTTTAAAAAATCCGGGCTGCCAGCGGGAAACGGCTGGAAAAACGGGGGTTTCCCGGGGAATATGGGAGACTTGGCAGCTATGCTCCTCTGCCCCTATCCCCCTCAAAGCTGCATCTCTGCATGGTCCTGCTGTATGCCTCCATGGGGTGTTTTCAGCTGACGGCATCTTTGAACTCTGTCGATGGCTCTTGCTTGTCCAGATGGCAACTAGAGAGATGTGTGTACTTGTGGGTGGAAACCAAAGGTAAAATTTACATGGCTCCACCCACTTTCACCTCTGGTTGCCTCCCACCATTGGCTTGTGGGCCCTGGAAGATATGCGCCAGAATCAAATGCAGCCTCTGGTATGACAAATCCCCCCCCCCACGCCTGATCTGACGTATCAATGGCTTTAATATTTGTCTGCATTCACGGAAGGCATCACCCTTACCAGGAAGCTTCCTCCCTACCTGTCGACGAAGGCATGGTGCAGAATGAAGATGGGATCATTAGCTGAGCCTTGCACCTGGGACATGGAGCCATTCATGTAGATGTGCAGGGCGTTGTGGAGGCTGCTTTGGGACACGTTCGATATGGCGGTGCTTGGATTCGCAAAGCCTGTAGGGAGGAGAGGAAACAGAGCAGTGAATGGCAATGTTCTTTGCAATAGGCATTGTGTTAATTGCAATACACATTGTTTAGGGATGCTTTTATCATGTTTTTAATATTCTGTTGGGAGCTGCCCAGAGCGGCTGGGGAAACCCAGCCAGATGGGCGGGGTATAAATATATTATTATTATTATTATTATTATTATTATTATTATTATTATTATTATTATTATTGGGCTACAGCCAGTGAAGTCCTGCTCAGAGTAGACCCATCGAAATTAACAAACCTAGGTTCACTCTGCCCAATGCCCACTAACTTAAGTGGGTCTACTCTGAGTAGGGCTAGCATTGGCTACCACCCAGTGCACTCTTCCTATTCATACATTCCCATATGCTTAGATCGACACCAGAGGATTTGCTCTATGGGCTCCTAGCCTGTTCTCTGAAGTCAGGTGGGTGACCATGAGAATTGAGACCTTTGTCGCCCCAGCACTCAAACTGTGGCCTAGTTTATCCAAGGAGGTCATCTGCACTCCTTAATTGCTTACTACTCACTTGTCTGGTAAATGGAAGTATTGATGGTGATGGCATCTCAGCCAAGTGCCACTTCTTCTGTCCAAATGGGAGGCCACTGGATACATCTGCAGGTGGCCTGGGCACCCAGAATTTATTTATTTTTACTGTGGATGCCTGGTCTTCACCAGATGCCACCACCTCTGACTCTCTGGTGTCGCGGCAGCAACTGGGCCAGAGCTGAGCCGTGGGGCCTCTATTGGGGGCCGTTGGGGCCATGGCCATGCTTCTGGGGTGCATCTATGGCCGTGGCGGCCCCACCAGTGGCCCGCAGTGGAGGTGGAAGCCCTGGCCCACTTGCCACCATGGACCAGAGAGCGGCAGCAGTGGGCACGCACAATGTGGCATGGCATGATGTCATGTTGTGTGTGCGCACTGTTGGGCACCCTCAGTCTGAAGCCTCTGTGGGACAAACGGGTGCAGCATCCATGGAAACAGAGCTCCACAACACAGAAAGGATGTCAGGATGTCCACCTCAGAAGATAAACAAGCCCCCAGCTACTGATAAGTCTCCATCTTCGGATATTCGGAGGTTATGGCTATGTGAACACAGGGGCACCAGATTTAGCTTGCATGGCTAACAGTCACCAACAAAGCCATCCTTCGTGTCGTAATTCATTATACGCCATGCAAGGAAGAAGCCTTTGGTTTTGTCCATCCTGCCTTTCAGACAAGTTCACT